>NC_141676.1:83482068-84172007 GCF_028749965.1 Puma concolor
TTAGATCAAATGATTATAATTGACTAGAAGATTTATAGGAAAAACTAATGTATTTTTTTTTTTTATTTAGGATTATCATGGTCCGATTCTTACAAGTCTTCATAACTTGGTAGTATCCTCTCCCCCCCCCCACACCCATGTCAGCCAGCACATACATTCATGTGCCTGCATGTACATACACACACGTACATATGATTCTTCTTTAGTGTAGAGCCCTGTACTTCCTCAGTTCTTCCTTGCATGATGCAGCCCTGAGAAGTGTTCTGTGTGGGCTAGTAGTCATTCCTAAATCTGCCTGCTGTAGGCTCTCCTAGGCTATCCTAGCAGACTTTCTGAAAGTACAACCTGAGACTTAAACCTCATGAAATAGATTCTGAGGGTAGGACCATCTTTATTCTCTATAAGCTTTCTAATTTTCAGATAACTTTTTGGAAACCCAGTTTAAATGACCTAGCCTCATTCTGGAAGTGTAGGGAATAAGACCCATTATCTAGCTCCAACAGGGAAGTGAAATAATAATATATACTGCTCTTTGAGAGAGCTGTAGATAGCAAACACTGCTGATGCTTCTTTGTAGATAAAGTACTGGGCCCTCAGGGAGGAAAGACAGGGTGCCTTCAATATTTAAAAGGACTCACTGTGTATGAAACAGAGCCCAGAGCTTCTTAACTTTTTTTTTCCATTCATTGATTCAGCAAATATTTATTGAGTTACTAAGCATCAGGCCTCATTCATGGGAGTTGCATTCTAATTGAAGAAGGTTATAGAAATATCAGCAGTAACAACAGAATACCAGATACTAATGCCATGCAAACTTAAAACAGGAGAATATGATAGTTGCCTGGGCAGCTGTTTTAGAGTGTGTGGTCAGGAAGACCTAACTTTTAGCAAAACGTAGGAAATTTAAGATGAACTAGAAATGGACAACCATGTTTAGATCAAGGGGAAAACATGTCAGGGCAAAGCCCTGGGGTGAGAATGACTTTGGCATGTTTGAGGAGGTAAAAGCAGGCCAGTGTGAATGGAGTATAGTAGATGAGCAGGTAGGTACAGAAGAAGCAGGAGATACTAACAGGTACCTGATTGTGCACAGTATGGAAGCTAGAGTTGGAAACCAGTTGAAGGGTTGTTTTGAGGGAAATAATGTGGTCGTCACATGATCATCAGAACCTTTTCAAACTGGCTGCTCTGTATAGAATGGATTTTAAGTAGACAAAACAAGAGGCCTAGAGGATTTAGAAAGGTAGGAAGCCATTCTGTGAGCCACACCAGAAATGATTTTGGCTTGGGCTCTGGTTGTCATAGAGATGGTGAGAAGTAGGTGAAATCAGCATAACTTGCACATCATATGAAGGTAATTGGATGTTGTCGAATGAAGGTGACTTGACTAGTGATTTGATAAGCAGCCTCAGATGATGGCTTTTTAGTGTTGGCTCAAATATTTTTAAATATATCACATATAAAATTCTGAAATTCTGTTTTCTCTTAAGAAACTAGAGTATCTGGCTACATTGAGTCTGAATTCTCATATGGCAGCAGATGTTGGGAGCTGAATATTGGCTTCCCACTTTAGGAGATGGGTATAGGCTCTGGTTTGCAAAGCCTCCATCTATCCTCATTGTTTTCCTGACAATGAGGCTATTGTTGGTTGCCATTTATCATCAATTTATTCTATTCTTTTTCCTATCTCATGTACACTTAATTTATTTATCATATCCTGTAGGCCTTTTAATTTTTGGGTCTCACCTCTGATAGAAAGTAGGAAAAAAGCTATAGGGTACCTATGAACCTCTATATAGGTGTAAAAATGGTCTGTTTGCCAGCATACTAACAATTATATAATAATAGTGTTCTTTAAAACCAGCTTGTGCTGTTAGAAGCCAGGTTGGTTACCCTTGGAGACATTTCCTAGAAACACAAGAAGGGTTTTTGGTATGATGTGAGTGTTTTTGCTTTGTGAAAAATGCTCTTATGCATACTTACATGTGTATTTGATGTATATTATACTCCAATTACAACTAAAAACTAATATTATTTTTTACAAATGATTTGAAGTATAAATGTATTTTTGTTGAGAGCTGTGTATTTTATAAATTACTTTTTGCTCTTTCAGCCAAGCCAAAGCCATGTACTCTTGTAAAGCAGAGCACAGCCATGAACTTTCTTTCCCACAGGGGGCAATATTTTCTAATGGTAAGTATACCCATTCCCTTTGCTTAAGTTTATTATCATGGGGATGATGAAGGAGTAGTAATGGGATAAGAAGCTAAAGTAGAAGCCAGGAGACTCAGAATCTGCTCTAGCCCCTGCCTCTCATAACCTGTACAAGTTAATACACTATATTTCTCTGGAGCCCAGTTTCCTCCTATATATGAAAGAGAGGGAGAGAGAAGGAAGAAGGAATGGGGGGAGATAGGAGAGATGAAAGGATGGGAGGGATTGGGAAGGAAGAGAGATTGGTTACATGAATGCAGAGGACATTTCCAGCCTTAAAGGTGCTTTGACATTGTTTTGACAACTTGAGTATATTTATGCAATCTGATGTGCATTTTTACCCATTTGTGTATATAATTATTTGAAGCTAATGCTGATTGAATGACATTTTTTTTCATTGTTGCCAGTATACCCATCAGTGGAACCAGGATGGTTGAAGGCAACTTACGAAGGCAAAACAGGACTAGTTCCAGAAAATTATGTTGTCTTCCTCTAATACTGTTTAGTGGATGGCAGTATCTTCATGGTATCCATGGTAACAATAATAAGTGCTATGATTTTATCTGACACAGATATGGGAATCAGCCCACTAAATGAAACGTAAATTTCTATCAAGTTCTACACCAGCAGACCATGTAGCTCCCTATAAATGAAAAAGAAAAAAAATGCATAAATTGTTAGCCATGCCATTCTTTTAATTTTTACTTCTTGACTGGTTTCTTATTTTAAAATCTTGCCCCCACCCTTGTTTTTGATAACTAACTCTGCACATTGTCTTATTTCCATAACAATTGTAGAATACTGTGTTAAGTACTATATCCCAGAAATTTGGAAACTAGAAATTTGCTGTAAGGATTTTCAGATAAGTCCTTTACTGTCTGGAATTCTCTGAGGAACCTTGAAATCATTACTTAAAATGTAATTTAAATTGTTCATTCATTATTTTTTCTTACGAATTTCTTTCTTTTCTATGTCATTGTTTTGCTGGTCCTAAACATTTCAAGGAAATAAGTTGTTGTTGTTGTTGTTTTTAATGTTAAGTTTATTTTTATTTGTTTACCAAGTATATGATGATATTCAAAAGGAATAATGTAAATGATGTCTATAAATGAAACCAAGTTAAGTCATACACTGATTTCAATATAAACACTCCATTCAGCATTCCAGATGCCTTCTATGGGTATAGAGTGGGGATTAGCAAACTATTTCTGTCAAGACCTGATAGTAAATATTTGGGGGTTTTGTATACCCTAAAGGTCTTTACTACAGTACTCAACTGCCATTGTAGCAGAAAGCACTCATAGATAATGAATAAGCAAATGAATAAGGCTTAGTGCCAATACAACTTTATTTATGGACTCTACAGTTTGAAAATTTTCGAAATTCTCATTCTTAAAATCCATTGAAAAATAGAAATATTTTAGCTGTTGTGCCATGTAAAACTAGTGGCGGGCCAGATTTGACTCATGGGTAATAGTTTGCTGATGCCTGGTTTAGAGGAGGTATAAAACTATCTTTATAACTTTGGGATTTAATGAAATTTTACCACATTAACATATAAATACTGATAAGTCATATGCACATATCATCTGATAGTGGCATTACAGTGGCATCAAAAAATATAATAAAATGAAAACAATGTAAAAAGTGGATTTTTAAGGCAGCAGCCTAAATTCTACTTGTAAGACTATGAAGTGTCAATGTATTTTATTGATATCTAATATTGGCTTTTGAGAAATTCTTGTACAGATGATAAAGATTTTTTTAAAGGTACAAGTATGCTTAAATTCTTTTAAATTCTATACTTAGTTGCAATAAAAACAAAACATAAAGGTACAGGATTCTTAAATAATCTTTAGCTTCAGAATTTAAAATTGTTTAATCATCTTTAGCAGGAATAAAATCTGTACCTGACTTTATTTCATGCCTTTCAATTTATAGCTTTTATTAGGAATTTCACTGAATTTATAGAGTGTAGAAATAGATATTCACTACTCATTTAAATAGATCATCAACATCTGGTCGTGCATCAACCATTATTTCTATTTCAATTATTCTAATATATTATCTCTATAAATATCTGCATGTGGCAAAGAGCCTCTCCTCTTAAGATTCCAAAAAGCTGGTTACTTGCCATTGATGGCCACAGCACTGGTCCACTGGGACATGATATTTTACTTGTTACTTCAGATTTCTCCATGTACAGACACTCAGGTATTGACTGCATAAAGCTCTTTTTGCAGACAGAGTCAAAATCAGAAATAAATACCAGTACATTGAATAAAGGGATGAAAAATATTTAATATTATAAAAATTAGTAATATAATGAAAAAATCTGATAAATGTTTATTTTTTACCTTCTGCTTTTGATCTTTGTATACTTATGATCAGGTGTTGCTAGAGCTTTTTGGTCTCTAGATCCTTGGTGGCCTTTTCCTAGTAATAATAACATTGCTGATAGCCTGACTACCTTCTGCTGGAACAGAAGGCAATCTCTCCAATGTTCCAGTCCCTATGTTTATATGACACCCTCAGTTTAAATGCCTTTGCCATCATCTGACATCCTACTAGATTAGAATGTCTTAATGGCAAATTGATTACCTTGCAAAGATCAACTTGACTCCAAAGAAAGATTCAGAATTCCACTTCATTTGCTGCAACATAGAGAAATCTCAACGTTCATTTTATTTTAACACAGACCAGAGTGTTCTTTCCTCTGAGTTGTCTGTGAGCTAATTCCACTGACGATTAGTGAGGAATTAAAGCTTTTGTTGTATAGGACATGAATGAAGCCCACCTCTCCTTTATTATATACTAAGGCATTACTATACATTTATTGTGGCATTACTTACTGTGGTCCCTTTTTTGAAACAAAAGTGTAAGTGCTTGTTCAAATTGTACCTTTTTTTGAAGTTTTAATCTTACAGATTTATGGCGATGGTCCGTTTTTCTTCATATTGATTACATGTGTTAAGCAAGTCATGGCCATATACTGCTTTTCCTTAGAAATAAGTTTCCCACAGATAAGGTATTCATGAGCATTGAGAAAATCAAGACATGTGCTCTAAATTACATGGAATATTAATTACACAAGAAGGTAATGACAGTCATTGGAAGACAATCACACTTAAAAATTTAACCACAGTTCAATGATGAAACCTTAGTATTTTAGGGATAATGTGAAGATAGGTTAGAATTGCCACCTGTACATCTCCAAAACACAACAATGTGCACACCCTAAACACTGCTTACAGTATAATCAGTATGAGGAAGAGTTGACAAGTCTATGTCAATCATCTTGTGTACTATGCAAAAATATCCTCGAGTACAAAACATTTATGTATTTAACAGGTGACTCTTTTGTTATGCCATAACTCCTACCACATTTATAGACACTATTCAGTTAACTGAAGGTTTTTCTTGTGTTATGTGTAAATGTGTGAAAAGTAAAATAATCTTTGTATTCCTGTGAAGTCCATGAAGTATGAGGAAGTGCCATTTCTTCTTGTTTGATTTGAGTGGCTTTGGTAGTTGTGTTGACTCTCTGTACTTTGTAATGTGAATGAGTGTAACCAGGTCTCTCAACAATGGCTTCTTTGCTAGCTCTTTCAGGAACGGTGAAGAAAAAAAAAATGTACTTTACAGTCTCAAACTATCCAAGTTTCCAAATAGGAAAAATAAAGATATATAATGACTTTTATTCTTATTTTATGATAATTAGTTTTACATATTGTGGTACTCCTTTTAAAAATCAACTAGGTTGAACCAAAAAAAAAAAAAAAAATCCACTAAGTTGTAAGGAAAAAAATCTGGCCCTGTAATCCTTTGACAATAACCTCAATCACCTTGTTACTCCCAGCCTCATTCTTCAGGTCTGCATCTGTTTCTGAAACAAAAAGGGTAGCATTCATATGGATGCTGGTGTAGAAGAGTCCCTCAGAGCCTTCTCTCAGACAACTGTGTTTGTAGTATACCCCTCAATATGTATTTAGGATGCTTTAATTAGCATTTAGAGCCCCAACTTGAATTATACTTAACTGACTCACAAGTTAGAGGCAGACTGGTTAGGGTCAGATTTTGTTCTTTGTTTTTATAATAACTTTTTAATTTGCAGCTGTTACTATGACCTAATAACAGGTTAACTCAATAACCTAATCATTAAGTAGGACCCCAAAATCATATCTCCCTGTTAAAGAAGAAAACAGAGACTTTACTATTATCCAGAAGTTATTTTGCACTTGACTAAAGTTTTCCCACTTAGGGTGGGAATAGTAAATTGATGTTTACTTTTGCTTCCTATCTTTTTTGGTTACCTTCCAAAGTCAAAACAATTTTTACAAATGAACCTTTTTGAATAATCTATGTCCTGCCTGTCTCCTGTTAATCTGCAGACTTATTGCCAGGTATTTATCAACTAGTCTTACATTTCCCAAACACATTTACTGTATCCATTCATTGTCACCAAAATCTCCCTGCTTTAGATGTGCAAGTTCTAATTGGTAGTAATCGCAGACGAACTCTGGCTTATAACTGACATGGTCTTTTAGAGGATCAGATCAATAAAGAGGGCTTTTTATTTTTTATAGTAGCTGTACCCACTGCTTAAAATAAGGAATTTCAATTAAGAATTTTGACAGCACTCATAGTGAGACATTGACAGAAAACTGATGTGAATATTCTAGATCAGTGGTTAGAAGCTATTGTATTAGTTAGGGAACGCAATAGGTCATCATTTCCCTCCCTGGCACTCAAGACAGATGCCAGGTTCAGAGACTGAACATTTCTTGGTGCTATAGGGAGGAGTGGAATCTGTTTGCTTACTAAGGAGTCTCAAAAGTCAGGGGCCGCTTATAGTTATTACATACATAAATATCCTTCATTATCCAAGATGTTCATGTACAGGACTATGTGAGGAAATTAAGTGTTGGAGGCAGGTGGGGGGCCAAAGGTGCTGACACCACTTAATTCGATGACCACTTTCTCTCTCCCCTTTGTACCATCTGCCATCTCTCAGCAATGTTTCCTTTGGTCTTTACCCTTCCAGGGTTGAGAGCAGCCTAACTTTGCCTTGAATCCACCCAGCCTCTTATGTTAAAAGTGTGCATTGTTTTATATATGGCAGCATGTTAGAAGTTTTATATCTGGCTTTGTATCTTCATTTACCTTTTTACAGAGAACACTGCCCACACTTGACTTATGCCTAAAATCTGATATATCACCACATTGAAGGCTGTGATTTCAGGAGGAACTGAAACATTTACAGTTAAATAGGGAGTTTGGCAGGGAAGAGGACTTTTTTTTTAATTCAGAATCTTATTTATATGCAGTTAAAATTTGAAGTACTATAGTTTATATTAAAATTGAATATTTAGATACTCTGTTTCAGTACTAAGAATATTTTTTGCAGCCACTAACATGACAGATTAATAGATATGATGAAAATGATTGTCAGTAAATTATCATATTGAATTTTTTGTAGTGTTTCTGTATTTGTTTTCACTTTGAATATATATACACACATACATATACAAACATGTACATAACCTCATGTTATTCCTAATCTCATTTGCTACAATATCTTTAATGTATGTTGCCACTGTATTTTAAATTAATTAAAAAAATAAACTATGTAAGCTCATTTTAATTTAGTCTTTGTACTTCAAGAGCCACTGTGTTGGAGAGCAGCTGCCTTGGATTCATACAGAGAAAAAACAAAGTTTCAAATACTGTGAATGGTCATTTTGGGTGTCATTTTGGGAAAATCATAGCAGAATTAATAAACTTTTCCTGACAATTGGACCTTTTGCCAAGAAACTGGCATTATGACAGATCAGGAAAATGTTAATGTCGGTACCTATTAATGATGCAGATGTCTACAGGAGAGAGAAGTAAATGAGCCATAAACAAAATATCAAATATAACAGGGATGCAGGCTTACCTGAAAATGTAAGTTTGCAAAAGTTTACAAGTGTGCTATGGAAGAAATATCAGCATGCAAACACTCCCTTAGATTTTTGTTAGTTTTATGACATTCTTGATCACTAATTGACTTCTAACTAAAACTTTTTCTGTATCAAAAAAAGAGTTAATCCTGTATTTATTTTGTACTGCTAAGTGGATTGTTAGAGTGCAGCAATCACCTTGTAAAAACTAAGCCTGACAGGTTAATAACAGTGCCTTTGAGCATAAAACCTGATCGACTCAACTGGATTATAACTTTCCTTGATATCAGAAGAGAAGGAAAAAATTCATGACACAAGATTGTTGAGATAAAAAGACTAATGTGAATCAATGTAAGTATGAGTAACCAGGAAAGGACTGTCAGGATAGGTATTAGAAATCATTATGGATGAGCTACTGTTTGAAAATGTTGGGTTGGAAGAACTTAACCTAGATGCAATTCCTTATCATTGATATTTTAGAAATAATAAAAACTAGTTCCCAGTAGCCAAAACTGGAATGGTTTGAGCAACAAAATAAGTAATATATCATGATTGGGTTGTAACCCAAAGTATAAAATACTGGTGAATCCACACTGATACAAAGGACAATAAATTTTGTTTATATAAACACATGTAAAATAGAGAAGAGACAGATATTCTTTAGAGAAGAGTTTCAAAGAATTGGAATTGTATTACTCTTCCCTCCAGGGGGTAGAGTTTAACTTTTCCCTACTTGAGGACGGGCTGTTAGATTTAGTGATGAATTTCCAAAAAGTAGAGTATGGAAACTATTATAACTTTAGAGAAAAGCCAATCAGATATTATCCTCACATCATCAGTGAAACCATGTAGGTTGTAAGCCATAACATGATGTGATGAGAAAAGCCAATTACCTCTGGATTTCTTTCCCCAAATCCATACCTCCAATCTAATCATAAGAAAAACATCAGACAGGGGCGCCTGGGTGGCGCAGTCGGTTGAGCGTCCGACTTCAGCCAGGTCACGATCTCGCGGTCCGGGAGTTCGAGCCCCGCGTCAGGCTCTGGGCTGATGGCTCGGAGCCTGGAGCCTGTTTCCGATTCTGTGTCTCCCTCTCTCTCTGCCCCTCCCCCATTCATGCTCTGTCTCTCTCTGTCCCAAAAATAAATAAACGTTGAAAAAAAAAAAAATTAAAAAAAAAAAAAAAAAAAAAGAAAAACATCAGACATATCTAGATGGGGGACATTCTACAAGATAGTTACTAAGATACTAAGTTAGTACTTCTCCAGACTGTCAAGGTCCTGAAAAATAAGAAACTGTCGTAGATAAAAGGAGATTTGGGAAGCCCAACAGCTGAATGCAATGTGGACCCCTGGATTGTATCCTGGAAAAGAAAGAAGACATAAATGGAAAAGCTGGTGTTGTATAAATAAAGTGTAAAGCCTAGTTAATAGTGGAAAAAATGAAAACAGTAACAAAATCAGCTACAAGCTTGTGACATGAACTGGGGCCACCTTATCTCCTTTTTGGAATTTAAGTTGCTTTTATTCAAAACTTAAGACTTTCACATTTTTCTCTGCTAAGTGGGATCTGTGTGCAGGACATGTCTCTTGTTCATTGTTGAATCCCAGGCTTGTTCAGAGTTTGGTATACATCAGGGTCAGCCCCTTTCATTAAATGAATAAATTCATTAACAAAGGAACAATCATTGTAAGCTGTTTTAGAATTTAGATAATGCAGTTGTAGGCTTGGATTGTTTTTGTGTCTCTGTCTCTTTGCCCAGGAATAGTGGATTTCAGTCTTTAACATCCCCGACATATGACTATTATATGTTCGTAAGGACAAGGATTAGACACAGATTTGCTCTTTTCAATACTAGTTTGGTTTAAGGATGATGTTGACGTCAATTTTCTAAACCATTAAACACAAAATAATCCCAAAATTTGAAAAGCTATGTTAAACTTACAGTTGAATTTCATGAGCCAAAGAATTACTGTTAAAATTTTGTGCAGCCAAAAATTTAGAAGCAAAAATTTTTCAAAGTTTTTTATGTAATGGTTCTTGTTACTTAAAAGAAAAAAAAAGGATAGAAGAGAACATTTGAAACCACTTCATATAGGATGCCACTGGGAACACAAATCCCCAAAATATTAAAATTGAATGCTTGCAAATGCTGTTTCTGGGTGTTTAGGGTAAATAAGCCAAGTATGGCATGTCAGCAGGACTCTGCTTATTGATAGAGATTAGTTATCTGAAATATTCTACCTCCAAATTACCAGAAGCCAGTCTACTGGGTCAGCCTGGGTTAGAGAAAGAAAAATATAACCCTACCTCCTAGTCCTCATCATGGGTTTTGATACTCACTAACTTACCTATCTACAGACAGGTTTTTCACAGAATGAATGAGTCATAAGTTGCCTTAGCAATTATATAGTTCCAGTGCCTTTCAAAAATTTTTAAAAAACATTTTTTAATGTTTATTTATTTCTAAGAGAGAGAGAGAGAGACAGAGCATGAGCAGGGGAGGGGCAAAGTGGGAGACACAAAATCCAAAGCTGGCTCCAAGCTCTGAGCTGTCAACACACAGCCCAATGTGGGGCCTGAACTCACAAACTATGAGATCATGACCTGAGCCAAAGTTGGATTCTTAACTGACTGAGCCACCAAGGCACCTCTTAAACATTTTTGGAGTAACAATTATTTCTTCAAATAAATCTTACTTGAAACAAATATGAGCCAGCCTATTGGAGTGTGTGCCTATATGTGTGTTAAAAAATGCCTCCTCTTCCTCCATCCAGGCCCACAGACACTCTGGCATCTCCATAGAACATGTAGAGCTTTTTAGAACAAGGTATGGAAATGCCTTAGTCTAAATCTCTGCTAATTTAGAGATGGGGTCATATCAACACCATTTTATAGCAGAATCATGGCTCTTACCTCTGCTGTGATCTGACCACTAAATTTTTGACTGTGTGGAGGGCAGCTTCTCCTATACTTTGATCTTTGTAAAGTCTAACTTTATCTGAAAACGATATCCTCTGATGAATATCTTCCCTGATGGATGCACATGGAGCAGAAAAGCAGAAGAGTAAGATTCAACCAGACTTGGCTGTTAAAGGAGAGAGACGTCTATTTTTTTAATTTTTGGTGTGTAAAGACTTCTGAAAATAGGTATAAAATACCTGGCCCCATATCTTGTACCTGTAAGGTATTATTGGATAACTATTATTTAAGACTTCAGGGGTTTGATAATTGAGTTTGCAATGTTCTGATGCAAATGAAAAAAGAATCAGATTTCACAAGTTTAGTGAAATCTTAAACTTAGGCAATAGAACTGAAATCATGGCTCCCAAATGTATTGTCCACAGCCACAAAGCAAATGCTCTCACTTGCACGTACATTATCCTCCGGTCCTAACTACTAGACACAGACACTGGATATCTCCTTTTTCTTTTTCTTTTCTTTTCTTTCTTTTCTTTTCTTTTCTTCTTTCTTCTGACCCAATGTCACATGACTGGTAGTGGCAGAGCTTGGACTCAACCTGAGGTGTCCTTTGAAACCCAGTGCTCTTCACAATGAACCACCTTTTTACTACACCAAGTGGAATATGGTAAAGCTTTGTATATCACCACACTTGAAAGAAGTCTGGCAAACAACCTTATCCAAGAGAAAGATGAAGTTGGTGAGGAGACTAGAACTACCTTATCCTCTGAAAAATGTTTTAGACCAAGTGTGATCTGTTTACAAATTCAGAATCTGAATCAGCATCTGCATTTTAACAAGAGCACAAGATGATTTATGGAAACAGTGCAGTTTGAAAAGCACAAGTTTAGCAGAATTTTGAGGCCTTTGGGAATATCTGAGGGCAATAAAGGACTAGATTCATTACAAAGGCCAAATACAGAATCTTGGAAAAAGTCACAAAAATTGAGATTAAGGTTTCAAAAAGTAAGTTTATCACCATTCTAAAAGAAAACTCAAGAAAAAGCTTTCCATTGTAAGGAGTGTTCAAGTGCATCTGGATGACCATTTGTCATGATTTCACAGAGGAAATAGAAAAATTCAATGAGTATTTGAACCAGTCTCAAAAGGTAAATTATTGAGCACCAAGACCTGTGTAAGTCATTGGAGGTCTTGAGTACATTAGGTATTATACTTCCTTTCAAGAGGACCATGGTTTATTTGGGTAACCAGTAAGTAAAAGTCAATGAGATGTTATATGATGAAATGCTTAAAAAGTAAATACTGGATTCTATAGGGGTGCAGAGAAAGGGCACTATTCTGAACCCAGGAGATGGCAGAAGTAATGAAAAAGAAAATAGGTTGGAGAGAGAGAAAAAAAAAATAAGTGTGAATTGATTATAACATGGTGAATGATGTCATCATCCAAACTCAGTTAGAGGTAAAAAGCTAAAAGGAATGGAGCTCCCTGCAGTAAACTTGGATTCTACGTTGCAGAGAGGATGAGGCAAATAGAGAAGTAGGGGAGAGGGGAGGAATAGAGTGGGTTTGGGGGAAGTTCTGGGATGTGCTGAATTTATTATTTTTTTTATGTCTTCATCCTTTCAATTAACGTAATACCAAGCACTGCTCTAGTTGCTCACTATTCAAAAAAGAATTACACATGGTCTTTATTCTTAAGAAATGTATAGCTCGATGAAAGAGACAGACACAACTAAGGTAAGTGTGATAGAGGCACAATGTGTGAAAGGAGCACACAATAACCCCACAGTTTAGAAGGAAAAGGGAGGTAGAGAGGATCAGAGGAGGTTTTGCACACAGAAGGAAACATCCTAAATAGACCCTAAAGGACAGAACATTACAGAGTGAAGATTTAGACACTTAAAATTGAATGAAGTTTCTGACGGAACTAGATCTCTAGTTCTAAGTAGTCAGTAAATTGAGTGCTTGCACTGGCACATAGACATGTGATTGTGGGGGTATAGGATGAGGTTGAAAAAAATGTAAAAAAGCAGGATTGATTGCATGAAGCCCAATCTGAGGAGGTAGGGAGAATTTAGAGAGGACAATGGTGTGATCAGATTTATATTTACAAAGATTGGAATGCAGGAATGAGTGTGTGTTCAAATGAATGTTGTGTCAGGCAACTGCAGGAGTAGGGCTGGGAAGACAATGTTTCATAAACCCTAGAAAATATGAACAAGACCAGAACAAGGAAATGACTCATTTCAGAGGTCAAAGTGACATGACATGATCATTTTGAATGAGTAATTTAGAGGACTCATATGTGGCTTAGATGTGTGTATTGCTGAGGAAGGAATCGGCAATAAAGACAGCAGGCAAAGTTGTTAAGGCTGAAAAAGGCAGCCAAAATTACTGGGCAGAGTGTGTGGCTGGAATTGGTTAGTAAATTTGGTGATGTGGACTCGCTTGGCCTGAGCCATTCCTCTTTTTGGGAGCCCTGTGGGAACTGGAAGCAAGGCTTAGAGACTGATTGCTTAATGTCTCCCACAAAATCCAGGGGCTTTCAATTGAGTTTCAAGAATGGACATAGGTGGGTGGGGGTGGGAGGCATGAGTTACCTGAGTTCCTAAGTAAATGTGTTGTGTCTATATCAAATTCAAAATTTTCAATTCCACCTTTTACCTACCTCCTCCTAGCACAAAAAGTACCAAATGGCTGCTGCATGTACATAGTAGCTAAAAGTGTGGCTGGACTATCTGTCCGAACCCAGGGTCAGCACCGTGAAGGATGGGAGTGTAGTTTAACTTGGGGCCAGCTTGATCTCTTCCCATACAGATTGAGAAAGAAATGACAGTAGACTAAGCTTAAAAGCACATGCCAGCCTACTGATTTGTGCCTATTCTTTGATGAGAGAATGCTCACAGAGACCACAGCAGGTATCAGGGGAAATTAATGAGGAAGGGATCACTGAATGTTGCAAAGCATTTAGGCTCCAGTCCATTCAGTCTGTTGCCTGGGCTGGGTTGTGACCTAAAGGCTGAGGAGGTAGCTTTTCTTCTGCTTTGTGAACTCAGGAGGTCTCTGTGCCAGAAATAATTCTTCTGGCATTTGTAGAACAAAAGACCCCTGCCATTCTCTTCCCCATGACCTTTGAGGAGTCCAGGAGCAGGCCAAGTTTTGCTCTACCCAAGGATTGTTGAGTGGTGTGAAGCACAAAGCTATAGAGTTATAGAGTGTGGGAAGCTGCAAAAAGTGGCAGAGCTTGACCTTGCCTAGTCTTTCCTGCTGTTTGTGGCAAGGCTAACCTACTGGAGACCCCACCCTGGATAGGTGGATTGTTTCCCTTTGTTTTTTTGCTTGGCAAAGCTAAAATAACTCTAAAATGGGAATAACAATGTCTTTGTTAAGTACTTAAACATGATATATCAGTCTGTTTCCAATCTGAAAAAGAAAACCCGCTAGTAATTAGAACAGGTTAAAATTAATACAAAGATTTGTTAACTGTAAAAGGTGACTACTAAAGAGTTTAACATGTAACTCCAAGGAATACAGAGATAGCACATGGAGAAAGCAGCTACTACCCATAGGGCAAAGGGAGAGTATCAAGGAACTAAGAACTAAGAAGAGCTCACTTGAGGCTGAGATATAGACCTTATTGGAAAAGTATGGCTCCCCCAGGATATACAACGGACCAGTTGTTAGAAACTTGCTAGTGAGTATGGGCTGGAGCTGGCTTCCATGAAACTGACCATGTGTGGCAGAGAAACTAGCTGGCAGATGTGAGCTGGTAAGCAAAGACCACAGAGATGAGTGCCACTGGGCTGCCCGTATGTGATCAGCTTAGTGTCCTTCTTCCTCTCAGCTGACAAAGCCTAGTATTGCACCAAGTGGCAAAGAAGAATTGCTTTTGAGCAATTTATGACCCAGTGTCATAAAACAGGGAGAATGTCTTTGGAGCTGAAGGCAGTGAAGTGGTAACTGACATACTTGTAAAGATTGTTTAACTCAGATCAACAGCAAAATGGTAAGAAAATGAAATAATTGGTGTATGTCTTGCATAAAAATGGATAATTTTTTATGTCCAGATAATATGATTATGTACTTAAAAAACCAAGACAGTCTACAATAAAATAGACAAAACAATCTATTGGAATTGATAAGAGAAGAATATAACGTATATGAATATATAAAAATTAAGAGCTCTTTCTCCTATCTTGGTAATAACCTATGTAAATTAGGAGAAATCACATTTATGACAGCAAAAAATGAAATGTATAGGAATACATATGTTAAGAAAGTTAAGGGACCTATATGATGAGGAAATCCAACAGTTTATGAAAAGACTTAAAATAAGACCCACCTTATAGGATGGTAAGAATTAATACTTTAAAAATGCCAGCATTCTGTATAATTCTAATTTTAATGAAACTAAAGCAGGAATCCATTTTTTTTCTTTTCTTTTTTCTTTCTTTTTTTTTTTTTTTTTTTTTTTTTTGGAATTAGACAAATGATCTGAGACTCATATAAAAGAATATGTTCAATAAAAGGCCAAGACATTTTTAACAGAAGAGAATGAGGGCAGTACTTACTTATGTTATACATTTATTAATCTACTTTTATTTATTTTTAAAGTGTATTTTATGTGTTAGTTTTTTTTAACGTTTATTTATTTTGAGAGAGATAGTGTGCATGAGCAGGGGAAGAGCAGAGAGAGTTTTTTTTAACGTTTATTTATTTTGAGAGAGATAGTGTGCATGAGCAGGGGAAGAGCAGAGAGAGACCGAGAGAGAGAATCCTTAGTCTCCACGTTCAGCATGGAGCCTAACACACAGGGATCGATCTCATGACCACAAGACCATGACCTGAGTCAAAAATCAAGAGTTGGAGATTTAACTGACTGACCCACCCAGGCACCTCAAATTTTAAATTATAGAAATTAAAACAGTACAGTATTAGCATTGGATTAAACAAGTATGTATTTATAAAAAACAAAAGTATATTTAAGCATTATGCAGAAGCTTAATATATGATAAAACTAAAATTTAATAATTTCAGTTAGGCTGATTTAATAATTGACCATCAAAAGGGAAGGAAACTAAATTAGACCTTCTTCATACTCTATACAAAATAGATTTAGAGAAGAATTTATAAAATCCTTACAATTATATCAATAAAATAAGAAGAAATATCAGGAGCTTGTGTAGCATAGACCATCTTAAAAGCAAGAAACCACAAAATCTCAAGGAAAGAGATAGTCTTAATGACAGAACATTTTTTTAATTTTGAATAGGAAAACCATACCATAAAGTTGAAAGATCCCTTCTAAACTAAAAAAATATTTGTAACACAAGAGACAAAGATGATATCCTTAATATACAAAACACTCCTATGAATTAACTGGGGGAAAAAAAACATGGAAATAATGTCAAGGGACCACCGTGAGGCAACTTAAGAGGAATTTGCATACAAATGTTTGCAAAGATGTTCAGCATCATTATTTGAAAATGCAAATTAAACTGATAATAAGATACCATTTTTTACCCAGATGACTGGCAAAACATCTAGTTCTGTGGAGGTTGCAGGAAACTGAGAACATTTATCTGTGAATTACCTGTGAATTACTCCCAACGTTTTGATCCAAAATATTTAGCAAAATTTGATTAAAAAAATAATAATAACACATATACTACTATCCCTGTAATTGGATTCCAGTAATCCAATTTTGGGAAATGTGTATTTCAAAAATATAAGCTCCAGTATAAAACATGTGTTCAAGGATGTGTAACATAATTTCATAGTTTCCAGTTTATAAACAGTGGGTATAAAAAGACACAATATTCTTCTTTTTTTAATGTTTATTTATTTATTTTGAGAGACAGAGAGAGCGCAGGCAGGGCAGGGCAGGGCAGAGAATGCTGTCAGCACAGAGCCCGACATGGGGCTTAATCTCACGACCATGAGATCATGACCTTAGCCAAATTCAAGAGTTGGATGCTTAACCAACTGAGCCTCCCAGGTTGTCAAAAGACAACGATATTCCTTTTTCTTCTCTTCTCTTCTCTTCCCTTTTCCTTTCCTATTCTTTTTTTTCTTTTTCCTTTCCTTTCCTTTATTTTTTTTTCCTTTCTTTTTTTGATTTACATCCAAGTTAGCAACAATGATTTCAGTAGATTCCTTAATGCCCCTTACCCACTTAGCCCATCCCCCCTCCCACAACCCCTCCAGTAACCCTCTGTTTGTTCTCCATATTTAAGAGTTTCTTGGGGCACCTGGGTGGCTCAGTCAGTTGAACGTCTGACTTCAGCTCAGGTCATTAACTAGCGGTCTGTGAGTTCAAGCCCTGCGTCAGGCTCTGTGCTGACAGCTTGGAGCCTGGAGCCTGCTTCAGATTCTGTGTCTCCCTCTCTCTCTGCCCCTCCCCCAGCTCATGCTCTGTCTCTCTCTCTCTCTCTCTCTGTCAAAAATAAACAAACAATAAAAAAAAAGAGTTTCTTATGTTTTGTCCCCTCCCTGTTTTTATATTATTTTTGCTTCCCTTCCTTGTGTTCATCTGTTCTGTGTCAGAGTTCTGAAAAATTCTGTAGTTTCTCAGCCTCCTTTGTAACATGGAGGCTATCTGATACAGTTTCTGCCACCGAGATAAATAAAAGTCATAAACTGGAAATTTTTGGGAAAGTTTTGTTCTTCTAATAAGTGCTACTGCTACCCCTTTCTTCCTTGTGATTTTCTTCTAATTCTTCCTGCCTGGAAAATGGATGGGAGGCTAGAAGTGGACCAATCGTTTTGTGACCATAAAAATAAAAACAAGAAGGATGCTGGGTCATTTTTATAAACATGGAACCTGAACTAACTCCAAATTGCTGTTTTATGAGAAAAAAACATTATTTGGTTAAGTGTTATAAGACAGTTTCTTTTATAGTCAGTCAAATGAAATACCTTACATCCTCATCATTTTACTAAACCAAACAATTTGCAGAACTAAAGAATAACAATCATGTAGAAATGCCACACTTAACATACATGGTGGTTGAGTACTGCTGATTTCATGCGTACCTTTCAAGGAACCAGAAACTCTAATGTAGAAGGGTCTATGTTTGTGAGATATGACTTACCATATATATGTATGGTATATAAATGTATACATTTAAACTTTACTGAGTCGCGTTTCTTCCCATTTATATGTTCAGTGACTGGAATCACCAATCCAATTGCATATTATAGAGCTGTAAACTTTAGGCTTAAAACTGAATGTTTTGGGGGCACCTAGGTGACTCAGTCGGTTAATTGTCCAACTTCATGATCTCACAGTTCGCGTGTTCAAGCCCGTTATCAGGCTCTGTGCTGACAGCTCAGAGCCTGGAGCCTGCTTCAGATTGTGTCTCCCTCTCTTTCTGCCCCTCCCCTTCTCATGCTCTGTCTCTCTCTCAAAAATAAATAAAAACGTTAAAAATTTTAAATGAATGTTTTGTTCAAAAGTTTTGTTTATAATTCCATGAGAATACAACGAATCTGCTTAAAAAATTATTCATTGCAGCAAATAGCTCATAGCAACTCAGTTCAACTAGAAACAGTGCATTCTACATAATAAATGCCTTCTTTGTACCCACCTCTTCTAACTCTCTAGAGGGCTGCTCCACTTCAGATGGACAGTACAGTCTTGTGTGGACAGAAATGCCAAGGAAAAAATAGAAGGAAGGAACATGTAGGAGTAGTGAAATGACAGAGATGAGGAGCTCTATGGAAAGCCTCTGCACATGGGATGTCACCACTTATGGACAGAGACTGTTATAATATGTTGAGCACATGTGGAAGCTCCAAATGAACAGAAGACTTTTTCAAGTGACAACATGAATGAGTATTATGGATGAGTCTGGGACTCTACATTCTAGGTTCTGATCCAATGTTACTCTTTGCAATTGTGCAGAGCCTCAATTCACTCATTAAAGGAAGACATATATATCTCATTAGCTTTACTTATTCTGACTTGCTAATTTGTGAGTATAAATTATATTTTAGTGTATGTGCTTATATTTGTGTATATTTTGTTCTTACAGCTTCACTGGCCCACAGCAATTGTGTTTAATGAAAATCAGGTTGGTCTTGGAGTCAGAAAACCTGGTTGGAATCCTGGTTAAGCCATAGACCTAGTTGTATAATTTTGTACAACACTTATCTATAAGCCTCAGTTCCCCCATCGGAAAAATAGAGATAATATACATCTTACAGTGTGTTATGAAGCTTTTATAAAATTGTGTACCTCTTCCACAGGACTCCCCAGCAAAATGAAAGAGATGAAAGATAGAAGCTTTGGACAGGGGTGCAGCTAAAACAACATGGGTTAGCAGGGGTCTCACACTCAAATACCTACTAGTTCATACAGGTAATGTAAAAGTGTGAAGGAGGCAAGTGAGGCTGTGGTGATTACAGAGTACTGTCCCTGAAAGGCTCAGGCCTTTTAAGCTCCAACTGATTGCTGCTATGTAATAATGTAGGCTTAGATTAGATTTTCTGAGTTTTAAAGAGATGACAGGAATGTGGGTGTTCATGTTTTAAAACCTTGTTTTCAAAATGATGGCAAATATTTTAGAATGTTAAAAGATTGTTAGACTAAATAACATAACTGTGGAAGTAGCTAGTAGGCTACTGGTTTGTTATCTTTAGGTTTCACTGAATTTTAGAGGAGGGCTTTAATTTTTCTTTTCTCCTGGCTGAATAATAGGTCCCATTGGCTGAGGAAACTCAAGAAATATCTGAGGTTCTTGTCTCCAAAACGGCTTCCGTGTTTACCTTCCAAGTAAACAGACTCCATATATATATTTCTGGCAGAGTTTTGAGAGCATACAGCTGCTAACAAACAGGAGAGCTCAGCCAAATCTAAAGGTATTAAGAGGAAGTTTCATTATTTCATTTGGAACAAGTGGGCAGAGGATATATTGGCTCTGTGTGAAGTAAGGATGATTGAATGTGACCAGGAAATGGCCAAACAACATGAACATTTAAAAGAAGTCATCTAAAATAGGCTCACTGGGGCATTAGGAAAAAACTTGATTTTTTTTTTAACCCAAATGCCCAGAATCTTTTAATTCAAAATCGTTATGGATAGGACTAATTGTAGTTAGTGTCATCAGGTGTTTGTGAATGAAACACTTCAATCTTATTGTCTGAACACATTGGTCATGATCTCTATTTTTTGTTTTACTTTTTAGAGCGACATCTTGGAGGAGGAGTTTTCTCTGCTTCTGCTTCATCCTAGTGAGGGAAACCACATACGCTGAGGTAGGTTTGACAAATACTTCTTGAAACATAGGTTAAATTTATTAGAATCAACTACTGGAAAATTCAAATTCCTCATGGTGTGGAGTTGTTTGTTACAGAGTAATGTTGGAACAATTATGTGGGGGGAAGTAGCAATTGCAAAGAAAAGGAGAGATCAGAACTACTGGGTGCTGACTCTCTAGGCCCTAACTAGCTGTTTTCTTGATAATTACTTCTCGGTGTGTAGATTTCTGGACCCCTTCCAACTCAACAGTAGAAACTCTGTGTAAGCTACTTATTTCTTTCATCACAAATCTTAAGAGAAGGGCTCAATTATAAAAAAAGAAAAAGAAATAACTTTCTGTTGTCTAGATAAGTACTTTATATTATATATACATATATGTATCTATATATTATATATCACATTACATATCCATATATATTATGTATCTACATATCTATCATATCTATATATTACCTATATTATCTACATATCTATATATCTACATGCTATTATTGTGTATCTATTCTATTTTATATTATACATTTATGTATATATGTTATATAGATAGATACTATCTATATCTTTACATTTTCTCTTTTTAGTTAATTTATTTATTTCAATTTATTTTTTAATTTATATCCAAGTTAGTTAGCATATAGTGCAATAATGATTTCAGGAGTAGATTCCAGTGATTCATCCCCTATGTGTAACACCCAGTGCTCATGCCAACAAGTGTCTTCCTTAATGCTCCTTACCCATTTAGCCCATCCCCCCACCCACAGCCCCTCCAGCAACCCTCAGTTTGTTCTCTGTACAGTTTGTTCTCTGTATTTAGGAGTCTCTTATGTTTTGTCCCCCTCCCTGTTTTTATATTGTTTGCTTCCCTTCCCTTATGTTCTTCTGTTTCATATCATAAATTCCTCATATGAGTGAAGTCATATGATGATTTGTCTTTCTCTGACTAATTTTGTTTAGCATAATACCCTCCAGTTCCATCCACATGGTTGCAAATGGCAAGATTTCATTCTTTTTGATTGCCAAGTAATATTCCATTGTATATATACATACCACATCTTCTTTATCCACTCATCCATTGATGGACATTTGGGCTCTTTCCATACTTTGGCTATTGTCGATAATGCTGCTAAAAACATTGGGGTGCATGTGCCCCTTTGAAACAGCAGCCTGTATCCCTTGGATAAATACCTAGTATTTCAATTACTGGGTCATAGGGTAGTTCTATTTTTAATTTTTTGAGGAACCTCCATACTGTTTTACAGAGTGTCTGCACCAGTTTGCATTCCCAACAGCAGTGCAAAAGAGATCCTCTTTCTCTGCATCCTTGCCAACATCTGTTGTTCCCTGAGTTGTTAACGTTAGCCATTCTGATAGGTGTGAGGTGGTATCTCATTGTGGTTTTAATTTGTATTTCTCTTATGATGAGTGATGTTGAGCATTTTTTCATGGGTCGTTAGCCGTCTTCTTTGGAGAAGTGTCTATTCATGTCTTTTGCCCATTTCTTCACTGGATTCTTTGTTTTTTGGGTGTTGACTTTGATAAGTTCTTCATAGATTTTGGATACTAACCCTTTATCTGATATGTCATTTGCAAACATCTTCTCCTATTCCATCCATTGCCTTTAGTTTTGCTAGTTGTTTCCTTTGCTGTGCAGAAGCTTTTTATTTTGATGAGGTCCCAATAGTTCATTTTTGCTTTTGTTTCCCTTGCCTCTGGAGATGTGTTGAGTAGGAATTTGCTGTGACCAAGCAGTTTTTGCCTGCTTTCTCCTTGAGGATTTTGATGGCTTCTTGTCTATGTTTTAGGTCTTTCATCCATTTGGAGTTTATTTTTGTGTGTGGTGTAATAAAGCGGTCTAGGTTCATTTTTCTGCATGCCACTCTCCAGTTTGCCCAGCACCATTTGCTGAAGACTGTATTCCATTGGATATTCTTTCCTGCTTTGTCAAAGTTCGGTTGGCCATACATGTGTGGGTCCATTTCTGGGTTTCCTATTGTGTTCCATTGATCTAAGTGTCTGTTTTAGTGCCAGTACCATACTGTCTTGATGATTACAGCTTTATAATACATCTTTTTAAATTTTTTTTTTCAACGTTTATTTATTTTTGGGACAGAGAGAGACAGAGCATGAACGGGGGAGGGGCAGAGAGAGAGGGAGACACAGAATCGGAAACAAGCTCCAGGCTCTGAGCCATCAGCCCAGAGCCCGACGCGGGGCTCGAACTCACGGACCGCGAGATCGTGACCTGGCTGAAGTCGGACGCTTAACCGACTGCGCCACCCAGGCGCTCCAATAATACATCTTGAAGTCTGGGATTGTGATGCCTCCAGGTTTGGTTTTCTTTTTCAGGACTGCTGTGTCTATTTGGGGTCTTACATTTTCATAGAATTCTCCTGCTTTGGTTTTTTTTTTTTTCCTCTTCCAAAAGCTACCTTGTATTGATGGTTTTACTCTATATTAGGATGGAGGTAGAATAGTGGCTAAACTCTGAAGTTGCACTTTCTGGATTTAAATCCTGATTTTCTGGGGGTGCCTGGGTGGCTCAGTTAAGTGTCCAACTTTGGTTCAGGTCATGATCTCATGGTTCGCAGGTTTGAGCCCTGCATAGGGCTCTGTGCTCACAGTGCAGAGTCTGTAGCCTGCTTCATATTCTGTGTCTCCCTTTATCTCTGCTCCTCCTCACTCATGCCCTATTTCTCTCTCAAAACTAAAAATAAAAAATTAAATTAAAATAAAATTAAAATAAGTAAATAAATAATGATTTTCTAAACCACAATATCCTAACCTATAAAATGTGGATACTAATAAGATAATCTCATAGATTATAATATTACATGAAATAGTACTTGATATAATAGTAGCTGCTACTACTACTACTATTATTATTATTATTTGTTCCTTATATCAACTGTGGAAAATAGGTATTACCTAAATTTTATAGATGTGGAAACAAGAGAAATTATGACAATTTTTTTAAAACTTTTTTAAATGGTTTTGAGAGAGAGGATACAGTACAAGGGGGGGGGGAGGGCAGGGAGAGAGAGAAACACAGAATCTGAGCTGTCAGCACAGAGCCCAACATGGGGCTCAAACTCACAAACTGTGAGATCATGACCTGAGCTGAAGTTGGACGCTTAACCTATTGAGCCAGCCAGGTGCCCCAAGAAAGTACAATAATCTTAAAAGACTTTTATTTTTTCTTCAGAAGCAGTACCTCTCATAAGAAGTTATAGATTCTTGGGGCGCCTGGGTGGCGCAGTCGGTTAAGCGTCCGACTTCAGCCAGGTCACGATCTCACGGTCCGTGAGTTCGAGCCCCGCGTCGGGCTCTGGGCTGATGGCTCAGAGCCTGGAGCCTGTTTCCGATTCTGTGTCTCCCTCTCTCTCTGCCCCTCCCCCGTTCATGCTCTGTCTCTCTCTGTCCCAAAAATAAATAAATGTTGAAAAAAAAAAATTAAAAAAAAAAAAAAAAGTTATAGATTCTTGTTGATTCTTTTAGTCCTAGTTAAGGAATAGAGTTTCTAGCAAGACTGATAATTTTCTTGTTCATCATGATGCTAGAAGTAGGCTAATGGAGCAACTGGGTTTCTTGGTGTATCATTTGGCTAAAAAATCCATTACAAAATAAATATAATAGGTGTGCATTCTCAGGTGCAGAATCAAAATACCAAATGGGAATCTTCCCCATTGCTAGCACTGCTGGGTGGGACAGCAAGGATGACAAAACACACTTTCAAACACCAGGCTTTCAAAACTTTTATTTATGGTGGAGGAAAACAACACTACCAGGTATACCTGTTTCAAGCTTTTTTCATTAAAAAAAAATCTAGAAAATAATTTAACAGGGGTTAGGTCTCTGTATAAGACAACCTGACTGGCTGGCAGCCAACATCTCCCCAACAGTTCACAAAGAGAATTCTTCTTGTTTTCAAACTGACCCACTTTAAAATGGAGGAGGCTAGTCTAACCTATAAGGAAAACAAACATGGAGCTAAAAGAGGGGAGGGAACTGGGACAGAAGAGAGGTCAAGACCACATTTTCTTATTCAGCTCAGTCAGTTGCCCTTTAATGAATCATAATACCTCTCTGAGTTTCATTTTCGTGCTTCTGTTGAATGTATTCATAATAGAATGCGTGCTTTCTACCTGAGATGCTTTTCCAGATGAGATATTGCACACAAAATAGTGATTGTGGAAGCTTTTCAAATGGTAGAATAAATAAAAATATAAGGACTTTTTAATATTTCAGCTGCAGCTTGGAAAAAATGATAAAAGGTATGTTAAATTAAATTTTTATTCTAATGGCATAAGATTTCATAGATATTATTTAGGGGTGTAAATTGAATTACTATTTCTATTTCATTAAAAAATTAATACTTATTTTCTTTTTGTTTCTTTTTTTTAGTGTATTCATTTATTTTGAGAGAAAGAGAGAGAGTGCAAGCTGGGGTGGGGGCAGAGGGAGATGGAGAGACAGAATCCCAAACAGGCCCCATGCTCAGCATGGAGTGCAGTGATCTCACAAACCGTGACATCATGACCTGGGCTGTAATCAAAAGTCAGACACTCAATGGACTGAGCTACCCAGGTGCCCCTTATTTCTAATGCTTTAAAACTCAAAGGTATTTGAGCCTTGTTATGAGTGAATCCTATAGGAAACAGTAATCCTATAGGAAATATAATGTTAATAGATAAGTAGAAGAAATAGTTTTAGGTAGGAAGCGATAAACATTTGGACTTTAAATTTTGTTTTTAATTTTAAAAATTCTTAAGCTAAGAATATTATTTAGTAAAAACTTTCCATAGAGCTTAATAGATATCTTATGTGCTATTTTAATAAAGAGTTGGTGTTGTTTAGGAGAAGCAAAACTAAGGAATGTTTGCCCCTGTAGTTCTCAGCAAAGCCTCACCAGTGTTCCTTGACTAAGGAACATTGTCAACATTCTGTGGCTGTCATACTTCAAAAGGCCTTTTAATAAGGTGAAATTATTTCTTACTAAGGAGATTAGGAAAATCGTCATGAGAAAAAAGATTTTGATTCAATCCTTAAAAGGTGAAAAAAATCTGGAAGATAAATAGCAAATCAGAGGAGGACACGCTAAGTAAATAACACAAAGTATTCTGACACTCATAAGAGATTTCGGTCATTAATTACATAATTCTTATCTCTATCTGTCTTAAACTTAAGAATTATGCCTAATTTGGTATGTCTTTATTTGTACAATATGCCTGGTCACCTGGGCAACATGCTAAAACTTTCGTTTATGTAGCAGAATGTAAGTCTTACCTGAATTAAGTTACTTTTAAAAAGCATATCTCCAATTGAGACACTCTTTTTTTATCTTTAAGAAAAATGAAACAAATCAGGGCTCACCAGAAGCTCCAGGGATAGGCGAAGTGAATAGTAGGGGCTGGCTAGGCTCGTGGTGCTCTCAGCTGAGTACTAATTCACTCTGGATTTGAAAGATTAGTCCTTTCAAAACCCAACTTATTACATCCACCATCCTCTCAAGGGGAAAAGTCAAGTTTGATTTGGGGTCCTTTGACACTTCCTAAAGTTTTAAGTTCTTTACTCAAAGTGCAAAGCAGAATGGTGCCAGACTTTTGCTGCCCTAAATTCTGTTATTTATAAGATGTTTGGACATTTCCAACAATAAACGTGAATTGTGGACTCAAACACATTTACTGCCTCATTTATCTCCCCAGAACTCAAACAGATCCCAAAAGAATAAATACAAATTTCTGTTGAAGTTTTACCAGTGCCTGCTTGTGGGTCCTGGTGCATTGATATATGATAGCACTTTGAGTCTCATTGGAAACGTTTGTATCTTCTCTCATAGCTGTAATTGGAGACATATTAGACTTCAGTTGTTCTGAAACTATTTCTAGCCATAGTCACCATCATCTACAGAATATATGACCCTATCAAAAATACCTTTTAATTAATCTAAATTCCAAGATCAACTTCTCCCCAAGAGACCTGTGCCTATTAATAACAAATCATACCATTTCCTGTGGATGAGACATGCTTTCCTTTAACAAACAGATGTCAAAGGAATGTGTATTGTGTTATTTACTTCTTATAATATTAACTGATCAGTTACTTCCTAATGAAGCAATCTCTGTGAGTGGATTTGTAGGGAGTGAGTATAGACAAATATAGATATGCAGCAAATAGGTGGGATGGGGGAGGCCAGTGCAGCCTGGGGATGACTGAATTCACAAGGACCTGGCAAACGTGTGGAAGATGCTCTAAGAAAGAATAAGAGAAAACTAAGCAGTTTTCAGTGTGTAAAAGATAAATCTCTACTTCCAAAACTCTCTGGGATCACTTCTGAGTCTTTGGATGTCATTTTTAAATATGTTCTTTAATTCTTTAACAATAGTGTGAAATTTGCTAGCTTTTGGTTATATTTATATTAACAACCTGAAAAGCCCAGCCAACCCAGAGCCACCTTTGCCAAACTTCACATTGTACTTTTGATATAAGTATGCATAGATTCATGGGAATGCTTATTGACCTTCAGAGCTAGAACATAGAGTTGTAAAAGTACTGTACATAGGAAGTTGAAACCTTTGTTACCTTTGTTATCCTAATTGAGAAGCTGATTTGTTACATTTTCTTTCTTTTAAAAAAAAATTTTTTTTAATGTTTTTTTTTTTTTGTTTTTGAGACAGAGAGAGACAGAGCATGAGCAAGGAAGGGGCAGAGAGAGAGGGAGACACAGAATGTGAAGCAGGCTCCAGGCTCTGAGCTGTCAGCACAGAGCCCGATGCGGGGCTCAAACTCAGGAACTGTGAGATCATGACCTGAGCAGAAGTTGGACGCTTAACTGACTAAGCCACCCAGGCATCCCATGTTACATTTTCTTTCAGTTGCTGTTCCTGGCAGTGAATATGACCTTATAACAGACCACAGTCTGCTATAGGACTATTCCCCAACCTCCCATCCAAATGCATTCTCTTTGGGGCTGTCAAGCACTCTGGTGCATGCATGCACATGCACGTGCTCTCTCTCTGTGTCTCTCTCTCCCTCTCTTTCTCTGTAGGCTGCCCTCATAAAGTGAGTTGCTGCTATGTTGATGTGCTTTAGTTTAGTTCCTCTGGTGTTGATATTTTTATTTCGAGAAGAAACATAATTCATAATAGCAACAACAGTTTGGAGAAAAAATTAGCTATTAAAAGAGTTCTTAAATGAAATTCCCTTTCAGGTGACTGCAGGGACAAGATTTATTGAACTGTGTCATTTTTAATGTGATATTACATGTTGTTGCTTTTTTTAAGTTTTAGGTTTTCTTTTCTCATTCAATAATCTTTCCTATTTTTCTTATTTATTTAACATCTTTTAATGACATAGACAAGTGATGGTAGTTTTCCTTCTTAAAGTAAATGTGTTAAGCCCTTTCTGACTAAATTAGCTTCACTTTAGTTATTATGATATGAAATTCTCAAATAGAGTACTTTTTCTGTTTTTATTGGCTTTTTTGTTGCCTTTGATCTCCAAAGACTTTGAAGAAAGTTTGTAACTATGAGGGTTTCATGCAGTAACTTTGACTTGATATTTCCTTTTTAGTCAACCTGTCTACTACAACAGACCTTTCCAGACTAGGTTCCTTTGGTCTACACTAGCCTCTCTCTACTTTGAACTCTTAACACTGGAACTGAAGTCTATGATTTAAGATTTATTCATATTATGGCTTAAATTTCCTTGAATTTTTCTCGTGTGTGCAATATTCTTCATCTCTAATAAGACCATGATATAATTGTGAATAGATATTAATTTCTACTTAGATAACATTTTAAATTCTTAAATGACACATAATAAGAGCTCAATGTATATTGGTTAATGCTTTAGGCAACAGTGAGGGACATTCCTTCCTGTCATTTTCAGGTCTTTATTGGTCTGAAGAAATATTTTCTATTTCATTTCCTCCCAATTATTTTAAGTCAATTTAGCTTTTCATTCATTAAAATATAATTCTTTTTTAATGATTACTGACTGGATCAAGCATTTAGATGATAACCCAATTTTTTTTTTTTTTTTTTTTTTTTTTTTTTTTTTACTTCTCAGTTTTGGAAGACAGTTTTGGAATGTAGTTTCATTCTGCTTCCAAACCTACTAAACCATGCTTTGAAATATTTCAAAACAAAATATATATTACGGAGATTATTCTTCTATTCATTTTATACTTGGAATCAGCCCACTGAGTTTGGTAGAAATTAGTGATGAGGGGTATAGATAAGATGTAACTTCCCAAACTGATAAACCATGTACTAAACTTTGTTCTGACTTTTGTTTCTATTTTTTTCTCCCCTTTAGCCCCAAAGAATAAGAAAGTAAAAGATTCCACACCTTTACCAGTGAATAGGTTAAAGATCATTATCAGTGGAGCAGAAATGCCTACAGCTATAACTTTTTAATTTTTTATTTTAATTTCAGAATACTTAACATACAGTGTTATATTACTTTCAAGTGTACAATGTAGTAATTCAATACTTCCATTTAACACCTAGTACTCATCATAACAATTGCCCTCTTTAATCTCCATCACCTACTTGACCCATCCTTTCCCTCTCCTCTGGAAACCATCAGTTTGTCCTACATATAAGAGTCTGTTTCTTGGTTTGTCTCTTTTTTTTTTCCCCTTTTGCTCATTTTTTTGTTTCTTAAATTCCACATATTAGTGAAATCATATGGTATTTCTCTTTCTCTGATTTATTAAGCTTAGCATTATACTCTCTAGTTCTATCCATGTTGTTGCAAATGGCAAGATTTCATTTTTTTATGGCTGAATAATGTATATCTTCTTTATCCATTCATCTATTGATGGACTCTTGGGTTGGTTCCATAATTTGGCTATTGTAGATAAAGCTGCTATAAACATAGGGGTGTATGTATCCCTTTGAATTAGTCTTTTATATTTGGAGGGGAAAGTATTTGCAAATGATACATCTGATAAAGGGTTATTATCCAAAATATTATAAAGAATGTATACAACTCAACACCCAAAAAACCAAATAATCCAAATAAAAAATGATCAGGGGTGCCTGGGTGGCTCAGTCAGTTAAGATCTGACTCTTGGTTGAGCTCAGATCATGATCTCATGGTTTCGTGTGTTTGAGCCCTACATCAGGCTCTGCACTGGCAGCATGGAACCTGCTTAGGATTCTCTCACTCCCTCTCTCTCCACCCCTCCCCCATTCATGCTGATTCTGCCTCTCTCAAAATAAATAAACTTAAAAAAATTGTTTTAATGAGCAGAAGAAATGAACAGGTATTTATCCAAAGAAGACATACAGATGGCCAAACAGACACATGAAAAGATACTCAACATTACTTATCATTAGGGAAATACAAATAAAAACTACAATGGGATATAAAAAAAATCACAAGAAACATCAAGTGTTGGCAAGGATGTGGAGAAAAGGAAACTTGTGCACTGTTGGTGGGAATACAAACTGTGCAGCCACTGTAGAAAACAGTTTGGAGTTTCCTCAAAAACTTAAACATACAACTATCATTTATTTTGATTGAAAAAAGAATAATCAGAAATTGTGCCCCAGAACAATCATATTTATCTTCAGAAATATGAAAATTAATTTCAGTTTTTTCACAAATCCACATTTTAAGGCATAATATGGATAACAAATTATAATTACATTATATTTGTAGCTTAATAACATTGTGTGTGCTACCTGCAATGGAAGGTTAAATTCACTACTTCAGTTTCATGTGAACAAAACAAAGAGGAACCCACAATTTACCAGCCTCTTTGTTGGCTGAAAACCCCGTCTATCTGTTGGGAGCTCTACCAAATCAATAACATTCTGTGGTTAACCTACATATCAGTGCCTGGTTTCAATGCCTATGTTTATATCCTCTATGAATCCTCTATGACCTTGCATGAGTCACATGCTCTCCTAAATCTCAGATTATCTATTTGCAAAATGAGATGGTGGAACTGATTTGTTTGTTAACATATTTTTCATTGCTGACTCCTCTGAGAAGTTAATGAAAGTAATGGAAAACACATGTATACACAGACACCAAATTATACACAGACTGTTGAGATCTTAAGCTCCCTTAAAGCTTGTCCATGGACCACAGAAAAAGAATCCATGGGCCAAATGATCTTTAGAGGTCTATGTAAATCTAATGTGACTGGCTATACTTTTATTTTAAATTAGCTTAAACAGAATATTGAAAGAAAAAAAAAACAAGAAAATAAGTGTATAATATAAGCAACACAAATCTGGGTATTAACTATGAATTTAGATTGTGGTGTTTGGAATGTGGTGATAATGAATTCGATATGCAGAAACAAAATATATCAGCACTGACACTGCATTTTAACAGTAAAGTTTTAAATAATAAATTTCTGTTTATTACAAGATGGATTAATTTATACATCCTCTAGAGGTACATTTTCTTATTTCATTATCATTTCATTGCATACAGAGGGGTGCCTGTGTGGCTCAGTCAGTTAAGCATCCAGCTTCAGCTCAGATCATGGTCTTATCTCTTCTGGGTTCAAGCCCTGCATCAGTTTCTGTACTGACAGCTCAGAGCCTGGAACCTGCTTCAAATTCTGTGTCTCCCTCTCTCTCTGCCCCTTCCTCACTTGCATTCTGTCTCCTTCTCTTTCTCAAAAATAAATATTAAAAACCAATTTTTAATTTCATATAGAGAAATATACTGATTCAAAGAACAGATGAAAACATAATGACTTCCAAATTAACATAGAAGACACTATTAATTTGACATACATATTTTAAAGATTTTTAAATGACTAATCTTTACATTTAGCATTCATATTGTTAAAATATTCAGTAGAAATTATTTCACAATTAAGATTGATTTAATCAATAAAATAAACTTCCATATTTATGTTTAAAAAGTTTATCCTTGGGGTGCCTGGATGGCTCAGTTAGTAAGTGTCCAACTCTTGATTTCAGCTCAGGTCATGATCCCAGGATTGTGGGATGGAGCCTCATGTCAGGACTCTGTGCTATGAGCATGGAGCCTGCTTGGGATTCTCTCTCTCTCTCTCTCTCTCTCTCTCTCTGCTCCTCCCCCACTCACATGCTCTCTCTCTAAATAAATAAACTTTTTAAAAAAAAGAACAGTTTATCCTTGAAGTACGATTGGAAGCTGTTTGCTTAATATTTTGAGCAGTTAAAACATATGGTGCCTGGGTGGCTCAGTCAGTTAAGCATTTAACTCTTGATTTCAGCCTAGGTTGTGATATCAAGGTTCGTGAGTTCAAGCACCTCATCAGTCTCCATGCTGATGGTGTGGAGTCTGCTAGTGATTTTCTCCCTCTCCCTCTTTCTCTGCCCCTCAGCACTCTGTCTTGCTCTCTCAAAATAAATTAACTTAAAAAAAATGGGATTGTCTGAATATAGCTAAGAAAAATTAAAATGCAAATTAGTATTTTGAATTGTAATGTCATATTCAATCTTAAGAAAGTACAATGGAAAAGATGACTTTTTTTAGAACCAAGGTTTTATTAAAAGGAATGGATAAAGAGGAGATGGAAAGAAAGAAAAAAGAAAAATTGTTTTTGAATATCAAACAAAAACTGCTTTTTAAAAGAAAGTTAAAATTTACTGAAAATAGAGTACAGAAAAAAAATAGTTTTCATGCAGGAAATATACACTGGATTTTGAAAGTATCACTTTCAAAATCACACAAGCCAAAGTATCACTATTTTAAGATTCATTTGTGTTATGTAAAAAATCTATCCAAATTTATACTTAAATGCGTAAAATCAAGGTTAAGTCATTTTGTAAAATTTTTGTAAGTACCCAAAATTACTTTAGATTGTTAATAGACACATAAGAAATAAAGAAACCAAGTGTTTCTTGCATTTTTCAAAAATTAAATGGAAACAAGTTAAACAAAAATAATAACTATTATTGGGGCGCCTGGGTGGCGCAGTCGGTTAAGCGTCCGACTTCAGCCAGGTCACGATCTTGCGGTCCGTGAGTTTGAGCCCCGCGTCAGGCTCTGGGCTGATGGCTCAGAGCCTGGAGCCTGTTTCCGATTCTGTGTCTCCCTCTCTCTCTGCCCCTCCCCCGTTCATGCTCTGTCTCTCTCTGTCCCAAAAATAAATAAAAACGTTGAAAAAAAATTTAAAAAAAAAATAATAATAATAACTATTAAGAATTTATAGAATAAATTAAATAAAAATCTATTAAAATATTGAACCACTCTTGTCCATATTTCCAAAATTTTTGAGATACATATATATCATGTGACCTCATCTTTCAGGTAGGGAAACTCACACCAGCTCAGAAGAAGTGTCAGAGTCCTTTAGAACGGAATTTTTTTCCTTCAAGTTTCCAATCTCTTTCCTCTATATTTTAGCCTGAAAGGATAAATTTTGTTGTCTTTTGTAAAAGGTACTTAACGTACATTTTTATCTAGATTGTGTGCATGAGTTGCACTCATGCATGTGTGCAGAGTTAAGAGTAAACATTTCCTATCCCAGAATAACTTGAGTGTAAGTCCTACTTAAGTAGAGATAACTTGGGACAGCAAGAAGTTGAAAGCTCCACATGATGTATGTAATTTAACTCTATGCAAAAAGGTTTCTAAAAATATGAAAATGACGTGATGTATAAATAGCCTCTGAATATGAGTTCAGTATTTTCTTAGTTATTGGAAGAATTATGTTTTGAAGGCTTCATAGCAAAAGTGAAATAAATCACCAGACAAGAATCTAGTGAATTCAACACAGTTTAGATAGCCAAATCAGATGATTTTTAAACAGTAACCTCTTCCTTCTTCCTTGAGCACCTCTAGGTAGGCCAGTTTCTTCATTGCAAATATAAGCACTCTATTTACTAAGCTCCTTGTAGAGATTTTTGTAAGTATACATGAACTTTATAAAATGTTTTTATTTTCATAAAATTTGCTTTAAAAATGAAGTCCTCTTAAATAATAATGAACATGATTCTCTATTTCAAGGAGGAAAGTGGGGTGCTTCGGTGGCTCAGTTGGTTAAGTGTCTGGCTTTTGATTTCAGTTCAAGTCATGATCTCATGGTTCGTGGAATTGAGCCCCACGTTGGGCTTATAGCATAGGATTCTCTCTCTCCCTTGCTCTTTGCCCCTCTCCTGTTCACGTGTTCTCTCTCTCTCAAAATAAACTTAAAAAAAGTAAAAGGATGAAACTAATAATTCTTGCGAATGTGCAAATAACCATTTGTTGGCATAACTTTTTCCAAAAAGCAGCTCCTCAATGACTATCTCCCATCACAGTGCGTGGGTCTACGTAGCAACCTCTCAAGCTGCACAAGAGAATGAGCAGGCTTAAGGTCCACAGAGGACCATTACTTAGAAGAATTATATTTGTATAGTGCTTTATAATGTGCAAAGGAACTTTATAGGCATTGTCTCATTTAAACATGAAACCTTTTGCTGAAACATTCTCTGCTTGAAGGTGAAGACACTGAGGTTCAGAGAGTTGAAGATAGATTACTAAGATCACAAAGCATTATTTTAGAGAAGTGAAAGATTTATTCTTTAAAACTGAGTGTAGTAATGCTGTTTGTTTTACTACATGTATTTAGGTGCTATTAACAACCATCTTAAATTGATGTTAAGGCCATCTCTGTTTAAATGATTCGCAGGTATTATGTTTTGGTTCACTACCTGTATATTCTTACTTGCATACCTTAACCTTTTATCAACCAGGTTATTACTTTTTTTATTTTTTAGAAATTCTTAGTGATAATTATCCTTTGGTAAATCAACACTGCAAACACTTCCAACAAAATCAGAAATTCGATTAAGTTAAATGTAAATACTCTCTGGCTAAATTGATATAGATATTGCATTATAGTTTTCCCCTCTCTTTGAATTTTGTTCCATAATTTATTGATTTTTACCTTAGTTATTCTATATTTTCTCTAGTTTTGTGGGAATTTGCATATATGTTTCTTACTATCCATAATTTCAACTATCCATAATTTCAACAACTAAATTGTCGTTTAGGAACTTGAAAAACTTTATAATAATTTTTTGTTTGTATATCATAAAAAATTTCACATAAAATCTAACCATTTATTGACATTGATCAAAGTTCTTAAAAAATGTTCTTTTCTGTGGCAAGTTGTTCATGACTCTGTAATGTTTCAGTAAGAACATTGCATCTTTGGATCATTGTGATCATCAGGAAAGGTGTAAGATTTGTGAAGATCTAAATAAATCTGACAAGTAAAAACATTTCTTCTGTTCTGTGTATCATCGAGGCTGGTTTGATTTAAATTTTTTGAGAGACAGCAGGGGAGGGGCAGAGAGTGGTAGAGAGAGAGAATCCCAAGCAGGCTCCGTGCCCATCAGCACAGGTCCTGATGTGGGGCTCGATCTCACAAATGATGAGATCGTGACCTGAGCCAAAATCAACAGTTGGACGCTTAACCAGCTGAGTCACCTAGGTGTCCCAGATTTTAATCTTATTTAAAGGAAACATTTTTATTGTGCAGTTCTGCTAAAAGTGTCTTAATAAATTAAGAATTTCAAAATTTAAATATGAATTCTATGAATAATTCAATTTACACTGATTTTTTTTCTTTTTTTCCAGCATATTGCCCCCTTTGTTTTTTCTTTTTAACAGAAATACTTAGTGTCTATATCTGTCTTACCTTTAATAAGGTTTAGATGATTATTTACCTTAACCTCTGGCACACAAGAATTAAAACGTGAAGATAAAGAATGGAAGCTTTGAAAGACATTAATGTATCATTTTAATCAAAACTCTTTAGTAACTATAATGGAAATATTGAGAATATGAATTTATCCCCAACATTCCAACCATTAAAAAACATTCCTTGCCAAGTCATTTGGAGCTACCTTGAAGTCATATGTCAAATCAGAGAATCTTTGACTTTCAAAGATTCATCATACTTTATATAACTCCCTAATTTTGAGAACATTAAGGTATATTTTCTTTAAGATGGTATATATTTCAAAAAGCACTGTATTATGGTAACTTGGATAGACCTAGGAACTATCAGTTAACCTTTTATTCAAAAGTGATATCTCTGTGAATGAAGAGACCAATTCAACTACACAGATAATGGCAATTAATTACTTGCATGAAAGTATTCTGTCTCGGGGCGCCTGGGTGGCGCAGTCGGTTGAGTGTCCGACTTCAACCAGGTCACGATCTCGCGGTCCGTGAGTTCGAGCCCCGCGTCGGGCTCTGGGCTGATGGCTCAGAGCCTGGAGCTTGTTTCCGATTCTGTGTCTCCCTCTCTCTCTGCCCCTCCCCCGTTCATGCTCTGTCTCTCTCTGTCCCAAAAATAAATAAACGTTGAAGAAAAAAAAAAAGAAAGTATTCTGTCTCAAAATATGTATATATTTCCAGTAATTAAATGAAATTAAACTCTTAATCATAAATTTAATAGGGGAGGAATTTTCTTTTGATCTTTGATTAATTCCTTATCAGAGGCTGTGATGCTGGGAAATTAGTGCTATTTATATTTTGGTTTCCCCAGAGAATTGACTGTTTTTTTTTTTTTCCCCCAGAAGCTTTCTATAGTTGTATTATGAATTCCAGTCCCTGGTACTTCTGGGGAACATGGAGAACCCTAAATTCACCCCATCCCATAGATACAACTAGATAACACTCACATTAGTGCAAAAAACCTAGAAAATGACTTGAAGACTGAGAAACAAACTCCATAACTAAATGTAGAGAAGAGGCCACATGGAAAAGGGGAGGAAAGGTAGAGAAGTGGGGGGGAGCTAAACCCTGTGGGTTTGGCCATTGGAGGAAATAAGTATGGGCATGGAGAGGGGAGCCTGGACTGGGAAAATGAATCCCCATAGCATTGGGCTTTGAAAATCAGAGGGGATGGATTTTGTGAGTTCTTAGAATCAGTGGGACTTAAAGCCTGGAACTTTACAAATCAGTGGCACTTAAAGCCTGGAACTCTGGGACACCCTGGAGGGTGAGAGCTGAACCCCTGCCTTTAAAGACACAGAACAACAAACAGCCCTCAGAAATACACCTTAGAAGCAGCTGTTTGAAAAATGCCTGGGGCACATGAAAGGTAAATTTACTTAGAGCTCACTAAGAGACTTCTCCAGGAAAAAAGGAGCTAGAAGGCGCCATTTCTTTCCCTGGCCCCAGCATAATCACTCAGCCATCTGGTAAGGCCAATATAGCCCCAGCATTCGCTACATAACTCGGTTAGATTGCACCCTTCCCCTTCCAGCTGGGCTTGCCTGAGTACTGGTACTGAGTCCTCTTTCCCAGAAGACATGTGCAAACCTTGCCAACAATGCATCTTCTGACCTTCTCCAGATGAAGTGCACCTTATTAGAACTGCACTCCCAGTCACCTGTGTGCTTTGTAGAGTGGCCCTGGGATGCCTGGTCTCTGCAAGAGCTGTGTATCCCTATTGGCAGAGAAATGCTGCATACACCTTGTGGCACTGTGTGCATGCCTGTGCGTGTTTTGCAGAGTTGCCCAGGCCAGCCAGGTCTGAGTGGCTGCTGTGCATCCCCTGTGGAAGAGGACCAGCACAACTTTGTTAAAAGTGCATGCTGAACCCACTAATTTCAAGAGCAAGAGACAAAGCTGACTTTCCTAACACACAGAAACAGACACAGAAAGTTAAGCAAAATGAGACAGAGGAATATGTCCCAAATGAAAAACAGGCCAAAATCACAGCAAAATAGCCAAGGAAAACAGAGATAATATGTCTGAAAGGGAATTTAAAGTAATGATCATAAAGACACTCACTGGACTTAAGAAAAAAGTGGAGGACTTTGGTGATACCCTTAACACAGACATAAAAAAGAACTAATCATAGATAGATGAAGAACATAATAGTTCAAATTAAAAATATATTAGATGGTGGCACAAGAACAGACACTCAGATCAATGGAACAGAATAGATAACCCAGGAATGGACCCACAAATGTATGACCAGCTAATCTTTGACAAAGCAGAAAAGAATATCCAATGGAATAAAGACAGTCTCTTCAGCAAGTGGTGCTGGGAAAACTGGACAGCGACATGCAGAAGAATGAACCTGGACCACTTTCTTACACCATATACAAAAATAAACTGAAAAATGGATGAAAGACCTGAACGTAAGACAGGAAGCCATCAAAATCCTCGAGGAGAAAGCAGGCAAAAACCTCTTTGATCTTGGCTGCAGCAACTTCTTACTCAACATGTTTCCGGAGGCAAGGGAAACAAAAGCAAAAATGAACTGCTAGGACCCCATCAAAATAAAAAGCTTCTGCACAGCGAAGGAAACAATCAACAAAACTAAAAGGCAACCAACAGAATGGAAGAAGATATTTGCAAACGACATATCAAAAAAGCTCAATCCCCCCCCCCAAAATAATAATCCAGTGAAGAAATGGGCAAAAGACATGAATAGACACTTCTCCAAAGAAGACATCCAGATGGCCAACCCACACATGAAAAAATGCTCCACATCACTCATCATCAGGGAAATACAAATCAAAACCACAATGAGATACCACCTTGCACCTGTCAGAATGGCTAACATTAATAATTCAGGCAACAACAGATGTTGGTGAGGATGTGGAGAAAGAGGATCTCTTTTTCACTGCTGGTGGGAATGCAAGCTGGTGCAGCCACTCTGGAAAACAGTATGGAGGTTCTTCAAAAAACTAAAAATAGAACTACCCTACAACCCAGCAATTGCACTACTAAGCATTTATCCAAGGGATACAGGTGTGCTGTTTTTTTTTTAATTTTTTTTAACGTTTATTTATTTTTGAGACAGAGAGAGACAGAGCATGGACAAGGGAGGGGCAGAGAGAGAGGGAGACACAGAATCTGAAACAGGGTCCAGGCTCTGAGCGGTCAGCACAGAGCCCGACGCGGGGCTCAAACTCACGGACTGAGCCGAAGTCGACGCTTAACCAACCGAGCCACCCAGGCGCCCCGCACAGGTGTGCTGTTTTGAAGGGACACATGCACCCCCATGTTTATAGCAGCACTATCAACAATAGCCAAAGTCTGGAAAGAGCCCAAATGTCCATCGACAGATGAATGGATAAAGAAGATGTGGTGTGTATATATACAATGGAGTATTACTCGGCAATCAAAAAGAATGAAATCTTGTCATTTGCAACTATGTAGATGGAACTGGAGGATATTATGCTAAGTGAAATTAGTCAGTCAGAAAAAGATAAAAATCATATGACTTCTCTCATATGAGGACTTTAAGAGACAAAACGATGAACATAAGAGAAGAGAAACAAAAATAATATAAAAACAGGGAGTGGTACAAAACAGAAGAGACTCATAAATATGGGGAACAAACTGAGGGTTACTAGAGGGGTTGTGGGAGGAGGGATGGGCTAAATGGGTAAGGGGCACTAAGGAATCTACTCCTGAAATCATTGTTGCACTATATGCTAAGTAATTTGGATGTAAATTTTAAAAAATAAAAAATAAAACAAGTTAATAAAAAATTTATTAGATGGAATATGTAGCTGGCTATGTGAATCAGTGGAATGAATTAGTGACCTGGAAGACAAAGAAATGGAAAGTAAACTGAGCAAGCGAGAGAAAAAAAGAATTATGCAAAACAAGAATAGATGCAGGAAACTTAGTGACTCCATCAAGCATAACATTCACATTATAGGGATCCTAGAAGGAGAAAAGAGGGAAGGGGGGGGGCAGAAAATATATGCGAAAAATAGTTGCTGAAAATTTTCGTAATCTGGCAAAGGAAACATATACAGATCCAGGAGGCACAGAGATTCCCCAACAGAATCAACCCAAGGAGGTCCACACCAAGACACATAGTATTTACAATTTTAAAAGTAGTGATAAAGGAAATGTTTTAAAGGCAGCGATACAAAAGTAGACTGTTACAAAGCAAACTCCCTAAGGCTAGCAGAAGATTTTTCAGCATAAACTTTACAGGCCAGAAAGGACTGGCATAATATATTCAAAGTGCTGAAAGGGAAACCTCTGCAGCCAAGAATATTCTCTCCAGAAAGGTTATCATTCAGAATAAAAGAAGAGATAAAGAGTTCCTCAGACAAAAACCAAAAGAGTTCATGACCACTAAATCTGCCCTATGAGAAATGTTAAAGGGGACTCTTTGAGTGGAAAGGAAAGACCATAACTGGGAATATGGAAAGTAGGAAACACAAAAGCAGTAAAAATAAGTATATGTGTAAAAATCAGTCAAGGTATTCATAAAACAAGTCTCACCACATACCTAATTGTAGGGGGTGAGGAGTACAGAATGGGTTCAAACTTAAGCGACCCTCAGCTTCATATAGACTGCATTTACAGAAGATGTTATATACAAACCTAAAGGTAACCACAATTCCATAAATAGTAATAGATACACAAAGAATAAAGAGAAAAGAATCCAAGTATAATACTAAAAAAAAGCCAGCAAGTCATGAAAGAGAGCAAGAGAAAGACCAGAAAAAAAAAGACTACAAAAGCTATCACAAACCAAGTAACAATATAAAAATAAATATCTATCAATAATTACTTTGAATGTAAATGGACTAAATGCTCCAATCAAAAGACATAAGGTGTCACAATGGATTTAAAAAAACAAGAGCCATCTATATGCTGTCTACACAAGACTCATTTCAGACCTAAAGAAACCACAGATTGAAAGTGAGGGGATGGAGAAACAAGTATCATGAAAGTGGATGTCAAAAGAAATCCAGGGTAGCAATACCTATATTGGACAAAATAGACTTTAAAACAATGACTGTCACAAGAGATGAAGAAAGGCATTATATACTGATAAAGGGGACAGTCCATCAACAAAATATAACAATTGTAAATATTTATGTGCCCCAAATGGAAGCACTCAAATACATAAAACATTTAATAATGAACATAAAGGAACTAATTGATAGTAATACAACAAGTCAGGAACATTAACACCCAGTTACATCAATGGATAGATCATCCAAACAGAAAATAAACAAGCAAACAGTGGCTTTGGATGACACACTGGGCCAGATAGATTTAACAGATATATTAAGAACATACCAACCTAAGAGAGTAGAATACACATTCTTTTTAAGTGCACATAGAACATTCTCCAGAATAGATCACATTTCAGGTCACAAACAAGTCTCAACAAATTCAAAAAGATTGAAGTCATACCATGCATCTTTTCTGACCACAGTGCTATGAAAGTAGAAATCACCAAAAGGAAAAATCTGTAAAGAGCACAAATACATGACACTAAACAATGAATAGGTCATCCACGAAATCAAAGAAATTAAAAATTACATGGAGACAAATACAGGAAAGCACAATGATCCAAAATCTTTGGGATGGAGCAAAAGTGAGTCTAAGAAATTTATAGTAATATAGGCCTACTTCAAAAAGCAAAAAAAAAAAAAAAAAATTCAAATAAACAACCAAGGTTACACCTAAAGGATCTAAAAAAAGAACAAACAAAACCCAAAGCCAGTAGAAGGAGGGAACTAATAAAGATTAGACCAGAAATAAGTTATATATATATATATATATATATATATATATATATATATATATACATATATATATATGATATTTATATATATATATATTTAACAGCTCAATGGAACAAAGAGTTGGTTCTTTGAAAACATCAACAAAATTGATAAACCTACAACCAGACTCAACAAGAGAGAGAGGGGGAGACAGAGAGAACCCAGAAAAACAAAACCAAAAATTAAAGAAGGCAAAGAAATAATTTTAATAATTGTAATTATTACAGAAATATGAATAATTATAAGAGGATATTATGAGAAATTATATTCCGACAAATTGGACTATCTAGAAGAATAGGATAAATTCCTAGAAATATGTAACTTACCAAAACTGAACCAAGAAGAAATAGAAAATTTGAACAGACCAGTTACTAGCAAATGAAATTGAATCAGTAATCAAAAAACTCCCAACAAACAAAAGTCCAGGACCAGATAACTTCCCAGGAAAATTCTACCAAACAGCCAAACATTTAGAGAGGACTTAACACCACTCTTCCCAAATTTTCCAAAAAATACGAGAGGAAAACTTCCAAATTAATTCTATGAGGACAGCATTACCCTGATATCAAAGACAGATTAAAGATGAAAGAAAGAAAGAAAGAAAGAAAGAAAGAAAGAAAGAAAGAAAAAAAGAAAGAAAAAGAAAGAAAGAAGAAAGAAAGACCAGCCAATATCTCTGATTAACATAGAGGTAATAATCCTCAACAGAATGTTACCAAACTGAATCCAACAATACATTAAAAAAATCATTCGCCATGATCAAGTGGGATTTATTCCCTGGGTACAAGGGTGGTTCAATACTTGCAAATCAATCAATATAATATATCACATCAATAAGAGAAAGGATATGGTCATTTTAATAGATGCAGAAAAAGCATTTGACAAAGTACAATATCTATTCATGATAAAAACTCTCAAAAAGTAGGGTTAGAGGGAACATACATCAGCATAATAATAGCCATTTATGAAAAATCCCCAGTGAACATCATCCTTAATGGGGAAAAATTGAGAAGCTAGGAACAAGACAATGATGTCCATTCTCACCACTTTTATTCAACATAGTACTGGAAGTACTAGCCACAGCAATCCAACAATAAAAATAAATAAAAGGCATCCAAATTGATAATGAAGACATAAAAATTTTACTATTTGTAGATGACATGACACTATACATAGAATATTCTAATAATTCCACCAAAAAAACTACTAGAACTGATAAAGGAATTCAGTAAAGTCACAGAATACAAAATCAATGTACAGAAGTCTGTGGCATTTCTATACACAAATAATGAGGCAGCAGAAAAATTAAGAAAATAATCCCATTTATAATTTCACCAAAAAATAATAAGATACCAAGGAATACACTTAACCAAAGAGGTGAAAGACCTGTACTCCGAAAACTAAAAACACTGATGAAAGAAATTTAAGACACAAAGAAATGGAAAGACACTCCATGGTTATGGATTGGAAGAAAAAATATTATTAAAATGTCTATAGTACCCAATCTACACATTTAATGCAGTCCCTATCAAAATACCAACAGCATTTTTCACAGAATGAGGACACTCCTAAAATTTGTACGGAGCCACAAAAGACTCAAATAGCCAAAGCAGTCTTGAAAAAGAACAAAGCTGGAGGCATCACAATTCCAGACTTCAAGTTATATTACAAAGTTGTAGCAATAAAAGCAATATGGTAGTGGCACAAAAATAGATACATAGATCAGTGGAACAGAACAAAAAATCCTGAAGTAAATCCACAATTATATGGTAAATTAATCTTCAACAAAGGAGTAAAGATTTTCCAATGGGAAAAAGACACTCTATTCAGCAAAAGACATTGGGGAAACTAGACAGCAACATGCAAAAGAAAGAAACTAGACCAGGTTTATACCATACACAAAAATAAATTCAAAATGGATTAAAGGCCTAAATGTGAGAGCTGAAACCATAAAAATCCTAGAATAGAGCACAGGCAGTAATTTCTCTGAGACTAACTGTAACAACATCTTTCTAGATATGTCTCCTGAGGCATGGAAACAAAAGCAAAAATAAACTATTGGGATTACCTGAAAATAAAAAGCTTCTGCAGTGCAAAGGAAACAACCAACAACATTAAAAGACTTCCAATGAAATGGGAGAAGATATTTGCAAATGACATATCTGATAAAGAGTTGGTATCTAAAATATATATAGAATTTATACAATTAAACACCCAAAACCAAATAATCCAATTAAAAAAATGGAGAAGACATGAACAGACATTTCTCCAAATAAGACATATAGATGGCCAACAGACACATGAGAAGATGTTCAAAATCACTCATCAAAGGAATGCACAATAAAACTACAATGAATTAGGGTTTTGTTTGTCTTTTGGGGGGGTGGTAAATATCTAGTAAGGTAATTGCTGGATCATATGGTAGTTCTATTTTTAACTTTTTGCAGACCCTCCAAACTGTTTTCCAGAGTGGCTGCACCAGTTTGCATTTCCACCAACAGTGTAGAAGGGTTTTCTCTTTCTCCACATCCTCACCAACACCTGTTGTTTCTTGTATTGTTGATTTTTGCCATTCTGACAGGTGTGAGGTTTTTATTGCAGCATTATCTAGAATAGCCAAACTATGGAAACAGACCAAATGTCCATTGATGAATGGATAAAGAAGAGGTAGTATAGATATACAATAGAATATTAGCCATGAAAAACATGAAATCTTGCCATTTGCAGTGACATGGGTGGAGCTACAGAGTATTATGCTAAGTTAAAGCAGTCAGTCAGAAAAAGACAAAAACATGATTTCACTCATATGTGGAATTTAAGAAAAAAAAAGCAAAAGAGCATGGGGGAAAAAAGAGAGGCAAACCAAGAAACAGATTCTTATCTATAAAGAACAAACTGACAGTTATAAGAAGGAAGGTGGTGGGGGGTGGGAGGGTTAAATAGGGGACGGGGATTAAGGAGTACACTTGTGATGAACACCAAGTGTTGTTAGAAAGTGTGGAAGTATTATGGTGGTGTACACCTGAAACTAATATTACACTGTCAACTAACTGGAATTTAAATAAAAAATTAAAAGAAAACTTCAATGAGATATCACCCTCACTCCTGTCAGAATGGTTAAAATAAAAAACACAACAAAGCACGTGTTGGCAAGGATGTGGAGAAAAAGGAACCCTCGTGCACTGGGTAGAGCCCACCATGGTTTCTATACCATTAAAGAATACATTTATCATGATGAGCGGTGAGTGACATATAGAATTGTTGAATCACTATATTGTACACCTAAAATTAATATAACACTGTATTTTAACTATACTAGAATTAAAATAAAAAAGTTTTTAATTAAAAAATAAAAAATTCCAAAGATATTCATCTTGATGAGGTTTAAACAGGCAGCACATTTATTAAGTTTCTTCATGTATCAAGTAAAACCATTACAAAAGACTTAACGCGTATGCCAGGAAAAATAATTTAATTTGGAAAAATATGACAGAAGCTTTTTTCTTTTTGCAAGAAATAGATTTTCAAATTTAATGAAGTACTCTGAACCTCTATTTACACCTCTGTAAAATGGAACTCATATTTAGCTTGCAAGAATTACAGTAAGAGAGATAATATAGGTAAAACTCCCTATTACAAGGCCTGGTGCATAGTAGCTACTCAAATAAGTGACAGCTAAAAAAAAAATGGTAGTACTTAGTGAATGCATATTGATTACTCATCTATAATAATTGAAGTAGATCACTTGTAAGACAAAATTTAACTTCATCTGATTAGGTAAAATTAACATCCTACCATTTAAATAAAATGTTGCTTTTTAAAAGCAAGTAGAGTGATCTGTATACTCTTTAGTTGTTACAGTAACTCTGACACCAGGGAATAAAGTGTCCCATTGACACCCATGGTCATTTACCATGTTTTCTCTTTACTCATTAAATAGCTAAATGTAAAATTAGAAAAATACCAACTATCAAAATCAGATATCTATAAAAACCAGTGTATTTTTATACACAAATATGAAGTTTTTCATTTAAAACTTTCATTTAAGTTAACTTTCACTTAAATTAGCATTTAACTTTCATTTAAATGTTTTTCATTTTCATTTATAAATCTGAATGTGGAGACATGTTTAATTTAAAAACTGAAAACATAGTGTTAAACAATAATAAATGAATAATATTTTTAATGTTGAAGGAATATTTTCATGGCCAAATAATCCAATAAAACTTCCTGGTTTCTACATTCTATTTCAAATGTGGCTGGTTAAATAAAAAGAAGTATGTTTAAGTTTCAAATTATATCTAGCCTCTTATCACCTGGAACTTAAAAGCAAGAAATCTATTCAACTTTTATTTTTGTGTTTCCAAAGGCCTATCACAATTACTTATACTCTCTAGACACTTAGTTTATTAAATAAGTATATTTGCATATTTCCAATATTATATTAAATTATATTTCTAGTAGTGAAACCAATGCATGATACTAGTTTAAAGTACTTTGTTAGTAACAATCAGATTATATTCCCTTTCAGTTTAATGTTAAGTGTATCAAATTTCATGTGAAAATTCTTAATATTTGTATAATAAGTATCAAACTTTTTACTTTACCAATGTGAGTAGCCAAAATAGTGCATTATCAATTTTACTAGATACCAGCTGAATGTATATTTTGCCATCATGAACTAGTTGGATTCAATTTAATTATCTGAGAATCACTTTGCTTCATTAAAATATACACACAGTCATGGGTATTGTCTACATATGCCAAACCATCCATATTAATATCTCACCTTATTCCATGTACACTGTTGAACAAACTGAAATGATTATAAATTTAAAGTGACTGGTAAAGAAGAATGTAGTGAAGATTCTTATGCACCTTGTATATAACTTTATATAATTGTATTGAGGTTTTTGGCGCTCTAATTCATCAATAAAGAGATATATAGACACGAGTTATTCTTTATTATCACAGAGAATAGTTAGAATAATAAAAATTAGTTGTAGTTATTTTTAAGAAAACATATTTAAAGATGATTCATTTCAAACTGTCAGCCAATTTAATGTAAGACACTTGTCAAATATCCGTTTTTTCATGTGAATCACAAAATATTTCCTTCAAAATCCACCTGTAGTTAAAATAGAGAGATCAGACTGAAAATAAATATGTGATGATGGTTTTAGGTGTCCACTATCACCTAATTTTTATAGCTTTGCATTTGTCATCCAACCGTTGCTTGGGAACCAGTGCCAGACATACATAGATGGAGAGAGAGTCTCACTTTCTCAGCAAAAGCCTCGGGTGAACTTCCAATGTAATTTGAAATATTGGCTTCCCCACTCAGAAATGAGGAGCTAAATGTGTGAAACTGGATACAAGAAGTATACAGGAGTTAAATATCCTTAAAAGTATAAGTCTGGTGTATGTGCTTAGTCCCCTACTATTTACTCAAAATAAGGTAGTAACAATGGAACAAAAAGGGGTGTGAGTCATGTGAGAGGGAAATGATGATTCCCTGCATCTCTTGGCAAATATTACACTAGTTTTACTAACAAGGAACAGAGTGGATAACTGAATATTTCATCAATTTCAACATAACAAAATATAAAAAATTCATGTGCAAAGAAGTCTGCTAAATATTTCAGGTGGGTTCTAAGGCATTAGATTGAAAATAAGTGTGTGATGTTTTTATGAGTCTACCATCATGTAATTTTTACGGCTATGCATTTGTCACCAGCCAGTGCCAGAACTGTTAGGCATATCCAGATGGAGAGTCTCACCCTCTTGACAGAAAATCTCATATGATTTTCCAAAGTACATCTAAACTTTATATTTATTGAAATATATTAATCTTTGCTTTTTTTTTTCTTTTTGGCATCTGACCTATTTCCTGGCCATTTGGAAGCAGCCATGTTGCTCCAAGAATTAGGATTATTACAGCAGATGCTTAAAGAAAGTCAATGATGAGCTTCTGATTTCCACAATTATTCTTTGAAAGACAGAGCAAGTCTGGAGAATTGGGTTTCAACCCCCACTAAAGAAAGAGGTTTTCTAAATCTCAAAAGTATCCTTAAGAGGTAGACTCAAACAGGGAGTTACTAGAAATAAGTGAAGAGAACTCAAATGAAGACTCACAGGAAGCCTCTGACAAATAGGAAGAGGAAGTGAGAGGTTTCTGTGATTCAGAAGGAAGAGGTGGGTCAGGGAGGTCAGATGACAATGTCTTACTTTTGAAGAAGGCGGGATGGGCAACAGAACATCCAGACAGGTAAAAGTCCAAGAAAATTGTGAATTTTGTGTATGGGTGTAAAGTCTACAAGCATCTCAGAGAAGCCTGGATTCAGCATGGTGCCAGCTGGGTGGGAGCTGAGCAGGTAGTAGTGAGCTATGACTTTCCTGAAGGGGCAAGGCAACTGCATACAGAGGCCAGATGGGGAAGGCAGCTGGGCCTAAGGATATGTGGAACTAGCAAATGGAAGGTACCAAGTCAGATAAGTCACAGCATCCTGCAGTACTGGGAAGAGAGAGCAGATCAATCTATGAACCATAGACGTGATAGAAGTGGGCTCTATAACCAGGAATGGCAAGGGAGTAGTAAGGCCAGTGAGTACCATGATAAAAAACAAAAAAACTGAAAAAACCCTTCCCATAACCACTGTTTGCATAAACAAGCTTCTTCTTCTTTCTAGCTGGTTAGTGGAAGTAAAAAGAAAGAACAGCCCTTGATGGAAACCGAATGAGGTAATCCCTATAAGGCTCTTTGAAACTAAGAGATGGATATATTTTCTTAACTGCCAAGTTTGCTCCACATTGTATGTACTCACCAGCCTTCCTTCCTTTACTCCCCACACTTGGTGAAGAAATCATGAATAAATTTTCATAAAGAAGACATCAGACCCCCTACAGAGAATTAAGCATTTTTTGCAGGTGCCTTTTTATAATTATACTGAATAATGACATCTGAAGAAGGATCCATACAAGTGATGTGTTTTTCATTTTAACACAGCTTAGTTTCCCTTCCCTATTTGCTGAGTCTTGAACTGTTTTAATCTTACCTTTGTGCACAGACCAGGTGATCTTGAAGTTCAATAGACATGCGAAGGTAAGAATATTGGTAGAGGGATGGAGATGTTTGGATAGATAGAATTCTAGAAATTGGTAAGTTGAAGTTCTTAATTTTCATTGTCTTTCTTGATGACAAATTTGAGATTTCAACACAGCAGAATAAATAGACATCTGAACTTGTGTTTGACAATTTATATGGTGTGTTTCACCTACTTTCCCAAAGCTGCCAATGCTTCTAAGTTATGTTTCTTTAAAACCTCTGGAAAATTAGGGAAGAGGTCATGATCATTTCCAACTTTTCATGTTTATGACCACCATTTTTCACCAAAATATTGCAACTTCCTCAAAAATGTTCTCTTTACCTCCAGGCTAATTATCTATCTCCAATTCTATTCTCCATATTGCAATAAGAGTGAGTTTTCTTATATGCCAATCTGAATTATGCTGCTCTCCTGCTTACATCAGAATCAAGACTACACAACTGAATACCAAGTACAAGACCACTGATCATCTGGACCTTGTTTTCTTCTTCAGCCTCATCGTCAGCCCCACCTTATACTCTCTCTCACCATCAGGTCTCTGCATATACTGTTATGTCCTATTTGGAATACTTTTCTTTTCCTGCCTGTGGCATCTTCTGACTGCATGCTCAGCTAATTCCTAAGCCACTTTTAGACCAGGGCTTATATCTTCTATCCCAAATGCCTTTGCCCATTCTTAAATCAAACTAGGTGCCCCTCATAGATGCTCCAATAGCTCCCTGTACCTCCTCCATCATTGCACTTACCACACAGTAACTATCTATTTATCTAGTCTCCATCCAACTGTGAGTTCAAAGAAGGTAGGAACTGTGTTTGATGTATTCATTGGTTACCTCCACAGTCTGGCAGAGTTGCACAAACATAGTAAGTGCTTCATAACTAGTTATTGAAGAATAAAATGATGCTAAGGCAAGATTCTTCAACACTGCAAACAAAATCCATTTTTCCCCTTGTGTTTAAGGGCTTTTCTTCTATTAACATAAATAACTTAAAGTTGGATGCTTTATGTTGATATAAACTATTAACAGGAAATTTGTAGTTTCAGAGTTGAAAGGAATAATTTGGTCCTAGCCTTTTCCATTTCTTTGTCTCTTTCTTCCTTCATTTTCACCCTATCCCGACTCCCCACTGCTTTCTTTTTAAGCATTAAGACACCCAACTGAGAGCCAAGCAGTGTTAGAAATCAGTATTTTTTTTTCTACACCTCATTAAAAAATGAAGAACTTAAAAAGCAAGCTTATGGGCATATTTATGTTTTATATACTTGGGATAGCGAGTGATAATTTCCCTAACATTTAGCATTGTTATCCTGTGACATAATCGCCTATGGGATTGTGCCATTAGCATAATGGCTTGCTCAATAAGGAAAAATATTTAAGATATTATTTGGAGGAGTTCTCCATTGCACTTTTGTGAGACATATTTACTACTTTCAAAGTAAGAAATTTTATATTTTTCTTCTGTTTCTTCCAAATAACAGTGAAAAGCTTTTTAAAAAACTTTTCACTCTGATTTTTCTTGTGAATATGCACATATCAAAAAAGTCAAAATGCACAGAATACTCAGGTCATAAGGAGATACTTTATTGGTTAAAGTGATGAGTTTTAAAGCCTGCCATGTGAAAATCTCTTTCTAGTTATATCAAATATAGGGCTTACCATTTTAAGTAAATCTGAATAGTATCTTTACCCTATGGAGAATATACCTCTTGTGTCTTCATGTTGTAGAGCTGCATATTCTATTTTGGCAAGAATATAGTATGTTTGTAATAAATTTCCATAAATCATTTTGGTCTTGCTCATGAATTTCGAAGCCCTCAAAGGAGGTTTACTTTTGTATAATATATTATGACCTGATATCTTCAGTTCTTAACCTATTTTAGGGAAACTATGACAGATATATCCATTGACTATTTGGCCATTATAAAAAAATTTTTTTTGTATTTACCAAGTTAAAACTGCATCAAATCAGTGTGGACATAATTGTCATGCTGCTCAGCAGCTCAAATTGAGGTCTTTGAATAATAAAACATGAAGAAAACAAAGCAACTATTTCTTAACTGGAATATAGTTTGCTAGAGATGTACTTTAAAATACAAGCTTTTCTAGGAGGTGGACAGTAAAAGGTATCTTTAGTGGCAAAAATTTTAAAACCACTGCTTTCTATAAATTATAACAACAACAACAAAAAACCCTTCACAGTTAAGTAAATATCATAGAAAAAGAGATGTTAAGTTTTATATGCAACTGACTAAGGAAAAACTTTTTTAAGTAGGCTTCATTTGGAGTAATTTCTGTTTGTTAAATTGATGAGTCAGATTTGATGTAATAAGAGAAATTTCAGAAGATTATAAAACAGGCCTTGACAACTATTTACAATACCATTTAAATATTTTGCTCATATATATCTAAATATTGACCATGATGCTGATGTAACATTGCAAAATACCATGCATCTTCTTTAAAGCAATTATGGGTATGTTTTTTCCTCAAACAGTAAAATGGAATGGGGTATGCTTTCGTAGTGACTTAATTCATATATCTCTGAAAGTGCTTTGTCAGTTAAAGCTTTCAACTAGCTTAAAAGTAATGCTTTCCCTATTTCTCCGTGAGTGGAAAAAGAGCAAACAAAAGCATGTTTCACGGTAAGGTCAGCATGACATAAAAGCAACAAAAGCCAGTAAATTCAACATGAGCTTGACATTCTGGGACTAATCCAGCAGTTCTGCAACAGTCTTCCAACTACACAGCTGCATAAAGCTGTGGACAAGCCTGGGCGCAGCCTCCAGGCATTTGCCCAGAGCTCAGCCTTGAAATGTGATCAACTTCAAGGAGAAGAGATTTGTATTTTTCTTTGGCTACAGGATATTTAAAGTATACGTCATTGCTATTATGAACTGCTTTTTTACGTACCACCAAAACTCCCAAATTCTTAAATTTTCTCCAATGACAGGGAGGACAAAATTTTAAGGCCGCATTGTTTCAGGCCTAACTCTGGAAGTACAGATTCTATTATCCCCAGGTACATGATGGTCTGTAGGGATGTTTTCCTGAGCTTAAATAGGGATGTGATCCAACTTAAATGCAATTACCTAAGGCCCAGTTCATATTATGAATTCATGTTATGGATGTAGACCTATCCAGGCTAGATTTCCATAATACAGGGTGAATCTTTTACTGCTTTTTATTCAACTTTTGGATTTGAGAAAGAGCAGGGAGTGTGGAATACTGGTACATTAAATAGACGGCAGACTCTAGGTAGAGACAGAAACTGTCCTTTTCACCAAAACTTGACTAAGGAAAATACAGTGAAACTACAGAGGCTGGGTGATATTTTTTTTTTTTTTCACTAAAATCATTACATGGCTTAGTCTAGTGAGAATAAGCAAGTTAGAACTTGGCAAACTCTTACTAGATTATCTGGTTATGTATTTCCTATAAAATTTAAGAGTTGTAGAAATTCCCCACATCTAATGGCTATTTAAAAGGCATACTTTGGAAAAAAGAAAGTTATGCCCTTCCTTGAGTTGTCTGTTTGTCCATTTTACTTTATCAGTGGAGACATGGTTGTTGAATGCTCTAATACAAAAATGAATTATCTTTTAATTTGAGAAAAAATTTCAAGTTTTAAGTACTTATCCTCAATGTCATGTAGATTGTAAAGATATTTAAAAGGATATATATTCTTCCTAAAATCTGGTGTTTTAGAGACTACATGTAGATTATAGAAATTGCTTAGATATTCAGAACAAAACCTTTAGAAATCTAATAGCCATCTCACCCAAAGGAATGCAAGATATCAGACCAAGGCAGACAAGATCTCTTCGGGCAATTTGTATCTAACCTTCTTAAGGATAGTAATGTTATTTTTGGGGTTGATAATTTCACTATGATTTCTAGACCCCTTCTTCCCTTCTGTGAAATTATTACAATAAAAATTATCTGAGCATATAGTATATCACATAGATATTTGGAGGGTCTGTATTCTAGTCAAGATCTCAATATTTTAGAGATAACTTTAAAAATGACAAAATCAGTACCATTATTCTTAATATTATATTGAAAGGGTGATAGGTTCTTTAAATTTCTAATAATATAGGCCTCAAAGTCAAAAGACTTTTTCTTTTTGGGCAAAGAAACTGAATACTTCTAGCTCTAATTTCAAATGAAATCCATCAAATATTTGTGTGTACATGGAGATAGCAATGAAGCAACTGCATTTTCTAGATTCCTTGTTTTCACCATAGAATATGCCAGATGAATTTGATAAAATTCATTGTGTGATAAAATTATAAAATTGTGTGTATAACACAATTATATTGTGTTTAACAAAAACACAATAATAGCAATTACTATTTCTGAACACCTGTATACTTTTTGTTTTCATTTCTATTAATTGCAAAACAACTTGTCAAAGTCAGGTTTAATGAGAGAGGTTAAATGACTTGCTCAATCTCATTCATTTAGTAAAAATGACAGAGAAGGGGCACAGGCCTGGGTCAGTTCTTCCACAGTACCCATCATGAAATATATCACTGTAATGGATAATTTAGAAGTTACAGGTTGATATGCCATGAAAGCCACTGTTTTAGCAGAAAACAACATATTTGCATATAATTTGTGTAACATTTTAATGTTAAATGTAAAAAATTAGAGCACTGCCTAATTAAAAAGTGCAATGTTTTTAATAAAAACAAAAAATTAGCCACATAACAACTGATACTGGAGGTATATAATTGATCCAAATTCAAATGGCTTCTCAAACCTTTTTAAGGGAACTATTTTTAACTCAATAATCTATTTCAGCTTTCTTAAAGTATTTTCTGATATATGACCTGTCTTATTATGATTAATTTCATTTTAGAGCGAGTAGAAAGAACATGACCTGCAAAATGAAGATAAAGGTTATGATGACTGCATAGGAATGGAAGTAAAGGAAGATTTAGAAACTAGATATCTTCCATTTGGTGATGTTATGTTCTTTTTCAAAAACTTTATTTTTTAAAGTTTAGCCTGAAATTTTAAATCCAGTATTTTGACATCTACACTGTGAATCAATATCAACATCAAGAACATCAAACATTATTAGGAGGTTGCAAAACAACAATAACCACAACAGCAAAATCCAACCCGTTTGGCCACCACATTTTCACCCCATAGTTGAATGAAATTTTAAAAATTTAAATTATGTTAGAAATTAAATATGTGTAGGAGAAAAGGATTTGTGTCATCCAAATATTGTTTTAAAGTAACAAGAATCAGATAAAATGATCACATCATCAACTGTTCTCTGAGTCTTACTTGAATGTGAAAGGCTAATGACATTTTTTTTGGGGGGGGGGTATGTCTACATTTTCTTACTTATCAATGTAATACATTCTGAGAGGTACTATTCCCAGTGGCAGATTGCCTTTATTGTGTTGGGGAAAATTTTTAAATGTATTTATTGGGATGACATTTGTGGAGGGAAAACATATTGAAACCTTTTCAACAAATGTACATTCAGATTTAATGCATATGAATTACTGACACAAATTAAGGGGTTATTTGAAATTTATTTTAGGTTTTATTTTTTTAATTTTATTTTTTGAGAGAGAGAGAGAGAGAGAGAGGTGGAGGGGCAGAAGGAGAGAGAGAATCTTAAGCAGACTCCACACCTGATGCAGCATGGCCTAAGCTGAAATCAGGAGTCTGATGCTTAACTGAGCCACACAGGTGCCCCTGATATGTATTTTAAAGTTAATATCTTTAGCTGAATTATTTGTCTCAGTGAAGTTATACATAAATAATGCTTTGCACTTATCACATCCAAACTGTATTTTCATTTGTGTACTCAACAAATATTTGAGTGCCTACTATTTACCAGACACTGTGATTTATACCTACTGCTAGGCTTTAACTTTGTTGAGTTACAGTCTTCCTTCAGCTGTAAATTCCCATAATGCTTTTTAGCACATTTTCTTCTGTTAATAACAGGTACTCAATATTTGTTGAGTGAAATCAGAAATGAGAAAAAATTGTATATTGAGTTAGGGCTATATATTGAGTTTGCATTTGTGTAATCTTTCTTAGGAAAGGAAATAATACTCCACTCATTCAGTTTTGAAATTTAAAACAGGGAGCATGAAGTGTTCATTTCCCCCAAAGTGCAACTTTTTATTTCTGAATTATACAATTACAGCTGTTTTTCACCATATATTCTATATATCCTTAGTTTTCAGGTAAGAAGTAAAATATTTTACTATTAAAATTATATAAGAAATTAAAAAGTCTCTAACAACTTTCCATTTAAAAATAATCTCTTAGAAGCGAATTACGATGTACACTGTCAGAGGCTCGACTTTCAAGTTCATAATTATGGAAATCATTGAAAAGAACTGGTCCTTGGAATTTACTTCAATTATTTCATTGATAAGAATATATCAACCACCTTTATCTCAGGTAATAACACCATTACTTTTCAGAAGCCAGTCTATTTCATGAAAAAATCTAATATCTCTTCTTACTCATGCCTAAACAAGATATCTATTTAGTCAATTTTTCAGACCAAGAAAAACAAGACTTCCATAGTTCACTCTAAATCTCAAAAACAATTACATCAGATAAATGAGGTTCAAAATTGAGACTTTTCAGGGAGTACTAACAGCCATTTTGCCTCAAAGGTGCCTCTGCTTTTAGAACTAAATTATGCAAACTTCCATAAAACTCTTTGTCACTGGATATTTGTGAGAGTCAGTCAGTGTTTTTAATAAATATAAAACATACTTATATTCTCCTAAGGTATAATCAGTATGAGGAGAGATCTCACAAAGTAGGAAGAAGTGGAAAATTTTTAGAGATGAAGAGAAATGCAGAAATGTAGATAAGGAGTATGGGAAGAGAAAGCCATAAAATCATGAATATGGACATATAATGATGTAACAAAAGAATGATACAGATCATGGTGATACCAAAAATGAGAACATGCCATGCAACTCCCAGTCAAGAGACACTATTGCCCTATCTCAAACTGGCTCCCAGTCTTGTACTACAGTCAGAATTATAGAACACACTACTATAAATCAGATGTGCACAAAATACCTGGTAAACCTTAGGAGGAAGCAAACCACTACCTGGAAGATGCAGGGAAGAACATTACAAAATAATGCTTCGCTGACTCTTGAAAATTGAGATATGAATGTGACTAGTATCAAAGGGGGAAAATTCAGGCAGAAAAGTTGATGGTAAAAAGATTTGTATGGCTGGAACATAAGATAAATATAAGATAGTAGAGGACGAAGACAGTAAAGTTATAGAAATTGATGTTTGAACATCATTTCAGAATAACTACTGTGTCACTGAATTAATAAGAGTAAAGCAATTAAAATAAAATCACTAAGGATGGAGCCCAGGCAAAGGTATTTTTAAAAAGCTCACTTTGAGACTGTAACATGAAGCTATAGTTGATAATCACTGTAATGGGTGACCGGAAGTCAATGAACATTTTTAAAGTGAGGAAATGGCAAGATTATATCCTTTTTAGGAAGTTAACTTTGGACTGAAGATAGCAAGAGTATGAGTTTGTGTATATAAAGATTTTGAAAAACTGAATAGCTATAGTCTATGGTTATACATATGTATTCACAGAAAAAGACATGTAGTTAGTCTTACCAAGGAAGAGACTGTTTTTATATCAAAGCTAACACTATTTGGAATACTGGTTCAAACTCTTACTGAATGTTATAACCAAATATTATAAAATTTGTATATTATTGACTATATTTGTCACATAGATGTAATGAACCCAAGCCAAGAGCCTTGGTTGGAGTTTATTTTAATCCCTACTTCAAATGTCTTATGTGAATTCACTATTTATAGACATGCCATAGCTAATTCTTTTTATAAATAGAGAATTAGCTGGTAAAAAACAGTTCTGAAAACACTGTCATGCCAATTTTTTTTCAGATGAAACCACTTTACCTCGTTTGGGGGATCACATTAATATTCATTAAGAGATGTTATTGTCCCTTGGTAAACTGCAAAAATTTATCAGTTAAAGAGAATGGGTAGCCCAAAATGTATTAAGAAATCAGAGAAGTCAGTAAATGTTTTCTATATTGTTTTCAAAGTTACTTTTTCTTATTAACAACCATTAATTTGCATATGGTGATACATCTTATTTGTAAGATAATGTCCAATTTTTAAAATTTCAGAAAAATAATTTGGCCTACTAGTTACTCTGAGCTGTTAAAATACACACACACACACACACACACATATATACACACACACATATATATATATAATAGAGATAAAAGAAACAGAAAATAAAACAATGATTATTTTTATTGAATTTCATCAGTGGTATGAACTTAGTTCTTCCTGTTATTTTTTATATATTTATCTGTATTTACATATACAGATATATACATAGATCTTTAAAAAATAAATGGCTCTCCAGTGACTCATCTCATAAAAATACTCTTGTCCATATTCTAATGCAATATTTTTTAAGTTCATATAACAGTGTGAGTTCTGTGTTTTCTAGTTATTATAATTGGTTGTATTATTTTAATCCAGTATCTAGTATTTCTTGAAATACCTATCTTAGAATTGGATCAGAGGCACTCAAAAATTTTCAACCTGTGATTTATCATTATGACTTTCTGAATGAAGAAAGAGAATATTTTTTTCCTCTTCCTTTCCTCCCTCCCCTTCTTTTCTTTTTTGATTAAGAAGTGAATAAGAAGCTTTGACCAAAAGGAACATTTTGCAGGAAATACATTATACCAGTGGTAAGGGTGAGGAAATTGAAAATCAGTAAGGTTAAGTGACTTTCTACCTGCTCCAGATGGTAAGGAGTAGCATTAGGCCACAGACTCTTCAGACTTCCTATTTTGATTCACAAGCCTCATTAAAGGACAAGTCCCAAAAAAGGTTAGTAAAAAACTACAAAACCGCTAATACTGTTGTCATAATGATATGGCTTTCCTTAATAACTTCCTTAGAGTCTGTGTTTCCAATCTGGGAAACAGTCAGAGTCTATATATATGAGCTGTTTTTCCTAATATCAAACCCTCAATCTACTTCAGGGATTTTAAACTCTTTTTCTCTATATTTTTTGCACTAAAAACCCTTTAGAAAACCTGATAAAGGTTATAAATTTCCTCCTCACAAAAATGTATATATATGTTCATGTAGGCAAAATTTTGCATACCATTATTTAAAGGCTCATTTTTGTAAATATAATCAAGGAGACAAAGGGAGCTACCTAGAAGGAACATATACAATAACTTTTTATTTTTATGTGTAAGATTTTTTTCCTTTAAAGTAGAAGATTTGTTAGATGCAAAAGTTAAAAATCTTCACCTAAATGGTATGAAATACTATGAATATGATTAAGTTTATGTTAGCAATCACTTTTAGTACTTTTTCAATCTTGTAAACTCTTAAAGAATATATGGCTACACAAAACACTTTAAAAATTCTAGTTATGCTTTATAAAGAAAAACAATTAAAAGTTCACAATTCTCTCTGAAATTTACACAATATGATACGTTATAAATGTAAGGCTTTGAGAAGAACATTGTAAAAATCAAGACCTCACAATCCAGACTAAAAGAAAAATAGACATACCACAAAATTTAATTTTTAAAGATAAAAATGGCATTCACTTTTTATGAAAGAGCAGAGGTTTCACCATCCCTGCCAAGATCTTGGGTAACTGTGCAGCAATCACTTCAGACATCATTTCTGGAAATTCAACACTCAGTGCTCGGGACTGGATAAATGTATTCAAGCAGTACAGATGAAGCTGCTTGACAAGCTGTTGGTTTCACAAATGGATAAAAAACATGTAAAAAATAATACATTCATATTGGTTGGTTTCACAAGTGGATAAAAAACATGTATAAGAAAAATAATACATTCACATATTAATCAAACATGGCAACTTATTTTTCTAACAATATAAATACCTATCAAGATGTTTTCTTGATAAAATAACTCCCTTCACTCTCTACAGTAATATGAAAATATTACATACAGTGAAACATTCTGATAGTACAGAAAGATTTAAAGAAATGAAAGTCATTCATAATCCCACAGGATAAGTGATATGAACACTTTGGTGTCTTTCAAATTCTTGTTTCTCTTTATACATGTATACAAACATACCCAGGCATATACACAATATACACAATGCATATATATTTCCAAAAATGCAATTATTTAATAAAGTCTATTTGTTAATGGACTGGATTTTTCACATAACAATATATTGACTCTGCCTCTGTCAATACAAGGAACCCAGCATAATTTATTTTAATCTAATTTAACTTTTGGCAAAGTAATTAATGTAAGTAATTTTAAAAGTCAGATAGAACCCAGCAGCAACAACAAAATCCAGCAGTTTCCTTATAGAATTCTTCCCATCCTTATTCTAGTTCCCAAGATGCAACCACTTTTAACTTCTTTAGCCCATGTCTCTAAATACTTATCTCTGTATTTCTAACAAATTTTGTTTTTAAAATGTGATGTTATTGATTTTCTATTATGGAAAATGAGACTTAGCTCCCTTATATGAGACACCCGTCCCAACTATGCACACTTTCTTTTCTCCTCATTCTCTGTATAGTTGTATCTCAGTTTTTGACCAAATCAATATCTAGCAATTATATTATAAATATTTTTATTGTTTCCTGCTGGATTAAATTTCCTTTATTATATGACTTATTTTTATTTTGCTAGAGTTAATAACCTTGTGTTTCTGTTTTGCTTTGTTTCCTGTATATTTATCACAAAGCCACAGTCAAATTCTCTGACACAATTTGTAAAAACTCACCTCAGTATGTTCACACCTACTGGTAATCCCTCAGTTCCATCTTTTTTTCCCCAACACTAGTATTCCAAAACCCTGTGCATTACTGCTTCAAGCTAGGCTAATGATTGCTATGCTAAAATATCCCTTTGCTCATTTCTCCTGTATTTGATTTTCTACTTCACTGGCTTACCCCAGTGTTTGTTGTTAAAACATCCTGTAGATGTCCTTGAGAAAGGTTATATTTGAGATAAGTTCTCTGAGACCTTGCATGTCTGAAAATACCTTTATGATGCCATCATATTTGTTTGATGGCTGGCCTGGGTATAAACTTCTTTGAATATTTTCCTTTCCTTCAAAATTCCGAAGGCATTGTTTTCTGGGTTCTAATATTGCATTGAGAAGTACAACATCATTCTGAATCCTGATAATTTTTATGTGATTTGTTTCTTTTCTCATTGGTATATTTTAAGATATTCTCTTTATTTCTGGTATTCTAAAATTCTACATTAATGTGCCTTTGTTCAATTGTGCTGTGCTTTGTACACTGGGGCTTTACAGTCAGAAAATTAAGGTCTAGCAACTTTTATTCTATGATTTTTTATAAAATTTTCTCTGCTTGATTTTATCTATTCTTTTATAAATTCCTTTTAATTAAGAATGAACTCCCTGCAATTAATCCCCTAAATTTTCTATCTCTTCTAATTTTTCATCTTTATCTTTTTTGTTATTTCTTTTGAGTTTTCCTGATGTATATATGTCAGCCCTTCTATTAAAATTTAAATTTCTGCTCTTCTATATTAAATTATCCAAAAGTATTTTCTTGCTAAATGTTCCTTTTCAACTATTTTTTATTCTTGTTTCATGGATGCAATATCATACATTTCTAAATATCTTAATTCTTTTTGAATACCTTTTGTGTTCTCTGCTCTGGTGCCTTTTCCTTCATTACTTTCTCTCTGTTTATTTGCTTTCTGCCTTTCATTACAGAGGCTTTACCCATACAGCTAACAATCCTTAGCTATCTGTCCATATTCAGGAATAAGGTTTCAAATTTGACCTGATGAGTAGATTGTGAAATTGTCCACTAGCACTGTTATTAACTTATAATTCCATCCAAAATGATGTAAGAGTCTTATTTTCCACACCTATACCTTTGCTTGTCTTGTATATTTAAATTTTCTAACATAAGGCAAAATTATTTTAGAATATGCTCAGGAAGGTGTATAATTCCTATAAATCATTAAATTACTCTCAAATTATACAAATACTAGTAAAAGGATATTTGGATGATCTATAGTGAAAATGAAAAAAAAGCACAATATAAATTCTGAGCAGTGTGATGTAAATACTGTTTTAAGATATAAGTACAAATATGACCTTTAAGAAACCATATAAAGTAAAATGTAGATTTAATATTTAAAATATTACAGAAATTCAGAAAACAATCATTTATTTCCTAGAAGACAAAATACTTACATCATGCAAGTTATCAAGAAGTTTTGTAAGTTGGTAGAAACGCTGTGAGCTAGAGACAACTCCTTTTTGCCTCAGACCAATTGCCTTGATGAGCTCTCTAATGTAGCTTGATCTCATCTCTTCAAACTGGTTTTGACTTCTTAGCCCTTCCAAAGGAACTGTAAGAAGATAATTACAAGTAATAGTTATGCTTAAAAAGATGAATTCTTTGGATAAACAACTCAAAATATGAACACCTTAAATAGGAGTGTTACTGATAGTTTTAGGACATATAAACATAATTGTCTTGAAGAATATGATAAAAACAACTAAATAAATTAAAGGAAATTTTTAGCTTACTTATTTTAGAGCTGTATCAATGCTTATGCACTTAACTTAGCATTTGCTTATTCCACATCCTTGTCAGGAATGGTTTGATTTAGTTTACAATTACATGTATTCTGGGTCTTTTTTAAAGAAGAGGTATTGTAACAAATACTTGGATCACTCTGTAAAGTTTAAGTCTTATAAATCTGAAGCATTTCTCATTGAGATTATTCATGGATAATTTATTTTTTTTTTTGTAATTTTAACATTGCTTTATTAAATTTCCTAACTCCTTCCTGCTGATAGAAGAAAGCTATTGATACCACAATACTTCTCTTTGTGATACTCTATTTTTATTTATTTCTTTTAATTTCTATTTTTAATTCAAGTAGTTTTGGTAGATTGTCTTTTTCTTTTCCTTTTTTTTTTTCTTGGTATACAACAATACTATATTAAAAATATCCTCATTTCCCCCTTCCCAATAGTTGTAGCTCTTGTTTCTGCTTCATGATTCAGTGCATTGTTAGGACATCCAGAACAATATTAAAAAATGGTAACTATGGCAAATATTCCTATTTTGGTGCTTATTTTATTGGGAATGCCTCTTATTCCCATGGTGATGTTAACTGGTAATTCAGACATTTACCTCTGTAATCTTTAATTCTGATCACCAAATTTTAGGCACAGCTTCCTATTCTTATTGCTAGTTCCTCTACATTGTCAATTTACCAACAGCTTTTTTTCCTTAATATTTTAGTTCCTTCTGTTATCACTTATTTGAGATGCCCTGGTTGATATCTTCAGGAAATTATCATCAGAACTCCCAATTTTCTTGTTTTCTTTTTCTTTGGTTGTATTTATCTTATAAACAAATCTTCAAATTTAAGTGAAACAGCTGCCTTTTCTTGCAACTATATCTAGATTGCTGAAAGAAAAACCACATAATCTCTTAGATTACTATAACTCTATGTTAACTGGAATTTAACTAAACACTTAAAAAATAATTTTTCTTCTGATTCTTGAAGTACTATTTTCCTGCTGGGCACTCAAGAATGGAAACTAGTAACCCAGAGCCTTCACTCTATCCATCTAAGTATTTAGAACTGGCACTTGAACCAATTATTCTCTTTAAGAGAAAATCAGGCCTAATCCCAGCTAGCCTCACATACTTTTAGTATCAACCACTAACAAGTTCTGGGGATATGATAATCTAATCGTTACGCTCTCAGCCTATGCTTCTGAGATATTCTCAATTTTTTTCTCCTCTCCTACTCATTTTCCTACATTTCAGATCTATGTTGAACCAGCTCTCATAAATATTTCTCTTTGCTTTGAGCTCCTTACCTTAATTCATTGTTTCCTTAATTTATTACATCCAGTAATATATGATTGGAGAATTTTCTCTCAGATTCTTGTTGATTCCACAAGTGACTTTTAGGATTTCTTGCAAATATAATAGTGGCAAAATGGGAGAGGGTGAGTCATGGGCAGTTAGCCAGGTGCTATTTTAGATAAGAACACTTTTTAAAAAAAAAGCAAGGATCTTTATTTTTGATTTAGCTAACTTAAAAATACCATAATCATTGGAAAACTTTTAGAAAGTACAGAAAATACATATAAAATTACAATTCACCAGATCCTACAATCCAATATTTTAGGATATTTCCTAACATTATATTGAGAACATTTACTTACATCTCTTAGAATTCTTTAAAAATGAATGTTTTAATTCTCACATATAATTTGACCTCACAAAATTGTAGGATTACAATTTATTTAATTGTCTTATCATTTGATATTTGAGATATTTTACCAAACGATGTTTATGATAAATTTAATTTTTTTTTTATTTTTTAAAAGGATATATCCTTAGACATGGAATTATTACAGTAAAAGATATTAACTTTCTTAACACTCATAATATACATTGCTAAACTTCTTAGTATTTAACTGTTTTGTGACTAGTTTTGAGTATCTTAATTTTAGGTAATCTTTGCTTTTTACATATGAAAATAAAATCTCATTTTCATTTCTTAAATTATTAGTAGGCTGAACAATATTCTTATGCATATTAGTAATTTTTAAAAACTTTTCTATTTTGTACTCATTTATCTATAGGGGCTTAAAATATATTTCAAATGTTTTTTGAAGTTTGTTGCTTAATTTTTAATTATTTTATATATTAGCACAGTTTTGCAACCTTATTAGGGCAAAGAATAGTGCCCAGGCAACCCAACATTTCTCATGCTCAAGAAGCAAATGTGTTTAACTCTTTCAGCTATTCTAACTTTTCCTTCCACAGATTTAAATAGCATCATTGTAGTGTTGACTCCCTTTTTCTTTTTTTTTCCACAGAGTATAATTTTTATTGAGATATTATGCATATGCCATAAAATTCACCTTTTCAAAGAATACGGTTCAGTGGTTTTAGTATATTCACAGAGTTGTGCAACCATCACCATTATTTGGTTCCAGAACATTTATTATTACTTTTTAAATTTAAATCCAACTTAGTTAACATATAGTGTAATGATGATTTCAAAAACAGAATTTATTGATTCATCACTTTATATAACACCCAGTGCTCATCCCAACAAGTGTCCTCCTGAATGCCCCTTGCCATTTAGCCTATCCCCCTACCCCAAACCCCACCAGCAACCCTGTTTGTTTTCTGTATTTAAGAGTCTTTTATAATTTGCCTCCCTCACTGTTTTTATATTTTTTTTCCTTTCCTTCCTTTATGTTCATCTGTTTTATGTATTAAATTCCACATATTAGTGAAGTCATGTGATATTTGTCTTTCTCTGACTGACTTATTTCACTTATAATACACTCTAGTTCCATTCACATTGTTACAAATGGCAAGATTTCATTCTTTGTGAATGCCAAGTAATATTCCATTATATGTACATGTGTGTGTATACACACACACACACACACACACACACACACACACACACAAGTACTACATCTTCTTTATCCATTGATGAGTCAATGAACATTTGGGTTCTTTCTATACTTTGGCTATTGTCCATAGAGCTGCTATAAACATTGGGGTGCATGTGCCCTTCAAAACAGCATTCCTGTATCCTTTGCATAAATACCTAGTAGTGCAATTGTTAGGTCATATTGTAGTTCTATTTTTAATTTTTCTGAGGAACCTACATACTGTTTTCCAGAGCAGCTGCACCAATTTTCATTCCCACCAGCAGTGTAAGCAGTGTAAGTCCTTTCTCCATATCCTTGCCAACACCTGTTGCTGCCTGAGTTGTTCATTTTAGCCATTCTGACAGGTGTGAGGTGCTATCTCATTGTGGTTTTGATTTGTATTTCCCTGATGATGATGTTGAGAATCTTTTCATGTGTCTGTTAGCCATTTTAATGTCTTCTTTGGAAAAGTGTCTATTCATGTCTTTTTCCCATTCTCTGGATTATTTTTGGGGGGGTGATGAGTTTGATACGTTCCTTTTAGATTTTGGATACTAACCCTTTATCTGATATGTCATTTGCAAATATATTCTCCCATTCTTTTGGTTGCCTTTTAGTTCTGTTGGTTGTTTCCTTTGCTGTGCAGAAGGTTTTATCTTGATGAGGTCCTAATAGTTCATTTTTGCTTTTGTTTTCCTTGCTTCCAGAGACATGTCAAGTAAGAACTTGCTGTGGCTGAGGTCAAAGAGCTTGCTGCCTGTTTTCTCTTCTTAGAATTTGATAGCTTCCTGTGTTACATTTAGGTCTTTCATCCATTTTGAGTATTTTTGTGAATGGTGTAAGAAAGTGGTCTATGTTCATTCTTCTGCATGTTGCTGTCCAATTTTCCCAACACAATTTGCTGAAGAGACTGTCTTTTTTCCATTTGATATTCTTTCCTGCTTTGTCACAGATTAGTTGGCCATACGTTTGTGGGTCCATTTCTGGGTTCTTTATTCTGTTCCATTGATCCATCTGTCTGGTTTTGTGCCAGTACCATATTGTCTTGATGATTACAGCTTTGTAATACATCTTGAAGTACAGAATTGTGACAACTCCAGCTTTGTTTTTCTTTTTCTTGATTGCTTTAGCTATTTGGGGTCTTTTCTGGTTCCATACAAATTTTAGCATTGTTTTTCTAACTCTGTGAAGAATGCTGGTGTTATTTTCATGGGGATTGAATTGAATATGTAGATTGCTTTGTGTAGTATCGACATTTTAACATTTGTTCTTCCAATTCATGAGCATGGAATGTTTTTCCATTTTTTTGTGTGTGTCTTCTTCAATTTCTTTCATAAGCTCTCTATAGTTTTCAGCATATAGATTTTTCACCTCTTTGGTTAGGTTTGTTCTTCAGTATTTTATGGTTTTTGATGCAATTGTAAATGGGATCAGTTTCTTGATTTCTTTTTCTGTTGCTTCAATATTGGTGTATAGGAATGAAACCAATTTCTGTTCATTGATTTTATATCCTGTGTCTTTGCTGAATTCATGGATCAGTTCTAGCCATTTTTTGGGGGGAGTCTTTTGAGTTTTCCACATAGAATATCATGTCATCTGCAAAAAGTGAAAGTTTGACTTCCTCCTTGCTGATTTGCATACATTTTATTTGTCTGATAGTTGAGGCTAGGACTTCCAACCCTATATTGACTAACAACGGTGAGAGTGGACATCCTTGTCATGTTCCTGACCTTAAGGAGAAAGCTTAAGGTTTTCCCCATTGAGGATGATAATAGCAGTGGTTCTTTCATATATGACTTTTATATCTTGAGGTATGATCCTTCTATCCCTACCTTCTTGAGGGTTTTTATCAAGAAAGGATGCTATATTTTGTAAAATGCTTTTTCTGCATCTATTGAGAGGATCGTGTGGTACTTGTCCTTTCTTTTATTAATGTGATGTGTCACATTGATTGATTTGCAGATATTGAACCAGCCCTGCATCCAGGTACAAAACTCACTTGGTTGTGGTGAATAATTCTTTTAATATATTGTTGGATCTGGTTGTTGTGTATCTTGTTGAGAATCTCTGCATCCATGTTCATCAGGGAAATTGGTCTGTAGTTCTTCTTTTCAGTAGGGTCTCTGTCTGGTTTTGGAATCAAGGTAATGCTGGCCTTGTAGAATAGTTTGGAAGTTTTCCTTCCCTTTCTATTTTTGGAATAGTTTCAAAAGAATAGGTGTGAACTCTTCTTTAAATGGTAGAATTCTCCTGGAAAGCCATCTAGCCATGGACTCTTGTTTTTTGGGAGATTTTTGATTATGGATTCAATTTCTTCTGTTCAAATTTTGTGTTTTTTCTTTTTTTAGTTTTAGAAGTGTATATGTTTCCAGGAATTTGTCCATTTCTTCCAGATTGCCAGTTTTACTGGCATATAATTGCTCATAACATTCTCATATTATTGTATTTCTGCAGTGTTGGTTGTGATCTCTCCTCTTTTATTCATGATTTTATTTATTTGGATCCTTTCCTTTTTCTTTTTGATCAATCTGGCTAGTGGTTTATCAATTATGTTAATTCTTTCAAAGAACCAACTCCTGGTTTCACTGATCTGTTCTACTGTTTTTTTTTTTTTAATTTGGTATCATTGATTTCTGCTCTAATCTTTATTATTTCTCATCATCTGCTGGTTGTGGGCTTTCTTTGCTATTGTTTTTCCAGCTCTTAGGGTGTAAGGTTAGGTTGTATATGTGAGACATTTCCTCCTTATTTAGGAAGGCCTGGGTTGCTATATACTTTCCTCTTATGAGCACCTTTGCTGCATCTCAGAGGTTTTGGGCTGTCATGTTTTCATTTTCATTGGCTTCCATGTACTTTTTAATTTCTCTTTAATTTCTTGGTTAACCCATTCATTGTTTAGTAGGATGTTCTTTAATCTCCAAATATTCATGGTCTTTCCCAACTTTTTCTTGTGGTTGCTTTCAAGTTTCATAGCATTGTGGTCTGAAACTATGCAATGTAAGATCTTGATCTTGTGTACATGTTGAGGGCTGATTTGTGTCCCAGTATGTGATCTATTCTGGAGAATGCCCCATGTGCACTTGAGAAGAATGTGTATTCTGCTGCTTTAGGATGAAATGTTCTGAATATATTTGTTAAGTCCATCTGGTCCAGTTTGTCATTCAAAACCATTGTTTGCTTGCTGATTTTCTACTCAGATGATCTGTCCATTGCTATAAGTGGGGTGTTGAAGTCTCCTGCTATTATGGTATTATCAATGAGTTTCTTTATGTTTGTAATTAACTGACATACATGTTTGGGTTCTTCCAGGTTGGGGCATAAATATTTAAGATTGTTAGCTCTTTTTGGTGGATAGACCCCTTAATTTTGATATAATGCCCTTCTTCATTTCACTACAGTTTTTATTTTAAAATCTAGTTTGTCTGATATAAGTATGGCTACACCAGCTTTCTTTTGGTGACCATTAGCATGATAGATGGCTCTCCACTCCCTTACTTTTTTTTAATCGGTAGGTGTCTTTAGGTCTAAAATTGGTCTCTTGTCAGCAGCATATAGATGGTTCTTGTTTTCTTATCCATTCTGATACCTTATGTCTTTTGATTGGTACATTTAATTCATTGACATTTAGAGTGAGTACTGAAATATATGAATTTAGTGCCATTGTGTCATCTACAGAGTTGGAGTTTCTAGTGATTTTCTCTTGTCCTTTCTAGTTTTTGTTGCTTTTGGTATTTTTTGTTTTGTTTCATCTTTTATCCACTCAAAGAGTTCCCCTTAAAATTCTTGCAGGGCTGGTTTAGTAGTCATGAACTCCTTTAGGTTTTGTTTGGGAAACTCTATGTCTCCTTCAATTTTGAATGACAGCCTTGCTAGATAAAGAATTTTTGGTTGCCTAGTTTTCCAATTCAGCACGTTGACTATATTCTGCACTCCTTTCTGGACTGCCAGGTTTTTGTGGCTAGGTCTGTCGCAAACCTCATCTATCTTTCCTTTTAGGTTAAGGACTTTTTTCCCTTGCTGCTTTCATAATTCAGTCCTTGACTGTGTATTTAATGAATTTGACTATGATATGTTGTAGTGATGGTCAGTTTTTTTTAAATCTAATGTGAGTTCCCTATGCTTCTTGGATTTTGATGTCTGTGTCTTTTCCCAGATTAGGAAAGTTTTCTGCTATAATTTGCTCACATAAACCTTCTGACCCTTTTTCTCTATCTTCATCTTTGGGGACTACTGTAATTTGGATGTTATTCCTTCTTAATAAATCACTGAGTTCTCTAAGTCTTGTGTTGTGTTCTTTTGCTTTAGTTTCCCTCTTTTTTCTGCTTCATTATTCTCCATATTCTGTCTTCTATATTGCTAATTCACTGCTCTGCTTTGTCCATCCTTGCTGCTGTGGCATCCATTTGAGACTGCATCTAGGTTGTAGCATTTTTAAAATTTTTTTAACGTTAATTTATTATTGAGAGACAGAGAGAGACAGGGCATGAGCAGGGGAGGGGCAGAGGGAGAGGAAGACACAGAATCTGAAGCAGATTCCAGGCTCTGAGCTGTCAGCACAGAGCCTGATGCGGGGCTCGAACTCGAAAACTGTGAGATCATGACCTGAGCCAAAGTTGGACGCTTAACCAACTGAGGCACCCAGGCACCCCTACGTGTTAGCATTTTTAACTTCTCCTGACTATATTTTACTTCTTTGATCTATGCAGAAAGGGATGCTATGCTTTTTCAACTGCAGCTAGCTTCTTATTATTGTGGTTCTAAATTCTAGTTCAGAAATCTTGCTTATATCTGTGTTTATTATTCTATCCTGGCTGTCATTTCTTACTGTTCTTTCTTTTGTGGTGAATTCCTTTGTTTTGTCATCTTGGAGGAATAACAAAATTAATAAAAAAATAAAAATTAAAAAACACAAAAAAATCAAATAAAAGAAGCTAAATCCTAGGTGTGTTTTCATCTGCTTATTGAAAGAAGCTTGATAGAATAGAGAAAAAAGGGAAATAATGGAAAGAAAAGGAAAAAAGAAAAAATATACTAAAATATTTTAAAATTAAAAAAGAATAGAATAAAGTAGAATACAATGAAATAAAGTGAAATAGAATAAAAAATTAACAAACAATGAAAAACATAGTAAAAAAATTTAAAATTTTTAAACGAAAATAAAAATAAGTTTTCCTCTTTCTGTGTCCAAAAAAAAAAAAAGAAAGAAAGAAAAAAAAACCAAATTAAACAAAGATAGAAGTAAAAAGAAAAACAAAATAAAAAATGAATAGATGAACCAGCAAACAGAATGAAACCTGAATGAAGTTATATCCAGTTTCCCCTGGAACTCAAACTATGAAGCACTCTATATGGTCTGTACACTAAGCAGGCAGAGAGACTTGTGTTGGTCTTCTAGGGGATGTGCTTGGAGGGCTCTGCTGGGCAGGGCTTGGTGTAATGGTTTCATTCTCCACTAGGTGGCGCTGTTTAGTTTACTGGGGTCGATCTGGGTGGTGCTCACGTGCATGTACGTGTATGTGTGTGTGCAGGAGAGGTGGAAATGGCTTCACCCAGCTTCCTAGTCTCTGGCATAGGAACTTTACACTCTCACTGACCCACAATGAAGCACCCCTCCTTTTTCTCAGACTTCCATCCACACCCCACCTCCAGCCTGTGTCCAAGCCATCAGCCTGCCAGGTGGCACCTCCCTCCATAGTTTTATCTGAGATGGACAGTGTTTCAAGGCCCCTCACTTCAGAGAACCCTGTGGCTTGGACCCACACCTAGTCTCTGGGGGAGGGTCTTGCTGAGCAGTGGCCAGGTGCCAGCTTGACCTAGAAAACATTTGTGCAATTGGGCAGTGGCAGAGGTTCAGAGGCTATGGCAAATCATAACAGTTGGTGCCAGGTTTCACCGCTTGGCATCTTTGTCCCAATACCATCAAACGTGGCTGCTCTCTGGGGTCTTCTGGGATCTTTGCTTGTGGGTAAGCCGTATGGCCTCTACCAAATTCTCTCCAATCAGGGGAACTGCTGATTGTCCCTTATGGCACAAGGACCCCTCAGACCCTGCTGCCTGCTCCTGGGGATTTGCCCTCTTTCCTCACCAGAGCACCACCAGGTACTGAGCTCTGGAATTTCCGACTCTGTGCTCCACTGTTTATAGAATCCTAATGGTATTGAAACCCTCAACTTTCTCCCCATCAGGGGTTTTGGGGAACAGATTTCTTGTCCAGTCCCTTGTGTTTTCACTCTTTCCCTCCAGCTACTTTTGGGGGAGTGCATTTTCTGCACTCCCCTGGTGTGCCACATTCCCCCACCACCACCCTTCTCTGTCTTCTGTCCACAAAAACAGCTCCCTGCCCTCCACAGCTTTTCTCTCCCCCAGTTTATCTCTCTGCAGAGTACCTGCTGAGTTCTGTGGCTCAAGTTATGCAGACTGTTGGGTTAATCCTCAGATCAATGTCCTAGGTATGCAAAATGGTTTGGTGCTGATGTAGCTGCATTTCAAGGATTAAACAAGCTGAGAACTTGCATTCTGCTCCACCATCTTGCCCTGTAGAGTTGATTCTTGATTTTTTATTTTTAACTTTTGATTTTCCACTATGGAAAATGAGGCTGTAACTCTATTTTCATCTTTCAGATCTACCATCATCTCCACATCATTAGCACATACACATGTACACACACACACACACACACACAACATCCTATTTCTCATCTTCCTAATATCATTTTCATAATATTAGTCATATAAAAATTCAGTGTTTATTAGTCATGTAAAATCCTACCACAGTTGAGTCACATAGTATATATTATGATTTCTAGTAGAACTTTTTGTTTTAGTGACAGTAAATAGTCATCTTAATGGGTGTGTGAAGTGGCATCTCACTGTGGTTTTGATTTGTATTTCCCTAATGATGTTGTTCCATAATTTCTATCTGTATACCTTCATAGGAGAAATGTCTAAGCCTTTGCCCATTAAAATTTTTTAATTGTTAAATTGTAATTTTTTACATATTCTGGATGTTAATACTTTTTCTTTATCAGATACATGATTTCCAATTTTTTTCTCCCATAAAGTGGGTTGCCTTTTTATTCTGTTGATTGTGACCTTTGATGCACCAAAGTTTTAAATTTGATGAAGTCCATTTATCTGTTTTTTCTTTTAATTCCGGTGTTTTGGGTGGCAAATCCAAGAAATCATTGCCAAAGTCAACATCATGAAGCTTTTCCTCTATTTTATTTTTTTTAGGGTTCATTTATTTTTGAGAGAGCGAGAGAGAGTGACCATGAGTGGGGGAGGGGCAGAGAGACAGGAGACAGAGACTCCCAGGCAAGAATTCCTGATGTGGTGCTCAAACTCATGAACCTCAAAATCATGCCCTGAGCCAAAGTCAAGAGTCAGACGTTTAACTGACTGGGCTACCCAGGCACTCCTATGTTTTCTTTTAATAGTTTCATAGTTTTATCTCTTAGATTTGTGTCTTGATATATTTTAAGTTAATGAGTCCAGCTTCTTTTATTTTTAAATGAAGTTTTCCAAATACCTTTTGTTGAAAAGACAATTTCCTTTATGATTTCTCCTATGTATTTTCCTGTTCACTCTTTCTAGTCCTCCAACTAAGTGGGTATTGGGCCTCCTTGATTCTGATTTTCTATATTTTTTGGGGTTTTGCTCTACTTTTGAGAGGTTTTCTAACTTTGTCTACCAATGCCTGTACTGTAAATTCTGTTTCCAAATACTTGTTTCTTGGGTGCAATATGTTCTATTATCTTTCTAAAAAGGGATGATTTTTTAATTTTTTTTTGAGGTTTTCATCTTCCTACATCACCTCTGTTTTCTCCAAATTTGTTTTTTTTCTTTCTGTTTTGTCTTTGTCTTTGATGTCAAGGCCTCCCTCAGATGCCTTGGTTATTTATATTCAAGAGTGCAAAACTAAAAGGCTGATTCATAGTTCTGTTTCAGTGGGTAGCACTTATTGACTGTTAGCTTTAGTTCGGGGCAATATGGCTGAGCAATTTCAAAGAGAAACACCTGCTATTAACAGATTCTGCAGAGAAGAGTCTTTCATTCTCCTGTCTAGAGGATATAAACCTGGAAGACAATGTTCTGAGAGATGGTGGGTAAGAGTATGCAGGAGGACGGTGTCTCAACATTTGGTGTATAATTAATCTGTTGTCATTATAAGACCCCTCACCCTCAACAGTGCCTACAGTTTCATCAGTTCATTTGCCCTCTGTTATATCCTCTTCAGGAGGATAACCTAAGGTCTCTGCCTGAGTTGGAGAGGGAAAATTTTGTGGTTAAATGATTTTTGGACCCAGATTTTATTATTATTTATTTTTTTTTAATTTTTTTTTTTCAACGTTTATTTATTTTTGGGACAGAGAGAGACAGAGCATGGACGGGGGAGGGGCAGAGAGAGAGGGAGACACAGAATCGGAAACAGGCTCCAGGCTCTGAGCCATCAGCCCAGAGCCTGACGCGGGGCTCGAACTCCCGGACCGCGAGATCGTGACCTGGCTGAAGCCGGACGCTTAACCGACTGCGCCACCCAGGCGTCCCTGGACCCAGATTTTAAAAAGAGCTTTGTGTTTTCAACTCTACCTTCACTCTCATCTCAAAAAATCATTGTTGTCACCAACTGAGAACCATGCCAAAGATTTGATATTTCAAATTAAACCTCTTGGTTTTTCTTACTTCTGGCCTAGAATCCAACTTTCTCAGGTATGCTAAATTAGTTCTGTTTGCTGGCTTGTAGAATGTCATAGCTAGGGGTGCCTGGGTGGCGCAGTTGGTTAAGCGTCCGACTTCAGCCAGGTCACGATCTCGCGGTCCGTGAGTTCGAGCCCTGCGTCGGGCTCTGGGCTGATGGCTCAGAGCCTGGAGCCTGTTTCCGATTCTGTGTCTCCCTCTCTCTCTACCCCTCCCCCGTTCATGCTCTGTCTCTCTCTGTCCCAAAAATAAATAAACGTTGAAAAAAAAAAAAAAAAAGAATGTCATAGCTATTGAGCTTCTCATTCTATTTTACTTTTAGTTCTTAAAAAATCGCTTTGGTAATATTTTAGTGTAGTTTTAGAGTGAACAGTGGTGTGTTCAACTTGCCATACTTCCTTGGGAGATTTTATTTTAATTTTTAGTGGCACATTGGAGGTTTAAATACTTATGTATCAAATCATTGAACTTTTCTTTTGTCAACTCTCCAAATAAATTGCATTTATTTTTAAAAAGGTATTCCTTATTTGAAATCTCAAAATCATTTGTATTCCTTACAGTGTGTTTTTAACTTTTAAAGTGTGAACATATAACTCAATTATCTGGTATTTATTTTAGGATATAACTTGAGCTAAATATCCAAACTGAGTTTTCCTCAAACATAAAACTGATTTTTCCTAACAATATTTATTTGCTCCATACTCATTGATTTGTGATATTTCCACTACAGTATATTAAGTTCTAATATATACAAGTCTGACTTTACTAACAATTCAGTATATCTATTCTCCCATGCTGTGTTAATTAGTGTAGATTTCTAACTCTCGTCTCCACTTCAAAATTTTTGTAATACTTATATACTTATTTTTTAAGATTTAGGGGAGAGCGGAAGATGGCGGCGTAGGAGGACGCTGGGCTCACCGCGCGTCCTGCTGATCACTTAGATTCCACCTACACCTGCCTAAATAACCCAGAAAACCGCCAGAGGATTAGCAGAACGGAGTCGCCGGAGCCAAGCGCAGACGAGAGGCCCACGGAAGAGGGTAGGAAGGGCGGCGAGGCGGTGCGCGCTCCACGGACTGGCGGGAGGGAGCCGGGGCGGAGGGGCGGCTCGCCGGCCAAGCAGAGCCCCCCAGTCTGGCTTGCAAAAAGCGGAGGGGCCTGACGGACTGTGTTCCGACGGCAAGCGCGACTTAGCGTCTGGGAAGTCATAAGTTAACAGCTCTGCTCAGAAAGCGGGAAGGCTGGAGGACAAAGGGAAGGAGAGCTGCTGAGCCCCCCGACGACAGAGCTCAGTTTGGTGGGGAACAAAGGCGCTCGCCAGCGCCATCTCCCCCGCCCATCCCCCAGCCAAAATCCCAAAGAGAACCAGTTCCTGCCAGGGAACTTGCTCGCTCCGCTCAAACACCCAACTCTGCGCTTCTGCGGAGCCAAACCTCCGGCAGCGGATCTGACTCCCTCCTGCTGCCACAGGGCCCCTCCTGAAGTGGATCACCTAAGGAGAAGCAAGCTAAGCCTGCCCCTCCTGCCCCTGTGCACCTTGCCTACCCACCCCAGCTAAGACGCCAGATCCCCAGCATCACAAGCCTGGCAGTGTGCAAGTAGCCCAGACAGACCACCCCACCCCACAGTGAATCCCGCCCCTAGGAGAGGGGAAGAGAAGGCACACACCAGTCTGACTGTGGCCCCAGCGGTGGGCTGGGGGCAGACATCAGGTCTGACTGCGGCTCCGCCCACCAACTCCAGTTATACACCACAGCACAGGGGAAGTGCCCTGCAGGTCCTCACCACGCCAGGGACTATCCAAAATGACCAAGCGGAAGAATTCCCCTCAGAAGAATCTCCAGGAAATAACAACAGCTAATGAGCTGATCAAAAAGGATTTAAATAATATAACAGAAAGTGAATTTAGAATAATAGTCATAAAATTAATCGCTGGGCTTGAAAACAGTATAGCTGACAGCAGAGAATCTCTTGCTACAGAGATCAAGGGACTAAGGAACAGTCACGAGGAGCTGAAAAACGCTTTAAACGAAATGCATAACAAAATGGAAACCACCACGGCTCGGATTGAAGAGGCAGAGGAGAGAATAGGTGAACTAGAAGATAAAGTTATGGAAAAAGAGGAAGCTGAGAAAAAGAGGGATAAAAAAATCCAGGAATATGAGGGGAAAATTAGAGAACTAAGTGATACACTAAAAAGAAATAATATACGCATAATTGGTATCCCAGAGGAGGAAGAGAGAGGGAAAGGTGCTGAAGGGGTACTTGAAGAAATAATAGCTGAGAACTTCCCTGATCTCAGGAAGGAAAAAGGCATTGAAATCCAAGAGGCACAGAGAACTCCCTTCAGACGTAACTTGAATCGATCTTCTGCACGACATATCATAGTGAAACTGGCAAAATACAAGGATAAAGAGAAAATTCTGAAAGCAGCAAGGGGTAAACGTGCCCTCACATATAAAGGGAGACCTATAAGACTCGTGACTGATCTCTCTTTTGAAACTTGGCAGGCCAGAAAGAATTGGCACGAGATTTTCAGTGTGCTAGACAGAAAAAATATGCAGCCGAGAATCCTTTATCCAGCAAGTCTGTCATTTAGAATAGAAGGAGAGATAAAGGTCTTCCCAAACAAACAAAAACTGAAGGAATTTGTCACCACTAAACCAGCCCTCCAAGAGATCCTAAGGGGGACCCTGTGAGACAAAGTACCAGAGACATCACTACAAGCATAAAACATACAGACATCACAATGACTCTAAACCCATATCTTTCTATAATAACACTGAATGTAAATGGATTAAATGCGCCAACCAAAAGACATAGGGTATCAGAATGGATAAAAAAACAAGACCCATCTATTTGCTGTCTACAAGAGACTCATTTTAGACCTGAGGACACCTTTAGATTGAGAGTGAGGGGATGGAGAACTATTTATCATGCTACTGGAAGCCAAAAGAAAGCTGGAGTAGCCATACTTATAGCAGACAAACTAGACTTTAAATTAAAGGCTGTAACAAGAGATGAAGAAGGACATTATATAATAGTGACAGGGTCTATCCATCAGGAAGAGCTAACAATTATAAATGTCTATGCGCCGAATACCGGAGCGCCCAAATATATAAAACAATTACTCATAAACACAAGCAACCTTATTGATAAGAATGTGGTAATTGCAGGGGACTTTAACACCCCACTTACAGAAATGGATAGATCATCTAGACACACGATCAATAAAGAAACAAGGGCCCTGAATGAGACATTGGATCAGATGGACTTGACAGATATATTTAGAACACTGCATCCCAAAGCAACAGAATATACTTTCTTCTCGAGTGCACATGGAACATTCTCCAAGATAGATCATATACTGGGTCACAAAACAGCCCTTCATAAGTTTACAAGAATTGAAATCATACCATGCATACTTTCAGACCACAATGCTATGAAGCTTGAAATCAACCACAGAAAAAAGTCTGGAAAACCTCCAAAAGCATGGAGGTTAAAGAACACCCTACTAACGAATGAGTGGGTCAACCAGGCAATTAGAGAAGAAATTAAAAAATATATGGAAACAAACGAAAATGAAAATACAACAATCCAAACGCTTTGGGACGCAGCAAAGGCAGTCCTGAGAGGAAAATACATTGCAATCCAGGCCTATCTCAAGAAACAAGAAAAATCCCAAATACAAAATCTAACAGCACACCTAAAGGAAATAGAAGCAGAACAGCAAAGGCAGCCTAAACCCAGCAGAAGAAGAGAAATAATAAAGATCAGAGCAGAAATAAACAATATAGAATCTAAAAAAACTGTAGAGCAGATCAACGAAACCAAGAGTTGGTTTTTTGAAAAAATAAACAAAATTGACAAACCTCTAGCCAGGCTTCTCAAAAAGAAAAGGGAGATGACCCAAATAGATAAAATCATGAATGAAAATGGAATTATTACAACCAATCCCTCAGAGATACAAACAATTATCAGGGAATACTATGAAAAATTATATGCCAACAAATTGGACAACCTGGAAGAAATGGACAAATTCCTGAACACCCACACTCTTCCAAAACTCAATCAGGAGGAAATAGAAAGCTTGAACAGACCCATCACCAGCGAAGAAATTGAATCGGTTATCAAAAATCTCCCAACAAATAAGAGTCCAGGACCACATGGCTTCCCAGGGGAGTTCTACCAGACGTTTAAAGCAGAGATAATACCTATCCTTCTCAAGCTATTCCAAGAAATAGAAAGGGAAGGAAAACTTCCAGACTCATTCTATGAAGCCAGTATTACTTTGATTCCTAAACCAGACAGAGACCCAGTAAAAAAAGAGAACTACAGGCCAATATCCCTGATGAATATGGATGCAAAAATTCTCAATAAGATACTAGCAAATCGAATTCAACGGCATATAAAAAGAATTATTCACCATGATCAAGTGGGATTCATTCCTGGGATGCAGGGCTGGTTCAACATTCGCAAATCAATCAACGTGATACATCACATTAACAAAAAAAAAAGAGAAGAACCATATGATCCTGTCAATCGATGCAGAAAAGGCCTTTGATAAAATCCAGCACCCTTTCTTAATAAAAACTCTTGAGAAAGTCGGGATAGCAGGAACATACTTAAAGATCATAAAAGCCATTTATGAAAAGCCCACAGCTAACATCATCCTCAACGGGGAAAAACTGAGAGCTTTTTCCCTGAGATCAGGAACACGACAGGGATGCCCACTCTCACCGCTGTTGTTTAACATAGTGCTGGAAGTTCTAGCATCAGCAATCAGACAACAAAAGGAAATCAAAGGCGTCAAAATTGGCAAAGATGAAGTCAAGCTTTCGCTCTTTGCAGATGACATGATATTATACATGGAAAATCCGATAGACTCCACCAAAAGTCTGCTAGAACTGATACATGAATTCAGCAATGTTGCAGGATACAAAATCAATGTACAGAAATCAGTTGCATTCTTATACACTAACAATGAAGCAACAGAAAGACAAATAAAGAAACTGATCCCATTCACAATTGCACCAAGAAGCATAAAATACCTAGGAATTAATCTAACCAAAGATGTAAAGGATCTGTATGCTGAAAACTATAGAAAGCTTATGAAGGTAATTGAAGAAGATTTAAAGAAATGGAAAGACATTCCCTGCTCATGGATTGGAAGAATAAATATTATCAAAATGTCAGTACTACCCAAAGCTATCTACACATTCAATGCAATCCCAATCAAAATCGCACCAGCATTCTTCTCGAAACTAGAACAAGCAATCCTAAAATTCGTATGGAACCACAAAAGGCCCCGAATAGCCAAAGTAATTTTGAAGAAGAAGACCAAAGCAGGAGGCATCACAATCCCAGACTTTAGCCTCTACTACAAAGCTGTCATCATCAAGACAGCATGGTATTGGCACAAAAACAGACACATAGACCAATGGAATAGAATAGAAACCCCAGAACTAGACCCACAAACGTATGGCCAACTCATCTTTGACAAAGCAGGAAAGAACATCCAATGGAAAAAAAGACAGTCTCTTTAACAAATGGTGCTGGGAGAACTGGACAGCAACATGCAGAAGGTTGAAACTAGACCACTTTCTCACACCATTCACAAAAATAAACTCAAAATGGATAAAGGACCTGAATGTGAGACAGGAAACCATCCAAACCTTAGAGGAGAAAGCAGGAAAAGACCTCTCTGACCTCAGCCGTAGCAATCTCTTACTCGACACATCCCCAAAGGCAAGGGAATTAAAAGCAAAAGTGAATTACTGGAACCTTATGAAGATCAAAAGCTTCTGCACAGCAAAGGAAACAACCAACAAAACTAAAAGGCAACCAACGGAATGGGAAAAGATATTTGCAAATGACATATCGGACAAAGGGCTAGTATCCAAAATCTATAAAGAGCTCACCAAACTCCACACCCGAAAAGCAAATAACCCAGTGAAGAAATGGGCAGAAAACATGAATAGACACTTCTCTAAAGAAGACATCCAGATGGCCAACAGGCACATGAAAAGATGTTCAGCGTCGCTCCTTATCAGGGAAATACAAATCAAAACCACACTCAGATATCACCTCACGCCAGTCAGAGTGGCCAAAATGAACAAATCAGGAGACTATAGATGCTGGAGAGGATGTGGAGAAACGGGAACCCTCTTGCACTGTTGGTGGGAATGCAAATTGGTGCAGCCGCTCTGGAAAGCAGTGTGGAGGTTCCTCAGAAAATTAAAAATAGACCTACCCTATGACCCAGCAATAGCACTGCTAGGAATTTATCCAAGGGACACAGGAGTACTGATGCATAGGGGCACTTGTACTCCAATGTTCATAGCAGCACTCTCAACAATAGCCAAATTATGGAAAGAGCCTAAATGTCCATCAACTGATGAATGGATAAAGAAATTGTGGTTTATATACACAATGGAGTACTACGTGGCAATGAGAAAAAATGAAATATGGCCTTTTGTAGCAACGTGGATGGAACTGGAGAGTGTGATGCTAAGTGAAATAAGCCATACAGAGAAAGACAGATACCATATGGTTTCACTCTTATGTGGATCCTGAGAAACTTAACAGGAACCCATGGGGGAGGGGAAGGAAAAAAAAAAAAAAAGAGGTTAGAGTGGGAGAGAGCCAAAGCATAAGAGACTGTTGAGAACTGAGAACAAACTAAGGGTTGATGGGGGGTGGGAGGGAGGAGAGGGTGGGTGATGGGTACTGAGGAGGGCACGTTTTGGGATGAGCACTGGGTGTTGTATGGAAACCAATTTGACAATAAATTTCATATATAAAAAAAAAAAAAAAAAAAAAAAAGATTTAAATATGACTTCCCAAAAGCTTTGCCAAGTCTCTCCTCAAAAACCCCATTACGATTTTTATTAGAATTTGTAGAAATCATAAGTACTATTCAGTAAATATTGCTGTTTTTCCCTTTTGTTGAAGCTGCAAGTGGCCAAGAATCTTGCTTTCTATGGTGTGTGAATGGAAGTTATAGGTATGTCACTTCCTTTCCTCACCACTTCCTTCCTTACCAATGCTCTAGCGATTGGAGAAATGCATGTCAAGATATAACTCCCATGTACCTGGGCACCTGAGGGAAAACAATGAGCAGAGCCTCCCTGTTGATCTGCATTGGACATATAGTGGGAAAAATATATACTTAACCTTTTTTTTTTGTTAAGCTACTGAGATTTTAGGGCTGTTTGGACCTCCAGCACAATGTAGCCTATCTATAATATAGAATTATGTTAATGATATCAACTAATTTGGGAAATCTAGGATTATCTATAACATAACTGCTATAGGATTCATTACTGTCAAGAAAGGGGTTAAATACTGTAATATTAAGTTTATTTCAGTTGACTCTCTTGGCTAGTTCCATATCAATACTTTAGTCCCCTTTATGATATTTTATCAAATTAGACTTGAAGGCCTCTGCTCAAAATAGTGTTTTCAAGGTAGGGGGATAGGGCTATGGATCCTTAGATCCTGTATTTGTCCTTGTGTTTTCATAGATTTTCATGAGGAAAACTTTCTTTTTAAGGCATTAGTGCTTGTTGTGCCTTTTCTCCTGATGTATACCCCCATCCCTCTACTATTTGAGATTTGTGCTATAAGAAGTACTTGAAAAGATGCTACTGAGAAAGACCCTTGGCTCACCTTCTACCTAAGGTCTTAGCGCTCAGTGGTTCTCTTTCAAATCACTATGAGTGACAGAAGGATCAGTTCAGAAATTCAAAGGCTGAGCCTACCTGTGCATGTTCCAAGGACACAGAAAAAGGTGGAAAGTGAAAGCAATTTTTAAAAATTTTCTCACCCAGATCTTTAGGAATCCACTGAGGCAGAGGTATGTGTGTTCTTTGTGTATGAGAGAGTGAGATGGATATTTGCCTGTCCTTCTGGTGACCAATCTATGTTTCATGTTTCTTGGGGTGTATAGCTAAAGTGCATTTTCTAGCCTCTCCTACAGTTAATATGGGTCAAGGAATGTGGGTAAAAGTGACATATAACACTTTCAGGCCTCACTTCCATATCTTTTATCACTAGGTGCTTACCTTCTATTCAGATCAAATGGAGGACTCCAAGCTGCTATGTAAGAGTGGAGTCCCTAGACGGAAGGAATGTGGGTTTTCTTGCTAACCCACTGGACTGTGAATATGAGTGACAAATAAACTATTGTGTTATGCCACTGATCTTTGTAGATATATGTTATAACAGCCTATTCTGATATTAAGAGAATAGTTCCAAACAAAATTGTGTATTTTATATAGTAAGTCCTTTATGGAGTGGGAGTGGAAGGAAGATCGTTTGTGTTTATGTAATATTATCTAGTTCATAAACCTAATTAGGTGAATATGAAAATGTCATTTAATCATGTTTTATCTGAAAAAATATATATAATTGGCTGAATTGGTGGACTATTTTACTCTCATGTAAAACCTGACAAGTGTGAAGTAAGTTTATTAATGTCTATGACAGTATATTAGGTGGTTCTCCTTTGCAGTCACAATCTAAGATTCATACCTCATGTATAAGGATATGATCATATTGTTATTTGAGACTTTCCCGTTGAATTAAAAATTAAGAAAGTAAATATCTTATAAAAATTGCTTTTAGTCACTCACTTGTATTAAGAAGTAGCAATACTTTCATACACAGGAACTCTTCTTGGCTAACTTGAAGCTTGACAAACTCCTGTGGAATCTGCCACATGGTGAGGCATAGTGAATAGAATGATGATTCCTTCATCCTCTGTCTTATATCACACACAACACACACAAGAGAAAGCAAGAAGGAAAAAACATACACATGGTGTCTTAGCCAGTTTGTGTGATTTACCAGAGAAAATGGCATTTGGTAATTTATATATTATTAAAAATGTCTTTTTGTAAACACACTCAATATTTTGAAGTTTAAGCAAAATAAACCAATAAAGTAAATCATTCACAATGCTGAATTTTTTGAAGTTAAGAAATTTTAAAGTTAGAAAATCATATTAAATACACATGTTGCTTCTCACTTTTATTATTACATTTTAAAAACCTAAGGAGTTGAGAATGTGGAGCTGAGGAAATCATTTATTTATGATTTTTTTCTGTTAAAAATATATAAAATTTTGTATGTAATCCAATGGGAGAATGGATTCAGTTCACAGAAATTGAAGAGTATAGAATAGTTCAGTGTATTCAGTTGAGAGTATTCAGTGTAGAACAGTTATACTGTGAACTATTCTAGGGGAAATGTATGGTGATCAAGAAAAGAGAACATTACAAAGGATTAAACAATTGACAAGGCCAAACACTAATTCTGAAGGTTGGGGACATTTTTTAAAGGTATTTTCTCAACCATGTGTTCTGCAATATCTACATTAGTCACATGCAGCTAACACAAATAGTGAAAAGAAAACTAGATTTTGACTCAGAAGAACTAACATTAATCCTGCCACTCAGATTCTTTGGCAGGATATGCAATTCCTCTGAGCTTATTTCCTGAACTGTAAAATGGAGGATGCTGATTCCTACCTATTTCAAGGGATTATAGGGCAAAATGGAATTAAAATATATGAAAATTATCCATTACCTATAAAGACTTATACAAGTAACTTATATGCTATAAAATTCTGAGTCAGCATTCATCATTAGAATGGTATAAGTATTTCCACGAAAAGATTCTTATTCAGTTTAAGGTTATACATAGAAAATTAATTATAGTAATTTAAATACAGCCAAGAAAATTGAAATATTTATCTTTTAATTTCTAAAATAAATTATTAGCGATTTTTCCTCTAGAAGGAGAGATAATGTCTTTATTTTCTGAAGGTAAGTCAATACTTTCAAGCAAAATTATTTCTAATTTACATAATTATCTTCATCAGTACAAAGGTATAAAATTTTAATTTGATAAACTAAAAATTTCATTTTATCTTTAAGTATGTTTCTTGACACATTGAAACAAAAGGGGAAATCTCCAAATATCAAATTACTAATATAATGATAACAATTTTATTAATTTTGTTATATCAAGCTATATCCTGAGATAATTCTGATAAAGTTTTCAGGAAAATTCTTTTATTTAGGATACCAATAGTATAATCATCTATTGAAATGTAATTTCTAAGATTATCCTACATATACACTGTAATAATAAGAACAAAAATCAAGTCACTACTTACTCATTTAGTATTAGATCAGGTGCAAAATACAGCATCTGCCCACTGACATGTTTATAAGATCTCCATCCTAGTCCAAACACCATTAAGCTCATCCAAGAATACTGGATGAGAGTTATCTGGTCATCAATATGTAAGTTTCTAAAACCTACAAAACAAATTAAAAAATAAAATGATCCCCAAAATCACTTGTGTTAAAATGCTGAAAATACATAGAAATTTGAAAATAGATGTAAGTAGGGTAATATGTTGTTTTTAATTTTAATATATTTTATACTACAAATGAGGAAATATTAATAAATAATACCTGAGAAATTAAAAAGGAATAACATTGGAAGTCATTAAAAATGGTCACTATGTTTTAGCATTTCTGGGAATTCACTGATTGATGGTCATCCATCATTGACACATACAATATTCATTTATTGAGAATCACTTGTCTGTTAGGCACTGTGTTAAAATGGCAGGGTTAGGAAAATGGAAGACCCAACCCTTACCCTTAAAAGAAACTCGTAAGTTGACAGGAGAGACAAGCACATACTTATGTGCACCAGGAATTGGGAAGCAGGTCAGGAAAAACTCCCAAAGAGATCATGCTCAAGCAGAGTATAATCAGTTTGTTAAAGAATCTTGAGTCTTTGGACTTTAAAAAAAAAACTGGTTTTATTTTGTAAAACCACTGCTTTCAATCGTGCTTTATTTTTATTTAACATCCTTTAATTATCTCTTAGGTAGATTCCATAGTTTATGGTCACTTTTGTTTTTTGGAACTTAACCCAGTCTCACTTTAAACTATCATGTGGTTTAAAAGGTTTAGGGAGAGAAAAAGAGAGAGTGCATCCTTCTCTGGTGTTGGTGGCAGAGGGAAGACAGCAGGGAGAGGGCAAATACATTGACTTAAGTGGTCAAAACCTTCTTTTCATCTCTTTTCAATTCTTTTTGCCTGCTTTGCAGAAGATCACCAGCCCAGCGCTGATGAACTTAAAGGAGGGAGAGGCAAAGAGGTAAATTTGGAGATGGAGGCTGTGGTCAGATATATCTATTAAGGAGCAACAATAGCCTTATTTGTGTTGTGGAGGCATCCTTGGTAGCCATGTGGAAGACATATTCAAGGGAATAAGTCTGGAGTTACAGAAAAAAGTTGGGAGCTATTGCCAAAGGCCAGATGAGAGATGATAAAAGTCTGAGATAAGCCAACAGGTAGGAATACGGAGCAGGGAGTACTCAGGGAAATATTTAAAGGGTAAAATCCAAGAGATTTGGTAACTGATTGTATATAGGTAGGAGAAAGAAGGAGCCTAGTAGATATTTCAGTATTTTTACAGGAATGGTGGAGGAAAACAGCATTACTGAGACAAAATAGAGAAGAAATAGGCTAGGGACAAAATCGTAAGTTTTGATACGTTGGAGCGACTTTTGAAATGTCTAGATAGCAGTTAAACAAATGAATTAGAAATATAGAGGGGCTTTGGGTGGCTCAGTCAGTTGACCATCTGACTTCAGCTCAGGTCATGATCTTGAGGTTTGTGAGTTTGAGCAAGGCGACAGGCTCTGTGCTGACAGCTTGGAGCATGGAGCCTATTTCAGATTCTGTGTCTCCCTCTGTCTCCGCTCCTCTCTCGCTTGTGCTCTGTCTCTCTCAAAAAAAAAAAACATTAAAACCTTAAAAAACAAACATTAAAATATTAAAAAAATTAAAAAACATTAATAATAAACAAATTTTAAAAATAAATATGGATAGATGAACTGTAAGTATGAACTTGGAAATTCTTTGTTTTTGAGTATGCTGAAACAATGAGAGTAGATGAAATCTTTTATTAAAGGTACATAAAAATCAAGTGTTTTGGTGGGAACATCAACTATTTTCCACAAAGCTACTTTAATAACATCTGTTCTGCCTAAGAATTTGTTGAAATCTACTTACAAATGACCTATTTCAAAAGTAAAACCCAAACAAAACTTGATTCCTTACAGGTTAAAACAAATGTATTTCCTGATTCTGTGAATCATCTCAAGGTAGGTAGAAAAGAAGGTTATCTTTTCTCCATACACTCCTGATAGTCCCATCTTCCTGTGAATAGAAGACTGCTATTCCCTTCTTTAAAATCTTAGCCTCACACAACCAAAAACAACTCTCATGCAAATTCATAATTAGGAATGCCACAGTAGACATCTGCCTCTTTCTCTCGGGGGTGGTGGTGAGGGGTGTCAACTCTTTAGTATCTAACTTTCTGTCTTCCCTCCCTCTCAGTCTTCCTTTCTTCCTCTAGGTGGATAGAGTTTCCCATTGGTTGTATTTTGGTGAGAGCAAGTGTCTCCAGTGAAACTGGCTAAGGACTCTACTTCCCTGAGCTTGTGATCTGGATTTGACCCACTGAACACGTACTACCTAGACTTTGAATAAAAAAAAAAAAAAAAGTAAAACAAAGACAAATGTATGCTTAGGCTCTATTCTGGATGGCAGTGGTTGGATGGCAGTGGTACCCAGTGAGGGCAGAATCCAGTGGGGGCATTTGTGATGTTTGTTTTTTTTTGTTTCTGCAGGGACAGCTTGGTTTCTGCCTATTTTCCAAACTTATTCCAGTTTCTATTCATTGAATTTCTGGGGTCCTTCTAGGAAATTATTTTTTCTTTGTGTTCTGTTTCTGATAGCCAGAAGTGTTTGCTAAAATGAACAGAGTTGGCTTTTTTTTGCTTACATTCTGATTTATTCAGGTGCAGAAAAACTCCCTAAACAACTAACCAAGAAAAATGTGGCATGCAATTTTCATAATTCTTTATTTTCATATGACATATATGTATCTTCAAGTTCATGTCTATATATTATTTCTCTTTCAAAACAATTATTAATCACTTTTAATACAATAGACCTATAGAAACTAAAGAAATGCATAGAAAGAGTGCTTATAAATAATATTTTATAGGCTTTATGAAAATGGGTAATTTTATGAATTTAAAATCATTTCATAAGAGATTAAGAAGTTTTCCTAAATTTTTTGCAAAGCAAAACTCTTTAAAGAGACACATATGTAGATCTTCCTATTGCTGGTCTATCTCCTTAAATTAGGAGTTCTGGAGAGAAGGCTCAAGTTCCAGTTTTGGCTCTACCACTTACTGAATGTCAGCTTGTTTAAGTCAGTTAATATTACTATATCTATATTTCTTCATAAGTAAAATCAAAATGATAAAGAAAGTTAGTTCACAGAGTGGCTATGACACTCAAATGGGATAATTATGCATATTTTGGAGCACTAGTAAGATGCTTATTATTATTCTACCAATGGATCCTGTAATAGAATTGCTGATGGAGAAATGGCTTTAAGAAGGCCACCGATCAGTCTGATGGGGTATCTCTAATATTAAAACAATAAGATCCAGAAGGCATTTTATATATTAGTAAATATATAAAAATAACTGTATATGTATGTATTCATACTTATTTATTAACATACATAAATTTGCTAATATATTTGTGATATATTACATATTAAGAGATATTTTATTATATATTATAAATTTAATATCTATAAATATATACTTATATATTTTATTTATATATTATGGAACCTATGTGATAACATTAAAGGGTAAATATTATTAATAGCAACAAAATTCAAAGCAAAAGCAAGTGTTCTATCTGGAATATATATTTTCCAGAACACATATTTCATATATGTATTTATTTTTCCAGACTATATATTTTATATATATGTTATTAGATATATATATATATAACAAATTACATATTTATATATGAAAAATGACAGTCTCATAGAAATTAGGTTCAATTAGTCACATGTATTAAAACATTAACAAATTTTTCACTATCATCTTCAGAAACATATTTTTATTCTTTATTCCTTTCTTAGTTCCATAACTTTTTTTAAAAAGTGTTTAATACTACTTAAATATTTGAGTTACTATGCTACATTTTTTTCACTCTAGGCCTTAGAGATGTTAATCTCTAATTTGAAAATTTTTACATCATAACAGTTAAATAATTTGTTCTTTTTAAAAAACAGATTCCACTTATATTTACAGGTTTATGTCTACTTTATCCTGCCCTTTATTTTGTAGAAGTTGCTTACTTTTCTTTTTGCATTCTGGGATTACTAAGAAGTAAAAATAAATTACTAAGAAGTAAAAATAAAGGAAAATTTTTAGTAGATTATAATATAAAAGGCAAATCTTGCTGAAATAAAACTTTTGAAATTACCAATATTTATAGCAGAAAGTGTATTATTTCCATTTAACAGGATGAAAAAGAACTCAGAAAACAGCTTTTTAAAATAGCCACCTTTTAGAGGGCTTACCTGTGATAAATGTACACTGTTAAATTGACTTGAACATGCTTGGTACAGAAGTATAATTTCCCCTCCCCCCCCCATTAACTGTAATATCATTCATTACTTTATACTGAAACAAAGAAGGGAACACTGAGATCAAATTCCCATTGATGATAATGATCAGGTAAAGTCAGTACATTTGCAGTGATGATCAAAATAAGAAACTACACATAGAGAAGTGATGGATGATTCTTAATTGTGTTTAACAAGTAGTAAAGAAAAATACCCTTTCCTTTAAAGTGACTTGACCTGATAGTTTCTGACAAAAGCCCTGTTACAAGCTGTTCAATCTTTAATGATTAAAAAAAAAACAAAACAACTATGTGGTAACACATGGCATGTATGATCTTCTAAATTCTCCTGTGTTACTTCCAGGGTTTTGATAAAATATATAGATTGTGCTCCTGTAAAAGCTGTCTTGCATTGAAACATTTTATCCACAACAAAGGCAGAGCATTAAATGCCTCAGCACATTCTGACACAAAGTATGAATGAACTCTGAGGAGCATAGAAAAGCTACAGCACCGTAAGTATAATCACCAACAGACATATGATTGTTTTTAATGAATAAGGACTTGATGGCTAATGATTTAAAGTAGCATAGTTCCTTTCATATCAATTCTGTAATTCAAATTTCTATAAATACCCTTTAAGCACCCCTTTGGGATGAAGCTTTATGGTTGCAATTAGGCATAGAGACTAGAAAGACTAATACTTGCAGTCTGGAGACAGAAAAAAAATGAGAACATAATTATAATTCAGAGTGATAGTAGTATGGTTGATAAAGGCAAGAATGATGTGGTAGAGCAAAGTGGCCTTTGGCTCAGTCTGGGAAGGCTCAGGGAACACTTCAAGTGGCAGATGATTAGAATCCTGAGGGCTAGTTAGAGACCAGCACGGGGGAAATGTGGGAAAAGGGAAGAATCTTCAGGTAGAGAAACGATATGTAAGAAGGCAGGATATTAAACAAAGAGCATTGTGGGAACTTTAGAGTTGCTTGAAGAGGAAGAATGAGAGATAACATTGTAAATTCAGGAGCCAAATCACAAAAGGTTCTTGAATGTTAAGGCTAATAAGTTTGGACTTTGTTATGGAAAGGAAAAGGAATGATATAATTGATTATAATTGTTTTTAGAAAGATGATTCTGATGGCAGAAAAGGATTGTTTGGGGGCAGGGTGAAACTGGTAATCGGGTTAGTCAAAGAGCTACAACTGAAATCTAGGAAAAAAGGACAAGGACCTAAACTGAATCATGACAGTAGCAGTGGATGTAGCATGTATAATGAATCCTATATTTAATAAATAGAGTTGACAAAATTTGATAACTAATTGGATAGGAGGTGAAGGAGAAAAGTGAGCTCAGGATACCCAAGATTCTGTCTGAGGCACCATTTCAAGATACAGGTTTTAGGTTTATGGAGTAGAAGGTCATATTGACTTGGAAATGCATCCATGTGGAAATACATAAATAGTTGAAATAGGTGGTCCAATAGTTCATTACAGGGTCTGGGTTTATAGTATGTATTTAGGAGTCATCAGAATATAGTGTTAGTTGAAGACAAGGCTATGAATGGGCTCATCTAGTCTGTGCAGAATGAGAAACTACTGGAGCAGAAGATGGAACTCAGGAAATGCCAAGTTTATGGTGTGAATGGAAGAACAAATCCACAAAGGAAACAAAATTTGTAAAAAACATATCCACCTCAAGGGAAATGATAAATGCCAAAGTACGAGTATCAGCCAGAAATGGTTATTTCATTAGTGTCTCCAGAGGCATGCAAAACATGGTAATGGCTGAAAGTATTCATTAGATTTGATAAAAAAAAAAAAAATTTGTTGACATCAACAATATTAATTTCAGTGGAATAGGATGTTAGAAAAATCATTTTTTGAAAGGCTTTATAACAGTATTCTCAAACCTTGACTTTACTCCTAGGCTAATCTCATTTCTTTCCCACCACTTGTGGGGGCGGGCAGTAAGTTGATTTATTTACTTTAATTGAGATGAAAGAAAAAATCCTTTGTCACATATGCAATGGCTGTCCCTGACTCAAAGATATTTTGGCATGCTTCAAGGCAGAAAACAAGGCAAAGACTGTTGCAGTCTTCTGATACTGTTAATTGCAAGTAGTCTGGCCAACTGAGATTAAGGAGCAAGATATGTTTTCAAAAATGCAATATTTAAAAATGTTAAAGCATTAACCCTAATAGATTTTTTTCACAAAATAAACAGAAAAATCAGGACAAAATTTCTAAAAAGCCAATATTTTCCCCAAACCCCTCTGTCACATAAAGTCTGCTACAATGTATTGATATATAGGATAAAGAATATTTCAAGGTGAACCTGAATTGGGAATGAGGATTTATTAATTTAATTTCCAAAGCCTACCCTGACTTTCAAGACCCTCCTTGATCAAATCATTAACTATGACTCTAAATTTCCTTCTACTACTCTCTCCAACGTAAATTTATTGTCAGTGGCTTCTTAATACTTGGGTGATGAGCCCCCCCAGGAGGCCAATACTGTAGTAGTGTTTGAAAACCATATATATAATTGTATTTTCTCAATTAGCAGGTATTAAATGTTATCATTACTATGCTGTGGGGGAAGGTATGATAACATTTTTTTTGTGTTATGAATAGAAAAGATTGAGAATAATTCACCAAACATACCTCATGCTTTCCTTATTTTACATCATAAGCCACACTATTCCAAAGTCTCACTTCTTCAAGGTACAATGTAACTGACACCTTGACTCTGAAGCCTTTCTCTAGTCCCTGAAGATAAAAATGTCTTCTGTCTCTCTTTTCTTTATATCTGTATCTTATGTCACTTTCACATACCACTATAGTTGTTTGTGTATCTTATTTATTCCACTGGATTGAAAATTCCTTAACAGAAGGAATATGTCTTATTCATTAAAAAAATTAACTATAACTAACATACAGTGTTGTATTAGTTTCAGGTGTACAACATAATGATTCAACATTTCTATAAATTACACAGTGCTCATCACTGTAATTACACAGTGCTCAGCACTACACTGTTGCAGGTGTAGTCACCACCTGCAACCAATGTTTTACATTATTAATGACTTTACTCTCTACAGTATACTTTTCATCTCCATGACTTATTTCATAACTGCAAGTTTGTATCTTTTAGACTCTTGTATCTATTTCATACATCCCCCTCCCCCCCCCTCCTCTCTGGCAACCACCAATTTGTTCTCTGTATTTAAGTCTTTTTTTTTTTGGTGTCTTTATTTCTTCCTTTTTTAAAATTCCACATATAAGTGAAATCATATGTTATGTCTTTCTCTGGCTTAATACCTTTTAGGTACACTGGATGAATGAGCTCATCCAGTCTGTGGAGGATGAGAAACTACTGGAGTAGAAGATGGAACTCAGGAAATGCCAAATTTACGGTGTGAATGGAAGAACAAATCCAAAAAGGAAACAAAGTGTGTAAATTGAGAGAAACATGTCCACCTGAAGGTTTTGTTTCAAATGGTATGATCTCACTTTTTAAATCACTGGTAATATTCCATTATATATTTATACCACATCTTCTTTATCCATTCATTTATTAATAAGCACTTGGGTTGCTTCCATATCTTTTCTATGAATAATGCTGCAGTAAACACTGGGGTGCATGTATCTTTTCAATTAGTGTTTTCATTTTAAGTTTTATTTTAACTCCAGTAGTGTTCAGCTGTACCATACAGTGATTCAACAATTCGATATGTTACTCAGTGCTTGTCATGAGAAATGTACTCTTTAGTCCCCATCACCTGTTTCACCCATTCCCCTGCCCACCTCCCTGCTGGTAACCATCAGTTTGTTCTCTATAGTGAAGAGTCTGTTTCTTGGTTTGTGTCTTCCCCCCCCCCCTTTTCTTATTTGTTTTGTTTCTTAACTTCCACATATGAGTGAAATCATATGGTAATTTGTCTTTCTCTGACTGACTTATTTCACTTAGCATAATACTCTCTAGCTCCATCTGTGTTGTTGCAAATAGCAAGATTTCATTCTTTTTTATGGCTGAATAGTATTTCTGTGTGTGTGTGTGTGTGTGTGAGAGAGAGAGAGAGAGAGAGAGAGAGAGAGAGAGAGAGGGAACCGTATCTTCTTTATCCATTCATCTGTTAATGGACACTTGGACTACTTCTATAATTTGGCTATTATAAATAGTGCTGCAATAAACATATATCCTTTTGACTTGATGTCTTGTATTTTTTGGATAAATGTCCAGAATTTCGATGACTGGATCATATGATATTTCCAACTTTTTGAGGAACTTCCATAAATTGGTGTAATTGCACAAATTTACATGCCCACCAACAGTGCACAAGGGTTCCTTTTTCTCTGTATCTTTGCCAATATTTGTTATTTATTATCTTTTTCATTCTGGCCATTCTGACAGATGTGAGGTGATATCTCATTGTGGTTTTGATTTACATTTCCTCAAAGATGAGTGATGTTTAGCATCTTTTCATGTGTCTATCGGCTATCTATATGTCTTCTTTGGAGAAATGCCTGTTCATGTCTTCTGTCCATTTTTAAATTAGGCTTTTTTTTTTTTTTTTTTGGTGTTGAGTTGCATAAGTTCTTTATACACTTTGGATACTAAAACTTTATTAGATATGCCATTTGCAAATATCTTCTCCCATTCAGCAGACTTTTAGTTTTGTTGGTTGTTTCCTTTGCACTGCAGAAGCTTTTTATTTTGAGGTAGTCCCAATAGTTTATTTTTGCTTTTGTTTCCCATGCCTCAGGAGACATATCTAGGAAGATGTTACAGCTCCTCTCAGAGAAATTACTGCCTGTGCTCTCTTCTAGGATTTTTATGGTTTCAGGTCTACATTTAGGTCTTTCCTCCATTTTGAATTTATTTTTGTGTATAGTATGAAAACTGATCTAGTTTCTTTCTTTTGCGTGTTGCTATCCAGTTTTCCCAATCCATTTGTTGAAAAGAGTGTCTTTTTCCCATTGGATATTCTTTCCCCTTTGTTGAAGATTAATTGGCCATATAGTTGTGGGTTTACTTCTGGGTTTTCTATTCTGTTCCTTTGATCTATATGTCTGATTCCATGGCAGTACCATACTGTTTAGATTGCTACAACTTCGTAGTATTTCTTGAAGTTTGGGATTGTGACCTTCGGCCTTGTTCTTTTTCAAGATTGCTTTGGCTCTTTGGGTTCTTGTGGCTCCAAACAAATTTTAGGAGTGTTTGTTCAAGTGCAGTGGAAAATGCTGTTGGTATTTTAATAGGGATTGAATTAAATCTGTATATTGCTTTGTGTAATATGGACATTTTAACAATATCAGTTCTTCCAATCCTTGATCATGGAATATCTTTCCATTTGTTTGTGTTGTCTTCAATTTCCCTCACTGATATTTTATAGTTTTCAGAGTACAGGTCTTTCATATTACTTGGTTAAGTTTACTCAGATATTTTATTGTTTTTGATGCAGTTGTAAATGGTTATGTTTTCTTAATTTCTCTTTCTGCTATTTCATTATAAGTGTATAGAAATACAACTGATTTCCCTTGTATGTAACTGTTTTGTCTTGTTGCTTTAAAATTTTTGCTTTCTCATTACTTTTTGCCATTTTAATTATTATCGATCTTGGTGTGGACCTCCATGTGTTCATCTTCTTTTTTAAAATTTTTTTTTTCAACGTTTATTTATTTTTGGGACAGAGAGAGACAGAGCATGAACGGGCGAGGGGCAGAGAGAGAGGGAGACACAGAATTGGAAACAGGCTCCAGGCTCTGAGCCATCAGCCCAGAGCCCGACGCGGGGCTCGAACTCACGGACCGCGAGATCGTGACCTGGCTGAAGTCGGATGCTTAACCGACTGTGCCACCCAGGCGCCCCGCATGTGTTCATCTTCTTAGGGGCTCTCTGTGCTTCCTGGACTTGAATGCTATTTCCTTGTCCGGGAAGGGAAGTTTTCAGCTTTTAATTCTTCAAATAAGTTTCTTTCCTCTTTTCTCTATTTTCTCCTTCTGTACCCCCTATAACATGAATGTTATTATACTTAATGATGTTACTGAGTTCCCTTAACCATGCTTTAATTTTTATGATTCAGTTTTTCTTTTTTAAGTTCATCTTGTTTGCTTTCCATTACTCTGTCATCCAGATGCTGATTTGTTCAGCATTCTCTAATCTGCTGTTAGTTCTCCTGTATACTTTTATTTCAGTAATTGTATTATTCATCTCTGACTGGTTATTTGTTTATTTTATAATTCTTTGTTGAAGGTCTCATTGAGATCCACCACTATTTTTTCAAGTCCAGTGAATATCTTTATGACCATTACTTTGAATTATTTATCAGGCATATTATTTCTATTTCATTTAGATCTTTTACTATGCTTTTGTTCAGTTCTTTCATTTGGGACATAGTCCTCTGCCCCATTTTGCCTCTGTTTGTTTATAGGTATTAGGATGGACAGCTATGTCTCCTGGTATTAAAAGTAGTGGTCTTGTGAAGAAGAGGTTTTGTGGTGCCTGGTAGTTAATGTCCCCTGTTCACCAGAACCATGTGCTCCCGGGGTGTCTCCTGGATATTGGCTGGGTGAGCACTGCTGTTGTGGCTAATCCACTAGCTGACTGAACTTTCTGTCCAGTTAGCTGCAATGACTGGCTTTACCTGCTGTGGTTTCACAGGACAGGGTTTGGTCCCTGTGCTTTTGTAAGGCATATCTGAGATAATCATGGGTTTCTTGACAGTTGGTGTTGGCAGTCAGGCTAGCTGTCAGTACTCTGTTTTCTGCAACTATGTACACACCAATTGGCAGAGTACTCTCCTTATGTGGCCCCCTGAGTAGCTTTTGTTGGTAGTTGGGGCTGGCAGTCAGATCAAATTTTCCATCCAGGATGGCTGTCACAGCAACAGGCACAGTAAACAGGGGGCTCTCTTTGAGTGGCCAGCTAAAATGCTCAGGTACTGGAAGTGCCCATGTGCTGGTGTTGAGGGTTATTCCCTGCTATCCCCAGGGCAGGAGTGACTTAGGAGTGGCATTGGTCCCTGCTGGGCTGTTTGCACAGTATATAAGGGCAGGAGCTCCTTTTGAGGAATGCCTGCTGAAGTGGAAGAGATGAAGTGGGTCTGCATGGAAACGTGACTTGGGGTGCATGGTGCTGGCAAGATAGCAGGTGTTCCTGCTGATATCCACAAGTGTCCAGCTAGGTTGGGGGAGGGGAAGAGAAATGATGTCTGCCAACACTTCTGTTCCTGAGGAAATTTCCTATTGATGCATGTCCCTCCAGCCCATGTTCTAAGATTAGTCAATAACTCTCCATGTATATTCCAGGCACTATTCAAACTGCGCTATATGTTGTGTTGAGTCAGTAGGGTTACTTATTATGCTAGCTCTTTAAGTAGAGGAGGTCTCAGTTTCCTATGGCCCTTTGGTCTCCCTGAAGCTAAGTCCACTGATTTTCAATGTACCCAGAGTTAGGCCCTCCAGATTTTCAAAGCTTGCCAAGTTAAGCTCCATTGGTTTTCAAAGTCAGATGTTAGGAGGACTTGTCTTCCCAGTGCACATCCCCAGTGCTTCAGGTGCCTGGTGTAGGGTCTGATCCTGTTGCTTCACCATGCTACGGTGTCCCTTCCATTTGTGGTTAGTCTTACGGGGCTTTGGTTCCCAACCATGTCCCTGCCCCTTTTCTTCTTTTCAATGTGGTCTCCTCTCCATGATTAATTGTGGAAGGTTTGTTCTGCCAATATTCACATCATTTTCAGAGTTAGTTTCACAGATACAGCTGTTATTTCGGCGTGTCTCTGGGATGAGGTGAGCTCAAGATTCTCCTATTCTTCTATCCTCCTGACCTCTGTCTTGTTCATTTTTCTAAAATTTGCAAATATTGTGTTGCTTCAAGTTCCAAATAAGAAAATATTACCTACTGATGTTACGGCTAAATGTCAATGTAAAATCATTCACATAACTGATACAATATGTCAGATGTAATATATCTTAAGAGATATTTTAAATGTGTTATCATGAAGCTAAAGCATCTTGCAAGTCTCCATTACACAGGAGCAATGATATCTCTGAAATATGAGAGAGATATTGGATAGGATGCAATTACCTTAATGGGTCCAATATAATAGAAGAGCACAAATAAAGAAAAAATGAGGAAGTCCTGACCAGGCAACAAGCATTCTCTCAGGGACCTGTAGATATACACCATGGAGCCCTTAGGCATACTGTTACTTTAGTTGTTGTTGTTGTTGTTTTACATTTGATCTTAATCTGACTTCCAAAATACTCTTTCCTATTGTGAAAGAATCACCTGATCTGCCAACGTGTTTTACTAGCAGCATCATTCTTGCACTGTAAATAAGTAAACTGACATCCTGACTTATTAACAGGCCTCATTTAACCAAGTACCGTATGAGTGAATGGATAAAATAAGTTTCTCTCATGAAAAATTGATCACCAAATGCTAGGATATGTTGCATCCAAATGTGTTCACACTATGAGCTCAGACTTTGGGCTTTTCTTTCTAACACTACTGTTTAATTGTTACATCATGCATACAGCATGCTATAGACACTTACTGAGTGAATCAAGTGAATAAAAACTATTCTGGCTAAAAGTCAACTGAAGGGTTTTGAGTAGCTAATGATACCAGATTACTTTATATACATGAGTCCTTTCAAAAAGATCAATATATATGGTTCACTGACCATTTTCATCATTCATACACTATGTAGACCATGCAAATATAGTTTAAAAGAGCACAGGCCGCACAATCATTTGCTAATCGAAATTATCAAAATAGATTATCAAATAAGCTTCCCTTATTGTTACAGGTAATAGAAACAGTACCTGTAATACTGGTAGATGCCATCATTCTTTTTTACTTACACACAAATTACATTTTGGAATTATTAAAAAAGTTGCCACTAAATTCAGTGTAAAAATTTTCTCTCACTGTTTTTGGAAATGTGAGGATGAAATAGCTTCACAGAGAAGTGTTTCAACTTAAAATGTACACTAGCTTTTACCCAAAGTGAATAAATTATATTTTAAGCTATAACTGGTTATTTCTAAATTTGCCAACTGATAGTAGAATGTTTTTAAATAGTAAAGAACCTCCAAAATGCAAAAAATATAAACTGTATCAATCAAAATCAAAGAAATTGCTTTTCCAAATAATATAAAAACTAAGAAAAGTTAAACACATATTACTCATATTTTTAAACAGAAGAAGTTCAATGCTATTGCAATAATTTAATAGAGATCTATCAAATTTGATAACCACTTTACAGCAAGTTTTAAAAATTCAGAAGTTTTCTAACAGAAAAAAATTACCTGTCCAAGACTTTCAGTAACAATGGAGCTAATAAGAACCTGGTTATTTGGAATTTTCTATAAAATTACTTTATCTCCATTAGAATAGTGAATTTTATTAATTTTTATCAAAGTGCATTTTTTAAAAGATTCAACAAACAGGAACCTATTTTTCTTTCTGTTTCACATAACCTTGAATTTTCAGTAACAAGTATTTCAAACATTTCAGGTAAAATAATAACAAATATATTAAGGCAAATTGAGAAAAAAATTCTTTAAAAAAGGCTGTTGAATTTACTTGCAGACCAAAAGCATATGTTCAATTCTTGATTAGATACTGGTAAAATAAACTGGTCTAAAAAAGCATAAGAATATTTTTGGTGTGAAGAGATTGTAATTTAAAAAACTGCTTTATTTTTACTTATGGGATTAATGCTTCCACAAGTAATGGCTACCCATGTGTTCTCCTGGCTCTGCAGTCTCAGATTTAGCCAAGTGAAAAATGCATCCTTGTAATTCTTTCAACCTCTAAGCTCCTATGGAGCTGTGCTAAGGAAGCAAACTAGTTATTAAATAAAGTGACTTAAATCCCTTCATGATGGTACAACCCAAATTCTGTTATCTGCTTTTTCTGAGTATAAATTAGAGAAAATAGTGACTGGAAGAAATTCATTTCTCTATGTCCAAATTATTTACATATGTTTATCAATTATGTTTCTTAATTAACTTTAAGCACCCCACTGTATTCTGAATACTATTTTGACATATTATATGAATAGAAACATCCAGTTTTATTTTCAACCATTTGAAGTTTGTTAAATTTGGTTAAATTAGCACTTAGAATGGAAGACACACTTTTACACACAATTTGTCTTTCTCTGAACTACTATAACATCTGTGCTTTAACATACAAACTTATGCTCTTCCTTAATTGTTTCAATCACGTAATTCTTGAATCATCAAGACTCAAAGTATTATCTATGACTATTGTATTTCCATAGCACACAATAGGGTCCTAGACAAGCAACATATTATTTAGGATCCTAGATAAGTATTTCACACTGCTGAAATGCATACTATAACATGCTGTTTAGACAATACTTAATTTACTGAACAGGCCTTAACAGTTTTCCTAGTACAACAAATATAGTAAAATTTCCATTTCATGCTATTATATACAAATTATTATTACCTGGCAATGATTTAGACCACTTGACTACTGAAAGAAGTTGTCTCTCGCCTAGTTGATTAAGACTTGTCAGCAAAGAACTGGAGGTATCAGGTTTGGTGTTGTCATGTCCTGCATAGATCACATCTGGTTCAATGCTCATTAGCAGGTTAATCAATGGGGGGATCAACTGTATGTCTTGATTTGGTGAAAAAGCGATTCTCTGGCTTAGGGCTTGGCTTTCATTTGGAATGCCCACAGGCTGTGGGAGAGCAACAGCATCCAATGCTCTCATAACTCTGACTTTATTGAACTTTTTAAACTTTCGACCTACACAAAAGAAAAAAAGAAAAGATCATATAAATACATATCATCCAAATCTTTCAGCAGACTGTTATTTTTCTTAACAGAAATTAGAATTATAATTCTATAATTAGAATTATAGTTTAGGAGGTTTTAGCATCAATCTAATAAGATGAAATTGAATAAATAAAATGTTAGGTCTCAGATTTGGATTAAAGAATTAATTACACCAGGGGCACCTGGGTGGCTCTGTCAAGCATCTGACCCCTCGTTTTGGATCAGGTCATGATCTCATGGTTTGTGGATTTGAGCCCTGTGTTGGTGTGTGTTGACGGCATGAGGCCTGCTTGGGACTCTCTCTTCTTCTCTCTCTGCCCCTACTCCACTTGCATGCTCTCTTTCTCACACACCCTCAAAATAAGTAAACTTAAAAAAAATAATTACACCGCCATTTGGCAGGTGGGTGTGGTGTGAAATATTTACACCAGTATCCAATGGAGGATTATGAAGTTTTGCAGCAACATGAAAAGACAAATGGCTTTTAGTAAAGACTAAGCTCATTATTGGTAAATATTCTGACAGGATTGCCTTCCAAAAGTTAATGCTACAGCCTCCATTACTTAAAACATAATTTTCAGTAAATACCGAATCTTGTTTTGGGTTTCATTCCTTTAGGAATGTGTTGAGAGTAATATAAGATGATGGATGGGTTAGGAGGATCCTGGACTCACTTTGTCCTCCAGATATACCAAGATAACAGCTACATTTATTCAACTAACTCTGAAAATGATCTGAAGACTGGCAAAACAGAACTTCCACAGTTGTTCGTGGAGAGGAGGGCACATTGAAAAGTGTAGGAGGGGGGCGCCTGGGTGGCTCAGTCGGTTAAGCGTCTGACTTCGGCTCAGGTCATGATCTCCTGGTCCGTGAGTTCAAGCCCCGCATCGGGATCTGTGCTGACAGCTCAGAGCCTGGAGCCTGCTTCAGATTCTGTGTTTCCCTCTCTCTCTGACCCTCCCCCATTCATGCTCTGTCTCTCTCTATATCAAAAATAAACATTAAAAAAATTAAAAAAAAAAATAAAAGTGTAGGAGGAGTGGAAACACAGCTGGGAACTAAATATTTCGTGGTATTGACACAAATGGGAGGGACATCACAAGCATGGAAAAGCAAGAGGATCTGACCCCACACTAGGCACCACCTGCATTGGGCACCTGTGCCAGGAAGATGAGTCCATATAACATTGGGCTTTCAATATCAGCATGGTTTAACATGAAGAGCTTTAAAAATCAGTGGGCTTAAAGCCCATCCTTGTGGGAACTAGTGCAAATATTCTCCATCTGCCTTGCTAAAACTGTGTACTCAACTGCTGAGTTTCCCTGTAGAGACTCACTCCACCTAACCCCACCTGCCTCAGTAGGCATCCATCAATCCATCTGGCTCTGGGAAGCAGAAGGAAGATAACTTCATATACCAGCATGTCCACAGTCCTAGCAGCCCAGCCTCTTGGCTACCTGCACAGGAAACAAGCCTTACCCCTTATATACCTGAAACTGTGTCAGAGTGGCTAATTGTAGACATTTGGTCTGACTGCTGGCCCCATCCACTAATAAGCCCATTATGACCTCAGACAAGACCATCAAAGATCGAAGACCGAACCCTGTCCAGTGTGCCCACAGCAGGTCATTGCAGCTGGTTGGGCTGAAAGTAACTGCAAATCATCCACAACAGTAGGGTATACACAGCTCTTACAGGGGCATCCCTGGAGCACTTGGTTTTGGTGACCAGGATGGTTTATACTATAGGGTACCACAGGACCTCTTCTTCACAAGGCCATTACTTAATACCAGAAAACATACATGACCTACCTAATACACATAAACAAACACAGAGAGGCAAAATTACGAGATAGAGAAATACCTTCCAAATGAAGGAACAAGACAAAAGCACAGCAAAACATCTAAATGAAATGAAAATAACCAATATGTCTGATAAATAATTCAATTATTGGCCACAAACATACTCACTGGACTTGAGAAGAGTGTAAATGATTTGTTAGATCTTCAACAAAGAGATGGAAATACAAAAAGAAACAGTCATAAATAAAGAATTCATAACTGAAATAAAAAATACACTAGAGGAAATCAACAACAGATTGGAGGATGCAGAATAACACATCAGAGATCTGGAAGACAGTGTAATGGAAAGCAACCAGGCTTAACAAGAAAGGGAAAAAGGAATAAAAAATGAGAAGAGGTTAAGGAAACTCAGTGGCATTATCAAGAGTGATAATATTTGCATTATAATAATCACTAAAGGAAATGAGAAAATAAAAAGGGCAGAAAAGTTACTTCAATAAATAATAGCTGAAAATCACCTTAATCTGAGCAAAAAAATACATCCAAGTCCAGGAAAACAGAGATTCCCTAACAAGATGAACCTAAAGAAGTCCACACCAAGATAGGTAATTATAATGGTAAAAAATTAATGGTAAAGCAAAATTTTAAAAGCAGAAACAGAAAACAGTTACATGTGAGGGAAATTCCATAAGGCTATAAGTTGATTTTCAAATAGAAACTTTGCAAGACAGAAGGGAATGACGTGATGTATTCAAAGTAGTGAAAGAAAAAGACCTACTATCAAGAATATTCTACTGGTAGATTATAATTCAGAATTGAAGGAGAGATAAAGTGTTTCACAGACAAACATAAGTCAAAGGAGTTCATCACACAAAACTAACCTTATAAGAAATGCTGAAGGTAATTTTTTGAGTGGAAAGAAAAGGTCAGAGCTATAAGAAAATTATGAAAGAAAAAATTCACAGGTATAAGCAAACATACAGTAAAGGTTATTAATCACTTATAAAACCAATATGAAGACTAAAATACAAAAGTAGTAAAATAACATATCTATAATAATCAGTCAAGGGATACACAAAAATATGTAATATATGGCATCATATACATAAAACATGGATGAGGAAGTATAATTTAGTGCTTGTAGAATGTGTTCAAATTTAAGTGACCATCAACTTAATATAGACTGCTCTAATGTTATATCTGAAACCAATGATAACCTTACAAATTAAAAAAAAAAAAACTATCACAGATATACGCAAAAAAGAAAGAAATCCAAGCATTACACTAAAGACAGACATCAAATCATAAGGTAAGAAGAAAGGAACAGAAAAGAAATGTAAAACAAACCTGACAACAATGAACAAAATGGCAAAAATTACATACCTATCAATAAGTATAAATGGACTAAATGCTCCAATCAAAATACACAGGGTGAATGAATGGATAAAAAAAAAAACAACACCCAACTCTATTCTGCCTAGAAGAGACTCACATCAGACCTAAAGACACATACCAACTAAACATAAAAGGGAAAAACATGTATCATGCAAAAGGAGTCGGAAAAAAAAAGGGCAGCAATATTTATATCAGACAAAATAGACTTCAAAACAAAAAGAAGGACACTACATTTCAATAAAGGAATCCATTCAGTGAGAAGATACAAAAACTGTAAATATCTATTCACCCAACATAGAAGAACCTAAGTATATAAAGCAAATATTAGCAGACTCAAAGAGATTAACAGCAATACAATAACATTAGGGGACATAGTATCCCATTTACATCAATGGATAGATCATTCAGGCATAAAATTAACACAGAAATAGTGATTCTGAATGACACACAGCCCAGATGGACCTAATAGATATACACAGAACAGTCTACCCAAACACAGCAGAATACACATACTTTTCACATACACATGGAATATTCTCCAGAAGAGATCACATGCTAGACCACAAAACAATTCTCAATAAATTTGAAAAGACTGAAATATCAAGTGTCTTTTATGACCACAATAATATAGAACTAGAAATCAGTAACAAGATAAAACTGGAAAGAACACAAACACATGGAGGCTAAACAATTTATAGGGCAACCAAAAAAATCACAGAGGAAATAAAAACAATACATGGAGAGAAATGAAAATGAAAACAGAATGACCCAAAATCTTTGGGATGCATGTAAAGCAATTCTAAGAGGAAAGTTTATAGCAATACAGGCTTACCTCAAGAAACAAGAAAAATTACAAGTAAACAACACAACCTTACAATTGAAGGAACTAGAAAAAGAACAAACAGATCCCTATGCTAGTAGAAGGAAAGAAATAATAAAGATTGTAGCAGAATAAAAAAAAAATCAGACTAAAAAACAAAACAAACAAGAGTAAAGATCAATGAAAATAAGAGCTTATTTTTAGAAAAGTAAACAAAATTTCTAAAACTTTATCCAGAATCATCAAGGAAAAAGAGAGAGGATTTAAATAAATAGAAGCAGAAATAAAAGAGGAGAAGTAACAATTGACACCAGGGAAATACAACAGAGTATAAGACTGCTACAAAAAATTATATGCTAACAAATTGTACAACCTAGTAGAAATCGATAAATATCTGGAAACATAAACAATCTCCCAAACTGAATCAGGAAGAAAAGGAAAGTAGAACAGACATTACTAGCAATGAAACTGAATAAGTGATCTAAAAAGCTCCTAACAAACAAAAGTCCAGGACCAGATGGCCAATGAATTCTATGAAACATTTAAAGAAAATTGAATACCTATTATTTTCAAATTATTCCAAAAAATTAAAGAGGGAGAAAAACTTACAAATTCATTCAATGAGGCCAGCATTAACCTGATACCAAAACCAAAAGAGGTACTACAAGGAAAGAAAACTAAGGGCTATGAACATAGATGCAAAAATTCTCAACAAAATATTAGCAAGCAGAATTCAAGGATACATTAAAAATTATTCACCACAATCAAGTGAGATTTATTCCAGGGATACAAGGGTGGTTCAATATTCACAAATCAATCAAAATGATAACTTCAAATAACCAAGGATAAAAACTATATAATGACCTCAGTGGGTACAGAAAAAGCATCTGACAAAATATATAGCATATATTCATGTTAAAAACTTTCAAAAAAGTGGATTTAGAAGGAATGTACTTCAATATAATAAAGGTCATATATGAAAAACCCACAGCTAACATCATACCCATGAAAAACACAGAACATTTCCTCTATGATCAGGATCAAGACGAGGATGTCCTGTCTCATCAGTGTTATTCAACATAGTACTGGAAATCCTAGCAACAGCAATCAGACAAGAAAAAGAAGCAAAAGGCATCTAAATGGGTAAGGAAGAAGTAAGACTGTCACAAATTTAGATGACATGATACTATTTATAGGAAACCCTCAGGATTCCACTAAAAACTATTAGAAGTAATAAATTAATTCAGTAAAGTTTTAGAATTCATAATTAACATACAGGAATCTGTTACATTTGTATATACTGGTAATGAAGTAGCAGGAAGAGAAATGTAGAAAACAATTCCATTTACAATCATATCAAAAAGAATAAAATACCTAGGAAAAAATTTAATGAAACAGATGAAAGACCTGAACTCTGAACTTATACAGCATTGTTCAAAAAAAATGATGACAAAAACAAATAGAAACATAATGCTTATGGATTTGAAGAATTAATATTGTTAAAATGTCCAAACAACCTAAAACAACTTACAGATTTGATGCAATCTCTACCAAAATAGCAATAGTATTTTTCACAGAACTAGAACAAATAATCTTATAATTTGTATGGAAACACAAAATGCCCTGAATAGTCAAAGAAATGTTGACAAAGAACAAAGCTAGAGATATATCAATTCCAGATTTCAGGATATACTAGAAAGCTAGCCTAATGAAAATATTATGGTACTGGCACATAAATAAACTACACTCATCAACGAAACACAGTAGAGTACAGAAATAAAGCCACACCTATAGTCAATTGATCTACCATATAGGAGGTAAAAATATACAATGGGGAAAATTCAGTCTCTTCAATAAACAGTGCTGGGAAAACTGGACAGCTACATGCAAAGGAACTGGACCACTTACACCATATACAAAAATAAACTCAAAATGGATTAAAGACCTAAATGTGAGACATGAAACCACAAAATTGCTATAAGAAAATATAGACAGTAATCTTATTTAATAAATACAATTTATTGTTTTTCTTTCTAATTCCAAAGTAATATGTGGCTTTCACAGACATTTTAGAGAATCCCAAAGAATTTTTAAAGTAAAATTTTATTTCTTTATTATTATTTTTAAAAATTTATTTAAAAAAAAATTTTTTTTCAACGTTTATTTATTTTTGGGACAGAGAGAGACAGAGCATGAACGGGCGAGGGGCAGAGAGAGAGGGAGACACAGAATCAGAAACAGGCTCCAGGCTCTGAGCCATCAGCCCAGAGCCCGACGCGGGGCTCGAACTCACGGACCGCGAGATCGTGACCTGGCTGAAGTCGGACGCTTAACCGACTGCGCCACCCAGGCGCCCCTTATTTTTAAAAATTTAAATCCAAGTTAGCTAACATAGTGTAATAATGGTTTCAGGAGTAGAATTTAGTGATTCATCACTTTATATGTATCACCCAGTGCTCATCCCAGCAAGTGCCTTCTTTAATGTCCATCACCCATTTAGCCCATCCTCCCACTTCAAGCCCCTCCAGCAGCCCTCAGTTTGTTCTTTGTATTTAGGAGTCTTTTATGATTTGCCTCCCTCTGTTTTTATATTATTTCTCCTTTCCTACACGAATGTTCCTCTGTTTTATTTCTTGAATTCCACATATGAGTGAAATCATGATGTCTTTCTCTGACTTATTTCCCTTAACATAATACATTCTAGTTCCATCCATGCAGTTACAAATGGCAAGATGTCATTCCTTTTGATCACGAAGTAATATTCCATTGTATGTATTTTCCACATCTTCTTGATCCATTCAACAGTCAATGGACATTTGGGCTCTTTCCATAATTTGGCTATTGTTGATAGTGCTGCTGTAAACATTGGGGTGCACATTCCCCTTTCAATCAGCACTTTTGCATCCTTTGTATAAATACCTAGTAGTGCACATGGTGGGTCATATGGTAGCTGTATTTTCAGTTTTTTGATGAACCTCCATACTGTTTCCCAGAGTGGCTGCACCAGTTTGCATTCCAAAATCAGTGTAAGAGGGTTCCCCCTTCACATCCTTGCCAACACCTGTTGTTTCTTGTGTTGTTAATTTTAGCCATTCTGACAAGTGTGAGGTGGTATCTCATCATGGTTTTGATTTGTATTGCCCTGCTGATGAGTGTTGTTGACTATCTTTTCATGTGTCTATTAGCCATATGGATGTCTCCTTTGGAAAAATGTGTATGTTCATGTCTTCTGCCCATTACTTCACTGGATTATTTGTTTTTTGGGTGTTGAGTTTGATAAGTTCTTCATAGATTTTGGATACCAACCTTTACCAGATATGTCATTTGCAAATATCTTCTCCCATTACATAGGCTGCCTTTTAGTTTTACTGATTGTTTCCTTTGCTGTGCAGAAGATTTTTATCTTGATGTGGTCCCAATAGTTCATTTTTGCTTGTTTCCCTTGCCTCCAGAGCCATGTCTAGTAAGAAGTTGCTGCGGCTGAGGTCAAAGAGGTTGCTGCCTCTTTCCTCCTCCAGGATTTTGATTGTTTCCTGTCTTACAGTTTGGTCTTTCAGCCATTTTGAATTTATTTTTATGTATGGTGTAAGAAAGTGGCCCAGTTTCATTCTTCTGCATGTCACCCTCCAGTTTTCTCAACACCATTTGCCTCAAGAAACTGTCTTTTTTCCACTGTATATTCTTTCCTGCTTCATGAATATTAGTTGGTCATACATTTGTGGGTCCAGTTGTGGGTTCTCTATTTTGTTCCATTGATCTATGTGTCTGGTTTTGTGCCAGTACCATACTGTTTTGATGATTACAGCTTTGTAATACAGTTTGAAGTCTGGAATTGTGATGCCTCCAGCTTTGCTTTTTTTTTTTTTTTTTCAACATTACTTTGGCTATACAGGGTCCTCTGTTGTTCCATACACATTTTAGGATTGTTTGTTCTAGCTCTGTGAAGAATGCTGGTGTTATTTTGATAGAGATTGCACTGAATGTGTAGATTGCTTTGGGTAGTATTGACATTTTAACAATATTTGTTCTTCCCAACCATAAGCATGGAATGTTTTTCCATTTATTTGTGTCTTCTTCAATTTCTTTCAATAAGCTTTCTATAGTGTTCCATGTACAGATCTTTTACCTCTTTGGTTAGGTTTATTCCTAGGTATCTTATGGATTTTGGTGAAATTGTAAATGGGATCAATGAATTGATTTCTTTTGGCTGCCTCATTATTGGTGCCTATAAATGCAACCTACTTCTGTACTTTGATTTTATATCCTGCACCTTTGCTGAATTCATGAATCAGTTCTAGCAGTTTGTGTGTGTGTGTGTGGTGTGTGGAGTCTTTTGGGTTTTCCACACAAAGTATCACATGTTGTCTGTGAAGAGTGAATGTTTGACTTATTCCCTGCCTATTTGTATGCCTTTTATTTCTTTTTGTTGTCTTATTGCTAAGGCTAGGACTTCCAAGTACTATGTTGAACAATACTGTTGAGAGTGGACATCCCTCTCGTGTCCCTGACCTTAGGGGAAAAGCTCTCAGTTTTCTCCCATTGAGGTTGATTAGCTGTGGGCCTTTCATATATGGCCTTTATGATGTTGAGGTATGTTCCTTCTATCCCTACTTTTTGAGGGTTTTTATCAAGAAAGAATGCTGTGTTTTTAGACAGTAATCACTTGGTCATCAGCCTTAGCATCATATTTAGATATATCCCCTAAAGCAATGGAAAAAAATGAAATTAAACTATTGGGACTACATTAAAATAAAAAAGCTTTTGCACAGTGAAGGAAACTCAACAAACCAAAAAGGCAACCTACTGACTGGTAGAAGATATTAGAAAATGATATAATCTAGTAAAGGGTTAATATCTAAAAAAAAAAAAAAAAAGACCATATACAACTCAGCAAAAGAAATAAACAATCTGATTTAAAAATGGGCAGAGAATCTGAACAGGGAGTTTTTTCAAAGATATACAAATGGCCAACAGAATCATGAAAAGGTGCTCAACATCACTAATCATCAGGGAAAAGCAAATAAAAACCACAAGAAAATGTAATATTACACCTTACACCAGAATAGCTAGAATAAAAAAGACAAGAAGTTAGTGTTAGTGAGGATGTGGAGAAAAGGAAACCCTCATGCATTATTGGTAGAAATGTAAACTGGTGCAACCATTATGGAAAACAGTATGGAGGGTACTCAAACAATTAGAAACAATTAGAAACAATTACCATATGATCCAGTAATTCCACTATTGGATATTTACCCAAAGGAAATGAAAACACTAATTTGGAAAGATATATGCACCCCTATGTATACTGAAGCATTATTAATGATAGCCAAGATATGGAAACAAACCAAGTATCCAGTGATAAATGAATAGATAAAGAAGATGTGTGACACACCACACACACACACACACACACACACACACACACACACACACACACAATGGAATAGTACTCAGCCATAAGAAATAATGAGATTTTGCTATTTATGACAACATGGATGGACCTAAAGGATTTGTGCTAAGTGAAAGACTTGTATGATTTCACTTATATGTGAAATCTAACAACAAAAAATAATGAATAAACAAACAAGAGGGAAGGTGGATGGGGGGATGGGAAAAATGGAAGGAGGAAAGTGGGAAACACAGGGTTGTACTTTTGGAATGAATACTTCACCAGGATAAAAGTTATAGCATATTTATCGTAATCAGTAGTATTGTAACAACACTGTTTGGTGATAGATGTAGCTACACTTGTGAACATAGTATAACATAATGTGGAATCACTATGTTGTACACCTGAAACTAATGTAACATTGTGTGTCCACTATACTTCAATTAAAAAAAAAAGAATGCAAGAGGTGGGTTGGGGCATGGGCTACATAGGTAGGTATAAACATCCAGTTAGAAGATAATTAAGTCACACACATTAAAAGTACAGCATAGGGTATTTCGTAAATAATATTGTAATAACTTTCTATGGTGAGAGATGGTGACTACACTTATTGATATGAGAAGTAAGTAGTGTATAGAATTGTTGAATCACTATGATGCACACCTGAAACTAATATAACATACACAGCTATACTTCAAAAACAAAAATGAAAAAAAAATCTATAGAACTTCATATAATTGTACCTCTAGCTTTTCGTTGAGAAAATAATGGCAAAAAGTAATCAGAATTAAATAACAACATAGAATGCCTTTGTATTAATTATAAAACTATTTATGTACTTTGAAAAATAATAGCATCTGCAGGTTTGGGTAAGCTAAATAGACAATAGTGGTATAGGTACAGTAACGACCTTCCACTGTACTATTTTTCCCAACTACTGTGTCTATCTTTAGGAGATGATATGTATGGGAGCTTTCATTGTTTTCCTGGAGGGAGAGAAGACCTGGGATCAGATACTAGGGAGTAGACATGAGAACATAAGAAAAGACAGAAAGAATGACTTAATAGGATCTCTTACTCACCCTGATGAATTTTATTCTGAGGGATGGAATGTGCAAAAGTTTCACAGCTGCACTGTATGTAATAGCCTTCAAAGTGGATACAAATGTCTATCAAAATGAGAATAGGTTAATGATAGTCATAGGATGTAATAATATAGTTCAGTAAAAATGAATAAACCAGAATACACATCAGAATAAAGAACTTCACTAATGTTAGGCAAATAATTCAAGTTACAGAAATATATATGCCATATGATATTATTTCTATAAAGTGGGGGAGAAAACCTTCAAAACTAAGGAATATAATATTGATGGAAATATATATTCAGAAAACTTATAAAATGATACAAGGGAATGATAAACTCAATATTCAAGATAGAGGTTTCCTGGGAAAATGATAGCTTACATGTAGCCTAGTAGTAAAAATTCTGAACTGTTTTACAAAAAATTGTAGGGAGTTGAGAGGGCAGAGAAAAAGGTTCTGAACTTATTTAGTATGCATTATTTAAAAATTTTTTTTTTCAACGTTTATTTATTTTTGGGACAGAGAGAGACAGAGCATGAATGGGGGAGGGGCAGAGAGAGAGGGAGACACAGAATCGGAAACAGGCTCCAGGCTCTGAGCCATCAGCCCAGAGCCTGACGCGGGGCTCGAACTCACGGACCGCGAGATCGTGACCTGGCTGAAGTCGGACGCTTAACCGACTGCGCCACCCAGGCGCCCCAGTATGCATTATTTAAAAAGGTTGGTAAAATGTTATAGGCATACTTATTAATTTTGATACAATTAAAGGGTAATATAGATTTAATTATGACTCATCAGAAGGAGCATGTAAGCACTAGCAAAATGGAAAAACACATTGAAATTAACAATGGATGACTGAGGATTGAATGGGAAAAGAAAATGAAGGAAAAATTGACCAACCCAGAAAATTAAGAAAAGGAATATTTAACAAATATACTTAAGTAAACACATAAAATGTATTGGAAGAAATAAAAGCTTATATACTGATTATCCTAACAAATGTCAGTGTCAAAGAAAGGCTGGGTTAAAAAATATCTATTTGTAGCTTACAAGAAAAATAATAAAAACAGGAAAATAAGTTGAAAATTAAAAGATGAAAAGAAGTTAACAAGGCAAATACAATATGTGAAAAGCAGAGGAAGCAATATTAGTAACACATAAAAACAGAATTAAAGTCCAAAGACATTAAGTGAGACAAAGTGAGGATATTAAGGATAAATTGTAGCCTCCTCAAAGAAAACATAAGCATAAGCCTCTATAAAGCAAACACAGCAACCAAACACTGAAAACAGGAAAATCCTTAAAAAAAATACCCAGAGTAGGAATATTCCTATATTTCTTTCATATTTTACACATCAAATACACAATTAATAATACAGATAGAGAACTTAAAACTGATACAGTACAAGAAATCTTTAATAAATTCTGAAAAAATAAACATTATATCCTTTCATAACATTATTTTATTAAAAATCAAAGTTAACTTGGCACTTGACACATTTTTCTAGTTAAGTAGTCTTTGACCAAAGAGGAAATTTATGTAAAAAAAAAAAATTGTTATTACTCTGGACATTAACAACAAAAGACATTTCAAATCAAAACTCATGAGATATACTTAAATGCAAAAACATATATAGAAAGAATTATATAGTTTTGTTGTGGAAAATGAATGAAAAAATGAGTTAAGCATTCAATTAAGACATTAGTCAAAAAAAGAAAGTCAAACAATAAAGAAAAGGAGGAAAAATGTATCATATAATGTTTGGTAAAGGAACTTTAAAGACACTAGAAGAATTCCAAGACTTAGAAAATACTAAATGAAACACTCCTAAATAAATTTGATAATTTAGAAAATGGAGAGTTTTATAGAATACAATTTTTTTTAATTTTAATGTTTATTTTTGAGAGAGAGAGACACACACACACACACGGTATCCAAAGCAGGCTCCAGGCTCTGAGCCATCAGCACAGAGCCGGATGCAGGGCTCAAACCCACAAACCGGGAGATCATGACCTGGGCCGAAGTGGAATACTCAACCGACTGAGCCACCCAGGTGCCCCTAGTATATAAATTATTAAAATTGACTCTGATAATGTCACACCCTAAGTCTTATCTTCTCTATGGCAGACATTTCTCTTATACTATCTTTTTTTAATTTTTTAAAAATGTTTATTTTTGAGACAATGCAAGAGACAGAGTGCAAGCAGTGGAGGGGCAGACAGAGGGAGACACAGAATCCGAAGCAGGCTCCAGGCTATGAGCTGTCAGCCCAGAGCCTGACACGGGGCTCGAACTCACGAACTGCAAGATCATGACCTGAGCCAAAGTCGACCGCCTAACTGACTGAGCCACTCAGGTGCCCCTATACTATCTTTTAAAAAATTTTTTTAATGTTTATTTATTTTTGAGAGAGAGAGAGACAGAGAGAGAGAGAGACAGAGTGTGAACAGGGGAGGAACAGAGAGAGAGGGAGACACAGAACCAAAAGCAGGCCCCAGGTTCCGAGCTGTCGGCACAGAGTCCAACAAGGGGTTTGAACTCACAAACCGGGAGATCATGACCTGAGTGGAAGTCAGATGCTCAACTGACTGGGCCACCCAGGCGCCCCTCTCTTATACTATCTTAAAGAAAAAAGTCAAAACCTTCCCTATACATTTTATAAAGCAAACTTATCCTTAAAAGCATCATCCCAGAAATAAAGATTAAGCTGTCATGATTTTATAGGTAAAATTTTAAAATGAGCTAAAAACTTGAATTCTGCAGAATTAAAAATAGAACACTATACCTTACTCTATTAGAGCTTGTTCTGAGAAGAAAAGGATGGTTCGATCCTGGAAAATCTACCACCAAAATTCATTATATCAGATCAAAGGAGAAAATCACATAATTTTTATCAACAAATGACAAGAGGCTTTGAAAGGCAGAATTGTGGTTCTTTAGAGATGGCAGGAATAAGAGACAATTAAAATTGCAGATAGAATTAAGATTGCTAACCAGCTGACATTAAGAAGAGCAGCTTGGAACACCCAGGTGGACTCAGGACCGTGTGATACTCAAGTTTCTTAAATGGGTCAGCAGAGTCAAAAGAGATGATGTCTTGACAAAGACTGAACTATTGTTCGCTTTAAAGATGAACTGGCACCACAAGTCAAAGAATTGTGCAGCCCTAGAAGCTGAAACATGCAAGGATAGAGATTTTCGACTGGAGTCTACAAATGAAATGCAGTACTGCTAATGCCTTGATTTTAGCCTAGTAAAACCCATTTCAGACTTCTGACCACCAGAAATTTAAGATAATAAATGTGTGTTGTTTTAAATCATTAAATTGTGGTGATTTGTTACAGCAGTAGGAAACTAATGCAAAAGCTTTTTGTTAAGATCCAAGAGCCACTACTAAAACACACAAATAAAAACCTCAAAGTAAAGTACAGGTAGAAAGATATAAACACTATTTACCAAAACCCAACAGCGAACATATTAATAACTAGTTTATTTGAAGATAATATTATAGCTAGAAAATTCAAGGGATTACAATATAATTCTATAAAAATATTAAGATAATTTAGTTATATGACCAGAAAGAAGATACGTCTATAAAAATCTCTAGATATATCACTTTTAATAATTAGAAGGTAGTAGATTAATCACTTATAAAGCCAGTAATGAGGTTAATACACGAAAGTAGCAAAATCAATTTTATCTACAAAAATCAGTCAAGGGAATGACCAAAGAAAAAAATGTAAAATATGATATCATTCATACACATAAAACATTGAGAGGGGAATAAAAATTCAGTCCTTTTAGAATGTGTTTGACTTGAGACCATCAACTTAATATAGACTACTACATACCCAAGATGTTAGATCTGAAACCGTGCTAACCACAAATCAAAAATCTATAGTAGATACACAAAAAATAAAGAGCAAGGAATCCAAGCATAATGCTAAAGAAAGCCATCAAACCACAGGGGGAAAGAGCATGAGAAGGAAGGAAAAGAGAAAAACTACAAAACAATGAGAAAATGATTAACAAAATGGCAAAAAGTATATACTTATCACTAATTACTTTAAGTGTAAATGGACTAAATGCTCCAATCAAAAGACAGGGTGACTGAATGGGGAAAAAAAAAACGAAAAAAAAAAAAAAAGACCCATCTATATGCTGCCTAAAAGAAACTCATTTCAGAATTAAAGATATATGCAGATTGAAAGTGAAAGGATAGAAAAATATATACTATGAAAATGGAAGCCGAAAAAAGCTGGGGTAATAATATTTCTTTCAGACAAAATAAACTCTGCAAGGACTGTAGCAACAGACAAAGAAGGGCACATAATGACAAGCAGAAAAACCCAACAAGGGGATACAAGAATTACAAATATTTATGTACCCAGTGTAGAAGCACCTAAATATATAAAGCCAATATTAACAACATAGAGAAATTAATAGTAATTAATAGTAATACAGAGAAAGAGAAATTAATAGTAATACAACAGTAGGGGTTAACACCCCATTACATTAATGAACAGATCATCCAGACAGAAAATCAACAAGGAAACAGTGGCTTTAAATGACACATTATACCAGATGAATCTAATAGATATATACAAAACATTCTATCCTCAAATAGCAGAATACATATTCTTTTCAAGTGCACATGGAACAATCTCCATAATAGATCACATGTTAGATCACAAAACAAGTCTCAATAAATTCAAGAAGGTAGAAATTATACCATGCACCTTTTCTGAGCACAATGTTATGAAACTAAAAATCAATTATGAGAAAAAATCTGGAAAGAACACAAATATATGGAGGTGAAGCAAATTCTACTAAACAATAAATGGATCAACCAAGAAATCAGAAGAAATGAAAACATACCTTCAGACAAATGAAAATGAAAACACAACATCTCAAGTCTTTCAGAAGATGCAAAAGCAGTTCTTAGAGAAAAGTTAGAGCGATACCTGACAACTTCCAGAGAAAAAGGAAAAATGTCAAATAAACAACCTAACCTTACACCTTAATGGGCTAAAAAAAGAACAAAGCCAGATATAGTAGAAGGAAGGAAATAATAAAGATGAGAGCAAAAATAAATGAGACTGCAACTTAAAAAACAATGGGAAAGATCATTGAAACCAGGAGGTGGTTCTCTGAAAAATGAGCAAAATTGATAAAACTTTAGCCATATTCATCAAGAAAAAAAAGAGAGGACTGAAATAAAATCAGAAATTAAGGAGGAGAAATAACAACCAACACCAGAGAAATACAAAGGATTATAAAAGAATATAATGAAAAATTATATGCCAACAGATTGGACAACCTAGAATAAATGGCTAAATCCCTAGAAACAATCACTTTTCCAAAACTGAATCAGGAAGAAAAGGAAAATTTGAACAGATTGATTACTAGTAATGAAACTTGAATCGGGAATCAAAACGCTCCCAACAAACAAAGTCTAGGACAAGATGGCTTCATGGGCGAATTCTACTAAATATTTAAAGAAGAGTTAATACCTATTCTTCTCAAACTATTCTGAAAAATCAAAGAGCAAGAAAAACTTCCAAAATTGTTTTGTGAGACCAGAATTACCCTGATAGCAAAACCAGGCAAAGACTCCAAAACTGTAGGCTAATATCTCTGATGAACATAGATGCAAATATCCTCAACAAAGTATTAGCAAACCAAATTCAACAATACTAAAAAAAATTATTTACCACGATCAAGCAGGACTTATTCCAGAACCAAAGGTGGTTCAATATTTGCAAATCAGTGTTATACATCACATTAATAAGAGAAAGGTTAAAAATCATATGATTATCTCAAAAGATGCAGAAAATCATTTAACAAAATACAACAATTACTCACGTTAAAACCTCTCAACAAACTGGGTTTAGAAGGAACAGGACTCACCATATTAAAAACCATATATGAAAACCCCACAGTTAAAATCATACTCAATGGTGAAAAACTGATTTTCTTGTAAGATTAAGATTAGGAAATAAAGCAAGGATTCTACACTCACCACTTTTATTCAACACAGTACTGAAAGTCCTAACTGCAGCAATTGGACAAGAAAAAGAAATAAAAGGCATCCAAAATGCATAAGAAGAAGTAAAACAGTTATTATCGCATTGACATGATACTATGCACAGATATTACACTCGATCTTAATGAAAATGCTATGAAGCAATGAAACTATATACAGAAACCTGAAAGACTCCACCAAAAACTATTAATTGATAAATGAATTCAGTAAAGTTGAAGGCTACAAAGTTAATATACAGAAATATATCACATTTTTATAAACTAGTAACAAAGTAGCAGAAGGAGAAATTAAGAGAACAATACCATTTATAACTACACCAAAAAGAATAAAACACCTAGGAATAAATTTAAACAAGGAGGTAAAAGACATATCCTCTGAAACTATAAAACACTGATAAAAGAAAACAAATGGAAATGTATACCACATTTATGGCTTGGGAGAATTAGTATCATTAAAATGTCCATGTTATCCAAAGAAATCTAGATTCAGTGCAATCCCTACCAAAATACCAACAAAATTTTTCACACAAATAATACAAATTATTGTAAAATTTGTATGGAACAACAAAAGACCTTGAACAGACAAAGCAAACTTGAGGAAGAAAAACAAGCTGGAGATACCATGCCCTGGAATTTCAAACTTTATTACAAAGCTATAGCAATCAAAACAGTATGGTACTGGCACAAAAACAGATATATAGATCAATGTAACAGGATAGAGAGCTCAGAAATAAACCCATACTTATATGGCCAATTAATCTAAAACAAAGAAGGCAATAATATACAATAGGGGAAAAGACAGTCTTTTCAATAAATGGTGTTGACAAAACTAGACAGCTACATGCAAAGAATAAAACTGGACCACTTTATTACATCATATACAAAGATTAAAGGCCTAAATGTGAGACCTGAAACAATAAAACTCCTAGAAGAAAGCACACACAATAATCTCTTTGACATCAGCCATAGAAACATTTTCTAGATATGTCTCATGAGGCATGGGAAACAAAAGCAAAATTAAATTAGGACTACAGCAAAATAAAGTTTTTTCATGGTAAAGGAAATTTTTTCATGGTAAAGGAAACCATCAACAAAACAAAAAGGCAAACTACTGAATTGAAGAAGATATCTGTAAATGATCTATCTGACAAGGGCTTAATATCCAAGATATATAAAGAACTTATGCAACCTAACACAAAACAATTTTGATTAAAAAATAGGCAGAGTACCTGAATACACATTTTTTTTCAAAGAAGACACAGACATGTACAACAGACACATGAAAAGATGCTCATCACCAGTCATCAGGGAAACATAAATCAAAGTCACAAGATATCACTTCGCACCATTCAAAATGGCTAGAATCAGAAGAATGATAAATAAAAAGTCTTGGCAAGAAAGTGGAGAAATGGGAATCCTTGTGTACTGTTGGTGGGAATGTAAATTGGTGCAACTGCTGTGGAAAACAACATGAATGTTCCTTAAAACATTAAAAATAGATATACCATATGATCCAGTAATTCAACTACTGGGTTTTTACTCAAAGAAAAGAAACACTAATTTGAAAATATATAAGCACCCCGGGGCACCTGGGTGGCGCAGTCGGTTAAGCGTCCGACTTCAGCCAGGTCACAATCTCGCGGTCCGGGAGTTCGAGCCCCGCGTCAGGCTCTGGGCTGATGGCTCGGAGCCTGGAGCCTGTTTCCGATTCTGTGTCTCCCTCTCTCTCTGCTCCTCCCCCGTTCATGCTCTGTCTCTGTCTGTCCCATAAATAAATAAAAACGTTGAAAAAAAAATTAAAAAAAAAAAGAAAATATATAAGCACCCCTACATTAATAGCAGCATTATTTACTATAGCCAAAATATGGAAACAATACAAGTGTCCATTGATAGATGAATGGATAAAAGTGATGTGATATACACAGACATAGACACACAGGAATATTACTTAGCCATAAAATAACATAAGATCTTGCCATTTGCAATAACATAGATGGACCATTAATATTATGCTAAGTGAAATAAGTCAGACAGAGAAAGACAAATACCATATGATTTCATTTACATGGGAATCTAAACACAGACTCTTATATATAGAGAACTTTCCAGAGGGAAGTGGATAAGGGGGTGTGTGAAATAGATAAAGGGAATTAAGAGGTACAAACTTCTAATTATAAAATAAATAAGTCATGGAGATGAAAAAGATAACATAGGGAATATAATCAATAATATTTTAATACTGTATGGTGACAGATGGTAGCTACACTTATTGTGGTGAGCACTGAGTAATGTATAGAACTGAGGAATAAATATGTTATACACCCAAAACTAATATAATATTTTATGTTAATTAAGCTTAAAAAGATTAAAATTAAAATATAATAACTAAATTTAGGTGCCAGGAAAGAAAAAATCATTATGTTTACCAGTTCTAAAAATTATTGTTTTAAAAATGGAAAATAATATTCTATCACAACAAAAGTTAAACTTCAGCTGTTGACATTATTACATTTATGTCCCCAACCACTGTTTCCCTGTCTTCCATATCAAACCAAATAGCTAAGATATCAAGTCTTCTGGCTCAAATTATAAAGGTTTAATCAAAACAAGAGAAAGCCAAGGGGAAATCACTATCAGATACTAAGTCAATTACCAGGCAAAGATAGAATTACATAGACTTAACTGTGTAGTAAGTAACAGACACATCATATGAAATTTAATAAAAATTAATTTTAGAAATGATAAAAAGAAAATGTAAAAATCAAGAATCAGATGAATACAAATTGGAGGAAGAATTACTGTAGGAAAGGGACTTAAGCAAAACTTTCACTATATTTCAAAAATAAAATGGCATCTAAGTTTCAAGAATCCAAAGAAGAGAAATAAAAGATGAAATAAATTACAAAACAGTAAGTTAAAATGGGAGACGGAAGAGAAAAAAATGAAGAAATAAGGCCATTATTGATGAAAAAAACCTTATTAGGAGAATAAAGGAGGAGACCTGCCAGGGTAAATCAAAAAGTAACCAGAGACATGACGTTCAGACCCTGAGATTTTAAGAAAAATCACCAAATAAAGTATAAAATAACTAAAATGAAACTGAGTAGAGAAAGGATGGCAGGTGTGGAAGACAAAGAAAAGAGCTCAGGTACCAATTATTATTGAGGACTATGAAAAAAAGGAAAGAAAATATGAAACAAAAAGTCTCTGGGGCACTTGGGTGGCTCAGTTGCTTGAGCATCCGACTCTTGATTTCAGCTCAGGTGATGATCTCCAAGACTGTGGGATAGAGTGCTGCATCGGGCTCTGTGCTGAGCATGAAGCCTGCTTGGGATTCTCTCTCCCTCTGTCCCTCACCCCTGCTCATGCAGTCTCTCTTCCTCCCCGCCCTCCCCCACCTCTCTCTCTGAAAAAAAATTTTGGAGGTAATACAGAATACTTTGCTAATATATAAGAAGACTTGAAATTTCAAATCAAAAAGGGCTTATTCTGTTTCAGGAAAAAATAATAGATTAAGATAGAGCTAAATATTGATGAAATTACTGAAATTAAAGGATTAAGAAACAGAGGGAGATGACACAGGTCATCAACAAAGGAAAAATATAAGAATCTCATTTTCTTTCAATTATATTACATGCCTAAAAACAATGGCAATGTATATATATTTAAGTGAGAAGGGGCCCATTCCATACATTTTCCATGTTTTAATAGAATTTTAGTAAAGATTTGGTTGGCCAAGGGAAGTAGTACACGCAGTAACATCCCACTCACTTCCTTTTTCATCTCACTCCTCCTACTTCCCTCAGTCCCATCCTAAGCAACACAGATTCTCTTTTGCCTTTGGTAGATCAAATTGATGAATATCTTTTGTAACTTCAACATGTTCCTGGAGTCACAGGCTCTCTCCCAAACAGTTTTAAAAGCATTTCTAAAAATCAAAACAAGTAGGACATTTTCTACAAAGCTAAAAAAAAAATTAACTGAGAAATATTTGCAATCATTTAGAAAAATTTCCTACCACATAAAAATATATACATTTTCTTTCAAGATTATGTTTCCATGGGAAAAACATTGTTTGAAAACATAAATAGATATGACAATATTCAATAACTTTACACTAATTAAATACCCTCTACTATCTATGATTCGGTAAATTAATGCAATTCCAAGATACCTGCATTGATTGTTTAATGGTTCCTACAGATAAATTATTAAAAACTTTTAGAAGATACAATAAATATTCCTCATTAAAGTTAAATATTATTTTAACAATGACAATATTTGCACAAATGACTCCATGATATGAAAGATATTTTAAGCTACTATTTACTAAACTTTTTTATAGGCCAGACGCCATGCTACATGCTTTAGATGTATCATTTAATTTGCCCTCATAATAACTCTCATTATGTAATCTTTTTTTTTCTAAGTTTTATTTATTTTGAGAGAGAGAGTGTGTGTACGTGCATGGGGGAGGAGCATAGAGAGAAGGAGACAGAGTCCCAAACAGACTCTGTTAGCATGGAGGAGCCCAATGTGGGCTTGAACTCAGAAACTGTGAGATCATGATCTGAGCCAAAGTCAAGAGTCTGATGTTTAACTGACTGAGCCACCCAAGCACCCACCTCATTATGTGATCTTAATGGAAAAGAAAGCAGAGATGTGTAAAGGTTGCAGTGCGTCCTGCAGCTATTGGTGGGGAAGTTTAAGTCAAACCCTACTTGTGCTGACTGTACATCCTCATACTTGTATAATGCTATACCATCGCCTACAGAGGTGTTTTAAAAATTCTTTTTTACAAACAGAAGACCATGGCAGAAAGGAAGGGGAAAAAAATAGATACAAACAGAAAGGGAGGGAGGCAAACCCTAAGAGACTCTTAAATACAGAGAACAAACTGAGGGTTGATGGGGGTTGGGAGACAGGGGAAAGTAGGTGATGGGCACTGAGGAAGGCACTTGTTGGGATGAGCACTGGATGTTGTATGTAAGCCAATTTGACAATAAATTATATTCATAAAAAATTCTTTTTTAACCTATTGACAAATTTTAAAATTTTAAAGCAGAGTTAATATATTTGATTGAAACTGGCATAAAATTCTATATAAACTCTTCTGGAAATGTAGAAAATTAGGTAGCTTATAAATCCCTTCTCCAGAACACCTAATATGATGGATAAAATATAACTAGCATACTTTTAAATGCATAGTTAAACTCACAAAGTCAGCAAAGTATCAAGGAGTCCAAAATGAAGACTATTTCTATCCACTGACAAAGGGGACATGAGAAGACAGCATGTCTGTTTCATCCTTATTAATTCAGTATAAAACATCTCTCCTTTGATCACTCTTAATCAAAGGCCTTCTTCAGCCAGATCGGCAGCTTGAAATTATTCTACCTGCATGGTATAGGAATCCTAGAGCATTAATGAAATCCTTAAAGTGCCTGGAAGAATAAAACAAGAATTCTTTGGACAGAAACTCCCTCAATTAAGGCCACACAGTTAAAGAATTAGGGAATTAAAGAATTAAAGAAAGAAAGAAAGAAAGAAAGAAAGAAAGAAAGAAAGAAAGAAAGAGAAAGAAAATAAAATTAAGCTGTGCCAGACATGAATTTATAATCCAAAATTACAAAAGGCACAATGAGTAAGAAGTAACAGAGATAATAAGCAGGGTGCTGGAACTGGAACTGGCTCATAATGGCCTATGAAAACTTATTAAATATTCAGGAATACTGAGAGCCAGTTTTTAAAACTCTGGTAGCCTGAAATTTGCTATAAAGGAGTATTTATACTACAGTCATGGGGGAATTCTGTAAATAATAACGGCTTTTTTTTAAACCATCATGCTACAGTGGCATAATTAGATTCGGAGTTATGGGACTTTGGAATTAGTGAATACAAATATTTGTGGCAAATGTGTTTACAACTTATTAAAGTTATATGAAAAAAGAATGGAAACACAAAAAAGTAAAAGCTTTTTTATTTTAGTAAAAATAAGACAAATTTATAAAAGAAACAAGTATAATGTTTAAAAAAATACCACCACTAAAGTTAAGAGATGGTAAACTTGAAGATATAACTGACTAAATTTCACAGAATATAGCATAGATAACAATATGAGAAATATTTTATAGGGTAAGGATATTTGGAAGAGAGAATGTGCTAATATATGTCTAGTAAGTGTTCTAGAGGTAGAAAAAGGCAATGTGGAGGGAAGCAATATTTGAAGAATACTGGGATGGTATTGATCCTCCTGGTATGTACAAAAGACACAAATTTAGAAATCATGATTTACAAGTAGAACAAATGAAGCTAACTTATTACTGGTTGTTACAGTGAATTTGTAGAAAAAGTATAAAAAACATTTTACATAAATATAGATAAAATATTGCCTCAAAGAAACAGCTGTTAGATAAATGGGAGAATTCTCAGAAAAAAATGATACTCCCAGAAGGTAGTAGATGAGCATCTTTACAGCGTGGAGAAAAACAAAGTCAACCTAAAATTTTTAAATCACCAAAATCATCTTTTGAAAGTGAAGGGTAAAGAAAGATATTTTAAATGGATAAATGAAATTATCATTAATAATTTCCTACATAAAGAACTTATAAAAATTTTATCTCAAAAACAACTAAACTGAATGAAGGACTGAGTTGGAAAAAAAACCAAATAGGTAAACATATACATAAATCTTTCAGACTGAATAAAGTAATATAGATTACTAATTATGGACTAAGTTCTAAAGTGAATGTTTACTTTGCTATGGCCTCTCTATTTGTTTTTATTTCTGGCCAAAAAATGTTATATTTTTTATTTTGTGGATGACACAAGGTGTTCATGTGATAATGCTGGGCACGTTGCATAGAGGCAGAATATTATATTGGATATTAAAATGTAAATTAATGGAAGCTGGAAAGCTTTCTGGGAATTGGATGAGAAAATAGAGGGTAAAGATCAGCAGACAGGGAATAGTGCAAATCCTTTGATATTATGAGGATCATAATAAGCTTTGCTCTTGTTTAGTTGGATTTATAGGCAATTATCCCAATAGTAGCTGTGAGAAATCATGTCTAGATCTGTGTTTTACTTCGAATTATCAAAAGGATGATGTTGCTGGGATCAGTACATTGGGACTATGCTCTAACAACCTCTTTTGGCACAGATTTAGCTTGCTTTTCTACTTCCCAGATTAAAACAACATGCTTGCATTTATACTTAAAAAAATACAAATGCTAGATAACAGGAAATATAAAATTAAAATGAATATTTTCAAAAAGAACCCCAAACTATACTAGAATTGTTTTAAATAGTAAATGTCTCAATTATCCAAATAAAGTTAGACTACAAATGGAGGAGAATCTTTATATCCCTCAATCCTAACTTTTTAAGGGGGTCTAAAAATAGTAAATACTGCTAGATGCTCTTGAACAGTTTTAGCTGGCAGCCATAAAAGCAGTCCCTAATTGAAAACAAACAAACAAACAAACAAAAAACCAAACCACCAAAAAACACCCCCAAAACAAACAAAAAACACAAAGAAATGAGAATGAATATTCTAAGGAATATCCTTATCCCGTATGTGTGAAAGGGGGTTTAGGGTGAACAATCAGGAAGTGACCAGAAGACACTATTTGGCTATAGGTTTCATTCAATTTAGTGAACTGAGGAAATAGTGTGAGAAGTATTATCTTGGTATGGGGGTTGCTCATTCAAAGACCAGGGTTTGGGTAGAAAAGGAAATGCTCATAAGAGGAAGATAGTCCAAAGAGGTAGGTGGCAGGCATCACCCAAAGCAATTCCTGCATCAAAGAGAAGACAGATGATTTCAGTTTTTATAGTAATTAAAGGCACAGACTAAGTTTCTATACTTCCAAAGAAGGTACTGTTCAGAAATTCTTCAAAAAAAAAAAAAAAAAAGAGGCTTTCTGGCTTTCAAGTATAGGAGGAGAAAAAAACAACAACACTTTACTACACAACCCATATTCTGTAGCCCAGAAAGTTATTCCCTTTGCCAAGAGACATGGGGGGTGAATATAGGGGCAGAAGGGGGTAGGAAAGAAACTAGCTTTCTAGCATAACCCTTTAAAATCTGAAGAAAAGGCTTTCTACCAAAATAAATAAATAAATAAATAAATAAATAAATAAATAAATAAATAAATAAATAAATAACAACCCTATAAAAATAGTCTCCAGCTTTAAAAAAATTTCAGCTAACATTAACTATGTATTTAATCATTCCTTTATGTAGAAAGTTACTTATATTTGTAAGAGCTAATTACCTTTATAATAATTCATCATTTTTACCACAAATGCAAAACACAGAGCTGTATTCATTTTAGAATTTTTTTGTGAGTCATTACACAAAAATGTTTTCCAAAGGAAAGAAGTTGGAAGCAGAACACCTAAATTAGAAGATATATTACCATACTTCAGCATGTAACTATCTTTCCTACTCAGTACTGTATAGCAATAACAAAATGCAAGAGTTTATTGTGACCTGGTGAAGGCAAGGAAAGTGGTTTATTAAAAATAAGACTTATATGCAACTAAGAGACCCAATAACTCAAACACAATTCTTATAATCAGCACACAACCACTAAAGCTGGTATTACAACCTGCGATATCTATGTCATGACCTGTGAAAACATTAATATTTCTGGCTTCTGAAATTCTTGCATATATTTTATTAAATCTTTAAAAAAATTTTCAAGGTTTACTCTTTGTTTCATCTTTCGTTATTTAAATGGTCTCTATATCAGAAATGAGAAACCTCAAGGAGTGGTAAACATGTAGGAAGGAAAGAAAGGATGTATCTCCATTTTTAGTAGTATGTAGGCTATTATTACTTAAGTGAAACTCTTCTAATTATGAAAGAATCCAACTAGAAGCAACCCTGATTATCATTCAAAAGGAAGCTCTCACATTCTCAGTAGAATACAAGTACACTTACCCTTACTCCAGAAATTTAATACAGGACTAGCAGTTAGAATCTGATCCAGAAATTGCATACCTTTCTGATTTATAAGAACTGCACTGTTGACTCCACAGACTTTTGCTATTAACTCTGCCAGGCAGACCAATACCAGGACTATGACATATCAGAGTGTGGTGCCACTTCTTTCTAATAAACCTCTGTGCAGATCTACTTATGAGATATTTAAATGCACAAACCATATTTCTCAGTTTGCGATACTGACCACAAGATAACATTAGAATTCAATCAATCTTTCCTTCAAATATGCCTGAAATACAGTAAGGTTTTCTTTCTTCTTTCTTTTTTTTATATCCCAGATATCCCTCAGAATCAAAGATACTGCATTATATATTAGTCCTATGAGCCATCTAACACTATGAAACTCCCTAAATTATTTTGAATGACAATATGGTGTTTGGGGAAGACAAATTAACTTGAAATAACTTCAGGGGTAGTTTGGAAGGTTTGTAGAGACTATCTGATTTTAAAAAAAGAGAGACAAGGAAATTTTATAAGAAACTAATCTAATGAGTTTAGGGAAAGAACATATCAAAAGCTTTAAAATATCTGTTAATATATTATTCCTTAGAATGAAGAATATATGAAAAATGATCATATCAATTAAAAATTGAGTGACAGATATATAGGTATTTACTTGTTTATTTTTATTAATTTGGTAGGCTTAATATATTTTATAATTACATAATACAGCAAGTTGTTATATTATGGAGAATCATTAAAAAAACTCTAATGGGAAAAATATTAAAATGGTTATATTATGTGAATGACTATTTTTGGCTTGGGACAGATTTTCAATTATAGATTCTAATGAGATAACCACCTCACACCTGTCAGAATAGCTAAAATTAACAAATCAGGAAACAACAGATGTTGCTGAGGATGCAGAGAAAGGAGAACCCTTTTGCACTGTTGTTAGGAATGCAAACTGGTGCAGCCACTCTGCAAAACAGTGTTTTTGTTCCTGAAAAAATTAAAAATAGAGCTACCTTATAACCCAGCAACTGCACTACTAGGTATTTATCCAAAGGATACAAAAGTGCTGATTTGAAGGGGCACATGTACCCCAATGTTTATAGTAGCAATATCAACAATAGCAAAATTATGGAAAGAGCCCAAATGTCCATTGACTAACAAATGGATAAAGAAGATATGGTATGTATGTACACACACACACACACACACACACACACACACACACACACACACTGGAATATTACTCGGCAATCAAAAAGAATGAAATCTTGCCATTTGCAACAACATGGATGGAACTACAGCGTATTATGCTAAGCGAAATAAGTCAGCCAGAGAAAGATAAATATCATATGACTTCATTCATATGTGGAATTTAAAGAACAAAACAGATGAACATAGGAGAAGGGAAAGAAAAATAAGATAAAAACAGAGGAAGCAAACCATAAGAGACTCTTAAATACAAAGAACAAACTTAGGGTTGCTGGAGGGTAGGTGGGTGGGGTGATAGACTACATGGGCAAAGGGCATTAAGGAGGGCACTTGTTGGGATGAGCACTGGGTGCTATATGTAAGTGATAAATGACTAAAATCTACTCCTGGAACCAATATTACACTATATGCTAACTAACTTGGATTTAAATAAAAAAAAAAAAACTATAAGACATTAACAAAACAAATTGAAGAGGACACAAATGCAAATACGTATAGCAGGCTCATGGATTGGAAGTTCAGTATCATTGAAATGTCCATGCTATCCAAAGCAATCTACAGATTCAGTGAAATCCCTATCAAAATATCAATAGCATTTGTCATAGAACTAGAAAAAGTAATACTAAAATTTGTATGGAACTACAAAAGACCTCAAATAGCCAAAGCAATCTTGAGAAAGAAGAACAAAGCTGGAGGTATAACAATTCCAGATTTCAAGATATACTACAAAGCTGTAGTAATAAAAACACCATGTACTGGCACCAACACAGACACAGATCAATGTAATAGGATAGAGAGCCCAGTAATAAACTAATGCTTTTATGATCAATTAATCTATGACAACAATATGCAGGGGGGAAAAGACAGTCTCTTTAATGGTGCTGGGAAAACTGGACAGCATTAAGCAAAAGAATGATATTGGATCACTTACTTAAACTATATACAAAAATAAACTCAAAATGGATTAAACACCTAAATGGGAAACTGGAAACCATAAAACTCCTAGAAGAAAACACATGCAATAATATCTTGCCATTGTTCTTAGCAACGTTTTTCTAGATATGTCTCTTCAGGCAAGATAAATAAAAGCAAAATTAAACTATTGGGACCAAACCAAAATAAAAAGCCTCTGTACAGTGAAGGAAATCATCATCAAAACAAAAAGGCAACTTACTGAATGGAAGATTTTTGCAAATGATATATCTGACAAGGCATTAATATCCAAAATTTATAAATAACTTATATGACTCAACACCAAAAAAAATCTGATTAAAAATTGGCACAGGGGCTCCTGGGTGGCTCCTGGTCAGGTTGGTTGTGTCCAGCTTCAGCTCAGGTCATATCTCCAGGTTTGGGAGCTTGAGCTCTGCGTCAGGCTCTGTGCTGACAGCTAAGAGCCTGGAGCCTGCTTTGCATTCTGTGTCTCCCTCTCTCTCTGTCCCTCCTCTGCTCATACTCTCTGTCTCTGTCTCTCAAAAATAAGCAAACATTAAAAAAAAAATTTAATGGCCAGTGGACCTGAATAGACATTTTTCCAAAGAAGACATACATGGCCAACCAGCATATGAAAGATGGTCAAACTCACTAAACATCGGGGAAATGCAAACCAAAATTACAGTGAGGTATTACCTTATCCCTGTCAGAATAGCTAGAATTGAAAAGACAATAAGTAACAAGTGCTGAAAAGGATATGAAGAAAAAGGAAGCCTTGTGCACTGCTGGTGGGAATGAAAATTGTTGTAGCTACTATGGAAAACAGTATGGAGGTTCCTCAAAAAGTTAAAAATAGAAATACCACATGATTCAGTAATTAAACTACAGGGTCTCAAAGAAAACAAAAACACTAATTCAAAAAGATATTTGCACCCCTATGTTTATTGCAGCATTATAAACAACAACCAAATTAGGGAAGCAACCCAAGTGTCCATAAGTAGATAGATGGATAAAGAAGATGTGATATATATGTGCAATTGACTTAGTCATGAAAAAGCATGAGATCTTGCCATTTGCAACAACATACATAGTCTTAGGGGCTATTATGCTAAGTTAAATACATCAAAGACAAATAACATATGATTTCACTTACACGTGAAATCTAAAGAAACAAACAGAAAAGCAGAAATAGACCCATAAATGCAGAGACCAAACATGGTCGCCAGAGTGGAGGGAGCTGGGGGGATTGGCAAAATAGGTGAAAGAGAGTGAGAGGTACAGGTTATCCATTCATGGAATGTACAAGTCATGAAGATGAAAGCTACAGCATAGGGAATTAAATCATTGGTATTGTAATAGCATTGTATGAAGACAGAAGGTAGCAAAACTTGTGGTGAGCACAGCACATAGACCTGTCAAATCACTGTTTTACACCTGAAACTAAGGTAACTTTTAGGTTAACTATATCTCTATAATATATATATGTGTATGTGTATATATATATATATATATATATATATATATATATATATATACACATACACATATATGTACATATATATACTACAAAAAGGTTATGAGTTCATTTTAATGTATTTTAGAAAAATTATAACCATTACATCAAACTCATGATGCCAGAGATATTGCTTAAGAAATGGTTAACTGATGGAAGCATCACAATTCTCAACTTCAAGTCATATTACAAAGCTGTAATGATCAAGACAGTATGTTACTGGTGCACAAACAGACACATCAGTGGAACAGAACAGAAAACTCAGAAATGAACCCACAACTATATATGGTCAATTAATCTTCAAGACACCAGGAAAGACTATCCAATGGAAAAAAAGACAGTCTTTTCAACAAGCGTGTCAGGAAAACTGGACAGCAACATGCAAAAGAATGAAACTGAACCACTTTATTATACCATAAACAAAAATAAATTCAAATTGGATAAAAGACTTAAATGTGAAACAGGAAAACATTAAAATCGTAGAGAAGAACACAGGCAGTAACCTCTTTGACATTGGCCATAGCAAATTCTTACTAGATATATCTCCTGAGGCAAGGGAGATAAAAGCAAAAATAAACTGTTGGGACCTTATCAAAGTAAAACCATCTGCACAGCGAAGGAAACAATCAACAAAACTGAAAGGCAACTGAGGGAATGGGAGAAGATATGTGCAAATGATGTCAGATAAAGGTTTAGTATCCAAAATATACAAAGAACTTATAAAACTCAACACCTGAAAAACAAATAATCCATTTAAAAAAATGGGCAGAAGACAGGAATAGACAATTTTCCAAAGAAGACATCCAGATGGCCAACAGACACATGAAAAGATCACTCATCATCAGGGAAATACAAATCAAAACCACATTGAGATACCACCTCACATGGGTCAGAGTAGGTAAAATTAACAACTCAGAAAACCACAGATGATGGCAAGGATATGAAGAAATGGGAACCCTTCTGTACTGTTGGTGGGAATGTAAACTGACACAGCCACTCTGGAAAACAGTATGGATGTTGCTCAAAAGTTAAAAATAGAGATACCCTATGAACCAGCAACTGCACTACTAGGTATTTACCCAAAGGAAACAAAAATACTAATTTGAAAGAGATACATGCACCCTGATGTTTATAGAGGCATTATCAACAATAGCCAAATTATGGAAAGAACCCAAATGTCCATGCACTGATAAATGGATAAAGAAGAAGTGGTATGTATACATGATGGGATATTACTCAGCCTTAAAAAAAATGAACTATTGCCATTTGCAATGACGTGGATGGAGCTAGAGAGTATTATGCTAAGTGAAGTAAGTCAGAGAAAGACAAATACCATATGAGTTTACTCATATGTGGAATTTAAGAACAAAACAAATGAAAATAGAGGGGGATAAAAAGAGAGAATCAAAAACCAAGAAACAGACTCTTAACTATAGTGAACAAACAATGGTTACCAGAGGGGAGGTGGGCAGGGGGATGGGAGAAGTAGATGGTGGTTATCTTGGAGGGAACTTGTGATGAGCACTGGGTGTTGTATGTAAGCAATGAATCACTCAATTCTATACTTGAAATTAATATACTATATGTTAACTAACTGTAATTTAAATAAAAACTTGGAACCATAAAAAATAAAATTTGAAAAACAATAAATAAAAACTTAAAGAGGGAAAAAGAAAATATACTTAGAAGGGGGAAGAAAAAGAAATGGCCAAGTGAAATGAAAATATTAATTAAAGGATTCAGAAGTGACTCCTCTCCCTGATACTTCCTATTAATTCATCCGGCTTAGTATTTTTGATAACACTTATAATAATTTGACATACATATTTATTGTTCCTCTACCCAAAATGTAAGCTCCATTAGGGTAGAGATTTGTTTCTGTTTCTGTTGTGTGTGTGTGTGTGTGTTCTGCTATACCCCCAGAATTTAGAAGAGTACCTGGTAAGTGGTAAGGGCTCCATATATAGTTACTTAAAGAGAATGAGGAAGGGAAGTAGGGTGGGAGGGGATTGATGGAGAGAGAGAGGGAGATGGATAAAGACCAATATACTTGACCAATTCACAGAATCAATTTTTGATTCTGAAAAGAACCTCAGTACTCTCATTTTACAAATAAAGAGACTGATGCCCAGAAGGAGTTAGTGACTTATCCAAGGCTACCCAGACAGTGAGTGGCAGAGACTAGATCCAACCTATGTTACTTAATAAGAGGCTGGTGAACTTCTCATAGCATCTCCGTATAGGCAATATAGACAAATGAAGGCTTATTACTTTTCATAACATACCTAAAAAAGATGAGAATCTATAGTTAATGTGATACTAATGGTTGTTTCATTCAGACACCAATAATCATGACAGGAAAAGCAAAACAAGAACAAAGATGAATAAGAAAACTAGGATTTCCTGGCCCACGGTTTTAGAGTGTAAATATTCAACAGCATATTACTGATGAAAACATCAGTATTACCTCCAAGGACCATGCCAGCCTGGCAACACTTTCTAAGGCGACATGCGGGGCAGTTTTTTCTGCGGATTTTATCAACAATGCAATCATTTCTTCCAGCACATAAATAATTATGCTGCCCTAGAAAACAAAGCAAAAACAAAAGTTACATATGATATCTAAAGACCTTTGGAAATTTTATGCATAGAAAAAACAACAACAACAACAACAACAACAACAACAAATGCACATCAGCAAGTGCATTACTGTCTCTCTCCGCCTCTTGCCTGGCATAAGTGAATGTTGGGGATGCTCCAAACCCTGTTTAATAGTTTACCCGTGTCTTCATGAGCCTTAATGAGGTGCACACAGCATATAAATTAATTTTATGACTCCTTTAAAAATGTTTTGTATAATATTTCTGTTCATCTTCTTAATGGTGTCAGTATCAGATTGCCCTTAGCCCTTTCTCATTTCAAGGTTATCTACATGTTGTTGATAAGCTTTAGTTATGTAAGATAGTCAAATTATAGTAAAACTTTTTTTTCTTTCTGACATCTAAACCTTCAAGAAACAGATTAAAGAACTAAAGAAGTCTCTGAAATAGACATTTTATAAAATCTATACACTTAATTCTATTGGAAATTCCTGGAGCTATCTTACTTACAGGGTCAAATGATTGTGAATAGCACATTAAAAAAAAAAAAAAAGATGTCACTGATTGTGCTGACTTTACTGCCTAGGTTATTTTGGCTGCAAATTAGAAAACACAATAAATGGAAATAATGATAAATGAGAAAAATTTAAAACACTGAGAAGTACTGAATGAAGGAAAAGACAGAAGAATTGTAGAAGAAATGCAGATACTATGTGTGACCATGGGATCATTTGTGGAGTTTCCTTCAAAAGGTCTGGGATATGAATTTAATATTCAACCATGATGATTTTATTTTATTTATTTTATTTTTAATATAATTTATTGTCAAATTGGCTTCCATGCAACACCCAGTGCTCATCCCAAGTTCCCTCCTCAATGCCCATCACCCACTTTCCCCTCTCTCCCACCCCCCATCAACCCTCAGTTTGCCTTCTATATTTAAGAGTCTCTTATGGTTTGCCTCCCTTCCTCTTTGTTTGTAACTTTTTTTTCCCCTTCACTTCCCCCATGGTCTTAAGTTTCTCAAGATACACGTATGAATGAAAACATAACAACCATGATCCTTTTAAACCACAAACGTGTTCCATTTAATAAAGCATGGAACAATCTAACTTAATTAGATTGAATTTAAAAAATTCAGCTTAAACATGGAAACATTAATTAACTGAAAAATTTACTTTTTGGCACTCATTTTCCAATAAATTCCTGTAACACAGACTGAGTCTTTTTAACCTCTTCAGCTTACTTATATTTTGGAAGTATGAAAAGTAATTTTAAAAGATTATGGAATTTCCTTTAATATTTTATATTAGCATTAAAATCAGATTCACTCTTCTGGCCAAAGTTTGTGGTAAAGGAACACAGAGGTACCTTAAACATTTGCTTTATCAAGCAGGGGAAGTATGTGAACAAAGCACAAAGGGAAAAAAGGCCAGGTCTGTCAGACAGCTAGCAACAAAATGGTCTTGGCCTGGGGCATTTTGGGATAAGCACAGATGGTCTTTTCTTAAATATATATTCCTCCACAAACTTATGTCCATGTACTCTCTCCTACTAATGTTCATTCTCTTGTTTAGGAGTCTTAGGCATAGACTTAGGGCTTTCCTCCTAACAAAGGATGGTTATGAAGTTTCACACTCATGTCCATCAGATTAGTAGAGTGTACACTACATGCTACTTTTTGAATTGACTCTGCTCATTTTTTTACCACAAGTTATATTTGCAGGCTACAGGAGTGACTGTGGGAATAAAGTATGTGTAAATCAATCAATCAGTCAATTAACCTATCCATCCGTCATTCATCTGGACCCTACATTGATTTCTCACAAGAAGAGAGAACAGGAAGTAGGGAGCAAGATTTTCCATCCTATACAGAGAGAAACCTTTAACAGTGCACATGGATGTAATTGTTTTTTTGAAGGGAGGCTCTCCTGCCTTCTACCCCTAGGTCACAAATATTTAGGAAAAACCAAAAGCCCAAAAAAAACACCAGCATCTGGGATACTGCTGATTATAGTATTTCAATTTCTTAAATGATTTACGATGGCACCTTCTCTTTCAGTGCTCAAAGGGAGTTCTTCTTACCAAGGTTCTCAGTCTATGCTCTTGTAACCATTGTTTCCTACCTGCTTTCAAATCTTGCCCTTTCTCTCCTAAAATCTTTAGACTCTTCCTCTCCAATGATATCCTCCTTTCACAAGTGTTTCCATGCCAAAAACTTCTAGCAGCAATAAGGAAAAAATAAAAGGAATTCTGTCTCACTCTAAATTCTTCCAGGATCCATCCCTTGGTCATCTAACTTGTTGAAAAAATCATCTACATTTTCAGTCTCTAACTACCCAACTTCCTTTACTCCTCAGCAGACTATAATATGGCTTATATATATTCACTGTTCTTATAAAATGGCTTAACAAAGATTTCTTCATTCCTAAATACTGTGGATTCTTTCTTGACCTCCTGTATAATTTGCCACTGATAATTTCTCTCCCCACCTGTCTCCTGCTTTGTTTTGGGGGGCATGTCTCTTCTGACTCTTCATGTGTCTTTCTAATGGTTCCTTTAAGTTCCATTTGCCAACACCTTGTCCTTTGCCTATTTCTTATATGTTTTACTCCACTGTACACACCATATGGGTAGTTTCATTATCTTCTCATGGCTCCAAAACCTCACTCTGAGCTCTGCCCTTCCAACCACTTATTTGTAGTTACTTCAAACTCACTCAACATATACAAAAAATAATATAGTGATTATCTGGTCAAATTGTTAATTTTATAAATTGTATTATTCACGAAATTGTGGAACAAATTAAGGAAATTCAAAAGAGAAAAATCATCTACAATTTCATTATCATGCCCTATCATTTTTGTGTTTCATTCTAGTTGGCCTATACAGACCTAGAGGATACTTAATACTTACTTGTTAATATTCATTAAGTGAATGCATATACACTCTTATAAAACCCTCATACATTCAACAAGCATTTATTGCTTATCATGTATGTCCCAATACTGTTTGAATAATCACTTTTCCCCACTAAATGTAAATGCCTAATTTCCATGCCTAATTTCCACCTAACTTTTGATACTATATTATAGTGTTAAACAGCAGAGTTACTTGAAATAAGATTGATTATTCAAAGTTTGGATCTGGATCTTACTATCTATAAGGTAATAACAACAGCAGCAGGCCACTATCAAGTATTTACTATCTGCTAGGCACTGTTATAAATTATTTGCATGTATCAACTCATTTATCATCATAGCATCCTTATTATTAAATTTTTTTTTTCAACGTTTATTTATTTTTGGGACAGAGAGAGACAGAGCATGAATGGGCGAGGGGCAGAGAGAGAGGGAGACACAGAATCAGAAACAGGCTCCAGGCTCTGAGCCATCAGCCCAGAGCCCGACGCAGGGCTCGAACTCACGGACCGCAAGATCGTGACCTGGCTGAAGTAGGACGCTTAACCGACTGCGCCACCCAGGCGCCCCAACATCCTTATTATTAACATTAGTCCCATTTTATAGAGTTAACTGAAGCACAGAGAAGTAACATTTCTAAAGTCACACAGCTAGACATTTGAGCTTAATTAACCTGAAAGGTAGTATAGAAATTTATTATTATTAACCTGAAATTTATTATTATTAATCTGAAAGGTAGTATAGAAAATTAAGAGTGTGGACTTTGGTTTTTTTCGTTGTTGTTGTCATGATTTTTTGTTTTGAGAGAGAGAGAGAGAGAGAGGTGAGGAGGGGAAGAGAGAGAGGGAGAGAGAGAATCTTAAGCAGGCGCCACGTCCAGCACAGAACCCAATGGCGGGATCATGACCTGAGCCGAAATCAAGAGTCTGACGCTTAACCAACTGAGCCAGCCAGGTGCCCCAAGAGTAAGGATTTTGGAGCATTACTGCTTAAGTTCAAATTTCAAACTCCTTACTTAGTAGCTAGATGACTTTGACAAGTAAAATGAAATAATATTAGTACCCAGAATTGGATCTAAGGATTAAACAATCTCATGTAAGAGTCTGTCAAATAGCAAGTAATTAATGAATGTCTGCTACAACTATGATTATTGTCACATCTCTAAATACCAAATACAGTACTGGATCTGTTCTAGATCTAGCCCAAAAATTCTATACTTAGTGAAGTTCTTCGGTTTGAAAGGCAATTGAAAGACATTCTCAGATATGCATAAAATCAGGAAATGAGAGCCCAGTACACACTCTAAAGAGATTCCTAAAGATATAACTTAACCAATAATGGATGAGTTACAATAGAGAATGCACGAGGAGGGAAATCTGGCATGAAAGATTGTTGATGAGTACTAAATAAAGTTAAACATAGATTTAAGTATAAATGAGAAAATTATAGTTATCAAATAGAATGCAATTCTTATAACTCTTGGTGGTGGGGGAGGGGAGAGCTAAGCATTCCAAGATTTGACGTTTGAAAAGGAGGAAAATTTCTGATAATAAAGGCTATTGGCATGAAGGCACCATCTTGAGGGGTAGGCATGATTCATATCATCATGGGCTGCCTGTAACAAAATGGAAAGGCTTAAAGAAATCTGAAAGTTACACTATGGTCAACTTTAACACTAATGTTAGGCTATCAAAACTGCAATGCTGGTATAGCATCATGCAAGCAGAATTTAGGGGGTAAAATTAGAGGTTAACCTTTTCCAGGATACCTTTTGGCTTAAGAAATGTTTCACCCACCCAGTTCCAACTAGAGCTAAGATAATTTGGCATGGGGCCCAGGCACTGCCTCTGCAACCAGAAAGCTTGGCCAGGACTCAGAGCCACCGAGAAGGCAAGGAATACAGAAAGGACCACTCTGTCATATTTGTCACTCCATCAGGTACCTGGCTGTACATGCAAGTGAAGAAAGTTCATGCCCAATGCATTGGCTCTGTCAAAACTTTATCCAGGACATCTTCAAAACACTGAATTGTGGGGGTTGTGAATCCAGCATAGTGTGTAGTGCTACCACTTTTCTTTAGACAATTTACATTCTGGTTTTGAAAAACAGATCCACTTGCTCATTCCTCATAAATCACAGATTTAGGCTCAATTGTTGCTGCTCCTCAGTCCAACACAACATTGTCACTCTAAAACAATTTACAGGGGCGCCTGGGTGGCGCAGTCGGTTAAGCGTCCGGCTTCAACCAGGTCACGATCTCACGGTCCGTGAGTTCGAGCCCCGCGTCAGGCTCTGGGCTGATGGCTCGGAGCCTGTTTCCGATTCTGTGTCTCCCTCTCTCTCTCTGCCCCTCCCCCATTCATACTCTGTCTCTCTCTGTCCCAAAAATAAAATAAAAAACGTTGAAAAAAAAAACTTAAAACAATTTACAAAAAGTCAGTCTTCAAATTACTTAGTACGTTCTAATATCCTTGCTATCTACCCATACCTTCACCACCAGGAGTTACAAGACATCCAGGAGTATTTAGAAGCTATGGGCCACCACAAACAGAATGAATGGCACAATGTTAAATAATAGGAGAATTCACCCAAACAGGAGATACTGTCTAAATCTCCCCTTTTAATATATACATCATCTGCCCCTTCTGAAACCTGGGGCAATGTTACCAAAAGTCTGTAATAGAACACCACATTTTCTCTTTCTCCTTAGAAAATCTCATATATTTCAGGGTGGGAAGAGCAAGGGGTAATTACTATTACATCTTTTCTTTTGAATTTCATATTCTGTTTTATGTTCTAGTTGTACTAACATCCTTACATTTCCCCAAAGCCTCTCATACCTTTATGACTCTCCTCCCTTTTCTAAGTTTACCTGTTGAACAAACTCTTAACTGGTCTAACTGATCCGACAAAGGCCTAGACATTTCTTCTACGTAACCAACTAAATATTCAATATGTATCTACTATAAATACTGTTTGCCTGCCTTCCCTAGGTTTTGTGAGGGTAAAAACTAGGTCTTTTGTAAGTTTTGTGTTAAATAAGACTGCAATAAATATTTGTTGAATATATGTACACATAACTATATTTTTGTTTCACTTATAGCCATAACTATGGTGTACTCAATGATATAGGCTCTACAGTAGTATTTCACTTATTGTCATATATGGTAAATTTTAAAAATGTCTTGCTCCAGATTTGTATTTAACATCTTTCAACATTTTTATACACAATGCCTATTGTTTCAACGAATTTCCTGCCTTTTTATATTAATAGACCATGAGTTATAAGTAGAGTCTTAACAAGCTTATTTTTATAGTTTTTTTTTTAATTTTTAAATTTCAATATAATTAACAGTGTTAGTTTCAGGTGTACAATGTAGTAAATCAACAATTCTATACACCACTCAGTGCTCATCACGATACTCTTAACCCCTTCTATTTCACCTAACCCGCCTCCCATCTCCCCTCTGATAACCACCAGTTTTTCCTCTATACTTAAGCATCTGTTTATATCTTTTTTCTTTGTTCATTTATTACAAACTTATTTTTAACATCTACATTTGTAAAGACATAAGTTTTTATTATTTCTGAAATTTTTATATTTATCTGAAAAAACAGATTATTGAATGGCTATATTTATGTTACTTCTAACTGCTCCCTATTTATATATCTATACTTATTTATAAATAAATATATGATATATATTATAATATATCATAATTATATATAACATATATATACTTATTTAATATATATTTATATAACTTTAATATATTATATTTATATAACTTTAATTTAATATATTAATACAACTTTAAGTGTTACTATCATTAAAAGGATCATATTCTGTGAAAATAAAGGCATTATTAAAATGTGACTAGATCATTTTATATGCCTAATGGCATAAGAATTTCGGATACACGATAAAATTCCATTTTGATTGAAATGAAATCTATTATAAGCTAAAAAGAGATTTACCTTTAAAATAAGACTTCTGTATTATTTTTGTTGCCTTATAAGCACAAGTGAACGCATTTCCCTTTGATTTGAGAGAAGTCACAACTTTTTCATGTCTTCCTTTGAAAAGGAGGGGGAAATATGTAGTAAAATGGCAGGAAGAATGAATATATATATTTAACAGATAAAGAACAAAGAAGAGGAAGTTGGTATTGTATCACTTGTGAAGCATAGGGTTGAGACAACATGACCTGGTACTTATGGGGGCATTCCTTCCACCACAAACAAAAAATGCTGAATAAAACGTCATGGAAATAATGTTGTTTAATTATAGTCTAGAACAAAAAATGGGGGTATCCCAATAAGCCAGAAATTAAAAAAGATAAGCAGAGGGGAAACTGGAATATTCAAAAAAAGTTTTAGGTGTAGATATAGGACCTAGGAGCCAAGAACTGGAGTTTAACAGTCACAAGGGGCCAGGATTTGTGGCCTCAGGCCCACCAGAAGAAGAGCATGGGAACTGAACCCTGCATAAAATGGAGAATCTGAAAGCTGTCTTATCCATGAAAATAGGGCTAGAAAACACTACACAGACTATGCTGATGAAGCCAGGAATCTGCCCAAAACTTTGGGTGGGGAGAGGAGTCACCCATAACTAACAATAAAACATACAAAAATCTTGGCCTTTACAAGAGGTGATTTTCACTACCACATGATGTATGAACCTGTGCCAAGGAACAAATACTGGTCTAAGACCAGTAAAACTCCTAGAGTCCTGGGAAAGCCAGGACTTTGCAAAACTCATCTGTAAAAGCAGGTATGCATATTTGCCAAAAAAAGAGAGATCTGTACGAGAATATTTATAGAAGTAGTGTTTATAATTAGTCCCAAACGGAAAACCCAAATGATCATCTACAGCATAATGTATAAACAAACTCTGTTTTACTTATTCAATACATTATTATACAGCAATGAAAAAAAAATATCTAGTCTGTGCAGAGATGTGGATGAATTCCATAAGTATAATGCGTAAAATAAGTAGACACAGAAAAATGCTCTATGATTCCATTAACATAAAGTTCTCAGACAGTCAAAACCATATATAATGTTAAAAGTTGAGAGGTGGTTACCTGTGGAGAGTGACTGGAAGGGGTGTAAGAAGGCTTCTGGGAAGCTAATGATTTGTAAGTGGTTTAATTTGGGTGATGACATCCTAGTTTCATTTACTCAATAATAAATCATTAAGCTCTACACCTTTAATTTGAGCACTTTTCTAAAATTATTCATGCCAATAAAAAGTTTGTACTTTCTTTTTAAAAATAGTTCCACCTAAGAGGACAGACTAGAGGATACTGTGATCCAACACAGAGGGAGTCTGTGTAAGGCCAACCATTTGAAGTCCAGAGACTGAGGATAGAAGGAGTGTCCAGAGAGAAGAGAGGTATCACCTACATTACAGGATTATAGCTGAAGTTTCCGGTGAAATATCCCAACAATCCCACCAAGTATCCTGCTAGAGAAACAGTTATAATCATCCACCAAACAGAGAACTCCACTGATAGTCATATATGTACGTGCCAAGTACAACTGTGCCCCTCCTTTTAACCCCTCTCTTCCTATGCCTTTTACATTGAAAGGTGAAAATCAGCTGTTAAGGGGTCTTAGGAATGTGAACATGGTAAACAGAAAAAGGTGATCTTGTTGATTCTTCTATGCAACTTCAGGCCCCAAGCATTGCTAAACTTTGGCAAAGGAGAAACCTTAAATTAGGTGAGAGTTTGGAATTTTTATGATTTTAGTATCATGCTGACCTGTGCACTGTGGTTATTAAAATGAGACTGTTCTTTTGATTAAAAACTATGGGAATGGACCAAGATTTCATAATTTCATAGAGAAGATGGAACAACAAGCCCACAGAGGTACTGTCGTTAGAGGTCATGTTGATGTTGGCATTGTGAAATATGTATACACACACACACACACACACACACACACAAATACATAAACATATGGATAAAATAATAGAATTATTTTAATATTGCTATAAATAAAATTGCAAAACAGTGCTTCTCAGCTAGAGGTATTTTTGCCCCCTTCTCTAATCTACCTCTGGGACATTTTGCAATGCCTTGGGACAATTTTGGTTCAGACAACTGACGAAGCAGGTGCTACTAAGGACAGGCCAGGGATACTGTTAAACCTCCTACAATGCACAGGACATCCCAACAACAAAGAATTAGCTGACCCCAATGTCAACAGTGCCCTCTGAGAAACTTTAGAATAAACTCATTATTGCCCCACTTTTTAAAAAAGATGTTTTCTAGGTCAGTCCACTAAAAATGCCTATAAGCAAACACAACTGTAGCAGCAATCAACACTGGGATCCAGATTGCTGTATCTAATATCATTTTTATCTGAAAGAAACCAGAGATCCTTGGAGAAATGGCTGATCTAGGTTGTGGCTGGAAATGTACAAGTTGAGCCTGTGGTGCTTTGTTGTGACAGAGTTTGATGTTATTGAGGGTTAATGAAACTGTGTCAAAGCCACACAGACCAAAGACAATTTGAACATCAGAAGGAATCTAGTTCAAGTGATTAAAATATATTGACTTCATAAAAAGTCATTACTACATGATGACATGTAAGAAAAGAAAGAAGAAGAGAAATAAACAAAATATACTCACTGGAAACTACTGGAGGATGCTAAGGTACAAATTGATTACTTTGAAAAATTGATAATTAAAGGGAAGTAACTGAGCATCTACTAGGCCTTCCAGTATTTTAAGATTACTAATTTATACAAAGAAATATAAAAAAAGATTTATAACTGATAAAATAAGAAAGAATAATAGAAGCAGAAAATAATCCTTTTGCAATCCCTAAGGAAATGACGACCACTTGTCAAGTCTGAGAGGACAGTTAAAATACTCCTCTGTTTTTCAACTATGTGTCTGTGTGATGCCACATTTTCTTCATATGCTTCAATCAAAACAACATGTTGCAACAGGCTGAATGTAGGCACAGATAAGAGATGCAGCTGCATTTCATTAAGGCAGACATTAAAATGACTTGTAAAAATGTAAAACAATGTTTTTTCATTAAAATTTTAGGTCTGGAAAATTAATATCAAATGGGTTTGCTATTTCTCAAATGAGCTAATAAGTTAAAAAAATATTTTAAATTTATAATATGATAAATACTGATATAATCCACATAAACAAAAACTCTGGGTTCTCAATAATTTTCAAGCATATAAAAGAAAGGGCCATACAACCCTGGCCTGCATATGATTTTTGTCAAAACATTTAACCTGAATCTAATCATGTGGGGAAAAGAAACCAGACAAATCCAGATTGTGGGAATTTCTACAAAACAGCTGGCCTGGACTCCTCAAAAGTGTCAATGTCCTGAAAGACAAAAAGAGGTAGGTGGATCCTTTTAGATTAAAGGAGATGAGAGAGATTTGTTAACCAAATGAAGTACATAGTTCTTGATTAGATCCTACATGAAAAAAAACAACCTATACAGCACATTTTGGGAATAGTTTGGGAAATCTGAACATTGATTATATATTATATACAATTATTATATCAGTATTAAATTTTCCATTGTGATAATATCAAGGTTACATTGAAGAATGTTCTTGTCCTTAGAAGATATGCTCTAAAATCTTGAGAGGTGAAATATATCTGCAACTTACTTTCAAATAGTTATATATAGATATTCCTCATACTATTCTTTCAAATTTTCTGGATGTTTTCTAGAAGCCAAAGTTTTCTGAAGACACAGCAGAGTGAGATAAAGGCTTGGACTAGTTTTTCACATTAGCCAATCTGGGGATGCATATGTAAAACTGGAAAGGAGAGAGAGGGAACAATGACTATTTGACTGAGTGTGAAAGGGAGCCAGACAATAATGAAGTAGTAAGTTTAAAAGTATCTTCATATAAGATCCAAAGTGTTTTGTTTGTTTGTTTGTTTATTAAAGTGAAGGAAAAGGTGTGTGGGGAGGGAGAGAAGGAATAAAACAAAATTTTATTGAGTATATTATGCGCCAATATATTAGGAACTTAACTGGCTTATTCCATGTAATCCTTACAACAAAATAGATACTACATAGGTATTTAATTTTCCCAAGGGGAAAATGAGTAGTCAGGTAATGAAACTACCTAAAAATAAATTAGACATAAAGAGTCTTGGGCTGAGAACAAAGAGGGCACAAAATATGTCTGTCAAGAACAGAGATGTGGGCACTGGGCATCAGACATGAGCATGTGACACATGAAAGAGGGCTGCTTGAGAGTTACATCACACTGGCAGGTATCAAGGGCATAGAGAATGGCACCTTCCATCTCTTACACAAGAATGCTGTTAAGCTTCATCCTGAACCAGAGGCTACCTTAAGAATCCAATTTCTCTCAAGTATCAGGAAAACATGTACTTCAGTAGAAGTTGGGGATATTCTTAAGCTATTACACATAAGTGAGAATATGTGTTACGTTCATCTAAGAATAACAACTTATTCTGATAGAATTATTTGCAGTACAGTTTTTATTTAACTTTTAAATTTACTTCTGTTATCCAAATTCTACCAACTATTATTAGACCTTGAATAAATCATTTAACTTCTTGGTGCTTCATTTTCCTTATAATAAGAGTTGAAATAAGAGTTCAAAAGTTGTTTGAGAGTTAAATAAAATAATGTGTTAAAATATGTAGCACTATTACATAGAATAATAATAATAGGCAATAATAATGGGCAATAATTAATAATTAACAGCTAGTAGCTAGGACAGTTCAATAAACAAACATTTATTGAATATCTTCCATGTCCTGACATTGTTCTAGGTGCTGATGATAAGATCCCAGGAGCTTACTTTCCATAATTAGTTAATACTTTTGCTTAAGTTGTTTTTTAGTTTATTCTTCAGAAACACTGATTATGTGTTGAATATATGTTCTCTATTAATCATATCTCTTATTCAACAGCACAGTTGTAAGACCAAATGCTTTATAGTAAAATAGACTCTGACTCAAATTCTAGTCCTACCACTAGTACCTTGAGAAAATTATCTTAGTTTTCCCATTTATAAAATGGAAATGAAGATAAACACTATCTAAGGCTGTTATATGGATTAAATGAATTAGTTAGAGAAATTACTTAGCACACTGGTACATAGTAAACATAAAAAATCATAGCTTAAAATTTTCATCAATATGTCCTTTTTCCTTCATTGTGAAGTAATGCCTTAAATATGAACTCTACACAACTTATTTTATTCTCTTCATAGTTTCTAATATAGATTTTAACTCTCCTATAACATTTTTGGATCTTACCTCATCCAGCTATATTTTAATCTTATAATTCTTTCCTATGATCCTCATTCTTATTTCACAGATTGCCATCATTTTTTATCTTAAGACTATAAAGCCAATTCTTACCCAAATATTTCTTACTTTTCTTTTAGCAAATCAGTTATAAGTATGCCTTTCCCTAAAATCAGATCTACTTATTAATGATACAGTAGTCAATGAAACAACTTGACAAGACTCTCGTGGGAGAATGTAACTGTTCAGTGGGAGACTGGCAGTCACCAAAGTTTGGTACGTTTAGGACATTCACATAGGCTGTACATTAGAATGAGCTGGATGAATAAGGAATGTCAGGAAATGGAATTAGAAAGAAAAGAGCCAATTGCCAAGACCCTGAGAGAGATGGTCTGGATTGCCAGGGAACTAGTGAAATCAGTAACCAGAGGGCTGATAGGACTAATAAGTACAACTGCAACTTTTTACCCAAATATACCTGCTCTTGGAATGTAGCCTGTCACCATGCTTCTATAGATAACATTCTTGCTTGACACCATGATACCAAAATGTTGATATAATTCTTTTACAGAGACTCAATTCTTCAACAAGAAACTGCCAGAGCTGATCAGGACCACTGACCTCTTTGAGCATGTACAAGTGTCCAATGGACAAACTTTTAGCATAGAAGGGCCCTAAAACTCCATGCTTGGATCGTGCTAAGGATGTCATTTTATGGTCATGAGTCATAGGAAGATTGTATTTAGAAGATCTGTGCAGGCAGAGACAACAAAATGACTTAAACCCATCCCTATTTTGAAGTTCCTTTCTCCTGTACCCAGATCCTTTCCCATTTGCCATTAAATATCTCTTACTCTCCCTTCAGGGAGACAGATTTGAGACAGACTCCTGTCTCCTCATTTGGCTGGCTTACTGAAAAAACAAAACAAAACAAAAACAAAAACAAAAAAACCTTCCTTGCTGCATACTCGATGTCTCAGTGATTGGCTTTGTTGCACATCTGGCATATGAACTTGGGTTTGGTTATGCTAGTAACGTTAGAGCTGACTGAGCCAGAGGGAATGGTAGTGGAAAGGAAGGTCAGACTATAACAGGGAAAGACTCAATAGGGCCTTGGAGATCATTATAAGAATTTTAATTTTTCTCTGAAGGAAATAAAATGCTGTTGCAGAGTTTAGAGCAGAGAGGAGTGACATAATCTGGCTTATATTTTAACAGCATCATTTTGGCTTCTAATTGAAGTATAGATTCTAGGAGAGCAAGTGTATAAATGAGAACAGTTAAGAGTCTATCATAATAAATCCAAAGGAGAATAATCATGGTGATTAAGAGGTCATATTCTAGATATATTCTAAAGGAGGAATCAAGTAGGATACAGAATGGTACAGGTGACATTCCAATATTTAACTTTCTTAAGTCCTCAATGTTACTATTCAAAAATTTTTCCTCTTATTTCTTCTCTTTATTTCCCTTTACTTTCTTTCTGACTGTAGACCAGTTGCTCCTTCCTGAGGCTAGTCTTACTCCTCTCTTTATAAATGAAACAATGCCGCTGGATCTCTTCTGATCTCTTTCCTAATTATCTACACATCTTTTAACTTTTAAAACAACGAATTGTATGTATTATCTATCTAGTTACACCTGATACTTTCAGTTATTTATTTAGCTAACCAGTAGGCATTTAGGGAAGAAATTGCACACAGACTTTAAAAACCCACACAACCATATTACCTTAAGAAAAGTTCACATACTACTGAGAGATGAAGTATTTAAGATATCTACAAAATAATCAGAAAAAAATTACAAAATTATATGTCAACAAGGTTGTTTAAATCATTGTAGTACTCTGATGCGAGACTATGGTACTCTGATTCAACATTATGACCTTTTTAAAATTTTGTTTATTTATTTTGAGACAAAGTTCGTGCATGTACACTAGTGGGGCCGGGGGCGGTGGGGGGGGTGGTGGTGGCTAGACTCCCAAGCAGTCTCTGTGTTGTCAGCACAGAGCCCAAAGTGGGTCTCAATCTCAAGAACTGTGAGATCATGACCTCAGCCAAAATCAAGAGTAGGATGCTTAACCAAATGAGCCACCCAGGCACCCCAAGCTTATGACTTTTTGCACAAATATAAATTGTTCTTTCTCTCATATCTATGAATTTATTTTTCCTTTTGAGATTGCAATCCTGAATTTATCAACATTTAACTTCCTTATTTTCTTCAAACTTCTGCTTTAGAACACCAGGTGACTTAAGATTCTGTTATAATTCTCTAGAGGCACTCTGGCTTCACCTGAAATTGGCTTTGCAAAAAACCAGAATTCTATGACCAAAAAATTAGCATTTTCCTACCCATTATTTAGGTCTAGTCTCCCAAATATATAAGATTATACTATCATCATATTTTTAAGCCTTTTATGATAAATTTCTTCTAAAAAATAATTTTTTAATGTTTATTTATTTTTGACAGAGAGAGAGAGAGAGAGAGAGAAAGAGAGAGAGAGAGAGAGAGAGAGAGAGAGAGAGAGAGAATGAGCAGGGGAGGGGCAGAGAGAGAGGGAGACACAGAATCAAAAGCAGGCTCCAGGCTCTGAGTTGTCAGCACAGAGGCTGACGAGGGGCTTGAACTCACAGATCCTGAGATCATGACCTGAGCCGAAGTCGGACGCTCAACCGACTGAGCCACACAGGCACCCCGATAAATTTCTTAAACAATTGTTATTATTATGTTTAATTCTTTTTTTAAATATGAAATTTATTGTCAAACTGGTTTCCATACAACACCCAGTGATCATCCCAACAGGTGCCTTCCTCAGTGCCCATCACCCACTTTCCTCTCCCTCCCACCCCCCATCAATCCTTAGTTTATTCTCAGTTTTTAAGAGTCTATCATGGTTTGGCTCCCTCCCTCTCTAAGTTTTTTTCCCTTCCCCTGCCCCATGCACTTCTGTTAAGTTTCTCAGGATCCCATAAGAGTGAAAACATATGGTATCTGTCTTTCTCTGTATGGCTTATTTCACTTAGCATCACACTCTCCAGTTCCATCCACGTTGCTACAAAGGGCCATATTTCATTCTTTCTCATTGCCACGTAGAATTCCAATGTGTACATAAACCACAATTTCTTTATCCATTCATTGGTTATTGGACTTTAGGCTCTTCCATAAATTGGCTATTGTTGAATATGCTGCTATAAACATTGGGGTACAAGTGCCCCTATGCATCAGCACTCCTGTATCCCTTGGGTAAATTCCTAGCAGTGCTACTGCTTGGACATAGGGTAGATCTATTTTTAATTTTTTGAGAAACCTCCACACTGTTTTCCAGAGTGGCTGCACCAGTTTGCATTCCCACCAACAGTGCAAGAGGGTTCCATCTCTCCACATCCTCTCCAGCATCTATAGTCTCCTGATATGTTCATTTTAGCCACTCTGACCAGCGTGAGGTGGTATCTCAGTGTGGTTTTGATTTGTATTTCCCTGATGAGGAGTGACATTGAGCATCTTTCCATGTACCTGTTGGCCATCTGGATGTCTTCTTTGGAAGAGTATCAATTCATGTCTTCTGGCCGTTTCTTCCCTGGATTATTTGTTTTTTGGGTGAGGAGTCGGTGAGTTCTTTATAGATTTTGATATTAGCCCTTTATCCCATGTCATTTGCAAAAATCTTTTCCCATTCCATCAGTTGCCTTTTAGTTTTGTTGATTGTATCCTTTGCAGTGCAGAAGCTTTTTATCTTCATGAAGTCCCAATAGTTCATTTTTGCTTTTAATTCCCTTGCCTTTGGAGATGTGTCAAGTAAGAAATTGCTGCAGCTGAGGTCAGAGAGGTTTTTTCCTGCTTTCTCCTCTAGGGTTTTGATGGTTTCCTGTCTCACATTCAGGTTCTTTATCCATTTTGAGTTTATTATTGTGAATGGTGTTAAGAAAGTGGTCTAGTTTCATTCTTCTGCATGTTGCTGTCCAGTTCTCCCAGCACCATTTGTTAAAGAGACTGTCTTTTTTCCAGTGGATATTCTTTCCTGCTTTGTCAAAGATTAGTTGGCCATACTTTTGTGGGTCCAATTCTGGAAGCTCTATTCTATTCCATGGTCTATGTGTCTGTTTTTGTGCCAATAATATGCTGTCTTGATGATTAGAGCTTTGTAGTAGAGGCTAAAGTCTGGGATTGTGATGCTTCATGCTTTGGTCTTCTTCTTCAATATTACTTTGGCTGTTCGGGGTCTCTTGTGGTTCCATACAAATTTTAGGATTGCTTGTTCTAGCTTCGAGAAGAATGCTAGTGCAATTTTGATTGTGATTGCATTGAATGTGTAGATTGCTTTGGGTAGTATTGACATTTTAACCATATTTATTCTTCCAATCCATGAGCCTGGAATGTTTTTCCATTACTTTCCATTTTTTTCAATTTCATTCATAAGCTTTCTGTAGTTTTCAGCATACAGATCTTTTACATCTTTGGTTACGTTTATTCCTAGGTATTTTATGGTTCTTGGTGCAATTGTGAATGGGATCCGTTTCTTTATCTGTCTTTCTGTTGCTTCATTATTAGTGTATAAGAATGCAACTGATTTCTGTACATTAATTTTGTATCCTGTGACTCTGCTGAATTCATGTATCAGTTGTAGCAGATTTGGTGGAGTCTATCGTGTTTTTCATGTATACTATCATGTCATCTGCAAAAAGTGAAAGCTTAACTTCATCTTTGCCAATTTTGATGTCTTTGATTTCCTTTTGTTGTCTGATTGCTGATGCTAGCACTTCCAACACTATGTTAAATAACAACGGTGAGAGTGGACATCCCTGTCATGTTCCAGATCTCAGGAGGGAAAGCTCTCAGTTTTTCGCCATTGAGGATGATGTTAGCTGTGGGGTGTTTATAAATGGCTTTTATGATGTTTAAGTGTGTTCCTTCTATCCCGACCCTCTCAAGGGATTTTATTAAGAAAGGATGCTGAATTTTGTCAAATGCTTTTTCTGCATCAATTGACAGGATCATATGGTTCTTATCTTTTCTTTTATTAATGTGATGTATCACATTGGTTGATTTGTGGACATTGAACCAGCCCTGCAGGCCAGGAATGAATCCCACTTGATCATGGTGAATAATTATTTTTATATGCTGTTGAATTCGATTTGTTAGTATCTTGTTGAGAATTTTTGCATCCATATTCATCAGAGATATTGGCCTATAGTTCATCTTTTTTTTAAGGGTCTCTGTCTGGTATGGGAATCAAAGTAATGCTGGCTTCAAAGAATGAGTCTGGAAGTTTTCCTTCCCTTCCTATTTTCTGGAATAGTTTGAGAAGAATAGGTATTATTTCTGCTTTAAATATCTGGTAGAATTCCCCAGGGAAGCCATCTGGTCCTGGACTCTTATTTGTTGGAAGATGTTTGATAACTGATTCCATTTCTTTGCTGATTATGGGCCTGTTCAAGTTTTCTATTTCTTCCTGTTTGAGTTTTGGAAGTGTGTGGGTGCTTAGGAATTTGTCCATTTCTTCCAGGTAGTCCAGTTTGTTGGCATATAATTTTTCATAGTATTCCCTGATAATTGCTTGTAATTTGGAAGTATTGGTTGTAATAATTCCATTTTCATTCATGATTTTATCTATTTGGGTCATCTCCCTTTTCTTTTTGAGAAGCCTGGTCAGAGGTTTATCAATTTTGTTTATTTTTTCAAGAAACAAACTCTTGGTTTCAATGATCTGCTCTACAGTTTTTTTAGATTCTATATTGTTTATTTCTGCTCTGATCTTTATTATTTCTCTTCTTCTGCTGGGTTTGGGGTGCTGTGCTTTCTGCTTCTAGTTCCTTTAGGTGTGCTGTTCGATTTTGTATTTGGGGTTTTTCTTGTTCCTTGAGATACTCCTGGATTGCAATGTATTTTCCTCTCAGGACTCCCTTCGCTGCATCCCAAAGCATTTGGATTGTTGTATTTTCATTTTCATTTGTTCCCATATAGTTTTTAATTTCATCTCTAATTGCTTGGTTGATGCATTCATTCTTTAGTAAGGTGTTCTTTCATCTCCATGCTTTTAAGGTTTTCCAGACTTTTTCCTGTGGTTGATTTCAAGTTTCATAGCATTGTGATATGAAAGTGTGCATGGTATTATCTCAATTCTTTTATACTTATTAAGGGCTGTGCTGTGATCCAGTATGTGATCTATCTTGGAGAATGTTCCATGTGCACTCGAGAAGAAAGTATATTCTGTTGCTTTGGGATGCAGAGTTCTAAATAGATCTGTCAAGTCCATCTGATCAAATGTATCATTCAGGGCCCTTGTTTCTTTATTGATCCTGTGTCTAGATGATCTATCCATTGTTGTAAGTGGGGTATTAAACTCCCCTGCAATTACCACATTCTTATCAATAAGGTTGCTTATATTTTGATTGTTTTATATATTTGGGGGCTCCCGTATTCATTGCATAGACATTTATAATTGTTAGCTCTTTCTGATGGATAGACCCTGTCATTATTCTCTTGTTACAACCTTTAATTCATCTATTATCTCTTGTTACAACCTTTAATTAAAGTCTAGTTTGTCTGATATAAGTATGGCTACTCCAGCTTTCTTTTGACTTCCAGTAGCATGATAGATAGTTCTCCATCCCCTCACTTTCAATCTGAAGGTGTCCTCAGGGCTAAAATGAGTCTCTTGTAGACAGCAAATAGATGGGTCCTGTTTTTTATCCATTCTGATACTCTGTGTCTTTTGGTTAGAGCATTTAGTCCATTACATTCAGTGTTATTATTGAAAGATATGGGTTTAGAGTCATCGTGATGTCTGTAGGTTTCATGCTTGTAGGATGTCTCTGGTACTTTGTGGTCCTTGCAACATTTCATGCACAGAATCCCTCTTAGGATCTCTCGTAGGGCTGGTTTAGTGGTGATGAATTCCTTCAGTTTTTGTTTATTTGGGAAAACCTTTATTTCTCCTTCTATTCTGAATGACAGACTTGCTGGACAAAGGATTCTCGGCTGCATATTTTCTCTGTTCATCACATTGAAGATTTCCTGCCATTCCTTTCTGGCCTGCCACGTTTCAGTAGATAGGTCTTCTACTACCCTTATGTGTCTACCTTTGTATGTTAAGGCCCATTTATCCCTTGCTGCTTTCATAATTCTCTCTTTATCCTTGTATTTTGCCAGTTTCACTATATGTTGTGCAGAAGATTGATTCAAGTTATGTCTGAAGGGAGTTCTCTGTGCCTCTTGAATTTCAATGCCTTCTTCCTTCCCCAGATCAGGGAATTTCTCAGCTATGATTTGTTCAAGTACACCTTCAGCCCCTTTCTCTCTCTTCTTCTTCTTCTTCTTCTTCTTCTTCTTCTTCTTCTCCTTCTTCTGGAATTCCTATGATACAGATATTGTTCCGTTTGATTGCATCACTTAGTTCTCTAATTCTCCCCTCATACTCCTGGATATTTTTTATCTTTTTCTCAGCTTCCTCTTTTTCCATAATTTTATCTTCTAATTCACGTATTCTCTCCTGTGCCTCTTCAATCTGTGCTATGGCCACCTCCATTTTATTTTGCACCTCATTTATAGCATATTTTAGCTCCTCATGACTATTTCTTAGTCCCTTGATGTCTGTAGCAATAGATTCTCTGCTGTCCTCTATGCTTTTTTCAAGCTCAGCATTTAATTTTATGACTATTATTCTAAATTCTTGTTCTGTTATATTGCTGAAATAGTTTTTGATCAATTCGTTAGCTGTCGCTATGTCCTGGAATTTCTTTTGAGGATAATTCTTCTGTTTCATCATTTTGGCTAGTCTCTGCAGTAGCTCCAAAGTGCAAGGCACTTCCCCTGTGCTGTCCAGAGTAATTTGTGTTTGTGGATGGGGCTGCAATGAGACCTGTTGTCTGTCCCCAGCTCACCACTGGAGCCACAGTCAGACTGGGTGTACCTTACCTTCCCCTTTCCCAGGGACAGGAATCACTGTGGAGAGATGTGGCCCCTATCTGGGCTACTTGCACACTGCCAGGCTTATGGTGCTGCTTAGATGGGATCTGGCCACGGATGTATTAGCCAGGGTGGATCTGTAAGGTGGGCGGGAGGGGCAGGCTTAGCTAGCTTTGCTGATGGTGGTCCCCTGGGGAAGGGGCCCTGCAGCACCGGGAGGGAGGCAAGCCTGTTGGAGGGATGGATCCACAGAAACACAGTGTTGGGTGTTTGCACAGTGCAAGCAAGTTCGGTGACAGGTACTGTTTCCCTTTGGAATTTCAGCTGGGGGGTGGGAGAGGGAGATGGTGCTTCCCAGCACCTTGTTCCCCCACTGAGCTCAGCTCTGTCTTCCAGGGCTCAACAACCCTCCTTCCTGGTGTCCTTTAGCCCTCCCAGCTCTCCAAGAGCAGAGCTGTTGACTTTCAACATTCCAGATGTTAAGTCCTGCTGGCTGTCAGAACTCATGGAGTCCGGCCCCTCCGCTTTTGCAAACCAGACTTTGGAGGCTCTGCCTTGCCCTGTAGGCTGCCCCTCCACCACCCTGGCTCCCTCCCGCAATTCTGTGTAGTGCGCACCACCTCTCTGCCCTTTCTACCCTCTTCCGTGGGCCTCTTGTCTACACTTGGCTCCAGAGAGTCCGTTCTGCTAGTCTTCAGGTGTTTTTATGGGTTATTTAGGCAGATATGGGTGGAATGTAAGTGATCAGGACAATGTGAGCCCAGCATCCTCCTACACCTCCATCTTCCCAGGTCCTACCATGTTTTATTTCAAACACAGTGCTAAATGGTATGGTATAATAAAAGTAGTTTAGTCTTTGGAGTCTGGAAGAACTGGGTTTGATTACCAACTCCACCACTAGCTGGCTGTGTGACCTTAGGCAAGTTACCTTCTCTCCCTGTCAATTCTTACACTTGCAGAAAGAGAATGGTAATAACTTCTCCAGCAACTCCTGAGAATTAAAGGATATAATGAATAGAGCACCATGTGTCTACCATGGTACCTGGTATATAATAAAAACACAAAAAACAGAGTCTCCATCCTCCCTCCCTATGCTGTCACATTTTTTAGAATTCTCTCTGGAAAAGGGAGCATTCTTAGTAGGGGCAACTGCCTAGTATATGCTTCCTACAATTTAACTTCACTGTTTTCAGGAGTTAAAAGTAGCTTCTCAGCAAAGGACCAAAGGCCCCTAATCTAGATCAAATAATATTTTAAATAATCTTAAAACTGGCTCCCTAGCATCATCTTCTGTCCATCTTATTTACTGTTTTAAATCAAAGCTTCTCAAAAACACAGCTGACCATGTCACCTCCCAGTTTAAGGACTCTGGCTCCCCTATGAGTAAAGCAGTACTTCATTATGCATAAGAAACAGCTGAATAGGTATTGAAATGCAGTAGAATAGGAGCTAACTTTTGGACTTGTTAGTTTGAGATATTCAGTAGTTATCTATGAAGATCTCAAGTCAGCAGTTAGATATATAAGTCTGGAATTCAGGGGAGAAATAGAGAATTCAGGGGAGAGGTCTGGGCTAGAGATAGAAATTTAAGAGAGATCAGGATGGTTTTCTAAAATCATGAGACTAGATTACATATCCAAGGAAATATATAAACAGAATGTCTAAGGTGTCAAAATACTGAGCACTGGGCCCTCTAAAGTTAAAAGCTAAAGAAGAGGAGACTGAAGAGGAACCAAGAGGGGAAAAAATCAAGAGAGTGTTGTGTCCTGAGAGCCAAGAGGAAAAAAAAAAAGTATTTTCAGGAAGCTGGAGCAATCAACTGTCAAATGCTACTGATAGATCAAGTAAGATGGGACTGAGAATTACCCATCAGATTTTTGCCATCTGGTAACCTTGACAAGAGAAATTTTGGTGGAGTGATTGGCTGAGACAAAAGACTGACTGGATTAGGTTTATGAGAGAATGGGGGAAGAAAATTCATTGGAGGAGTTTAGCTGCAAAAGGAATAGAGAAATAGTAGACAGAAGAATAAAGCCAACAGAAATATTTTGGCTTTAATATGGGAGAAATAATAGCAAGTTTACATGCTGATATACCAGAAAGGGGGAAATTATGATTTAAGCAGAGAGGGGGAAAACTTTTGGGAGGCTGCTCTTGGGTCAACAGCAGGAGACTGAATCTGGTACACAAGGGGAGAAGGCTGATCTTGACAAGCAATGCAGATCTTTAGTAACAAGAGGAAAAGTTGATTATAGGTTAGATGCTACATGAGTATATGTGGTAGTAGCATTTTCAGAAAGTTTTTTCAGAAAATTATGAAGCAACATCATCAGTTGAAAGTGAAGGTGGGAGTGTTGGAAGGCTAAGAGGAAGGTGGAAGGTAGCCATCCAGAAGACATGGACAGTGAATGGGACTATTTGCAGGGCTGAATATTTAGTGATTATACTCATTTTTTCAATCCCACCTATTAATTATGCAAAGTTTATTTTCCTCTGAAATTCAGCTAGAAAATTTCTGCCCTCCCTGAAGTAAATCAGTTTTCATTACAAATAATTAGGACAAAGAGACAATAGATAATGGATAAGATGTAATGGATAAGAGAGAAAGTTCACTGGGTTCCATTCTCTGCTCTATTTGCTATTTACCTGTGCAAGTGATTTAACTTTTTTGTGCTCATGTAATACATAGAGCCAAGTTTCCAGCATGTAATAAATGTTACATAAATACCACTCTTATTATTAAACATATTCAGAACCTACCCATTGAAACCCTCTAGATTTTTTAAGTTAGAAAATTCTATTTCCAAGTGTTTAAGTATGTAGTTGTAAAATTTTTTACTTGTAATGTATTTATAATGCCTGCATAACAAAATCAAATAACAACAATTATCTGCACATAACTGTTTTTAAAAATGCTCTTTACATCACAAAGGGATGTCTTGCAAAAGGGAGTTACATTGCTTTTCTAACATCACTTTCTGCTTGAAAAGGCAGATGAAGTGTCCTTCTGCTAAACATCTTTTTTTAAAAATACAATTTGTTGTCAACATAGCTAACATACAGTGTATACAGTGTGCTCTTGGCTTCGGGAGTAAATTCATCGCTTATATACAACACCAGTGCTCATCACAGTTACTCATTCACAATTTCAATATACAAAGACATGCTAACAAAAGTTTTGCTGTAGTTATTTGTCAATGGTACTTTATTTGACCTGACTTCATTTGGCAGCTGAACCTGGCCCAAACTCACATTTTATAGGCTTCATTCATACATTTTGCTGCATAAATATTAATGTGTTTCATTATGAAGTTTTGTTCTAGATAATTTTTTAAAAATCTATACAATTCTGAATTCTGAAACATATCTAGCCCAAAAGATTTTAGCTTAGAGATTCTGGACATGTATTAAGAAATAAACTTATTGATTATACTGAACATGATGCTGCTGTAGTTTTGCAATGTAGCAGCCCTGAAAATTACAATAAATATTTAGGAAACAATTATTGTTATTTTTCCTTCCTGTACATTTACTACCATGTTGGGTTCTGTAGAAGATTACAGAAGATAAATAAGCTATAATGTCTAAATTCATGGAGTTTTAAATTCCATCAGGAAGATAACCATAAATACAACATAGGTAATAAACTAAATGTGGTTTGGATCTTGAGGGTAAAAAAAAAATCATATTAATTAGGGAGACCAAAAAAAAAATAATAATGTTTTTGTGGGGAACGGAGCATGTTAGATGGACTGTTGAGAATACATGATTTTAACATAAAGAGTTGTAATAATGGCTGTTCTAAACAGAAAGAATGGAATGAGCACAAGTACAACTTAGCTAAAGCATGGGACATGGTCCAGGATCCCAGAATACCTTACAATTATATATAACATTTTCATGTGCTTTTCTGGAGTGATTGCTCTTAAGACATTTTCAAAGGAATTCAGTCTTGGTCCATACTTACCACTTGTTTATTCAAGCTCATAAATCACTTTATCACAGAAGAGAAAATAACATTGAAATTACTTTTTTCTGAAGAAATGATACGATTGAGTATTATGCTTCAAAAACATTATAATTTATTAAAATTTTATATAAAGTACATAACACAAAAGGCTGTAGCAGCAGTAGAGAACCAAACACCTAAGTTTATTACATTAAAAACATTGAGCATGAAAATTTACTTCTTTACTTTGTAGGAGTTAACATGAAAAGGAAAACACAATAGGCTGATAAATTATGTGAATTATGCACTATGTAGTTTATTATATGAGGGTCATTCAGCAATAAGAAGGATATTGTGTTTATCTACCCTTATACAAATTAGGCAGATATGGAAGATCTATAGAGTATGTGGCTTTCGAATATTCTAAATGAAGATAAAGTTTAAAAATCCAGGGAAGTAAATCATTAGAGTCACTGTCTTAAGTATCAATTATTTCAATCTGTCCTTTAAAAAAGTGATTGATAAAAGATTCCCTGGAGTTACTTTGTTTTGCTGATAAAGACAGAGCTCTATAACTCATATGTGATTTTCAGATGATAACGTTGATATTCTGTTCAAATATTAAATAGTTGGATTTGAAATCTTGACCAAACTTTCACCCTACCTTTGCAGAGATGTCAAAAAAGGCATCAGCAGATAAAGTCAAGGAACCGTTTAGGATTCATTCAAGTAACCTGAATAAACATTTGTTCGAGGCCTAAGGGTTTCCTGTCATGATAAAAGGGTATGTAAAAGAAAAAGTTGGCAGAAAATCCTTTGTTCAAATAAAATCTTAAGTGGAAGAATAAAGCAAATAAACAGACAAAAGCAGAGTTGTTCTAGTTTGAAAAAGGAATGGGACCAAGTTAAGGAGCACAATTTGAAAACCAATCCTCTGGAAGAGATCATGTTTTTTTCTGAAAAATTATAAAGCAATTAATATTTATTCAAATACAAAACATTGTGGAGAAATAGCAGAGAGGCACACAAACACAGAAGTTGGAGTCAGATGTCCTGGGTTTGAATCTTGACCCTTATACCTTGTAGTGAGCTACTCATCTGTGATGTCTCCACCTGATAGACTCTTAGAAGGATTACATGATGCTCAAGCGTAGTTAGGTATAAATGAATAAGCCTCTTACACAACATCAGGATATGTTAGTGGAACAAAATGCAATTCTTCTCAATTTGTCTAATTGAATACTATGGTGTGTCACCATGGCTTTGGCATAATTCATGTCAAAGTATTATTCTCGTGTTCACTAATTGTACAGAAGGTTTTTTTGTTTTGTTTTTCTTCTTCTTTCTGGCTTTGTACATGTCAAAGATAGGGACTATGTACACTTTCATCTTTCTAGTTCTAGCATAAGCAACTTTTAAATGTAGTATGTAAAAAAAATTAATGGCTTAAACCACTTTAGCAGCATGAAGGAAGCTAATCATATAGTTCATTTAGAGCTGTATCAAAATAATTATGTTCTAGAAAGAGGAACAAAGCATGTACTCAAGAAGACACAAAAAAGTTTACTCAAGTAATGGTGTGATAGTGATGCCTTAATAAAAGGATTTTTATACTATGAACTATTATACAATAGTTAAAAAGAACAAGCTAGGACTATAAATAAATATACAGAGCTTCAAGTCACTGTTGCATGAAAAAATGATGAAGGATAATACACAAATTATATATATATAGGATATCATTTATATATGAACATATCATACACACATTAAAAACTAAGATAGAGGTAGGGAATAATGGTAGGGAAGGGCATTAGAAGTATTGATCAAAGAGGACTTAAGCCTTACTGGTAATACTTTACCTTTTTAAAGGAGAATGTATTATTGTGTTACTTGACTAATTAAGGTATAATATCTCAAAGGCTGAAGCAGAAGCACTAGCTGTTAGCATTAACAGGTAGGTCTTAATACCAATGCCTTGCCTTCAGATTCTTGCAGGATCAAGCCCCACATTGGGCTCTGCACCGAGCATGGAGCCTACTTGGGATTCTCTCTCCTTCTTTCTCTCTTTCTCTCTCCCCACCCCCTGCCTCCACCCCTCCCCATTTGCACATGCACATGCTCTCTTTCTCTTACAAAAAAAAAAAAAAAAAGCCCAATCCATTGCATTACTACATGTTTATTTTTAAGATAACAGAAAAACTGTCACAGGGTAGACTGCACCATAGAGAAAATTAAATAAGATTATTGGTAAATTACCTTCTCAAGAGCCCCAATTAAAAACAACACTTTAAGTTTATTCATTTTATTTATTTTAAAAGAGAGAGAACATGCATGCACATGAATGGAAGAGAGACAGAGAGGTTGAGAGGGTGAGAGAGAGAGAGAGAGGGAATCCTAAGCATGCTCTGCACTGTCAGCACAAAGCACAATAAGAAGCTGGATATCATGAACAGGGAGATCATGACCTGAGCTGAAATCAAGAGTCCTACACTTAACCAATTGAGCCACCCAGTACCCCAAGAGCCCAAATTTTAATCAAAGAAATTATGGTGGAAGCGACTGTTGGATAATTCTATGGACTACAAAATATAGAGAAAGCACTATAGAGCTCTAAAGACAGGGAAAATAATTCATGAGTTGGCCAATGAAAATTTGAACGTATAATTAGAGTAGACTTCAAAACAAGGAAACTTATTGGGGGTAAAGAGGTATATAACATAATGATAAAGGAGTTGATTTTCCAAGAAGACATAACAATCATTAATTAATGTGCATGCATCTACCAGTTGAGCTTTAATTTTTTGTATGGCAAAAGCTGATAGAACTACAAAGAGAAAGAGATGAATCCACTACTATAGTTGGACACCTCAACACCTCTCTAACAGAAATGGACAGATCTACCAGAAAAAAAAATTAATGAGGACCCAGTTAAACTCAACAACATCATTCAACCGGTTATAATTGACATCTATAGACTATTTCAGTCAGCAGCAGCAGAATGCACATTCTCAAGCCCACTACGAACATTCATCAAGATAAAACACACCTTAACAAATCTGAAGAATAGAAAAATGGAAATTATAAAATGTCTGCTCTTAGACCACAATGGGATTAAGCCTTCAACAGAACACACCTGAAAATTAAAAAACACATGTAGATTTTACAACATACTTTTAATTATCACATGATTCAAAGAAAAAAAAAATCTTGAGCAATTTAAAAGTATTATGAAGTAAAAATGAAAGCACAAATTACCAAAATCTGTGGCATACATATAGCAAAAGCAGTGCTTATAGGGAAATTTATAGCATTAACTAGATATTTTAGAAAAGAAGATCCAAAATTTACAATCATCAAAGCTTTCTCCTTAGCAAACTAGAAGAAGAGCAAAGTAAGCCATTTAAAGAAAAAAAAAGAAATAATAAAAATTAGGTCAGAAATCAATGAAACTAGAAACAGCAAATCAGTAAAGAAAAAAACAACCAAAGCTAGTTCTTTGAAAAGATCAATAAAATCAGTATAAGCCTCTAACAAACCTAATTAAGAAGAGAGAACACAAATTACTAATATCAAAAATGAAAGAGGGGGATATCACTATAGATCCTATATACATTAAACAGATAATAAAGTAATACTATGAACAACTCTATGCCCACAAATCTAAATGAAAGGAACCTAAATGAAATGGACCAATGTCTTGAGATACACAATCTGCCAAAACTCACACAAGAAGAAATAGACAATCTGAACAGGCCTATATCTATTAATGAAATTGAATCAGCAATTAATAACTTTCCAAAACAGGAAGCACCATGCCCAAAGGAGTTCACTGATAAATTCTGCCAAACATTTAAGGAAGAGATTATCCCAATTCACCACTATCTCTTAGAAAATGAGGGAATGCTTCCTAACTCAATCTATGAGCAAGTATTATGCTAATATAAAACCAAAGACAGTACCAAAAAACTACAGACTGATATCTCTCATGAACATAGATGCAAAAATCCTCAAGAAAAACCTTAGCAAACTGAATTAAAAAAATTTAATAAGAAGTCTACAACACGACTAAATGGGATATATCCTAGGTATGTAAGAATGGTTCAACATTTGAAAATTAATGTATTCCATCACATCAACAAACTAAAAAGACAATATCACATGATCATATCAATAGATGCAGAAAAAGCACTTGAAAAGATCCAGCACTCATTCATGAAATAGCAATAGAAGTGAATGTCCTCAACTTTGTAAAAAATATCTACAAAAAACCCTACAAATGATGTCCTACTTACTAGTAAGAAACTAGAAGCTTTCCCATTAGACTAGGAACAAAACAAGGGTATCTCCTCTCACCACTCATCTTCAACACTGTAGTGGAAGTCCTACTAATGCAATAAGACAAAAAGAGGAAATAAAAGGTATACTCATTAGGAAGAAAGAAATAAAACTGTCTTTGTTTGCAGGTGACATGATCTTATTATGTGGAAAATAAATTTGTAAAAAACCTGACAAAACAACTCCTAGAGCTAATAAGCACCTATAGGAAAGTGGCAGGATGCAAGGCTAATATATAAATGTCATTTTCTTAAATCTAGCAATGAACAAGTGGCATTTGAAATTTAAAACACAATGTCATTTACATTAGCACCCATAAATGAAGTACTCAACATAAATGTAACCAAATATGTACAAGACCTATAGGAGGAAAATCGCAAAACTCACATTAATTAAATAAAAGAAGTAAATAAATGGAACATTCATGGATAGGAAGATTCAATATTGTCAACATGTAAGGTCTTCCCACTATGATCTACAGATTCAATGCAATCTCACTAAAACCCCAGAAAATTACTTCATGGTTACTGACAAACTGATTTATAGTTAATAAGCAGAGGTCAAAGACCCAGACAGACTATCAACACATTATTGAAGTCGGAGGATTGACACTACCTGACTTCAAGACTTACTATAAATATACAGTAATCAAAACAGTGGTGAAAAGTGGTATTGGTGAAAGAACAGACAAATAGATCAATGTAACAGAACAGAAAACCTAAAAATAGACCCAAATAAATATAGTCAACTGATATCTGACATAATAATAAAGGCGTTGCAGTGGAACAAAACTATCTCTTCAACAAATAGTGTGGAACAACTGAGCATCTACATGGAAAAAAAGTTAAATTAGACACAGACCTTACACTCTTCATAAAAATTAATTCAAAACAGATCACGGACCTAAATGTAAAACACAAAATTATAAAAGTCCTAAAAGATAACATAGGAGCAAATCTAGATGACCTTGAATTTGGTAATGACTCTTTAGATACAACATTAAAGTCATGATCCATAAAAGAAAGAACTGAGAAACTGGATTTCATTAAAAGCAAAATTTTCTGCTATGCAAAAGATATTTCCAATAGAGTAAAAAGACAGAGTAGGAGGAAATATCTGCAAAAGACACATCTAATAAAGAACTATTATCCAAAATATACAAGAGCTGTTGAGGTTCAACAATAAGAAAATAAGCTGATTAAAAAACAAGCCAAGAACCTTAAAAGGCATCTCACCAAGGATACATGGATGACAAATAAGCATATGAAAACATCGGGGCGCCTGGGTGGAGCAGTCGGTTAAGCGTCCGACTTCAGCCAGGTCACGATCTCACGGTCCGTGAGTTCGAGCCCCGCGTCAGGCTCTGGGCTGATGGCTCGGAGCCTGGAGCCTGTTTCCGATTCTGTGTCTCCCTCTCTCTCTGCCCCTCCCCCGCTCATGCTCTGTCTCTGTCTGTCCCATAAATAAATAAAAACGTTGAAAAAAAAATTTAAAAAAAAAAAAAAGAAAACATGCTACACATCATATGTCATCAGGGAAATGCAAATTAAAACAATGAGATACCACTATACACCTATTAGAATGGCTAAAATCCAGAACATAGACAATACCAAATGCTAGCAAAGATGGAGAGCAGCAAGAATTTTTATTCATTGCTGATGGGAATGCAAAATAGCATAGCCATTTTAGAAGACAGTTTGGAGGTCTCTTATAAAACTAAACATCCATACAATGTAGCAATTGCACTCCTTGGTATTTACCCAAAGAAATAAAAAACATATGTCCATACAAAAACCTACTCATGGATCATTACAATAGTTTTCTTCATAATTTCCCAAACTTGGAAGCAACCAAAATACCCTTCAGCAGGTGAATGGATAAACTGTGCTACATCTAGACAATGGAATATTATTCAGCACTAAAAGGAAATGAGATATCAAGCCATGAAAAGACATGGAGGAAACACGTGCATATCAGTAAGTGAAACTGTATGGCATTCTGGAAAAGGCAAAACTATAGAGACAATAAAAAGATCAGTGGTTTCCAAGGATAAGGGGGCAGAGAATGAATAAATGGAACACAGAATTTTTAGGGCAGTGAAACTACTTTGTATGATACCATAATTATGGACATATTTTATGGTACATTTATCCAAACCCACAGGTACAATATCAAAAGCAAACCCTACTGCAAACTATGGATTTGGGGTGATTATGATATGTCTATGTAGGTTCATCAATTGTACCAAATGTTCCTCTCTAGTGGATGATGTCAGTAATAGGGGAGGTTATGCCAGGGGAAGAAGTATATGGAAAATCTATGTACCTCCCTCTTGATTTTTCTCTTAAAAATAATAAAATCTTTAAATGAATTTGAGTGTTATTTCTCTTTTGAAAGCCATAGCAGAGAGAATGTATCACCAAATCAGTTTCATTTTTAGTCTCTGATACCAATTATATTCAACTTTCGAAAGAAATGCATTAGTTATAAAAATATTTCATTTCTGTTCAGTTTCCTCTGTGGTCTGATGGTGTCTCTCCAAATCTAAAAGGCATTTTCCATCATCTCCAGCTTCTGACAGAGGGGTCAATTCTCTAGTTTTCCAGATATTGCTTAAACTATTCAACTCAGTACATCTATAATTCATTATATAAATGCTAATTGGTAGAATGTTTCCTGCCTCCACTACAGTACAAACCACGAGGGCTGCAGCGACCCAGGTCTGCCCTGTTTTACTATTTTTTCAGCTAGCACCTAGCATAGTGCCTGGCATATGGCAGGTGCTCAATAAGTATTTGGTTATTAATACATGAACAAAATAAATAGTTAAATCTTGAGGACATTATGCATGAAATAACCAGAGAGAGAAAGACAAATGCCACATGGTATCATTTACACATGGAATAAAAAAATCAAATTCATAGAAAGTAGAAAAATGGTTGCCAGGGGCTGGGAAATGGAAGTAGGGAGAGATTGGTAAAAGCATACAAACGTTAAAGATGAATAAAGTCTGAGGATGTAATGTGTAACATGGTGACTAGTTGAGAACATTGTATTATATAATCAAAATTTGCTAAGAGAGTATAACTTAAATGTTCTTGCCAAAAAGAAAAAAATATATATGTGAGGGGATGGAAGTGTTCCTTAACTTGACAGGGAGAATCTTTTCACCATATATATTAAATCATCATACTGTACACTTTAAATATCTTACAATTTTATTTGTCAATTATACCTCAATATAACTAGAATAAAAATCAGGCTAATAATGTAGTACAATTAAAAATCCACCATTACCTACATAACTAGTGTCTTCTAAATAATATTTTACTGTATTACAATATTTGTTTACCCATATTACATCAAATTTATTCACTACAAATACTGTCACAGTAAAAAGTATCCAAAGAATAAGAGGTTGGCATCATCAGTTATGATGACTGGTTCATTTAGAACAAAATTTACTGAATATCTAATGTATTCCTAACACTGAGTTAGTCACAGTACATACAGAGGTAAGCCAATGAAAAATTATCTTTTCCTTCTTAATACAAAATCACAGACCTGCATTTATAGAACTGGTGGGTCATTATGACTTCATCTCCTTGAAAGGTATTAGAGCAATTCCCGACAACTTTCTGGTCCATTCCAACCTTTAGTAAAGGAATGCAATGAGCTATTCAACCAATTGCTTTTGGCTAATTCATTTTCTTAGGGTAAGAGAGGTCATCTCTTCAGATCCCTGTGTACCCACTTCCTAAGTGATTTTTTTTCCCTGCCTCTTCTCTCTTCTATCTTATACCAAGAGAAACCCAGTTTTCCCGGGTGATTTCTTTACAGGCTTTATTGTCTCTCGCTCCCAACTTGGAAGAGAGGTAGGGAAACTGGTTCTTGGTGAAATTAGTATCATCCATCCATTTATATCACACACTTTTAATCACCCTTCATCTTGCAATCTCCTTTACTTCCACTTTTACCTTCCTAGATGTTTTATCGTTTGGCTCACATTTTTTCTTACAATGCTCTATTGTTTTTCTTTGAAATTTAAACAGAATTTCCTATTAAGAGAAATGTAGTGTAGTTGGTAGAGAGCACAGATTCTGGAGTCACACTACTTGGGTTTGAATCCTGAGTTCTGGGTTTGAATTCCTAATTGTGATTAAGGCAATTTAACACCTTTGGGTTTTAGTTACCTGTTTGGAAACTAAAAATAATAAATAATATGTATATTATAAGGATTAAATGAATTAAAACACCCATAAAACACTTAAATAGTCACTGCTGCATAGAAAGCGCTCTAAAATGCTGTTATCATTATTATTCCTGGTAACAATATCTATTTTTTGACCACTGACTTTCAACTTCTGGACATACTGGCATCCACACATAGTCTACCTTGAACTAGCTGATCACACAGCCCTACTTTAAGATTTCACATTGGCTATACCTCTACAATTATTAAATCCTTTTACTCATCTTTTTACTTATGAAAATTCCCAGAAACTTCTATTATCTTGCCTTACACCACTGATTTTCTCCAAATTCATCCAAACACCAGCACTTAAACTTCCCATCCTTTAATTTTAATGATTTCCTCATATAACTCTTCAAGTCTTACTCAGTCTAATCTTAATCTCTTTACTCCTCTTTGAACATATACACTTAAAAGCACTACTCAATGTCCAGAGATCAATAATCTTACTTGTCCTTTAATAATCAAATGAAGTTCATATTTTCCATTAAATCTTCTCCCATCATTATACAACATGTACATTCCATCCTACAACTAACTTCCCCCTGACCAAACACACCAACTCACAAACCACACAAATCTTAACCATTTTACAGATTTGCTTATCTGCGCATTTAGTCAATCTCTATTTTACATGCAAAAAGGACTTACATGCATATATGTTACCTCTTAAACTCTATTATAAACTTCTTGACTACAGAAGCTGTAGTCCAATTGAAACTGACAATATGCTAAACATTTATTTCAATACTTTGCATGTATATACCCATTTAATCTTCATAACAACATTGAGGAGTAGCTACTGTTATCTTCATTTTATATGTAAGGCAGGGAGAAGTGAAGTCAGGGGAAGAATATCTAAAGCACAGATCTAAATATAAGAGGTATAAAATAACTGCTGAATGAACTTACTCATATAGTTTTGTAATCTTGTTCTAGTTTCGTGAATGATTTATAAACATACACCTTGAGTTTTTTTCATAAACATTGCCAAATAAAGGTGCTTCATTTTTACTACTCAGGACTAAAAGAGGACCATGTCAATAATAGTTGTTCAACAAATGCTTTCTAAGAGTAAATCTGGAAAGACATTTTATGTGGTTTTAGATGCTATTATAATATTATAAAAGAATTTGTATTTAAGTTAGGGTGCTTTTGGTTCTATATGCACATTCTGAAGTCACTTCTGAAAATTAAGTAACATTTGTCATATACCTTCTTGTGCACACCATCTCTGATTTATAAGCACTGCAATGAAAGAGTATCTAACCTATGGTAACCAACAATTAGTTACTAACTAGTTGTACGATTCTTGGAAACTGAAATTTATGTCTTTGGGACCTGCTTATCTATAAAGAGATGGAGCTGGGCTAGAAAAAACTGGTCTTCAGGGGATTCTATGGGAGTCATTCACTTACAAAATTAGACTACTCTAAGGAGACAGTAAGAATGAAGGAAATCATATTAATGTTGAAAGAAGCATTCAAGAAATTAACCAAAGTCCGATGAGAGTAGTAACTCCAATTATGCACTGGAGAATCAACTCATTCATACAAAGAAATTCAACTTGTAACTATGACTAAATAATGTCCAAAGGAAACTTAAGGCCACTCTCAGTTGTGTCCATTTTCTCATGTAGCCTCTTTTCACACAGTGCTTCAATTAATTTAAAATGCAATTAAAACCCCCTGAAGCTGAATACGTATGTTCAGTAACAGTTAAATACATTCATCTTTTGTGGAAAAAAAATCATATTCTAGATATATACAAAGCAAATATTCTTTAAGAACAATTAATTTAGGTAGAATTATTACAAATACTACTAATAAATAGTTGGGAATCATTTTTATCAAAAAAGGCTTAATAGTTGTAAAGAATCATCTGTTAGGCATCTACAAAAATAGTGAATTTAAAATGCCTTTTAGATTTTATTCTCTTGGTGCATTTTAAATATACATATCAAACTCCTTTGAAAGTTCCCTTAAGGTAAAAATTTCCCATTCCCTCCTTTCCTATTTATAAGTAGAAAACTCTTGAAATCAGAAAACTCACAAACAGGAAGCAAAAAAGCAAGCATTCAGATCTTTGGTTCCTTGTCTAGGTGTGATCTCAGCACTCCAGAGGGAACTTTAAACTCATTTCGGCTCCTTATAATATATACTGATTGTTAGAATTTAAATGTGAAATGATCTTTAAGTGTATTTTTATCTTCAAATAGAAATGTATTTGCTTAGAATTTAGTGTTGATAGAGAAATTTAAAAATATTTTCTATTAGAGCTCAAATCCAAAATACATTATGTAGGTCAATCCAAAATCATTAAATATGTAATTTAGACAATTCTAAAAACATGAAAGTCTTGTTGCAAAGTAACAGAAATTGTTACTTCGATGTCCACAATTTTCTTTTGCTTTAAACTGTTTACTCCTATCCCCTTATATACTTATTTATAAAGATATACCAAACAAAATGAGAATTTTTAAAAATTTGTTTAGAATTACCATTATATAAGTATTAATAAATATGCATGTAGAGAAAAGACAAAATCATGTAGAAAATTTGTAACTGCATTATATATATACAAATACACATAGTACATATACATAATTTTGATGATTTTTACCATTTTTCTTTTGATCAAAATTTTAAGCTTAGTACATATTTCATATAATATATAATAGAAATATGAAAATACAATTACAGCCAAGCTATTTCTTTAAAGCTAAATGGGTAATGAACAATAGCAGCACTGTCCCCAAGATTAGTATAACTTGAGTCTAATATCGAAAGCATTAGTCAAGAGTATGGAATGTTCAAACCACATTCAATTTTGAGTATTATAAATAAAAACATACTGTTAAAACACAGTCATATATTTTAAATTATATGGAAATATCACCATTTCTTAGAAGGGACAATTAAAATATAAAAAATATCAGATTTACAATCTAATAAATCTTGGTCTACAATTAAACCAAAAATAAAGAGCCTACCTTCCATTGCCCTTTTAAAGAAGACCTTACAGCTCCCACAGGTGAGGACGCCATAATGACAGCCTGATGCTTCATCCCCACAGATTAAGCAAATCTTCTGAGGTAAGGACTCGAAGCTGTACTGTGGGCTCTGGTTGGCATCTGAATCAGGCCTTGAAATGCAAAACAAAGTACTCCATTTATTTTTGGGTGCACCACTGTCTAATACTAAAGTTTTCTTAAGTAAATTGACAGAGTGAAAGAGGATTTTAATATAGCACCATATGTATACACACCCTTGAAAGGCATGCAAACTAGGTGTACCTTTACAGGATCCATCGCATTTGTAAATTATTAGTCATTCATCAGCAGCACCAACTTAAAAGAATAATATATAATTTAATGTTCAGAAAGGCTAAGGTCCATTTTTTTTTAATCTTTCTACAAAACTCCTTATATAGAATAATCAACTTATTCTTTGACAAATGAAATGTTATGCCCTTCCTGTGCACATCGTAACAGTAAACGTGTTTTTGTTTTAGTTCAATCGTACTCAACACTGCTTTTGTTTTCAGTTTTTAAAACACCCCGTAATGGCTGTTTACTTAAACGAGTATGTGTTTGCCATTTTAAAGAATTGTTCAATATACTGACACTGTTTTACCTTTCACAACACAGAAGAGTCTAAACCGAACATTATGGGATTTTAAAATCCCACTCCTTCGGTATGTAAATTGAAATGTTTTTGAAAACCTGTGTGAAAAAAGTTGTAGCGAATCCGAAACAATATTAGAATACAGTGCACTGGAGAGATTGATGTTTAAATCCATAATGTAACTATATTACACATAACTGGAGTCTTGAAATTTGTATGATAATACAGCCATTGAAGGTCCAAAACCCGTCAGGTTCTGCTTTCGGTTCTGGCTAGCTACCATACATTAAGTACCACCCCTCCCGGAGGAACTGTGCCTTAAAGTCTCTACTAAAGACATTCCCAGTAAACATCCTTCAAAGAAAAGAACCATTTTGTAAAGCCCCCAACTCGCCGCATCCCCTCCCACCCCCCCCCCCCCCCCCCCCCCCGGCTCCACTGGATTACTGCGCACCTATAGTGACGCTGCACATTTTAAATTAGGGTTGATCTCGCCTCGAAATCTCGCAGATTTGTAAAATTCAGAAGATATTTTCGAGGAGGCACGCTCCAAAAACGGCATATTATGCGCCCCCCTTGTGTCCCCAAAATAGTGAGGAGAGGAGGGAAGAAAAAGGAAACCAAACTACCCTTGTGCCCCGCCCCGGCCACCCACCCCCTTGCGGCCACTTGGGTGAGCAGGACCCTGGGACCTGGAGCGAGCGGCGACGAAGGCGCCTGGCTGCTACTCGCGGGATGCGTACGGCACTCAGCGCCCCGCCCGCGACCCTCACCTCAGGTAGTTGAGATAGGGCTGGTAGACCTGCGGCAGGCCCTCTTTGAGCACTGCGGCCTGGTAGCCGAGCTGCGGGAGCCCGTTGAGACTGAGCTGCGGGTAGAGAGCAGGGGCCGCCCCGGCGGAAGCAACAGAAGCTGAGGTGGAGGCACCGTCCCGCGGCAGCATGCAGGCGCCTGCGCCCGGCGCCTTGCAAGGCGGCGGAGCAAACGGGCCTTGCTGGGGCGGCGCGCCCTCCGCTTTGTACAGGATGCACTCCAGGGTCGACCCAGACGAGGACGTGGACGAGACTGTGGCACTGGCGGGTGCGGCGGACGCCCCCGCGGCCTCCCCGGGTCTGGACGACGGCGCTCGCGGAGGGAGCGGCGGCAGCGCCAGCGGCAAATCCGGAAAGACTGCGGTGTTGGGACCCGCCACCAGGTACGGCCGCGGGGAGCGGGCAGCGGCTTCGGTGCCTTCCTCCTCCTCCTTGATCTTCAGGGCTGGCGGCTGGAAGTCGCCGTAGAGCGGGAACGCATCATCCTTGGGCTCGGCGTCGGGCAGGTACGCACAGTCGGAGAAGTCGCCAGCAGCGACCTGGGTGGAAGAAGCCGAGGGTGAGCCCCGCGGCGGGGCAAAGGCGCTGACAACCGCGGCCCCGCCGTCATAATTCTCCCCTTCCAGCAGTTGACGGGTGCGGGCGGCCAGGAAGGCCGAGTTGAGGGGCAGAATGGGCACGTGGATAAAATCCATCATCGTGGTGGCCAGCGGGGAGCACCCGGGCGCCGCTGGCGCGTCCTGCTCCGCCAGGGCGACCTTGGGCGCCAAGAAACGGGAATCTTCTTTGGGGACCAGGGTGACGCTTCCTGCGGCCACCCCAGGAGCGGTGGCTGCAGTTCCTCCTCCAGCTGCCGTGCCTCCCAGAGGCCGGGATTTGCCCTTCAGAAGTGGACCCACGGAGCCTTCGGACTCCAAGCCATCCTCCTGCTCTACGTCTACCACAGCAGGCTGCGGAGCTGGTTTCACTGAGGCCCCAGACCAATGGTGGCTCCCAGAGGTCAGGGGCAGCAGCTGTCGGGGCGGTGACAGACCCCTGGGCAGCACTTTGTGGGCAGTTGCCGTTCCGGAGCTGTCGCTAGCCTTGCCCTCTGGCCGGCTCATGAGCGAAGACAACCCCCCCTGGGTGGTGGGGGCAACCCGGGGGTCTTCAGGAAGCTCAGAGCCAAACAGGCACCAAGGGCTGGCGGCCTCACAGGCAGGAGAGCTGGCGTGGGTCTGCCCGGAAGCTGAAGGCTCCAGTAGCGTGTCCAAGACACTGTGCAGCAGCCCTCTGTCCTTTTCTGGGGGTCTAGAGCTGCCAGCTCCTGCACTGCTTGTGGCTTCAACTCTGGGATACGCCCCCTCCACGTCTGACAGCGGCTGCTGGTCCTGTGTCTTCGGGTCCGGGTCTTGTCCCTGGCAAGGCCTAGGGAAGAGCAACGGGTCCAGAGAGATAGGTATAGCTGAGACTACAGGCGAGGAGTTCGAGGTCTGACTCTCCTGGAAAGGGCCAGCGTCCCGGAGTCCCAACAGAGGCGCTCGGAGCAGTGTGGAGGAGGGCGCGGCGCCCGCCACGTGGGGAGCCTGGGGTTCCTTTGCCTTCAGCTCTGTCATGACGACCTGGACTCCCCTTATCTCCTCCCCTGTTTGTAAGGAGGAGGGATAGGGGAAGGAGGTGGGGGTGTAGGGAATATAGGAGCAGCGGGAGGAGAAAATTAATGTTGAATTTGGCTGGACCCGGCGGGGCGGGGTGGGGAGATCCCCACCTCCCGGGTCGGAAGGAGGCGGTGCTGGTCAGCTACTGCTTTTGCCCCCCCATCTGGTAGGCAGAGGAAGGGTGGCAGTTGTTCTGTCCCTTAGTCTGGTGGGGAGAGCAAAAGAAGGTAGTTGTGCAGGATCTCGTCGCCTAGCTGGGAGAGTTCTCCGACTTCAGTCCGAGGATGGAAGACGCAGAGTACTTACAAGTCCGGCACTCGAGTGGCTGCGGATTCGAAAGCAATTACAGGCGCAGCTCTATCTTCCGACTTTTTCTCTGGCTTCAACCCAGTGCGTGCCTTGTAGCTCCCAATCCCTGACGCCGTCCTACTTTCCTTCTCATTAAAACCCTGGGACTACTTGATTTTTCGGCAGTCTAGGAGGACGAAACGCCATTGGTTTACCTATTTCATTCAAATGCCAAGTGAAACTAGTACGTACTGAGAATGCTGCTTACGCTCCAGAACTTCGAATACTCAAATATTATAAAGCTTAACTCGAGTAGTGACAGCTGTAGACTGGCCCCACAGGTTTCTAATGACGTCTCCTCCCTATCGAGATGCCCCGCCCAAAGCCTCTCCTACACCAATTACAGGCCTGAGCTGAAATTCTGGAGTTGTTATTCCCAACCGCTAGTCTGATTCCACTCTGAATGGCAGGTGCTGTGGGATGGAACTTCATACACATATTAGATGTTTTAGTACCAATTAAGAATCATGCCCAATCTAACTGGAAAAGTGAATGGATTCTTTCAGGATTTCAGTTTTGTAAAGATTTAACATCGAGGAAGATATTTGGCTTTATTATGTTTTAGAGTGAATGCATCAAGGATGATCCTAAATAATACAAAAGAGATCCTCTCTCTTACGACTTCCGTGAAAGCGAGTACTTTGAAATTTCTCTCAATACATCCAAGGTGTCTTGCTTCTCTCAAACAGTCCTCAATGTGGCAGAGAAATTTGGGAGTGGAAGATAGTTGATAATACCTTTTGACCTGTTCTGGAAGTTTAGATGTTGGGTACCATAGTTTGATTTGTCCTAAGGAATTCATTCCAACTTCTAATAGTATTTTAGGAAAGTTTTCCTTAGGTTATATTCTTATATTCTGGGCTACATCATAAGTTCTTCAATAGAGTTCCTCAACATACTTATTCTTAAAAATAATTATCTTTGAGGTTTATTTTTTAAGTAGATCACTTCTTACTTCATAAGATATGGTAGACAGAGGGGAGAGTATTGCAATATATTTGAGATACAGAGTTATAAAGTAACAATCTGCTGAACCCATGACCATTGGGTATCTTGATGTCATCCTAAATACCATATTCAAAACTGAATCAATCATTTGGAAAGTTCCTCAATATCCTGTCTGTGCCGATGCCCTACAGATTCTTTCAGATATAGAGAATACAGTGGAAGACTCCAAGACTCCAGGAGGGGCAAAACCCATTTAGGGATCTTGGATCCCTGAATCACCTGAGGCAAAACCCATTTAGGGATCTTGGATCCCTAAATCACCTGGGGCAGGTCTACATGAATGAGAAACCTGTAGGCCACTGGATTTTGGAATTGCTTGTTCTAGCAATTAGCTTATTCTAACAAATTTTGGATATAAAGGAGTTAGGGAGGTAGAGGAGGGGTAAAGTGAATTCCAGGAAACAGAGAGAGTATGTTCATGGAACATCAAATAGGAAGACATAATATGGGAACTGCCAGGAGGCCATCCATTATGGATTAATCTTAGAATAAATATGAGAATGGAAGAAAATGAGACTAGAGAGGTGAACCAGTTTATTATTATTAATACTTTCATTGTTGCTTTCAGGCTTTTCTCTTTTCAATCTATTTTAAACCACTTCACATGCTTTATTGAGATATAATTTACATACCATATATTTCACCCATTATAAAGCATACTATCTCATGTTTTTTAAGCATATTCAGTTGAGTAGCCATCACCACTATCAATTTTAGAACATTTACATTACCCCCAAAATAAACCTCATTCCCATTAGTAATCACACCTCATTCTCCCCACCCCAAATCTCCCAGCAGTCACAATCTACTTTCCTTCGCTGTGAATTTGCCTTTTCTGGACATTTCATATCATATAAATGGAATCATACTGTATGTGGTGTTTTTATCCTGGCTTCTTAAACTTAGCATAATGTTTTAAAAATTCAGCCATGTTGTAGTATGTATCAATACTTAAATTCCTTTCCAAATAATATTTAATTTGTGTGGATGTACCACACTTTATTTATCCATTTATCACTTGTTGGACATTTGGGTTGTTTCCACTTTTAAGTTATTATAATGTCGCTATGAACATTTGTGTACAAGTTTTTGTGCCAACATATATTTTCATTTACATTTTATGCCATAGAATCTGTAGAATTTGTACACTCTGTATAGAACTGCCAGGTAGCCTTCTAAGACCTTTACATGTGTTAATGTATTTAATCCTTTAACAATCATGTAAAGTGGATACTATTATCTCCATTTCATAGTTGAGAAAACTGAGGCATAGAGTAACCCAACATTATAAAGGTAGTAGTAGCCTAGTTAGATTTAAACCCAGGTAATCAAAATGGCAACCTTCTTTGGGGTGTAATTTTTAAATAGCAGATGGTTTGGAATTTGGTTTTCATATTGCTATAGCCATAAAATTGGTGCTGGGTTTCATTTTAAATGACAAACTATATTTGGCTCGATTTTGATTGGTTATAAAAATTCCCTCAAGCCAGCCAGACTGACTACTTTGTTTCTATAAGATTTAAAATTTTGAAGTGGGAAAACAGTAATAAAGAAGCCCAGCATGTCCTAAATCACCATGATGCCATGGAATTTAATGCTGGGTGATTAGCATTGTTGGCATGGGAATTCCCAAATATATGAATCTTTGAGTGAAACAAAATTTACTATCAAATTCAGATGTGACAGGACTAACTCCAAATATTCTTGAAGACTATTTTTGGGGAAGAGAATTCAAGTTTGGAAGTCAGTTTGTTTATACTTTGAAAAGAAAAGTTTTATTAAGGTATAGCTGTCATACAATAAGCTGCATATATTTAAAATGTATGTTTCATGAAGTTTTGACATATCCGCGTATCTGTGACACCATCTCCATAAACAAGATGATAAATATACGCTTTTGCACCAAAAGTTTATTCACACCGCTTTTCAGTCCTTTCCTACTGCTCTTTTCTTATCTCCTCCTGTCCCTGCCATTTCCCACCTGTCCCTAGGCAACCATTTACCTGTTTTCTGTCACTATACATTAGTTTTTCTTTTTAATTCATATCTGATTTATTAAACATGTTAAATTATACACCTACATATATGCTTTGGGACTGTCTCCTTCAGTTTTTTTACTGATAGCCTTTACTGTTTGTTTGTTTGTTTGTTTGTTTGTTTGTTTGTTTGTTTGTTTGTTTTAGAGAGGGAGCGAGGGAGTGGGTCAGAGGGAGAGAGAGAATCTTAAGCAGAATCCATGCTCAGTGTGATCCCAACGCTGGGACCATGACCTGAGACGAAATCAAGAGTTGCACCCTCAACCAATTGAGCCACCCAGGCACCCCAAAGCTTTACCTTTTTAGAACAGTGTTAGATTTACAGAGAAATTAAGCAGATAATACAGAGTTCCCCTATATCCTTTGTATACAATTTCTCCAATTAACATCTTATGTTAATATGGTATATTTGTTGCAATTATGGGATGAATATTGATACATTACTATTAACTAACACACATAGTTTATTCAGATTTCCTTAGTTTCTACCTAATGTTCTTTTATTTCCAGGGTTTTTTTCTAGGACACTATATTACATTGCTGTCATGTCTCCTTAGGCTCCTCTTGGTTGTGACAGTTTCTGAGACTTTCCCTATTTTGATGATGTTAACAGTCCTAAGGAGTCTGGTAGGCATATTGCAGGATGCCCTTTTATTGGAATGTTATGTTGTTCTCATGATTATACTGGGTTTATGGGTTTTGAGGAGGAAAATCACAGCAGTAAAATACCATATTGGTCACATCGTACATACTGTCAATCAGACCTAACACTCTTGATGTTAACCTTAATCAACTGGATGAAGTAGTATTTGTCAGGTTTCTCCATTGCACAGTTACTCTTTTTTCCCTCTTTCCATGCTGTGAACTTTAGAGGGAAGTCATTATGAGAAGCCCACACTTAAGGGAGTATGGGGGAATAGGGTGTTCTGTTCTTCCTTCTTTAGGGTGGAGTGTCTACATAATTTATTTGGAATTCTTCTGCATAGGAGATTTACCCCTTTCTTCCCCATTTACTAATTTCTTTAATCTTGTATTTATATCAGTATGAGCTCATGGATATTTATTTTATACTTTGGGTTATAATTCAATACTATTTTATTTTGTTGCTCAAGTTGTTCCAGCTTTGGGCATTGGAAGAGTTTGTGTTGTGGTGTGTGTGTGTGTGTGTGTGTGTGTGTGTGTGTGTGTGTTAGCACTTTCTTACTTTCTGTCATTAAAAGATGCTCCAGACTCATCTTGTCTATTTCCTCCCCAGTCCTAGAATCAATAATTTACTGGAAAGTCATATTAGCAATGAAGGATCTAGATGCAAATGTGTTCTACATTCATTTTTATTTCTTAGAATTTAGTATAATGCAGTATATGCTTTTTTTCATCTACCCTCTTTTACTCGGCATAATTATTTTAAGACTCATCTATATTGTGATATGTATCATTAGTTCATTCTTTTTATTGATGAGTAGTAATTCATTGTGGGGATATACCATAGTTTGTTTATCCATTTACCTGTTGATGAACATTTTGATTGTTTCCAGTGTTTTGATATTACGAATAAAACTACTATGAAATATGTGCACAAGTCTTTGTATGGATATATGTTTTACCTTCTCCTGGGTATATATATACACCTAGAAATGAATGGTTACCTAGGAATAGTTACATTCCAACCAGAAATATATTACAGTCCTAATTCTTCCCTATCCTAGACAAAAATTGGTATGGTCAGTATTTTTAATTTTAGCCATTCTGATAGATACATAGGTGGCATCTCATTGTGGCTTTATTGCATTTCCCTAATCACATGATATTACTCATCTTTCACATACTTATTTGCCATTTGTGTATCTTCTTTGGTGTGTCTGTTCAAATGCTTTGCTTTTTTAAAAATTGCATTAATTTCCATATTATGAATTTTGAGAGTTCTTTATGAATTCTCATGCATGTCCACTGTCATATATGTGATTTGAAAATATTTTCTCCTAGTCTGTGCCTTATCTTTAAGTTCTCTTAACTGTCCTTTGAAGAGCAGATGTTTTTAAAATTGGTAAAGTGTAGTTCATCAATTTATACTTTTCTGAATTATGCTTTAAATGATGTTGCAAAAAACCCAAGGTCACAAAAGTCTACTCTTGTGATTCTTCAGTTTTTATAGTTTTTGTGTGTACATTTATATCTATGAATCATTTTAAGCTACTTTTTAATATGGCATGAAGTATAGATCAAAGTTTTTATTTGTTTTCAATATGGATATCCAGTTGTTCCAGCACCACTTGCTGAAAAGAATATGCTTTCTTAGTTGCCTTTGCACCATTGTTGAAAATGTTATTCATATATGTAAGGGTCTATTTCTGGACTCTCCATTTTGTTTCACTGTGCTATTTGGCAATCTTTAGGTCAGTATTATAGTGTCTTGATTGCTGTAGCTGTATAGTAGTTCTTTGGTACTTGAAGTGTTACTGCTCCTACTTTATTATTCATTACAAATTTTGTCATTCTAGATCTTTTGCATTTCATATAAATTTTAGAATCAGCTTATTTCTCAAAATAAGACTGCTTTGATAATAATTGGGAATGAATCAAAACAGATAAATTTGGAGAGGAATTGATGACTCATCAACATTAATTCTCCATCTTTCTGTGAAGAAGACATGTATCACTATTTCTGTAGGCCTAATTTCTCTCAGCAATGTTTTGAAGATTTCATTGTATAGGTCTTTCACATATTTTGTCATATTTATCTCCAATTATTTCATATGTTTTGATACTATTGTAAATGGTATCTGTGTAAGTGTTCTATTGCTTACAAATAAATCACCACAAAATTAGTGGCTCAAACACCACCCAGTTATTATCCGTTTCCATGGGTCAGGAAATTGGGCATGTTGGTTGCATCCACTGCTTAGGGCTCTTAATGGCTACAATCTATGGATCAGCCAGGACTGCATTCTCATCTGAGGCTCCGGGTGTTCTTCCAGGTTTATTCAGGTTGGTGGCAGAATTCAGTTCCTTGCAGCTTTTGAACTCATGGATGTTTCTGTCTTTGAGGTCAGCAGGAGAAATTTACTCACGCTTTTTAAGGGCTTCTGCCAAATTAGGTCAGGCCAACCCAGAAATCCTCATTTTGATTAATTCAAAATAATCTGATTTGGGATCGTAATTACATCTGCAAATTTCCTTTTGCCATAAATGTTACATAATCATGGAAGTAAAATATATTGCTATCATTTTGACAGTCTCATCCACATTCAAGGAGACGAAATTATACAAATCATGTATACTGTGGGGAAGAAATTTTGAAGGCCATCTTATAATTATGCCTAATTTTTGTTTTATATTGTACATTTCTAGTGATTATAAATAGAATTGATTTTTTAATTGGAATGATAAGAGTAGGAGTCCTTGGTGGTTCCCTGACTTTAGGAGAAAACATTCAATCTTTTATTAATAAGTATGATGTTAGCTGCACATTTTTTCATAGGTTCTCCTAATCAGATTGAGGAAGTACCCTTCTATTCCTAGTTTGCTGAGAGGTTTATTAGGAGTAGATGTGGGTTTTTGTCAAATAATATTTCTGTACCTTTTGAAGTTATCATATGGTGTTTCTCTTTTAGTTTGTTAATATGAGTTTCATGAATTAGTTAATATTAAGCCAACCTTGTATTCCTGGAATAAATCTACTTAAATATGATGTAACATTTAATATATTACATTTGATTTGTTAAGTACTTGTTTAGAATTTTTAAATCTCCAATATTGTTCTGTTCTCAACTAAGTAGGGATAGAGGGAGCATACCACAACATAATAAAGGTGATATATGAAAAACCCACAGCTAGTCATCCTAAATGGGCAAAAACTAAGAGCTTTTCCCCTAAGGTTAGGAACAAGACAGTCTCACTACTCTCTCTCACTACTTTTATTCAACAAGTCCTGGCCTCAGCAATCAGGCAACATAAAGAAATAAAAGGTATCAAAATTGGCAAGGAAGAAGTCAAATTTTCACTATTTGCAGGTGACATGATACTCTATATAGAAAACCCAAAAGACTCCATGAAAAAAATTGCTAGAACCAATACACAAATTCAGTAAAGTTGCAGGATATAAAATCAACATACATAAATCTGTTGTATTTCTATACACCAATAATGAAGAAGCAGAAAGAGAAATCAAGGAATTGATCCCATTTACAATTGCACCAAAAATAATAAAATACCTAGGAATAAATCTAGCCAAAGAGGTAAGAGATCTGTACTCTGAAAACCAGAGAACACTTATGAAAGAAATTGAAGATGACACAAAGACATGGAAAAATATTCCATGCTCATTAATTGGAAGAATAGATGAAAAATCCTCGTTTATACAGATTATCAAAATAATCTCTACAATTTACATGGTGATGGACTGAAACAAAGTAACTTATTTAAACATAAAGTGAGGGTGCCAGTGTGGCTCACTCAGTTAAGCATCTGACTTTGGCTTGTGTCATGATCTTGGCTCCTGGGTTTGGGCCCCATGTCAGGCTCTGTGCTGACAGCTCAGAGCCTGGAGCTTGCTTCAGATTTTGTGTCTTTCTCTGTCTCTGCCCCTTCCCTGTTCTCTCTCTCAAAAATAAATATTAAAAAAAATAATAAAGTGAACACATTAATTTCCTGTAACAAAAATTATCCTATACCTACTCTGTCATTGAAAGTTACAATCTGTGAACTTTTAATTTATCTAGAAATATTCTTTCTAGACTGATAAATAAATGAATATTTCAAAAAGTTCCAGTTTTCCTCTTACCAAGTAACAAACAAAAATATGATAATCATAGCTAATACAGTTCTCTTTATATTTAACTTTACTCTTTGCTTCTTAAGACAAAGAGCCAGTCTGGAGTTAAATAAAATAAGACCTTTTTAAAAAATTTTTTTAATGTTTATTTATTTTTGAGACAGAGAGAGACAGAGCACAAGTGGGGGAGGGGCAGAGAAAGAGGGAGACAGAATCTGAAACAGGCTTCAGGCTCTGAGCTGTAACCACAGAACCCAGTGCAGGGCTTGAACCTATGAACTGCGAGATCATGACCTAAGTCAAAGTCGGTTGCTCAACCCACTGAGCCACCCAGTGCCCCAAAATAAGACCTTTCTTTGACTCTCTCATCCATCTATTCTTTGTGATTCTTTGGTCACTCTAAAGTAACCCTAAATTTCTTTCAATCCCCATACCTTTCTCTGAAGTCTTTCATTTTTGCCTATAGGTCATTAGAAATTTAATTCTCAAAGTGTTTTATAGAATTTGTTTTAATTCTGATAAGTATTTATATATCACTTCTTATTTATTTCTTATGGGCTGTTGTGGCCGCCTGTTGGAGCAAGGGAAGAAGGTTGAGAGGGTTGTCAAGAAGACAGAACTCAGTTGAGTGAGGGCTGATAAAGGCAGGGAACTTTAACTGTATCTGTTATGCCCTTTTTTTTTTTTAATTTCACTCTTCAACTGTTTCATGCTAGTATATAAAATTAGTTAATTACTACATAACAACTTTATATCCAGAAATTTTGCTAAATTTACTTACAAGTGCTAGTTCCTGTTTTATGGATTATATAGGATTTTGTAAGCAAACCATTGACATCTATAAATAAAGTTTTTCTTCTTCTAAAAAAAGGAAGAACAAATGTTGTTAATATGTCTATGCTACCCAAAGCAATCTACACATTCAATGCAATCCCTATCAAAATACCAACAGCATTTTTCACAGAGCTAGGACAAACAATCCTAAAATTTGTATGCAACCACGAGAGACCCTGAATAGCCAAAGCAATCTTGAAAAAGAAAAGCATCACAATTCCGAACTTCAAGTTATATTACAAAGCTGTAGATCAAGCAGTATGGTACTGGCACAAAAACAGACACTTGGATCAATAAAACAGAAAACCCAGAAATGGACCCATAACTATAAGGTCAAGTAACCTTTGGCAAAGCAAAAAAGAATAGCCAATGGAAAAAAAAGGCAGTCTCTTCAACAAATGGTGTTGGGAATGACAGCAAGATGCTAAAGAATGAAACTAGACCACTTTCTTACACCATACACAAAAATAAATTTAAAATGGATGAATGACCTAAATGTAAGACAGGAAACAGTCAAAATCCCAGAGAAGAACACAGACATTAATCTCTTTGATACTGGCTGTAGCAATTTCTCACTAGATATGTTCCCTGAGGCCAGGGGAACAAAACCAAAAGTGAACTATGGAGACTTATTCAAAATAAAAAGCTTCTGGACAGTGAAGGAAAAAAAATCAACAAAACTAAAAGGCAGTTTTCAGAATGGAAGAAGATATTTGCAAATGACATATCTGATTAAGGGTTCGAATCTAAAATCTATAAAGAACAATCAAACTCAACACCCCCCCCCCAAAAAAATTATCCAGTTAAAAAATGGGCAGAAGGGGCTCCTGGGTGGCGCAGTCGGTTGAGCGTCCGACTTCAGCCAGGTCACGATCTCGCGGGCCGTGAGTTCGAGCCCTGCGTCGGGCTCTGGGCTGATGGCTCAGAGCCTGGAGCCTGTTTCCGATTCTGTGTCTCCCTCTCTCTCTGCCCCTCCCCCGTTCATGCTCTGTCTCTCTCTGTCCCAAAAATAATAAATAAACGTTAAAAAAAAAAAAAAACTTTAAAAAAAAATAAAAAAAAAAAAATGGGCAGAAGACATGAATAGACATTTTTCCAAAGGAGACATCCAGATGTTTTATAGACAAGTGAAAAGATGATCAACATCACTCATCAGCAGGGAACTACAAATCAAAACTACAATGAGATATCACCTCACATCTGTAAGAATGAATAAAATTAACAACACAGGAAATGACCGATGTTGGCAAGGATGCAGAGAAAGGGGAACCCTCTTACACTGTTGGTGGGAATGCAAACTGGTGCAACCACTCTGGAAAACAGTATGGACGTTCCTCAGAAAGTTGAAAATAGAACTCCCTTACCATCCAGCAATAGCACTACTAGCTATTCTCTTTTCTTGTAATGATTTTGTCTGGCTTTTGTATCATGAATTACAAGAAATAAATGGCATATTTTTATATTAATAAAATAAAATAAAAATTACAATTTAGGGTCTTCATAAATACATGTATTTTGGCATGAGCTGTTCTTTGGTGTTGCCTCTCTATCTTGGCAGTGGACATCACATGAAAAGAAACCCATAAAGTTGCCTTAAACTTGAAAAGGTGATTAACTTTTGTCAAGTCTATCCAGTTTTACAGTGAATAAAGGAAACTTTCTCTCATTTTACAAACATCTACCTACAGTATGTCACTAAATAATTTGCTTTGCATGTTATTTTACAATAGATAAAACATTTTTTATATTATCACATATAATGCTCATAAAAATTCATGATATAAGTATTGTCTCAATTTCGCAAATGAGAAAAGTGAAGCTTAAAGTCTTAGACCTAATAATTAGTAGAGCCAGAACTCACTACTAAGGTTTCTGGTTTCAATAAAGAGCTATTTTCACTTTACACATTGTGTTGCTCTATTTTTTACAATGCAAAATGTTTGGTAGTTGACAAGGTGTATATGGAATAGTCTAGAAACATTTACTTGTTCTGAGACCCTTTTCAGAAAGGCATGTTGGGCCATCCTGACCTATGATTTGGTTACTTTGGATTTTTCTTTATTATTTATACAACTTTGAGAGCTGGAAGTCTTCTGTATTTACAAAGTGATGATTGTAAGTGAGAGCTGGCATTTGATGTGAATATACAAAGGTCGCTCTCTCACCTGCTTGAACATACTCCCATGGGTTCTGAATACAGTGCCCCACATAACTTTTGGATTATTATCCACAGATGCACTGACCACCCATAATGAATACTGCTTTTTTCAAGTTTCAATTTAAATTCCAATTAGTTAACATACAGTATAATATTAGCTTCACGTATATGGTATAATGATTCAACAATTCTATACAACACCTGGTGCTTATCAAAACAAGTGCACTCCTTAATCCCCATCACCTATTTAACCTATCCTCTACCAATCTCCCTCTGGTAAACATCACTTTGTTCTCTGTAGTGAGCAGTCTGCTTCTTGGTTTACCTCTTTTTTTCCTCCCCTTTTCTCATTTGTTTTGTTTATTAAATTCCACCTATGAATGAAATCATATGGTATTTGTGTTTCTCTGATGGACTTACTTTGCTTAGCATAATACTTTTTAGCTCCATTCATGTCATTGCAAATGGCAAGATTTCATTCTTTTTTCTGGTGAAAAATATTCATATATATGTCACTTCTTTATCAATTTATCTATCAATGGACATTTGGGCTTCCATATTTTGGCTATTATAAATAATGCTGCCATAAGAATGCATGCTTCCCTTTGAATTAGTGTTTTGTATTTTTTCAGTATATACACAGTAGTGAGATTACTGGATCATAGGATAGTTCTTTTTTTTTTAAGTTTATTCATTTATTTTGAGAGAGAGAGAGAGAGAGAGAGATTGAGAATACAAATGGGGGAGGAGAAGAGAGAGAGAAGACGTTCCATTCACATCAGTGCAAATGGCAAGATTTCATTCTTTTTATGGCTGAGTAATATTCGTGTAGGGGGTGTGGGGGGGGTATGTGTGTGATCTTTTTGTTTTTTCTCAAATCTAAAGTTAGGGTTAGGGTTAGGGCTAGGGTGAGGGTATGTACCTGGCAGCCTGCAGTTCAGAGACCTATCCAGAGAATAAAACCCCAGACTTCTGCTGGGATGAGAACAGACATGACAGCATCTACTGAGCTGAGGCAAGGATGGGGTTTGGATCTATAAATATTCTTTAAAAAATTGTTCAATTGTTCCTTTTGTTTTTATCTCTACTTTCACATCCATTTTTAGAAATATTACCAATATTTAAATGTTTGAGGTCTTCTACAGGGTAAATAGGCTGCTTCTCAGGTTTTTTTTTTTTTTTTTTTTTAATCATGTGTTCATGAACCTGCTTTTTTGGATCCAGGTATAAGTTTAGAATTAGAGTTAGGGTTAGGGTTAAGGTGATGGTGTGTGCCCAGTATCCTGCAGTTCAAAGAGCTCTCCAGAGGGTTAGGTTTGGGGTAAGGGTTAGGGTTAGGAGTTAGGGATTAAAGTTTAGTGGTAGGGTTAGGGTTAGGGTATGTGCCTGGCCATATGCTGCTTTTTTTGAAGTTTATTTATTTATTTTGAAAGAGAGACAGAGAGAGTGAGCAGGGGAGGGACAGAGAGAGAGGGAGAGAAAGAATCTCAAGCAGACTCCGGGCTGTCAGCATGGAGCCCAATGCAGGGCTCAAGCCCACTAACCATGAAATCATGACCTGAGCCGAAAACAAGAGTCAGATGTTTCACCGTGACTGAGCCACCCAGGTGCCCCTTATACTGCTTTTATAGCCATATCAGGTAGAGTGTATTTTGGCTCCATGTAACAGGGTCCACAAAACAGGGTCATTGAGCAAATGTGACATATAACAGATGTTATCTCACATAACAAATTCTAGAGCAACGTAGTTCTAGGGTTGGTTAATCAGTGGCTCAGTAATATCTTCTAGGTCCCAAACTCCCCATCTTGCCAGTCAGCTAGTGTCATAGGCTTAGGTTTTGTCTTCTTCTTGTCCCCTAGTGTCCAAAGATGGCTATTGAAGCTGCAGGTATCAGTCTCACATAACTGCATCCAAAGTTAATACAGTGTTTCTACTGGCATGTTTTTCCTTTTCTCCTCCTCCTCTCCTTCCCCCTCCCCCTTCTCTTTCTCATTTTCCTCCTTTTCTTCTTCCTCTTCTTTTTCCTCTTCTTCCTCCTCCTCCTTTCTCCTCCTCCCCATTCCTCTTTTTTTTTTTTTTTTTTTTTGATCCAGAAAGAAACCTTATCCAAAAGCTGACCCTGTAGACATCCTATCAAGACTTATTGGCTACAACTGGGTAATCTGCCCACCACTAAACCAGATACTCAATGGGAAATTTGATTAGGTTAATTGTGATTCCTCCACTCTGAGTACTTTGCTACCAAAATGTGAACAAAATTGGGGTTCTGTTAGAAAAGAATAGAAGTAGGGAGATGGATGATTGGAATTCAAGAAATTGTATCTGACATTTTTCCAAAGTCTCATTTCCTGCAGAATCCTAAATGACAATCTAAATAAAAAAAAATAAATTCACACTAATGTATGAATGAATTCAATAGCCTGTGTAATTTTATAAATCTTTAAAATGTTCCTTAAAGATAATTACTTTTCATACATACTTAATATGTACTTGTGATTCTCTTTAAAATGACTGTCAACTTAAAATATCCTTTTATGTGCCTTGTATTATTCTTCAATGTTATGTACTAATTACTAATTTCAACTTTGTGCACTAATTATGGCTATAGTTCTCATTTCTTTGGCTCTTCAATTTAGCATATAATTATCCAAAGCTTACACATTTTGCATTTGTTACTTTTTTTTGTTCTTAGGGCTTCATACACTTAAATAGATGGCTTTTATTTAGTTTTGAAAAATCTCATTTTTAATTCTATAGTCTGGCATTCTCTCCTTAATGTAATGTGATTTTTAGGAATTTTTCCAAATTATTATTAAAAGTCTATATTTACGTGAAGTATTATAGAATTAAGAAAGATTGGCAAATAACAGTAGTAAAAATAAAGACCTGTCACAGTTAATCTATAGTTGACACTGTCTAATATGCGTCATTCATTATTTGTGCTATTAAGAAAACACTACTATGATATTGGGAAGGATAATCAAAATCAAGAATCAGAAGGTAGTTATTTTACTACATTCTGCAATCAGATCTTTTGGAGCAGGGGTCATAAGCACCAGCTATTTATCTTAAAATTTTTAATTATATAAATTTCAAATTTATCTAGGAAGGGGAATAGGAGTATATATGCTATATAAAATAGTAGCTATGTCTCTGCTAGGTTAAACACCAGGAAGAATACTTTCCTGGTGAAGTTGATAAGATCAGTAGTAATTGTATACTTGAGCTTAAAATAAGGAACTATGATAATTTTAAGTTTAAAGTTATAATACAGGAAACAAAACTTTTGTGGTTATACTATTAGTTTTGTAGTTATACTACATGCATTGGAGTGGATCCTCCCAAAATATATTCATATAATCCATATAATCCTTATAACTTGCAAAATATACAGCAAAAAAATAAAACTTATAAGGTGCAAAATTGTGTGCAGAAATAGAAAATTCCTACTTGATGACAGACCATATCTTGAACTGCAGACATTTTTTTTCAGTTATAAGCCAAAGTCATTCCTCACAAACTTCATTAGTCCATTATTTTGACTTCTTAAAAAAACTAACCAATTCATTGAAAATGAGGAAATCCAGGCTTAGAGGAAGCCATTATCTTTTCACAGCACCAATTATTGTGAAAACACAAGATAAATGGCATAGCTAAATTTAGAAAATAGAAAACACAGTAATATTCCTTATCATAAATAGCTACCCAAATGTACCAATTTTAGTAAATGGAAATTAAAGAGAAGAAAAGTCTCAAACAAGAACAGTCATTTATTTTGTATTGCTATGAGGAATCCTACTCCTGCTCTTTTACTTTCTCTGCCCCTGTGCTGCTTCTCAACCTGGTGTCTGCAGTTTTGTTGTTCTTCATCAAGGCAATCTTCTATTCTACTCTCCTTGGTAGTTATCTTCAAATGACTTTGGCCCTCTGCCAGTTTTCATTCTTCTGCATGTTCTTCTTATCTCTTCCCCAAATTTTTATTCTTGTCCATGAAGAAATGAAAGAAATGATGTTTATTAGTAAATACCATACTTATAAAAAATGACATGAGACAGGCTTTAAAATAAATTTTAGTAATAAAAAATCTTTAAGAATTAAAAATACTGTAACCATGGATTTAGCCACAGAGTTTCTCTGTGAGGAAATGGGGATAAAAGTACTTAAAAGTAATTTTAATTTTAGAATTCAAATAATACATCATTTCAAGATAGTTGTATCTTCTTTTTCTGTCTCCCCTTTTCTCTACAACTCAATTTAATCAATAGTGTTACCTTCTCTAATATTTCCCATATTTTTTAATATGCTTGTACTTTTATTTGATTTTTGATTTTATATTCTTTGACTTCCACTTATACAAATGAATCAATCACAAGGCATTTTCTACTTTGTCCCTTTTCTCCCCATTCTCTTTTGATTTTTTTAAATTTATATCATTCATAAATACTATATTCTATCTCTTTTCCCAATGTTTGTTTTCATTTTAGATTTTCATTGGTTAAAAATATCTATCACTCACTTAAGATTCCACCATACCCTTGTTTCTTTAGTAGTTTCCAAAAGAACTTAATGAAGTTCCTATATGTTCAAATTTGTTGGTTTTCTCTCTTTTTGAAGGAGTGCTTAGGTGAATGCAAAATCCTGGGTACTTACTCTTCTTGTGTATCTTATAAATGTTTCTACTCTATTTCCTGACTGTAGAGATGTTTGATTCCATTGTCTTTAACTTTTGTTATATGATGTGCTGTTTCCATATGTAGATTCAGTTTATTTTATGATGTGCTGTTTCCATATATAGATTCAGTTTATTTTATGAAAATATTTTCTATTTTGAATTATAGTTTAAAATATTTATTCTGTTCCATTTTTATTTTCCTCTTTGGAGACTTCATTCATGTAAGAATTGGTTCTCTTTTGCCTGCTTTATATATTTATTTTCTTTCTAATTCTTTTCTTTCTTTTTTATTTTTGGTATATATCTTCTATAGCCCTAGTATTTTTCATGATATATTAATTTCCTAGGGCTGCTGTAACAAATTTTGTGTCTCAAAACCACAAATTTATTCTCTCACAGCTCTGAAGTCTACAAGTCTGAAATCAAGGTGTCAACAAGATTATGCTCCATCTGAAGGCTCTAGGATAGAATCCTTCCTTGCCTCTTCCTAGTTTCTGGTAGCACCCAGAAATCCTTGGTACTCCTTGCCTTTTATCTGTATCACTCCAATATCTGCCTCTGTTTTCATGTGTCCTTTTTCTCTGTGTGTCTCTGTATTCTCTCCTTTTCTTATAAGGATACCAGGCATTAGATTTAGGGCCCACCCTAATCCTTGTGATTTCATCTCAAGATCTTTATCTAATTACTTTTGCAAGGACCTTATTTCTGAATGAGGTCATCTTTACATGTACCAGAGGCTAGGATTTGAACATGTCTTTTGGAGGGACACAATTCAACCTACTATATCTGGTGTCTATGTTCTTTGTTCTCCTCCAACGAAAAAGAAAACCTTATTTGAAAATAATTTCAAATGTAGAGAAAAATTTTAGTTGGTATACAGTAAACTCCCATGATTTTGTTTAGTTGGTCAAGATATTGTTCAGTTTATTCGTCATGTAATTTCTCCTTTCTCTTTCCAATCTTTATTATTATAGTTGAATTTTTTTTTATTTTCCTGCTCCAATTTTCCCTCTACCTTTATCAGTCAGCATACTTCTGCAAGGAAAAGTTCTACCTCATTTATGTATGTATGTATGTATGTATGTATGTATGTATGTATGTATTTACCCAGTCATTAACAAAATGGATTCATGGATTTCAGTTTTTTAAGTTCAAAATGTTTATTTTTCAATACTATTTTTATCCCAGTACTCAAATTGAACTAGTTCTGCCAATGGGAGTTCCTGTACACTGGGTTCTTTGTCCTTTTAACATGCTCTAATCACTTGTTCTTAACACTTTCTTATTTTTTGACTTAATATATTCTAGGATCATTTTGCATCCTGTCCCAGCCATTGAATCATTCTTTTTTGTTGTTGTTGTTCTGAGGAAACGTTCATTTTAGTGAAAAATATAATTAGAAACCCATACCCAGGCAGTCAATGTGCTCACTGGAGTATCATCTCTGTTTCTAGCCCCTTTCAGTAGACAGAGCTAAGAAATGTGTGCATGTGTGTATGTGCACCTATAATCTATTATACGTATATAATCTGTATAACATGTATGTATAACTTCTGTAATCTAATTATCTATGAAGATACTAGATGTCATTAGTTCTTTATTGATACCTTCAAATAAAATCATCTCCATAGTTTGCATTGCCTTCCCCCCATTCTGTTTGTATTTTCCTCTTCCACAGTGAGAACACTGGCTTCTCACATTGAAACATTCAAAAGCACTTATTTTATTTCCTCAATTCAACAGTATACCTAAATAACTCCAGAATTGTTTCACCCATATTACTATTAAAAAATACCTATAAAAAATTAAACTTTTTTTCTGTTCTTTTTCATTTCTCCACCCCAACTGAAGAGATATAGGTAAATAGCATGTTAGGGTTTTTTTTTAGCTTTGTATTTTTATTTTATTTCCACTATTATGTTATTCATGTAAAATAGAGTTGTATACATTTGTTTCAGTTTCTTTTCAATATTTTTGTTCCTTTACCTCCTGGTGATTTATTTTTATTTCTATAACATATAGAACATGCTTCTAGAAGTGGTAGCTACAAAAAATTATACTTTCTCAGAGAAATTTCATGCCTTCCTCTTTCCCTTTCATCTTTACCCCAACCCCCGTGGGTGATCAGTTTTGTTGTTTTCTGGTTTATTCTTCCTGTGTTCCTTTTGTATAAACAGATAAGTTTGCTTTTCTTTTTCTACTTATTTACCATATAAAAAGTAGCTCTCTTCATTTAATTCATCTTGGAAATTATTTCATGTAAGTCCATACAGATCTTTCTCATTAATATTTATAGCTGCATAGTACTGCATTATGTGCATATAAACTATAGTTTACTCAGACAATATCCTATTGATTGATACATGAATGACTCTGAATTTTCTCAAAGGGTTTTTCAGTATCTGTTGTCCTTCAAATTAAATCTTTATTTCTGCAAAAAAATCCCCACCCCCCATTTTTACTTGGTTTTTCCAAGTTCTTGATTTATCCACTGTTGTCACCTCATAACCTACTGTTTTCTGGCCATTTCTTACCCGAATATTTGTACTTTTGCTTTGTGGTCTTCCTTCAGAATAGCAATTGCTTCAAGAGGTAGGAAGATGGTGGTGGAGTAAAAGGACCCTACGCTTGCCTCATCCCACAAACACAACTAGATGACTAGCAAATCATCCTAAATAACCAAGAATTGATCTGAAGACTGGAATAAACACACCACAACTAAAGGTAGAGAAGAGGCCACATTGAAGAAGGTACAAAGTGTGGACATGTGGTTTGGGAGATAAATGGATTATGGCCACCAAGGTGGGGTGGAAGACACAGTCGTGAAGAAGGGCAGGAGACAGACTATCACACAGGGCAGCATGTGGGGGAAGTGAATCACCATAGCAATTTGCTTGAAAAGTGAGGAGGCCCAAATTTTTTAAGTTCTTGCAACCAGCAGGGATTAAAGCTTGGAGTTTTAAAGTTCAGTGGGCTTGGGCTTAGACCCTGGAGGACATTGGACTGCTTTTGCAGAAAAGGCAGGCAAACAACTCACAGACATAGAGCATGGAGACATGATCTGAAGAGTACCTGGGACAACAGAGGGGAGGTCACTTGCTCATCGTGCAGTGTGTCCCAGGGAGACAGTGTTCGACAAGAGACACTTCTGGGAACAAAGAGACTGGCTGACACAATTTCCATTCCCTTTCCCTCAGCATAAGCACAGGGTCATCTGTGGGAACTAGCTCAGTGCTGATACTTGCTACATAACTTGCTTACAACAAGCTCTGCTCCTCCCCACCTACCCATGCTCCAGTGGAACCACCCCTTCCAGTCATGCATGCCTCCATCCCAGCTTAGTGGGTGCCTTCCTCCAGACCAGCCCAAACCCCTGTTCACTGACCATCCCATCTCCTGATTCAGGAGTTTTTCAGAGTCTTGGTTCTGGCAGTGGTGGCAACAGATCTCATTTCATAAACAGACCAGAGCACTCCTAATTAAAACTCACCACATTCATGCTAGGGACCAAACACTGCCCACAACAGGCAAAGAAAGCCTCTTCAGACAACTGCCCTGAAGGATAAAGCAGACAGGATAAAACATCAGAGCACACACAGCACACATTAGAGACACTCCTGGAAGCACTGGGATGTGGGGAACAGGAGGCACTACATGTAGGCCACTATTGGATTGCTTCTTCATAAGGCCATTACTCTCATGAATAGGAGACATAGCTGACTCTCTTAACACAGAGAAACAGGCACAGAGATGTAGACAAAATGAGAAGACAGAGAAATTTATCCCAAATAAAAAAACAGGAAAAGGACATGGCCAGAAATCTAAGTGAAACAGCTATAGGTAACATGGCTGATAATTTAAAGCAATAATCATAAGGGTATTCACTGGACTTGAGAAAATAATGGAAGACATGAGTGAGACCCTTAACACAAAGGTAAGGAATAACATAAAGAGTTCAGTAAACAAAAGAGAAACACAGTTGTTAGAATGAACATCAGACTAGGAGAAGAGGAACAAATTAATGACGTGGAAGAGTAATGGAAAGTAATCAAGAAAAGAAAATGATTATGCAAAATGAGAATAGACTTAGGGAATTCAGTGGCTCCATCAAATGTAATAACATCTTTGACATCTGTAATATAGGAGTCCCAAAAGAAGATAGAGAAAAGGGGACAAAATTTATCTGAAGAAACAATAGCTGAAAACCTCCCTAATCTGGGAAAGGAAGTAGATATCCAGACCCAGGAGGTACAGAGAACTTCCATCAAAATCAACAAAGCAGAGCCTCACCAAGACATACTGTAATTAAATTGGCAAAATATATTGATAAATAAAACAATTTTAAAGCAGAAAGACAAGAGAGTAACTTCAAGGGAAAATCCATAAGACTAGCAGGGAATTTTTCAGCAGAAACTTTCCAAGCCAGAAGGGAATGGCATGATATATTCAAAGAGCTGAATAGGAAACACCCTGCAAGAAAGAATACTCTATCCAGTCTGTCCTTCAGAATTGAAGGAGAGGTAGAGTTTCCCAGACAAACAAAAACTGAAGGAACTTATGACCAACCCTGTAAGAGATACAAAGGGGGTATCTTTGAATGGAGAGGAGAAACCAAAAATGACGGTATGAAAGTAGGAAACACAAAAGGAGTTAAGAATGAATATTTCTGTTAAAAAAGAGTAATGAAAGTCATGAAATAAAGTGATATAAAATATAACAACATAAACCTAAAACATAGGAAGGAAAGGAGTAAAGAATGGGTTCAAAAATAAATGACCATCAACTTAATGTAGACTGCTACATGCAAAAGAGGTTGTATAGAAACCTAAGGGTAACCATATATCAAAAAACACTAATTAGTAGGCAAAGAATAATGAGAAAGAAATCCAAATATATTACTAAAGAAAATCAGCACACCATGGAAGAGAGAAAGACAAGAAAGGATCAGAGAAAATCTTCAAAACCAACCACAAAACAGGGCACCTGGGTGGCTTAGTCAGTTAAGTGTCTGACTTTGGCTTGCGGTTTGTGAGTTCAGCAAATACATATTCAGCAAAGTACATATTTTTTTCAAGTGCACATGGAACATTCTCCTGAATAGATGACATATTAGGCCACACACACACACACACACACACACACACACACACACAAACCCTCAACAAATTCAAGATTGAAGTAATACCATCCATCTTTTCTAACCACAAAGCCATGAATATAGAGGTCAACTATAAGAAAAATCTGGAAAGGCCACAAATATATGGCAGTTAAAAAACATGCTACTAAATGATGAATGGGTCAACCAGGAAATGAAAAAGGAAGTAAAGAAGTACATGGAAACAAATGAAAATGAAAACACAACAGTCCAAAATCTTTGGGTGCAGCAAAACCTCTTCTAAGAGGGAATTTTATAGCAATACAGGTTTACCTCAAGAAGCAAGAAAAATTTAAATAACTCTACACTTAATGGAGCTGGAAAAAGAACAACAAACAAAACCCCAAACTAGTAGAAGGAAGGTAATAATAAAAATTAGAGAGGAAATAAATGATATAGAAATAAAAAAAATAGAAGAAAACAATGAAACCAGGAGCTGGTTATTTGAAAAATAATCAACAAAATTGAAAACCTGTAGCACAACTTATCAAGAAAAAAAGAGGAAGGACCCAAATAAATAAAATCACAAATGTGAGAGGAGAAATCACAACAAACACCACAGAAATACATATATATATATATATAATAAAATATATTATATAAATACAATATATATTATAAGAGAATGCCATGAAAAACTATATGCCCAAAAGCTGGACAACTAGAAGAAATGGGTAATTTCCTACAAACATATATACTACCAAAACTGAAATAGGAAAAAATAGAAAATTTGAATAGACCAATTATCAGCAGGGAGATCGAATCAGTAATCAAGAAATTCCCAACAAACAAATGTCCGGGACCAGATTGCTTCACAGGTGAATTCTACCAAACATTTAAAGAAGAGTTATGCCTATTTTACTCAACCTTTGCAAAAACATAGAAGAGGAAGGAAAACTTCCACATTGATTCTGTGAGTTCAGAATTACCCTGATACCAAAACCAGATAAAGGCACCACTAAAAAGAGAACTACAGGCCAATATCCCTTATGAATATACATGCAAAAAATTCCTCAACAAAATACTAGCAAACAGAACACAACAATAAACTAAAAATTATTCACCACGGTCAAGTGGAATTTATTCCTGCACTGCAAGGGTGGTTCAACATTCATAGATCAATCAACATGATATACCACAGCAATAAGAGTAAAGTTAAGAACCATATCATCATTTCAAGAGACACAGGAAAAGCACTTGACAAAGTACAATATCCATTCATGATAAAAAACCCTCAACAAAGTAGGTTTGGAGGGAACATCATAAAAATCATATACCAAAAACCCATAGCGACATCATCCTTAATGCAAAAAAATTAAGAGCTTTTCCTGTAAAGTCAAGAACAAGACAAGGGTGTCCACCCTCACCACTTTTATTCAATATAGTACTGGAAGTCCTAGCCATAGTAAGCAGACACAAAAGAAATAAAAGGAACCCAAATGGGCAAGGAAGAGGTGAAACTCACTATTTGCAGATGACATGATACTGTGTATATAAAACCCTAAGGGCTCCACAAAAAAAAAAAAAAAAAAAAAAAAAAAAAAAAAAAATTTCTAGTAGTGATTTCTAGTAGTTTGGTAATGTTGTAGGATACAAAATCAATATACAAAAATCTGTTGCATCTCTATACACCAACAATGATGCCACAGAAAGAGAAATTAAGAAAATAATCTCCTTACAGCTAAACCAAAAATAATAAGATACCTAAGAATAAACCTAACCAAATAAGTGAAAGACCTTTACTCTAAAAATTATAAAACACTGATTAAAGAAATTAAAGACAACACAAAGAAATGGAAAGACATTCCATACTCATGTGTTGGAAGTACAAATATTGTGAAAATGTCTATACTACTCAAAGCAGTCTTCACACTCAGTGCAATCCCTATCAAAATACCAACAGCATTTTTCACAGAACTAGAACAAGTAATCCTAAAATTCGTATGGAACCAAAAAGGTTCTGATTAGCTAAAGCAATCTTAAAAAGAAGAGCAAAGCTAGGGAAGATGGCGGCGGAGGAGGACGCTGGGCTCACCGCGCGTCCTGCTGATCACTTAGATTCCACCTACACCTGCCTAAATAACCCAGAAAACCACCGGAAGACTAGCAGAACGGAGTCTCCGGAGCCAAGCGCAGACGAGAGGCCCATGGAAGAGGGTAGGAAGGGCGGCGAGGCGGTGCACGCTACACAGACTGGCGGGAGGGAGCCAGGGTGGAGGGGAGGTCTGCTGGCCAAGCAGAGCCCCTGAATCTGGCTTGCAAAAGCAGAGGGGCCGGACAAAGTGTGTTCCAACAGCAGACGGGACTTGACATCAGGAAGGTTATAAGCTAACAGCTTGGCTGGGAAAGCGGGAAGGCTGGAGGACAATGGGAGGGAGAGTTGCTGAGCCCCGGGAGGACAGAGCTCAGTTTGGTGGGGAACAAAGGCACTTGCCAGCGCCATCCCCTTGCCAGGGCACACACACTCGCCCATCCCCCAGTCATAATCCCAAAGGGAACCAGTTCCTGCCAGGGAACTTCCTTGTTCTGCACAAACACCCAATGCTGTGCTTCTGCGGAGGCACCCCTACACAGCGGGTCTGACTCCCTCCTGCTGCCACAGGGCCCCTCCTGAAGTGGATCACTGAAGGAGAAGTGAGCTAAGCCTGCCCCTCCTGCCCCCTTGCACTTTGCCTACCCACCCCAGCTAATACACCAGATCCCCACACCACAAGCCTGGCAGTGTGCAAGTAGCCCAGATGGGCCACGACATCCCACAGTGAATCCCACCCCTAGGAAAGGGGAAGAGAAGGCACACACCAGTCTGACTGTGGCCCCAGCGGTGGGCTGGGGGCAGACATCAGGTCTGACTGCAGCCCCACCCACCAACTCCAGTTGTACACCACAGCACAGGGGAAGTGCCCTGCAGGTCCGCACCACTCCAGGGACTATCCAAAATGACCAAACAGAAGAATTTCCCTCAAAAGAATCTCCAGGATATAACAACAGCTAATGAACTGATCAAAAAGCATTTAAATAATATAACAGAAAGTGAATTTAGAATAATAGTCATAAAATTAATTGCTGGGCTTGAAAACAGTATAGAGTACAGCAGAGAATCTATTCCTACAGAGATCAAGGGAATAAGGAATAGTCAGGAGGAGCTGAAAAACGCTTTAAACGAGATGCAAAATAAAATGGAAACGACCATGGCTCAGATTGAAGAGGCGGAGGAGAGATTAGGTGAACTAGAAGATAAAATTATGGAAAAAGAGGAAGCTGAGAAAAAGAGAGATAAAATCCAGGAGTATGAGGGAAAAATTAGAGAACTAAGTGATACACTAAAAAGAAATAATATACGCATAATTGGTATCCCAGAGGAGGAAGAGAGAGGGAAAGGTGCTGAAGGTGTACTTGAAGAAATAATAGCTGAGAACTTCCCTGATCTCAGGAAGGAAAAAGGCATTGAAATCCAAGAGGCACAGAGAACTCCCTTCAGACGTAACTTGAATCGATCTTCTGCATGACATATCATAGTGAAACTGGCAAAATACAAGGATAAAGAGAAAATTCTGAAAGCACCAAGGGATAAACGTGCCCTAACATATAAAGGGAGACCTATAAGACTCGTGACTAATCTCTCTTCTGAAACTTGGCAGGCCAGAAAGGAATGGCAGGAGATCTCCAATGTGATGAACAGAAAAAACTTGCAGCCGAGAATGCTTTATCCAGCAAGTCTGCCATTTAGAATAGAAGGAGAGATAAAGGTCTTCCCAAACAAACAAAAACTGAAGGAATTCGTCACCACCAAACCAGCCCTACAAAAGATCCTAAGGGGGATCCTGTGAGACAAAGTACCAGAGACATCGCTACAAGCATAAAACATACAGACATCACAATGACTCTAAACCCATATCTTTCTATAACACTGAATGTAAATGGACTAAATGTGCCAACCAAAAGACATAGGGTATCAGAATGGATAAAAAAAAACAAGACCCATCTATTTGCTGTCTGTCTACAAGAGACTCATTTTAGACCTGAGGACACCTTCAGATTGAGAGTGAGGGGATGGAGAACTATTTATCATGCTACTGGAAGCCAAAAGAAAGCTGGAGTGGCCATACTTATATCAGACAAACTAGACTTTAAGTTAAAGGCTGTAAAAGAGATGAAGAAGGGCATTATATAATAATTACAGGGTCTATCCATCAGGAAGAGCTAACAATTATAAATGTCTATGTGCCAAATACGGGAACCCCCAAATATATAAAACAATTACTCACAAACATAAGCAACCTTATTGATAAGAATGTGGTAATTGCAGGGGACTTTAACACTCCACTTACAGAAATGGATAGATCATCTAGACACATGGTCAATAAAGAAACAAGGGCCCTGAATGACACATTGGATCAGATGGACTTGACAGATATATTTAGAACGCTGTATCCCAAAGCAACAGAATATAATTTCTTCTCGAGTGCACATGGAACATTCTCCAACATAGATCATATACTGGGTCACAAAACAGCCCTTCATAAGTATACAAAAATTGAAATTATGCATACTTTCAGACCATTATGCATACCATGCATACTTTCAGACCACAATGCTATGAGGCTTGAAATCAACCACAGGAAAAAGGCTGGAAAACCTCCAAAAGCATGGAGGTTAAAGAACACCCTACTAAAGAATGAGTGGGTCAACCAGGCAATTAGAGAAGAAATTAAAAAATATATGGAAACAAACGAAAATGAAAATACAACAATCCAAACGCTTTGGGACGCAGCAAAGGCAGTCCTGAGAGGAAAATACATTGCAATCCAGGCCTATCTCAAGAAACAAGAAAAATCCCAAATACAAAATCTAACAGCACACCTAAAGGAAATAGAAGCAGAACAGCAAAGGCAGCCTAAACCCAGCAGAAGAAGAGAAATAATAAAGATCAGAGCAGAAATAAACAATGTAGAATCTAAAAAAACTGTAGAGCAGATCAATGAAACCAAGAGTTGGTTTTTTGAAAAAATAAACAAAATTGACAAACCTCTAGCCAGGCTTCTCAAAAAGAAAGGGGAGATGACCCAAACAGATAAAATCATGAATGAAAATGGAATTATGACAACCAATCCCTCAGAGATACAAACAATTATCAGGGAATACTGTGAAAAATTATATGCCAACAAATTGGACAACCTGGAAGACATGGACAAATTCCTAAACACCCACACGCTTCCAGAACTCAATCAGGAGGAAATAGAAAGCTTGAACAGACCCATAACCAGCGAAGAAATTGAATCAGTTATCAAAAATCTCCCAACAAATAAGAGTCCATGACCAGATGGCTTCCCAGGGGAGTTCTACCAGACGTTTAAAGCAGAGATAATACCTATCCTTCTCAAGCTATTCCAAGAAATAGAAAGGGAAGGAAAACTTCCAGACTCATTCTATGAAACCAGTATTACTTTGATTCCTAAACCAGACAGAGACCCAGTAAAAAAGAGAACTACAGGCCAATATCCCTGATGAATATGGATGCAAAAATTCTCAATAAGATACTAGCAAATCGAATTCAACAGCATATAAAAAGAATTATCCACCATGATCAAGTGCGATTCATTCCTGGGATGCAGGGCTGGTTCAACATTCGCAAATCAATCAACGTGATACATCACATTAATAAAAGAAAAAATAAGAACCATATGATCCTGTCAATCGATGCACAAAAGGCATTTGACAAAATTCAGCACCTTTTCTTAATAAAAACCCTTCAGAAAGTCGGGATAGAAGGAACATACTTAAACATCATAAAAGCCATTTGTGAAAAGCCCACAGCTAACATCATCCTCAATGGGGAAAAACTGAGAGCTTTTTACCCTGAGATCAGGAACACGATAAGGATGCCCACTCTCACCGCTGTTGTTTAACATAGTGTTAAAAGTGCTAGCATCAGCAATCAGACAACAAAAGGAAATCAAAGGCATCAAAAATGGCAAAGATGAGGTCAAGCTTTCACTTTTTGCAGATGACATGATACTATATATGGAAAATCCGATAGACTCCACCAAAAGTCTGCTTAACTGATACATGAATTCAGCAAAGTTGCAGGATACAAAATCAATGTACAGAAATCAGTTGTATTCTTATACACTAACAATGAAGCAACAGAAAGACAAATAAAGAAACTGATCCCATTCACAATTGCACCAAGAAGTTAAAATACCTAGGAATAAATCTAACCAAAGATGTACAAGATCTGTATGCTGAAAACTATAGAAAGCCTATGAAGGTAATTGAAGAAGATATCAAGAAATGGAAAGACATTCCCTGCTCATGGATTGGAAGAATAAATATTGTCAAAATGTCAATACTACCCAAAGCTATCTACACATTCAGTGCAATCCCAATCAAAATTGCACCAGCATCCTTCTCAAAGCTAGAACAAACAATCCTAAAATTCATATGGAACCACAGAAGACCCCGAATAGCCAAAGTAATTTTGAAGAAGAAGTCCAAAGCAGGAGGCATCACAATCCCAGACTTTAGCCTCTACTACAAAGCTGTCATCATCAACACAGCACTGTATGGGCACAAAAACAGACACATAGACCAATGGAATAGAATAGAAACCCCAGAATTAGACCCACAAACGTATGGCCAACTCATCTTTGACAAAGCAGGAAAGAACATCTAATGGGAAAAAGACAGTCTCTTTAACAAATGGTGTTGGGAGAACTGGACAGCAACATGCAGAAGGTTGAAACTAGACCACTTTCTCACACCATTCACAAAAGTAAACTCAAAATGGATAAAGGGCCTGAATGTGAGACAGGAAACCATCAAAACCCTAGAGGAGAAAGCAGGAAAAGACCTCTCTGACCTCAGCCGTAGCAATCTCTTACTCGACACATCCCCAAAGGCAAGGGAATTAAAAGCAAAAATGAATTACTGGGACCTTATGAAGATAAAAAGCTTCTGCACAGCAAAGGAAACAACCAACAAAACTGAAAGGCAACCAACGGAATGGGAAAAGATATTTGCAAATGACATATCGGACAAAGAGCTAGTATCCAAAATTTATAAAGAGCTCACCCAACTCCACACCCAAAAAACAAATAACCCAGTGAAGAAATGGGCAGAAAACATGAATAGACACTTCTCTAAAGAAGACATCCAGATGGCCAACAGGCACATGAAAAGATGCTCAATGTCGCTCCTCATCAGGGAAATAGAAATCAAAACCACACTCAGATATCACCTCACACCGGTCAGAGTGGCCAAAATGAACAAATCAGGAGACTATAGATGCTGGAGAGGATGTGGAGAAATGGGCACCCTCTTGCAGTGTTGGTGGGAATGCAAATTGGTGCAGCCACTCTGGAAAACAGTGTGGAGGTTCCTCAGAAAATTAAAAATAGACCTACCCTATGACCCAGCAATAGCACTGCTAGGAATTTACCCAAGGGATACAGGAGTGCTGATGCATAGGGGCCCTTGTACCCCAATGTTTATAGCAGCACTCTCAACAATAGCCAAATTATGGAAAGAGCCTAAATGTCCATCAACTGATGAATGGATAAAGAAATTGTGGTTTATATACACAATGGAGTACTATGTGGCAATGAGAAAGAATGAAATATGGCCCTTTGTAGCAACGTGGATGGAACTGGAGAGTGTGATGCTAGGTGAAACCAGCCATACAGAGAAAGACAGATACCATATGTTTTCACTCCTATGTGGACCCTGAGAAACTTAACAGAAACCCATGGGGGCGGGGCAGGAAAAAAAAAGAGGTTAGAGTGGGAGAGAGCCAAAGCATAAGAGACTCTTAAAAACTGAGAACAAACTGAGGGTTGATGGGGGGTGGGAGGGAGGGGAGGGTGGATGATGGGTATTGAGGAGGGCACCTTTTGGGATGAGCACTGGGTGTTGTATGGAAACCAATTTGACAATAAATTTCATATATCGAAAAAAAATGAAAGAAGAGCAAAGCTGGAGGCATCACAATTCTGGACCTCACCTTATATTGGACAACTATAGGAATCAAAACAATATGGTACTGACACAAAAATAGATACATAGATCAATAGAACAGAATAAAAAACTCAGAAATAAACCCACCCCTTATGGTCAACTAATTTTTGACAAAGCAGGAAAAAATATCCAATGGGTAAAGAATGTCTCCTCAACAAATGGTGTTGGGAAAACTGGACCACTCTCGTATACACAAAAATAAATTCAAAATGGATTAAAGACATTTGTGAAAACTCAAACCATAAAAATCCTAGAAGAGAACACAGGCAGGAACTTCTTTGACATTAGCCACACCAACTTTTCTCTAGATATATCTCCTGAGACAAGGGAAACAAAAAACAAAAACTATTGGGACTACATAAAAATAAAAAGCTTCTGCACAGCAGAGGAAACATTGAGCAAAACTAAAAAGCAACCTTCAGAATGGGATAAGATATTTGCAAATGACATACCTGCTGAAGTGTTAAAACCCAAAATATATAAAGAACTTACACAACTCAACACCCAAAACCCAGCTAATGCAATTTAAAAATGGGAAGAACACATGAAAAGACATTCTCCAAAGAAGACATCCAGATGGCCAACAGACACATGAAAAGATGCTCAACATTAGTTATCATCAGGGAAGTATGATAATATGTTCTGTTGATTTTTTTTTTCTGGAATGTTTTGTTACTCTTTTCCATTTTAAAAACATGGTGTGTGGATACTGTATCTGTTTTCATACTTAAGTTTTATTTTTATCAGCCAGCTATTTTTGAGAAGCTCATGTTGGGAAGGAGAAAGACTAGGGTAATCTGGCACTTTTACAACTCAAAGGCTGCCACCTCTGTTATAGCCTTGGAGCTCTGTGAAACCATCAGATGCCCTCTACCTTTTGAACCTGACCTGGATCAGGGATATTCCTATTGCTATAGCTAAACTTCTATAGGTTCTTTCTACTCTGCCCTTGCCACCAAAGGACAGCACTTGTCTCTTCAGGGACTCCCTTAAATTCAGAAGATTTTTTTAATGATTTTCTGATCTTTCACTGGGTAACTGCTGAATCCTCTCCCTTTCTCCCTCTTCCCATGCTCCTCAACCATTCTTATAGCAGTTTCCACTCAGAGTGGGTCCCTCTTCAGAGTTTATATGTTGATGTCTTTTGAGATCTGCTAGTTTATTTTCTCACTGCTCTCCCTACTTTTTCCATTTGACTTTTATCATACCCCATCACAGTTTTCTTTTTTTTTATGTTTATTTACTTTTGAGAGAGAGAGAGAGAGAGAGACATAGTGTGAGTGAGGGATGGGCAGAGAGAGAGGGAGACACAGAATCCAAGCAGGTTCCAGGCTCTTTCCTGTCAGCACAGAGACTGACACAGTGCTTGAACTCATGAACCATGAGATCATGACCTCAGCCAAAGTTAGACGCTTAACTGGCTGAGCTACCCAGGTGCCCCATTTGCCCTCCCATCACAGTTTTCTGCAAGGTTCTGCTACCAGTTCTGTGTTGGGCAGCATTTATATGCAAATTTAATTTGGAGGTGTTTCTTCTGTCTTCTACTTTTGTTGAAAATGGAATTTGCTTTTTTCTTAGTGTCCTTATTTCCTTATGACCTGCTGGAGAAGTGGAATGATTTGTAAGTAAGCTGCCAACAAAGTTTTGCTGGAAGTTGCAAACTATTTTATATTTTTCCATTTTACTTGTCATATGACTCCTTACCAGTTATTTAAATTCTTTGCACCTGGGGCACCTGGGTGGCTCAGTCGGTTGACCATCCGACTTTGGCTCAGGTCATGATCTCACGGTTTGTGGGTTAGAGCCCCGCGTCTGGCTCTGTGCTGACAGCTCAAAGTCTGGAGCCTGCTTCAGATTCTGTGTCTCCTCCTCTCTCTGTCCCTCCCATGCTCATGCTTTGTCTCTCTCTGTCTCTCATTAATAAATAAACAAAAAATAAAAATAAAAATAAATTCTTTGCACAGTTGTCTCATCTTCAAAGTGGATTAGATAATACCTAGTAAGATTCATGTAGGAATACATTGAGATACTAAAGTTGGTATAAAATATGGTATGTGGTAAATGCTTATAAGATTGTAAGTGATGATGATGGTGGTGATGATGATCCTGGAAGTACAAGTCTGTAGATACTGATAGAGGAATGGAAGGCCTGGTTTGAATTAATATGGAGATTTTAGAAACATTATGAACTTTCTGCTCTGCTATTTCCTTTCATTAAATAGATCTAGAAATACTTGGTTTGATTGGATAAAATTAATGCTATAAATCATCACACATATAACTAATATTTGTGGCTAATTAGCATGAAGAAATATAACAGATAAGTATATTATTAGTTAAGTGTTCTTAATTTCATTATATACTTGATTGTAGTTCTAAACTTGACCTGTTTATGTCCCCTCATTTGGCTCAACTCCAATTATATTTGCCTTTTTAAAAAAATTTTTTTAAATTTTTATTTATTTTGAGAGACAGAGAGAAAGCGAGCATGCATGGGGGAGGGGCAGAGATAGAATCCCAAGCAGACTCCACCTTGTCAACATGGAACCCAGTGCAGGGTTAGAACTCATGAACTGTGAGATTGTGACGTAAGCCCAAACCAAGAGTTGGGTGCTTAACTGACTGAGCCACTCAGGCGCCCTGATATTTGCCTTTTTATAATTAAGTGCGAAAACAATGAGATTTCTGTGGCTACCTTTATTACAACTTTTTTTTTAATCTCCGGTTCATAATGATTTGGATACCTGAACAAAGAAAATTGCTTTCTTTCCTACTAAGATGACTGCTAATCTCTTCCACCAAAACATTCACCAAAACTTCAAAGTCCCCAGCTTATTTTCATTCTTTTTTTAAAGCAGAGATATTTATTTATTTATTTTAATTTATATTTAGTTAGTTAATATATAGTGCAATATTGGTTTCAGAAGTAGAATTCAGTGATGCATCACTTACATACAACACCCAGTGCTCATTACAATAAGTGCCCTTCTTAATATCCATCACTTATCTAGCCTATTTCCTACCCACTTACCTCCATCAACCCTCAGTCTGTTCTCTATCATTAAGAGTCTCTAGCGGTTTGTTTCCATCTCTTCTCTTTTCCCCTCCTTTCCATATGCTCATCTCTTTTGTTTCTTAAATTCCACATATGAGTGAAATCATATATTTGTCTTTCTCTGACTTATTTCAGTTAGTTAATACATTGTAGCTCCATCCACATAGTTGCAAAAGGCAAGATTTCATTATTTTTGATGGATGAGTGGTATTCCATTACACACACATGCACACACACCACATCTTCTTTATCCATTCATCAGTCAATGGGAATTTTGGGCTCTTTCCATAGTTTGGCTATTGTTGATAATGCTGCTATAAACATTGGGGTGCGTGTACCTCTTCAAATCTATATTTTTGTATGCTTTGAGTAAATACCTAAGTGCAATTGCTGGATCATTTGGTAGTTCTATTTTTAGTTTTTTGAGGAACTTCCATACTTTTCTGCAAAGTGGCTGCACTAGTTTACATTCCCACCAACAGTGCAAGAGGTTTCCCCTCTCTGCATCCTCACCAACACCTGTTGTTTCTTGTGTTGTTAATTTTAGCCATTCTGACAGGTATGTATCTCATTGTGGCTTTGATATGTATATGATGAGTGATGTTGAGCATCTTTTCATGTGTCTATACTACCCAAATAATCTACACATTCAATGCAATCCCTATCAAAATAATACCAGCATTATTCACAGAGCTAGAGCAAACAATCTTAAAGCCCACAAATAGTCAAAGTAATGTTGAAAAAGAAAAGAAAAGCTGGAGGCATCACGATTCTGGACTTCAAGTTGTATTACAAAGCTATAATCCTTAATACAGAATAGTACTGGCACAAAACAGACACATAGATCAATGGAAAAGAATAGAGAACCCAGAAATGGACCCACAAATGTATGGCCGTCTAATCTGACAAAGCAGGAAAGAGTATCCAATGGAAAAAAGACAGTCTCCTCAGCAAATGGCGCTGGCAGAACTGGATAGCAGCATGCAGAAGAATGAAAATGGACCACTTTCTTACACCATACACAAAAATAAATTCAAAATAGATAAAACATCTAAATGTGAAACAGGAAGCCATTAAAATCCTAGAGGAGAAAACAGGAACAACCTCTTTGACCTTGGCTGCACCAGCTTGTTACTAGACATGTATCTGGAGGAAAGGGAAATAAAAACAAAAATGAACTATTGGGACCTCATCAAGATAAAAGCTTCTAGGCAGTGAAGGGGAAAAAAATTTTAAAAAAAAAGGCAACAATGGAATGGGAGAAAATATTCATAAATGACATATTGGATAAAGGGTTGGTATCCAAAATCTACAAAGAACTTACCAAGCTCAACACCCAAAAAATAAATTATCCAGTGAAGAAATGGTCAGAAGACATGAATAGACATTTTTCCAAAGAATACATCCAGATGGCTAGCAGACACCTGCAAAGATACTCAATATCACTTATCAGCAGGGAAATACAAATCAAAATCACAATGAGATAACCACCTCACACTTGTCAGAATGGCTAAAATTAACAACTCAGGCAACAACAGATGTTGGCGAGGATGTAGAGAAAGGCAAACAATTTTGCACTCTTGTTGGGAATGCAACCTAGTGCAGCCACTCTGGAAAACAGTATGGAAGTTCCTCAAAAAGTTAAAAATAGACCTATCCTACAACCCAGAAATTGCACTACTAGGTATTATCCAAAGGATACAAAAATGCTGATTCAAAGGGGCACATGTATCCCAAAGTTTAGAGCAGCACTATCAACAATAGCCAAATTATGGAAGGAGCCCAAATGTCTATCAACTGATGAATGGATAAAGAAGATGTGGTAAATATATAGAATAGAATATTACCTGGTGATCAAAAAGAATGAAATCTTGCCATCTACAACAATATAGATGGAACTAGAGTGTGTTATGCTAAGCAAAATGAGTCAGTCATAGAAAGATAGATATCATATGTTTTCATCCATATGTGGAATTTAAGGAACAAAACAGATGAACATAGGGGAAGGGAAGGAAACATAAGATAAAAACAGAGAGGGAGGCAAATCATAAGAGACTCTTAAATACAGAGAATAACCTGTGTGTTGCTGGAGGGGAGGTGGGTGGGAGGATGGATTAAATGGGTTATAGACATTAAAGAGGACACTTGTTTGAAAGAGCATTGGGTATTATATGTAAGTGATGAATCACTGGGTTCTAGTCCTAAAGCCAATACTACATTGTATGTTAACTAACTTGAATTTAAATAAATAAATGAAAAAGAATCATTAAATGATGTTTTTGGAAATTGTGTTCACAAGAGCCTATTTATTCTAGCCAAAAGCTCAACACAGCCTGTTGTCTGATGAAAAACTGAAGTTTAACTTGATACAATATTAGTTAGTAAGAAATTACTAATTTATATAACAGCATGATTGACTATCTAAAATATTATGCATAAAAGAAGTCCTATACATAAGAATACATGTAGTATGATTCCATTTATATAAAAGTCTATAGCAGGCAAAACTAATCTGGGGGGGGGGGAGTCAAAATTGGTACTTTGTGCAGTTCTTGTATATAAGCTTAGAACAAAAAATAAGAATTGTATTCAAATACTGAACTCTAATTAATGATATACATGTGGAAAAACTTAGGGGAAAGTATATTGATGTGTGTCATTTACTTTGAAATGTATCAAAAAATGAGATGTTTCAGAGATGAATAAAGATTTGGTAGGTGGATAGTATTTGATCAAGCAAATATAGTAAAATTTTAGTACTTGAACCTAGGCAGTAAATATATGGATCTTTACTGTATAAGTCTTTCAATTTGGGGTTTATCTGTAAATATTATCATGAAATGTTGGAAAATATATTTATATTTTTTCAGGTAAATACTTTCTAAATGTTCACGTTATACTATTTATTTAAAATCAAATTCTAATATAATGTTCATATTGATCCTACTTTCATAAAAATTGAAAATAACCATATATACATATATATGTTATGGTTTTTTTTTACATATGAAATTTACTGTCAAATTGGTTTCCATACAACACCCAGTGCTCATCCCAAAAGGTGCCCTCCTCAATACCCATCACCCACCCCCCATCAACCCTCAGTTTGTTCTCAGTTTTTAAGAGTCTCTTATGTTTTGGCTCCCTCCCTCTCTAACCTTTTTGGTTTTTTCCTTCCCCTCCCCCATGGTCTTCTGTTAAGTTTCTCAGGATCCACATAAGAGTAAAAACATATGGTGTCTGTCTTTCTCTGTATGACTTATTTCACTTAGCATAACACTCTCCAGTTCCATCCACGTTGCTACAAAGGGCCATATTTCATTCTTTCTCATTGCCATGTAGTATTCCATTGTGTATATAAACCACAATTTCTTTATCCATTCATCAGTTGATGGACATTTAGGCTCTTTCCATAATTTGGCTATTGTTGAAAGTGCTTCTACAAACATGTTATATGTTAAATGAACACAGAATGATGGAATGATGTTAATTTAGGTTATGATAATGATGTTAGGTTAGGTTACTTAAGGGGTCAGAGTGGCATGGTGGTGGAAAGGATTATAAATTTTTCTTCATACAAATCTGATTTTTTTGTATTATTTTCAGGAACACGCATTACTTTTGTGACTTTCAAAAAAATCTGATACAATATACTGTAGAGGTAAAAAAAAAAACTTGTTAAGAGGAAGGTGATCTAAAAGAGTTGGGTAGGAAGACCTTGAACTCACCTCCTCCCAGGAAACATTGAATCTATACCTACATAGATTAAACATAGGGCTGATTAAACAGCTTCTCTGCAATAAATGACAGAAGAATCAGTAGAGAAGAGTAGGAGAGACAGAGACATAGTAATGAACCCCACCTCTGACACTACAACTAACTATAACATGCAGACTTTGCCTATCGTGGGGTCCAGAAAAAAAAAGCCATTTAAAGTACTAGACTATAAGTGAAGGGAATAAACATTAACCCTGGGGCATCCACTAAATGGATGGGAGATTACTGGAACACTCTCTGTGGTTGGCACTGGTAAGTGCTATTTTTTTATGTTTCCATTCCACCTTGATAGTATGGATGGGAGCAATGCCTACTAGGGCTGCCCTGTACACTTCAGACCCCTGTGCCAGTTCCAGCCAACCCCCAAAATGGTCCTGGTGGAGTATACTCTAGGACACCTCTGACTCATACCCACTCCGGCCCTCTTGCCAAGGCAAACCTGGCTTGGTGAACACTGGGAACCCATAGCCTATGCCCACTTTAACTCCAGCCATCCTGCCAAAGCATCCCCCCATGTACAGCATTTCAGGGTTCTCTGGACTGCATCAACTCCAGCTCCAACTGTCCCAGAGTGACCCTGGAGCACTGTGCCTTGGAACACTTCAGACCATGCCTACACCAGCTCCTGTCCACCCACCAAGGTGGCCCTGGTGCAGTGAGACTCAGGACTTCTGTCCATGCCTACACCATCTTCAGAGACTGAACAACATGCTACTAAACCACTGATGGGTCAATGAGGAAATTTAAAAAGAAATAAAAAATACCTTGGAACAAATAAAGATGGAAACACAACTTTCCAAAATCTATGGGACATAGCATAAGTAGTTCTAAGAGGTAAATTCATAGTGATACAGACCTAACTCAAGAAATAAGAAAAATTCCAAATAAACAATGTAACTTTCTAAAGAAGCTAGAAAAAGAACAAAGCCCAAAGTTAGTAGAAGGAAGGAAATAATAAAGATCAAAGTGGAAATAAATGACATACAGACTAAAAACAATAGAAAAGATTACTGAGACTGAGCCAGTTTTTTGGAAACATAAAATTGATAAACCTCTAGTCATACCCATCATGAAAAAAAGAGGGAGGCCCTGAATAAATAAAATCCAAAATGAAAAAGGAGTTACAACTAACACCACAGAAATACAAAGGCTCATTAGAGACTACTATGAACAAATTGGAAAACCTAGAAGAAATGGATAAATACCTAGAAACACACAACCTTTCAAGACTGAATGATGAAGAAGTAGAAAATCTAAATAGACTTATAGCAAATAATGTAATTGAATCAGTAATTTAAAAACTCCCTCCCCCCCCCCCAGAAAAAGTCTAGGACCACATAGCTTCACAAGTGAATTCTACCAAAGACTTAAAGCAGAGTCAGTAACTATTGTTTTCAAATTATCCCCCCACCCCAAAACAAAAACAAAAACAAAAAACACAAAGAGGAAGAAACACTTCCAGACTCATTTTAGGAAGCCAACATAACCTTGATACCAAAACCAGGCAAACACCACCAAAAAATAAATAAACAAAAATTAAAGGCCAATATCCCTGATGAATATAATTGCTGAAATACTCAACAAAATATTAGGAGACTAAATTTAACACTACATTAAAAGGATCATACACCATGATCAAACGAGATTTATCTCAGGGAAGCAAGGATGGTTCAACACTTGCTAATCAATCAATGTGATAAACCACATTAACAAAAAACAAAGGATAAAAATCATATGATCATCTCAATAGATAAACAAAAGGTATTTGACAAAATTCAACAGCCATTTATAATAAAAACTCTCAACAAGGGGGTATAGGAGTGTATGTATTTTAAAAACCGGTTTTGGGGGCGCCTGGGTGGTGCAGTCGGTTAAGCGTCCGACTTCAACCAGGTCACGATTTCGCGGTCCATGAGTTCGAGCCCCGCGTCAGGCTCTGGGCTGATGGCTCGGAGCCTGGAGCCTGTTTCCGATTCTGTGTCTCCCTCTCTCTCTGCCCCTCCCCCGTTCAATGTCTGTCTCTCTCTGTCCCAAAAATAAATAAAAAACGTTGAAAAGGCGGTTTTGGTGGGTATATACTTAATTGTGAGAAGCTGAAAACCTTTTGTCTAAGGTTAGGAACAAGGCAAGGATGCCCGCTCTCACTCCTTTCGTTCAAGTTAGGACTGGAAGTCCTAGCCACAGCAATCAGACAAAGAAAAGAAACAAAAGCCATCAGGGGTACCTGAGTGGGTCAGTCAATGAGCATCAAACTCTTGATTTCGGCTCATGTCATGATCTCACAGTGGTGGGATTGATCCCTGAATTGGGCTCTGCACTGACAGCATGGAGACTGCCTGGGATTCCCAATCTCTCTGTCTGTCTGTCTGTCTGTCTCTCTGTCTCAAAATAAATAAACTTAAAAAGATAAATAAGAGGCATCCAAATTAGAAAGGAAGAAATAAAACTGTCACTATTTGCAGATGACATTGTACTATATATAGAAAACACTAAAGATTCTACCAAAAACTATTAGAAGTAAAAAATGAATTCATTAAAGTGGCAGGATTAAAAATTAACATACAGAAATCTGTTGCATTTCTGTACACTCGATGAGCTATCAGAGAAATTAAGAAAACAATGCCATTAACAATTGCATAAAAATACCTAGAAATAATTTTAACTGTTAGATCTGTACTCTGAAAACTATAAGCCATTGATGAAAGAAATTGAAGACATTAGAAAACAAAGCAAAGTTATACTGTGTTTATGGACTGGATGAATTTAAATTGTTAAAATGTCTATACAATCCAAATTAATCTACAGTTTTAATGCAATCTCCATCAAAATACCAATGGCATTTTTCATAGAACTGGAACAAAGAATCCTGAAATATGTATGGAACTACAAAAGACCATAAATAACCAAAGCAGTCCTGAGAAGAAAGAACTAAGGTGTTGAGGTATCATGATCTCAGATTTCAAACTATACTATAAAGCTGTAGTAATCAAAACAGTATGGTACTGGCATGAAAACAGACACACAGATCAATGAAATAGAATATAGAGTACATAAATAAACCATTCCTATATAGTCAATTAATACAAAAGAATGAAACTGGATTGCTAACTTACACCATATACAAAAATAAACTCAAGGACACATGCACCCAATGTTTATAGCAGAACTATTGACAATAGCCAAAGTTTGGAAATAGCCCAAATGTCCTTCAACAGATCAATGGATAAAGGAGATGTGGCATACATATACAATGGATTATTGCTCAGCAATCAAAAAGAATGAAATCTTGCCATTTGCAACAATGTGGATGAAACTAGAGTATATTATGCTAGGCAAAATGAATCAGAGAAAGACAAATATCATATGACTTCATTCATATGTAGGATTTAAGATACAAAACAGATGAACATAAGAGAAGGGAAGCAAAAATGATTAAAAAAAACAGGGAGGGGACAAAACATAAGAGACTCTTAAATATAGAGAACAAACTGAAGGTTGCTGGAGGGGTTGTGTGTGGAGGGATGGGCTAAATGGGCAAGGGGCATTAAGGAAGACACTTGTTGGGATGTGCACTCAGTGTTATACATAGAGGATGAATCACTGGATTCTACTTCTGAAATCATTTTTGCACTATATGCTAACTAACTTGGATATAAATTAAAAAGATAATTAATTAATCAGTTAATTAAAAAATAAGCTCAAAATGGATTAAAGACTTGAATGTAAGACATTAAACCATAAAACTGAAAGAAAATATAGATAGTAAGCTCTTGGACATTGGTTTTAGCAATATTTTTCAGAACTTTCTCAGGCAAGAGCAACACAGACAAAAATAAACAAATGGAATTACATTAAACTTTTAAAAAGCTTTTGCACAGTAAAGAAAACCATCAACAAACAAAATGGCAAATTACTGAATGGGAGAAGATATTTGCAAATGATGTATCTGATAAGAGTTTAATATCCAAAACATATAAAGAACTTACAGAACTTAATATCAGAAAACGAAACAACCCAATTAAAAAATATGCAGGAGCACCTGAGTGGCTTAGTCAGTCAAACGTCTGACTTTAGCTCAGGTAATGAACTCATGGTTTGTGAGTTCAAGCCTTGCCTTGGGCTCTGTGATGACAGCTCAGAGCCTGGAGCCTGCTTCATATTCTGTGTCTCCCTCTCTCTCTCTGCCCCTCCCCAGTTCACACTCTGTCTCTCTCTCAAAAAAGAAATAAAACATTTTTTAAATGTTCTAAAAGAAAATACTTTAAAAGAAATATAAAAAAAAATTAATGGGCAGAGTGTCTCAGACCTTGAGTTTGAAGTTCTCTCTTGTCCAGCAAGAGAGTGGACACACAATTAAATGTGAGAGAGGCTAATGTTTGGGAGGAGGGAAGAGACCTGAGTAAGGGTTCTTGCTCCATTTTTATTACAATCAGAAGTCTTACAAACGTGATGGATGTGCAGAAAGAGACAATGAAACAGTGGCCTTTAACTCATGTGTATGAGAGAAAGGGGGTTTCAAAGATATGCAGTGTAAGGGGTTTTGGTCAATACAAAACAAAATCTCAGTGCTGAGCAGATGGTTGTTTACTGTAGGCACCAGGCGCCCAAGTCTGTTTACCTTAACTTACCTAGGGGATAAGACAGATAGAGCAGTCTACCTCAGGGTCAACAAGGCACCTTTCTTTTGCTAATTAGCTCCACTCCAGGCAATTTCACCCTGCTGTAGAGGTCTATAGCCCAGTTTACCTGTTTACCTATTCTGGACCTTCTGTCCTGTGAAAGCAGCTTTCTGCTTTTGTACTATGCTGGGGGTGCTTCCTCCCTGTTTACTTAATCTTGGATGCTTTCATTCCCTGGCTTCCCATTCCTATGCTTTTGTATTATGCTAGAGGCATTTTCACCCTGTTTACCTAATCTTGGATGCTTTCATCCTAAACCTTGTTAACTCATTGGTGCAAACTCAGGAATTCCTAAACTTATTCCCCACAGCAGAGGATTTGAATAGACATTTTTTCCAAAGATGGACGGCCAGCAGGTACATGAAAATATGCTCAACATCACTAATCATCAGGGAAAGGCAAATCAAAACCACAATGAAATATCAACTCACACCTGTCAGATTGGTTATTATCACAAAGATAATAACAATTTATAGGATGTAGGAAAAAAGGAAACCTTTGTACACTGTTTGTGGGAATGTAAACTGATGCACCCATTATGAAAAGAGTGTGGCCCCTTAAAAATAAAAATAGGACCACTGCATGATCTAGCAATCCCACTTCTAGATATTTATCTGAAGAAAATGAAAATATCAATTCAAAATGATATATGAACCCCTATGTTCATAGCAACATTGTTTACAATAGCCAAGATACAGGAGCAAGCTAAGTGTCCATCAATAGACAAATATATAAAGATGTGGTATATGTATACAATGGAATATTACTCAACCATAAAAAGAGTGGAATCTTGCCATTTGTGACAACATGAATGGAACTAGAGGGTATTATGTTAAGTGAAATAAGACAAAAAAACAAATGCCATATGATTTTGGTTATATGCGAAATCTAAAACAAAACAAAATATAAGCGAGGTTATAGATATAGGAAACAAACTGTTGGTTATTAGAGAGGGGAGAGGTTGAGGAGACAGGTAAAATAGGTGAAGGGGAGTAAGAGGTATAAACTTCTTAGGTGCCTGTGTGGCTCTGTCGGTTAAGTGTCTGACTCTGGATTTTGGCTCAGGTCATGATTTCACAGCTTGTGAGATAGAGCCCTGCATGAGGCTCTGCACTGACAGCATGGAGCCTTCTCTCTCTCCCTCTCTCTGCTCCTCTTCCACTCTCCCTTTACTCTCAAAATAAATAAACATTTTTTAAAAAAGGTACAATCTTCCGGTTATAAATAAATCATAGGGACATAATGTACAGCATAAGGAATGTAATGAATAATATCATAATTACTTTGTATGAGGACAGATAGCAACTAGAATTATCATGGTGATAATTTCATAATATATAAAAGTATCAAATCACTATGATGTATACTTGAAACAAATGGGATATTTTGTGTCAATTTTACTTCAAAAGTTATTAAAATAATAACATTTTTATATGAGCAAAAAATACTTGGATAAACTGATTTGAATCACTACTTGAATTTTAAAAGTATATTTTAAATATATTTAAAATTTTTTATTTTAATATTTAATTTATTTAATTTAAACATTTAAATTTAATTAATTAATTAATTATTATATTATATTTTAATATATTATATTATATTTGTAATATACAATATAATAAATAATAAATTTATTATTATTAATTTAATTATTCTTTATATATATGAAACTTAGAATTATTATGCTTATATATATTAGCCTTTCATACCTTCAAGGTTTTTCTTTTCTCTTCTGAGACAATAAGTAATTAAAATCTAATCATACTTTATAACCTAATGCATCATTATTGAGAACTGTGTTTGGTACATATTTTAGTCTCTATCCCCATTTCCACTTGCCCCAGCATTTAACAAAGTCCTGAACACACATTAAGTTCAGTAAATGCATTAATTGAGCTTTGAGTGATGATTTCATTGTCTGCTTTATTTAACCTTAGCAATATATATCTCTTTTGACCAAAGCCCATCTTTTCACCTATTGAATCTCTTGGGTGGCCTGTTTGTTGTCCTTTATTTCTCCCAATGTAGATGTTAAGTGCTTATGCTGTGTTTGGCCATGTGCTAAGAGCACAGTAACTTCTCTCATGAAGCTTTTCGTCTAGCAGGTAAGATGAGAACAATTAAATAAGAAATAAAAATTAAGTGCATGACAAGGGAGATACAAAGAACTATGGGAAAACATTTCCTCACCTACCATTGATTCATCAAATCACTGTTATTAGGACCTTGTCCCTTTAATTTTATGAAATCAGCAAAGTCACATAATTTCTTCTAAATAATAAGTTCAGTGAAGAATTTTCAACACTTAGAACATTTCTCTGATGCTATTAACTTGTGAGCACCTATAAAAGTTGATTTATATCAATTACATAAATTTAGAAACTAACACAACATTGTGTTTGAAGACTTTCTTTGAGAGATATACATAGATATAAATTTATAAAGATATAGATAACATGTCTTATATATTTATCTAATTATATACACCCATATATATACACATATATGTACACAAATATTACCTATCTGTATAACCTATCTATATATCTATCATCTATGGTTCTATCATTTATCTTATCACAGCCAAACACATTGTAGGCATTTAACATCTACTCTGGAAGAAAGAAAGGAAGGATAAGCAGATCACTCAAGAATTTTGATTGCAAAGGGAAGAAAGCAGTTAAAAACACAAGATAAAAGAAAGATTTCATTTTACTTTTCTTGTAAGACTAGAGAAACTTTAAATGTGTATAGGATGAGGGGAAGGAGCCATTGAAATTGGAGAGATTGAAAATATAGGGAGAAGAGGGAGTATGATCCTGGAGAATACAGGAAGAAGATAGAATTGAAATCATAGGTGGACAGATGTCTTTGATCACTTTTTTCTGTGTACACACTCCATTCCAGTCATTTTTGTTTTCTCCTTGGCCTTTCAAGTCATTAAACAAATGGAATAGAGAATCTATATTATCTTTTTAAACTTTGTATATTATGACTCTCAGCCAGCTTCTCTGGTGATCATATTTCTTATTAGGAAACTTGTTAGATGGTTTCAACTATGAGTACTAGAAATTGTGTCTGAAACTAATAGAGAATGTTGTATGATTACCCCCACTTGCTTTATCATTTGCACTCTAGGTTTCTTTTTCTCAACCATTTGAGAATAAATTACATGCATTATGTATCTTTATTCTGAAATATTTTAATGAGGGTTTCTTAAGAATAAAGATATTCCTTAATGCAGTCCCTATCAAAATACTAACATTTTTCACAGTAGTAGGACAAACAATCCTAAAATTTGTATGGAACCACAAAAGGAAAAAAACCAAATAGCCAAAGCAATCTTGTAAAAGAAAAAAACTGGAGGTATCACAATTCTAGACTTGATATTATACTACAAAACTATAGTTATCAAAACAGTATCATAGTGGCACAAAAACAAGCACATAGGTCAATTGAACAGATGACCCAGAAATAAATCCACAAGTATATGGTCAAGCAATTTTTGACAAAGCAGAAATAATATCCAAGGGGAAAAGGCAGTCTCTCTTCTGTTGAGAAAACTGGACATGCTAAAGAATGAAACTGGACCACTTTCTTACACCATACACAAAAACAAACAAAATAGATTAAGGACCTAAATGTGAGACCTGAAATCATAAAAAGCCTATAAGAGAGCACAGGCAGTAATTTCTGTGACACTGGCCATAGCAACTTCTTTCCAGATTTATCTCTTGAGACAAAGGAAACAAATGCAAAAATAAACTCTTGGGACTACATCAAAATAGAAATTTTCTACACAGTGAAGGAAACATTCAAAACAACTAAAAGACAACTTACTGAATGGGAGAATATATTTGCAAATGACATACATTAAAGGGTTAGTATCCAAAACACTTAAAGAACTGATAACAACTCAACACCAAAAAATAACCCAATTAAAAAATGGAGAGAAGACATGAATAGACATTTCTCCAAAGAAGACATCCAGATGGCCAATAGACACATGAAGAAATATTCAATATCACTGACAATCAAGGAAATGCAAGTCAAACTACAATTAAATATCACCTCATACCTACCAGAATAGCTAAAATAAAAAACACAAGAAGCAATAAGTATTGTCATGGATGTGGAGAAAAAATAACTCTCATGAGCTGTTGCTGGGAATACAAACTGGTGCAGCAACTGTGGAAAACAGTATGGAAGTTCCTCAAAAACTTAAAAGTATAACTAACTACCTTACAATCCAGCTATCACACCACTGGATATTTATCCAAAGAATGCAGAAACACTAACTTGAAGAGATATATGCACCCCTATGTTTACTCCAGCATTATTATTCTTTCTTTTTTAATGAAATTTATTGTCAAATTGGTTTCCATGCAACACCCAGGGCTCATCCCAACAGGTGCCCTCCCCAACGCCCATCACCCACTTCCCTTCCCACTCACCCTCCATCAAACTGCAGCATTATTTATAGTAGCCAAACTATGGAAGGATCCCAAGTGTCCATCGATAGATGAATGGAATGAATGGATAAAGAAGATATATATATATGTGTGTGTGTGTGTGTGTGTGTGTGTGTGTGTGTGTGTGTGTACATTTAAATAAATCTAGAGAAACATGACAAATAAACACAATACCTGATAGTGGACTGTATAGGGTACTGAAGGAGAGAGAGATGCTCTAAAGGACATTTTGGGTCAACTTGCAAAATTGACTATGTATGATATATTAGCTAAAAGTGCTAAATATATTTTAAACTTATTGAAGTTAGTAACTTTATTGTGGTCACAAAAGGGACTATCCTTATTTATGTGTGTGTACTCTTTAATTCCTATCACCTATTTCACCCAACCCCCTACTCACCTCCCCTCTGGTAACCATCAGTTTGTTATCTTTAGTTAACAGTTTGTTTCTTGGTTTCTCTCTCTCTCTCTCTCTCTCTCTCTCTCTCTCTCTCTCTCTTTTCTCATTTGTTTTGTTTCTTAAATTCTACATATGAGTGAAATCATATGGTATTCGTCTTTCTCTGACTGACTTATTTTGCTTAGAATTATACTTTCCAGCTCTATCCATGTTGTTGCAAATGGCAAGATTTCATTCTTTTTAATGGCTGAATAGATTCCATTGTGTAAATTCCAGGACATCTCTTGTTATTTACATATATTCTCCCTTTTTATCTCTTCTCTCCTCTAGGCTGGTTACTCTGGTTGTTGATTTGTTTAAGCAGATATATTTAATCCATTCTCTTGATACATGTTCTGCACCTCCTTCTTTACTTTCCTTTCTCTCTCTCTGGAATAACCAAGCCATATAGTTTCTCTGTCTGGGTAACTTTATCTTCCTTGCTTTTTCCCCACCTCCTTCTTTATTTTCCTTTCTCTCTCTTTGGATTAAACCCTTTAGTCTCTCTGCCTGGTCAATGTTTATTTTTTCTTTTTCCCCGCCCCTGTCATTTTTCTCTTTGTATGTGCTCTTCCATCAGCACCGCCTCCACCCTGATCTTCACTTGTAGCTGGTGTTTCTGGTTTTTTGCTTTTGGATTTTTGTTTGTTTGGTTGGTTGGTTGGTTGTGTGTTTGTGTGTTTTTATTTTCTGTTTGTTTTTCTGTTTGTTTTCTTTTTCAGGGCTATTTCAAGGAACAAATCAAATCACACCTGGTGGAGGGTACAAAACATCACTACGAGTAGGGAAATAAAATAACTAAAGTCACAACAACAGAGAGCAAGTAACACTCTCCAAAAAACACCTCCTGAAGGGCCAGGCCCTGGAGACTGTATGACCCCCATTTAATATAGCAGTGCTAACATGTGCAGAGCACTAACAAGCTTTTAAAACTCATCAGGGACAGAAAACTAGACAAAATGATGAAACGGAAGAGTTCTCCTCAAAGGAAATTCCAGGAAGAAGTGACAGTTAAAGAATTGATCAAAACAGATATTAGCAATATAGCTGAGCAAGAATGTAGAATAATAGTCATAAGGTTAATCGCTATGCTTGAAAAAAAGCATAGAAGACAGCAGAGAATCTATTGCTGTAGAGATCAAAGAACTAAAAAATAGTCATGATGAATTAAAAAATGCTATAAGTGAGGTGCACAATAAAATGGAGGCAGCCATAGCATAGATTGAAGAGGCAGAAGGGAGAATAGGTGAATTAGAAAAAAATGATGGAAAAAGAGGAAGCTGAGAAATAGACAAAAAAAAATCCAGGATCACCAGGGGAGAATTAGAGAACTAAGTGATGCAATCAAACAGAACAATATCTGTATCATAGGAATTCGAGAAGAAGAGAGAGAAAGGGGCTAAAGGTGTACTTGAACAAATTGTAGCTGAGAAGTTCCCCAATCTGGGGAAGGAAACAGACATTGATATCCAAGAGGCACAGAGAACTCCCTTCAGACATAACTTAAATTGATGACATGACACATCTTTTATCCAGCAAGCCTGTCTTTCAGAATAGGAGTGATAAAATTTTTACCAAATAAACAAAAACTGGAGGAATTCATCACCACTAAACCAGCCCTACAGGAGATCCTAAGGGGGACTCTGTGTGAGAAATGTGGCAAGAACCACACAGTACCAGAGACATGACTAAACCTATGAAACCTACAGATAACACAGTGACTGTAAACCCATATTTTTCAATAATAACACCGAATGAAAATGGGCTAAATGCTCCAATCAAAAGACATAGAGTATCAGAATGGATAAAAAAATAAGATCCATCTATTTGCTGTCTAAAAGAAACCCATTTTAGACTTGAGGACATCTTCAGAATGAAAGTGAGAGGATGGAGAAATATCTATCATGCTACTGGAAGTCAAAAGAAAGCTGGAGTAGCCATACTTATATCAGACAAACTAGACTTTAAATTAAAGGCTGTAACAAGGGGAGGGAGCCAAGATGGTGGAACAGCATACAAGTTTTTTGTGTGTCTCACATCCATGAAATATAGCCAGACCAACACTAAACCATCCTGCACACCTAGAAAACTGATCTGAGGATTAACACAACAATCTGCACAATCTGAACCACAGAATTCAGCAGGTATGTGGCACGGAGAGGTGAACTTGGGGAAAGAGAAGTTGCAGAGGGCAGGGAGGTGTGAAGAGAGAACAGAGACAGTGGGGAGAATACAGGAAAAGCAGCCCTCCCCAAAAGCAGCTGAGGGAAAGTAGAAAATTGGAAATAGGTGTAGGAACTGAACTAAAAAAGGGAGAATGGAGAAAGGAGAGGGTTTAAATTCCATTAAGACTGTAAACAGGGGGAGCACAGAGTCTGCAACTCTGCAGCTCGATATCTGGTGGTGCTCTGGTGGGAAGGGTGAATCCCCAGGAGCACAGTGGGGTCTGGAAGGTTCTTGGGCCACACAGGGAGAAATGGTTCCACTGCTGGAAGCAGATTTGGTAGAGGCTGTGAGGCAACCTGGGGCATTCACTGGTCCTGGAACAAGGTCACTAGGATGAAGCCTGGTGCCAGATGTGTATTGTGATTTTTCATAATTCCTGAAACACTGCTGCTACACTGTCTCATGAACTTTTTCTGGGGCAGGCTGGCACCTGGCCACAATATCAGGCTTTGGCAGCAGCACAATCCCACAAACATTCCTGGGTGCAGGTGGCACTCGGCTATTGCTCGGTGAGACCCTCCACAGAGGGGCAGAATAGTCAAAGCAGCAGTCCCTCAGAAGTAAGGGGCCAGGGAAAACAGCCACATCTGAGACAAAACTAGGAAGAGAGGTACTACCTGGGGCTTGGTCATGGACAGTGTAAAAGAGGGGAATGGAGGAAAGCTGAAGACAGAGGACAGATGCGCAATTGGTGATTGGGGAGAACAGAGTTCTGATACTAGAGACTGGGTAGCTGGGTGATCTCATTTTCACCACTCCCGTGCATGCACATACACACCCACAAGAGCCACAACAATCCACCCCAGTAGGCTAGCAGCACCATCTAGTAGAGAACAGAACCGTTACACTATCCCCACACAACTAGGCCAGCCTTGCTCTTCAAGAACTGAAGTCTCACCTCCTGCTTAGTTAATGGACAATAAAGCACTTCATAGTCGCACTTCTAGGGGAAAACGAAGTAATTTCTGTGATGTTTCAGTCTGTAAGCAGGTCCATCTATTGAATTGTCTTTCTTTCTTTTTCTTTTTTCATTTTTTCTCTTTTTTATTTCTTTACTTTTTCTTGAATACAGAAAGAGAAAAAATTCATTTTTATTTTCAATTTTTATTAAAAAAATTTTCATTATATTTTTTCTATATTGTTTACTTTTGTGTAAATTTGTTCAAATTCTATTTTACTTCCATCATTTTATTTTATTATACTTCAGTGTATTCACTTTTTCAAATTTTCAAATGATTTAGGTTTTTTCTTTTTCTTATTTCTCTTTTTTGTTTCTTTTCTTTTTCTTGAATACAGAAGGAGAAAAATTCATTTTATTTTCAATTTTTATTAAAGATGTTTTTCTTTAATTATTTTTACTGTATTATTTACTCTATGTAAATTTTTAAAATTGTATTTTACTTCCATCATTTTATTTTAGTCTACTACAGTGTATTCACTTTGTCAAATTTTTAAACGGTTTCCTTTTTAAAATTTTCCTCTTTTTCATTTCTTTACTTTTTCTTGAATACAGAAAGAGAAAAAAATCAGTTTTATTTTTAATTTTTACTAAAACTTTTTTCTTTAAATTTTTTCTACTATATTCTTTACTTTTGTGTAATTTTCTCAAATTCTATTTTACTTCTAACATTTCATTTTAGTCTGCTTCACTGTATTCATTTTTTCAAATTTTAAAATGATTTCCATTTTTCCCCTTTTTTTCTCTAATCAATCAAGCCACTTTCAACACCCAGACCAAAACACACCTAGGATCTAGCATCAATTTATTCTATTTTGTGTGTGTGTATGTTTTTAATTTTTTTTAATTTTAATATTCTTTAATCTTAATTTTTTTCTACCTCATTAAATCCTTTTCTCCCTTCAAAATGAAGAAACGAAGGAATTCACCCCAAAAGAAAGAGCAGGAAGAAACGACAGCCAGAGATTTAACCAACACAGATAAAAGCAAGATGTCTGAACCAGAATTTAGAATAACGAAAAGAATACTAGCTGGAGTCCAAAATAGATTAAAATCCATTTCTGCAGAGATAAAAGAGGTAAAAACTAGTCAGGATGAAATAAAAAATGCTACAACTGAGCTGCAATCACGGATGGATGCCATGGCAGGAAAGATGGATGAGGCAGAGCAGAGAATCAGTGATATAGAGGACACACTTATGGAGAATAATGAAGCAGAAAAGAAGAGGAAGATTAAGGCAAAAGAGCACGATTTAAGAATTAGAGAAATCAGTGTCTCAATAAAAAGGAACAACAACAGAATGATAGGGGTTCCAGAAGATGGAGAGAGAGAAAAGGGGTAGAAGAGTTATGTGAGCAAATCGTAGCAGAAAACTTTCCTCACCTGGGGAAAGACACAGACATCAAAATCCAGGAAGTGCAGAGGACTCCCTTCAGAGTCAACAAAAACCGACCATCAACAAGGCATATCATAATCAAATTCACAAAATACTCAGGCAAGCAGAGAATCATGAAAGCAGCAAGGGGAAAAAAGTCCTTTACCTACAAGGGAAGACAGATCAGGTTTCCAGCAGACCTATCCACAGAAACTTGGCAGGTCAGAAAGGAGTCAATGAAAATGATAATACCACAACCCAAAACCTCTGGGACACAGCAAAGGCGGTCATAAGAGGAAAGTATATAGCAATCCAGGTCTTCCTAAAGAATGAAGAAAGATCTCAGATGCACAACCTAACCTTATGCCTTAAAGAGCTGCAAAAGGACAGCAAATAAAACCCCAAAACAGCAGAAGACAGGAAATAATAAAGATTAGAGCAGAAATTAATGCTATTGAAACCCCCCCAAAAAAACAGAACAGATCAATGAAACCAGAAGCTGGTTCTTTGAAAATATTAACAAAACTGATAAACCACTAGCCAGTTTGATCAAGAAGAAAAAGGAAAGGACCCAAATAAATGAAATCAAGAATTAAAGAGAGATCACAACCAACACAGTAGAAATAAAAACAAAAATAAGAGAATATTATGAGCAATTATATGCCAATAAAATGGGCAATCTGGAAGAAATGGACAAATTCCTAGAAACATGTACACTACCAAAACTGAAATAAGAAAAAACAGATAATTAGAACAGACCCATAACCAGTAAGGAAATCAAATTAGTAATCAAAAATCTCTCCAGAAAGAAGGGTCCAGGCCAGATGGCTTTTCAGGGGAATTCTACAAAACATTTAAGGACGAGTTAACACCTAGTTAAAGCAAAATAGAAAGCTGTTAAAGCAAAATAGAAATGGAAGGAAAACTTCCAATGTCTTTCTGGGAAGCCAGCATTTCCTTGATTCTAAAACCAGACAGAGACCCCACTAAAAAGGAGAACTATAGACAAATTTCCCTGATGAACATGGATGCAAAAATCCTCAACAAGAGATTAGCCAACCAGATCCAACAATACATAAAAAAAAAATATTCACCACGACCAAGTGGGCTTTATACCTGGGATGCAGGGCTTGTTCAATATCCACAAAACAACGTGACTCATCACATCAATAAAAGAAAGGACAAGAACCATATGATCCTCTCAATAGATGCAGAGAAAGCATTTGACAAAACACAGTATCCTTTTTTGACAAAAACCCTCAAGAAAGTAGGGGTAGAGGATCATACCTCAAGATCATAAAAGCCATATATGAATGACCCAACACTAATATCTTCCTCAATAAGGTAAAACTGAGAGCTTTCTCCCTAAGATCAGGAACAAGACAGGGATGTCCACTCTCACCACTGTTATTCAACATAGTATTGGAAGTCAGCCTTTTCAATCAGACGACACAAAGAAATAAAAGGCATCTAAATCGGCCAGGAGGTCAAACTTTCACTCTTTGCAGATGACATGATACTCATATGGAAAACCCAAAAGATTCCACAAAAAACTGCTAGAATTGAATCATGAATTCAGCAAAGTTTCAGGATATAAAATCAATGCACAGAAATCGGTTGCATTCCTATACACCAACAGTGAAGCAACAGAAAGACAAATAAAGGAATCAATCCCATGTACCGTTGCACCAAAAACCATAACATACCTAGGAATAAATGTAACCAAAGAGGTGAAAAATCTATACAATTAAAACTATAGAAAGCTTATGAAATAAATTAAAAAATACACACACAAAAAAGGGGAAAATATTCCATGTTCCTGGATAGGAAGAACAAATATTGTTAAAATGGCGATACTACCCAATGCAATCTACATATTCGATGTAATCCCTACCAAAATAACACCAGCATTCTTCACGGAGCTAGAACAAATAATCCAAAAATTTGTATGGAACCAGAAAAGACCCCGGATAGCCAAAGCAATCTTGAAAAAAGAAAACCAAAGCTGGAGGCATCACAATCCCGGACTTCAAGCTGTCTTACAAAGCTGTAATCATCAAGACAGTATGGTACTGGCACAAGAACAGACACTCAGATCAATGGAATAGAATAGAGAACCCAGAAATGGACCCACAAACATATGGCCAAGTAATCTTTGACAAAGCAGGAAAGAATATCCAATGGAATACAGTCTTTTTAGCAAGTGGTGCTGGGAAAACTGGATAGCTACATACAGAAGAATGAACTTGGACCACTTTCTTATACTATACACAAAAATAAACTCAAAATGGATGAAAGACCTAAAGGTAAGACAGGAAGCCATCAAAATCCTCAAGGAGAAAGCAGGAAAAAACCTCTTTGATCTTGTCTGCAGCAACTTGTTACTCAACATGTCTCCAGAGACAAGGGAAACAAAAGCAAAAATGAACTATTGTGACCTCATCAAAATAAAAATCTTCTGCACAGCGAAGGAGACAATCAGCAAAACTAAAAGGCAACTGATGGAATGGGGGAAGATGTTTGCAAACGACATATCAGTTAAAGGGTTAGTATCCCAAATCTATAGACAGCTTATCAAACTAACACCCAAAAAACAAATAATCCACTGAAGAAATGGACAAAACACATGAATAGATGCTTCTCCAAAGAAGACATCCAGATGGCCAACTGACACATGAAAAAATGCTCAACATCACTCATCATCAGGGAAATACAAATCAAAACCACAATGAGATACCACCTTACACCTGTTAGAATGGCTAACATTAACAACTCAGGCAACAGATGTTGGCAAGGATGCAGAGAAAGAGGACCTCTTTTGCACTGCTTGTGGGAATGCAAACTGGTGCAGCCACTCTGGAAAACAGTACGGAAGTTCCTCAAAAAACTAAAAATAGAACTACCCTACAACCCAGCAATTGCACTATTAGGTATTTATCCAAGGGTTACAGGTATGCTGTTTCGAAGGGACACAGGCACCCCAGTGTTTATAGCACCGTTATCGACAATAGCCAAAGGATGGAAAGAGCCCAAATGTCCATCTACAGATGAATGGGTAAAGAAGATGTATTATTATATATATATATATATATATATATATATACACACACACACACACACACACACACACACACACACACACACACACAATGGAGTATTACTTAGCAATCAGAAAGAATTAAATCTTGCCATTTGCAATTACATAGATGGAACTAGAGGGTATTAGGCTAAGCAAAATTAGGCAGTCAAAGAAAGACAAATATCATATGACTTCACTCATCTGAGAACTTTAAGACACAAAACAGATGAACACAAGGGAAGGGAAGAGAAAAATAATATAAAAACAGGAAGGGGGACAAAACAAGAGACTCCTAAATATGGAGAACAAACAGAGGGTTACTGGAGGGGTTGTGAGAGAGGGTATGGGCTAAATGGGTAAGGGGCATTAAGGAATCTACTCCTGAAATCATTGTTGCAGTATATGCTAACTTGAATGTAAATTTTAAAAAAAGAAAAGAAAAGAAAAAGAGAAGAGGTTGGCTAAGTTAAGAGATAGAAGGCTTCAGAGAAGGAACAGCATGAACAAAGAAGCAGAAAAACCAGAACAATTTCCATGAAGCTGGCAAAAATTGTAGTTAAGAGGGAGTGGCAGTAAAGGTGTCCAGAGAAGTAAGCAGAGAACCAGTCAGAAATGAAGGATTTGTATACTCTTGAAATGCCCAGGAAATGGCCTTCTACTGTTTCCTAGGGCAATGGGAAATCATTGCCAGATTTTTATTAGAGAGATTGATGATTGATTGTATTTGATTTTGAAAAAAATTATTCTGGCTGCATTGTAGGTTACAGAAGAAGCAAGAGGAAAGGTATTGAGGAGGCTGTGAAAATTATCCATGTATTAGTGGTTTGTATTTTGGAGCAGGGGAGCTTTGGGGGCATAGCAAGAAGTGTACAACTTGGGAAAGCAATAAAGATAGTACTAGGGGGAATGGTAGGATGTGACATTGAGGCAAAAGAGGGATATGAATGCTGTACTCAGTTCTGCAGGTCCTTGCACAAGAGTCCTTGCACAAGAGTGACAGCCTAGGAGATGAGTGGATGTTGAAGACTAATATGAGCCCAGCTCACCTGATTATGTGCTTGACATGGCCTGTGTCTGCCAGGAGGAAGGAGGAGCTTTCCTAAATCACACAGGGTGCCATATGGACTATCAGTTGCCCTGAGTAATAATCAACCATAATGTCACAGTTTCCGGTTTGGATAATTAGATTATGTGTGGCACCATTTGCTGATACTGGGAACAGAGATGGCAGTGCAGAGGAAATAGTGAATGCAAAAATCCATATTTTAAAAACGTTAAGAAGTAATAATAAGCTCATTTTGTAAAAGCAGAAATTGAGTCTGAGGGTAAATGTTTTCCCTGAAGATATATAGTTAGTAAATGGTGAAGTTGGGATTCAGATCTTTATACTATATTTTTTTCATTTCCCCAAATGTTCCAAAAAATAGGAAAGACAAAAATAACATTAACATATTCTGGGGACTATTCTATTATGAAAATAGATGTGATTTCATTTGAAAAATGTACCTGAATAATTATGAAATGATTTATATATTTAAAATTTTTAATAATTATGAAACTATTAATTTTAATAAACATCTGCCTCTAAGCTTTCTTTTTAGTGTTGCTCTCTTCATACTTGCTGTTCCATTAATTTCCTTTCTCTTCTCTAAACCCTTTTCTTTTCTCTGTCTTTCAAGCTTCAACTGCAGCTTCACTTCCTCCAGGAAATGATTCTGAATATCCTGCTTGATATGAATGTTTCTCTCATGAGTTCCCTGACATCTGGTGTATACCTCTTTTATATAAATCATTACAATTGCTCTAATAGTAAATTATTGCAACTGTCCTTTTATTTTTATATTCCTAGCACCTGGCAAATAACTACTATTAAGTGAATAATACTTGGTAGACTATTGTGTGAGTGAATTGCTAGTCAAGGCCCACCTCTTCTAATGAGCTTTAATTGGTTTATTCAGTCAGGTCTCTAGTCCTGTGACTGCCAGACATGGCTGAACATAAAAATAAACTGGGGATTAAAAAAAATACAGATTGCTATGCCCTACTCCAGACCTACTGAATCTTAGGACCAAGTTGTCTGGCTTTTTAAAATGTTCCCAAATGGCCATACAGTCAGTCCAGCTGTGACATTTGTTACAATTTTAAGATAATTATCCATATCTAAACTTTTTGATATAATTCCAGATACTCAGCAGGGTGCTTATTACATGTTTCTCCATAGTCACTGGATAGTATTTTTCTATCTGACCTCTTGAGTTTATTAATTTACTTGGAGTTCTTTAATTGTAAATAAACTACATGCTACACTTTGAATATTAAATTAAATCTATATAAGCATACATGTGAAGTGGGTATTTTTCTACTTGTTGATACAATAAATATTTTTATATGATCATATTTCTACTCTAAAAATATGAAAAGCATCCTTATCTTGCCATATGTTATGCACTGTATAAATCTGGCCAACACAGAACCCATCTGTCCTGAGGCCAATAGAGCTATTTCACTTCAGCGTTGCTTGTATTAACAGCATAGCTAATATCAATATGGCTTTATTTACTCTTGTTCTTAAAAAGTTGACCAGAATTCATATAGATACCTTATAAGTCATCTACACTTTCTTCTGCACCATTGAAAAAGATAAAACTTTTGGAAAAGGAGTTTTTCAGACTACAATCAGTCTAACATTGAGTGCCCAGGCCCTATTTAAGTCGACATTATATATTTTTCTAAAATTCTATTTGCCAGACGACCATTTTTTCTTCATCAAGCATAGTTGAATTAAATGGGAAACTTGGCTTAACCTCATAAACTTTAGCGTCTTGACATTTTGCCATTGAAGTATGTTGTCATTTATAGGGTATGTTTTGTGCTTTTGTTCCTACTTCTGCCATTAGTAATCTGGAAAACCTGGCATTTCTTGATGCAATCAGTGACTATGTCAATAATGTAATCATCGTTTTCTGATTCCTCAACATTTCTGCAGTGAATGTGACATCGTTCCAGATGATCTTACTAAGTCCTTTATACTCTCACAGTACTTTCAGATATAAGATTTTTCACTTGTTCTTCCTTCTACAAATATGTTGTTTTCTAGGGCTGAGATCAGTGAAGCTGTTCATGTTAATTCTACATACCAAGATTTTGCTATGCCTTCCTTGTGGAAGAGCATCTCTCAAGTGTGACATTTTCCAAATAACCTTACAAGAGCTCTATAAAATGTAAGCACATTTCTGCAACAAATTACTCCCTTCTTACCCATTTTTTCTAGATGACATTTCCTGCATGGAATGAGTCACTGAAACTGTCTCTGCTGCACTGGCTATTCACTTCACAATCCTGTCAACTAATTGCCTATATCACAACATTGGTGTCCCTGCTTCCATTCTTCTGAGTTCTACTCTATCTTCTGTATAGCTGCCATGATATTTTTTTTTCCAACATTATGCCTAGGTCATCTTCTTGATTATTATAGAAATGTCTTCTTTCATATTAAATCAAATCTGAGTTTCTCAGTCTGCACTTCTGAGCCCTCTATCAAGAGGTCACCTCAAGACCATTCTACTTCATTGTTTATCGTTGCTCATGAGCTCTTGGTTCCTAGCCAATCATTTTTCTTTAAATTTCTGAACTTGTTTCCACTTTCAATAGTCTCAGTCATGTTTAATGCATTCCATTTTAATCATCTCCTTGTTCTGTGCTCTCTCAGTATTTAGCAGTAGCTAAGGGAGAGTTGAATTTCTGAAAATATTTTTAGGGTTCTAAAATTCGCAAGGCAAATCACATTTTTAATTCACTAGAGGGAGCTCAAAATTTAAAATAATTTTCCTAGATAGATATCATATGATTTCACTCATATGTGGAATTTGAGAAACTTAACAGATTAACATAGGGGAAGAGAAGGAAAAATAAGATAAAAGCAGAGAAGGAGGCTAACCATAAGAGACTCAAATACAGAGAACAAACTGAGGGTTTATGGGAGTGGGTTAAATGGGATATGGACATTGAGGAGGGCATTTTTCAGGTTGAGCACTGGGTGTCATACGTAAGAGATGAATTACTGGTTTCTACTCCTGAAGCCAAGACTATAATGTATGTTAACTAACTGGAGAACAAAAAAATAAAAAATTAATTAAAAAATTTCCTAGAAATTATATCATTTGATATTAAAGGGGCCCATTAAAGATGAAAAAAAAAATTCTGTTAATTTGAAGCTTTGGATTTGAATTTTCCTATAAATAAAGAGTATGGAATGATAGAAAGTTTGTTTTAGGAGATAATTTAGTTTTAAATACTAATTTTAAATAAATGAGATTCTATGATTATAGTTTACATTATATACTTATGCATTGCCTTGAAGTTGATTTCTTAATATTTGATATCTGTTTCCCTACTTGCTTCTCCTATATTTTCTTTCACATTTGATAGCACTATCATCCATTCAGTGGTCTAAGCCAGAAACTTAAAAGTCATCATTATCTATCCTCTTGCTCAACCTAATACTAGTATCTCTCCCACTAGACTATAAGCTTCTTGAAAGTAGGGATAGTGCTTGTTTACCATCTATTTCTTCTACCTAGTACTGTACTTAAAATATAGGAGATAGTCAATAAATACTTGAATTAATGAATTAGAATGACCCTTCTCTTTTCCCTAAATCTAAACCATTATCAAGTCCTTTTCATTTTACCCTCTAGATAGATACTGAATCTGTTCTCTCTTATTACTCTTGTTCTACTCAGGCCCTTATCAGCTTATCTAGACTCTTAAAATAATCTCAGCAGCCCATCTTGTCTCCGCCTTCCTCTCCCACTTTTACCATTTCCCCAAATCTTGAATTAAAATATGTCAGTGCCTCTACTTGGTAAATCCCATCAATGACTTTACATCACCCACAGGATGATCTTTAAGCCTGTTAGCATTAGGACAAGGCCCTCTGCGGCCAGGCCTCCTTCTAACTCTCTAACTTCAATTCATGTCACTCTCTCTTATTTTCAAATAATACCAAACTGATTTTAATTCCTCATATACACCATGATTTATATTTTTACAGCAGACAAACTCTTAGCTTAGACTGGAAAAGGAATCAGAGAAAAATTTCTGGAGAGGAAGACACATTGGAGAGGTCTTCAAAAATAAGTAAGGGTTAGTGAGAGAGGAAACAAAGCCTTAGAGGTAAAGTGTCTCTTTTTGTTAGTTATAATTTTTTAAATCTAGCAAACTTTATTGCCTGAAGTTTAAGCCAGATGCTTCATGAAGTCTCTTTTTAATTAGGTCATTGTGGCTAGCTACATGAACCTTCATTCATGTACTCCTCTGTACTCCTCCAACAATTATTCATAAAGTTCCTTTTACGCACCAAGCATTGTGTTACAAACTACAGATATAGAAGTAAGCAAATGAGTCATCCACCCTGATCTCATGGTATAGAGACAGAGTTATAACTCAGTTACCCCTCAAAGTCTAAAATCTAATAGACCCCAAAAGATAAAACCAAAAATTCGAAAGATGTATCTTTAGCCTCTTATCTACATGAATGTTGTGCTACTTAAATAATGAATGGATAACAATTCACCTCCTTGCTAGATGTGGTAAGAATAACTGATACTTTTAACTCTTTGCCAATGATATCATCATATGAATAAATTGTAAGTGATCAGTTTATTTAGTAGTTATAATAATAATAATAATAATAATAATAATAATAATAATGGCTTGGAGTCAATCTAAGAAAAAGCCTTTAAAATTTATGTCAATATCATCACAGGAATTCTTTAGATGGGATTGAAATTTACTATGCCCTTACAACAATAATACAGCACTGTAAGAGCCTTAACACATCCTTAACAACCTCTCTTACCATCTAATGAGCTCTGTTGGATACATGTGTTCAAAATGATATTGTTCAATGCTAAAAGTTTCTTTAAGGTAGATTGAGAACCAAAAACTAGCCCTGAAAATTCCTTGTTTTGATTTATCAAGGAAATTTTGGATAACTTTAGATGTCACCCATGTAAGCAAAACAGAGAAAGCTCTTCTATGCAGATAAAGTCATTCCATATGGATTTTAAATTTACTATCTGATTGACCAAGAACATATGCAAACAATGTATTTGCTGTTCTTCCAGAAGTATTTTGTCTAAGATTTGATATTATTAATATGCCATATTGTTTCAATTCCTAAGTGCAATTTCCCAAAATACTTACTAATCTCTTTCAGTATTTCAGTTCCTGTGCAATGCTTGCTACATTGCAATTTTAGTGAAATATTTTTATGCTTTTAATTTATTCATCTGGAAAATACATGAAGTCTTTAACACTTTTTGTCCATTTTATGCATGGGGAAATTAAGTTTATATAGAAACATCACTATATAACAACAAATAAAAAGTATGGGTGATCTATATTTTGTTAGGGTAAAACTAGCAGTAAGAGGGGGATGTAAACATGAGAGGAGAAAGGTGAAATAGAACATATACATGTTCTCAGATAGGTATCAGGCATATAAAAAGTGACAGATTGTTTACTGAATATCAGGAAAGAAAAGAATTTCAGAAACTGGAGAATCAAATCCAGAGCCAGGTATGTAACCATGGTTACTAAGGTCACTAAATGTTACTTTAACCAAGAAAAAGGAAGGCACCAGGAATCTAGTCACAACTAGGACTTATATGTTATTTTAAAAATAGTATGTGTATTCATATTCATATTCATATGTGTTTTATATTTATATTTATATTTATATATTGAACCTGGTTAGAAAGTAATAGAATGATGGCTTAGATAATGAGAGATAATTAAAATTATAGGAAAGTCAATATTCTATCATTAACACCACTACTACTACCATAACCATCACTTCAACCCTTTTTTGGAAATATACACATTGAAATGCCTAGATTTTAATGTAGGTATTCAATTAACTTACTTTGCATGTCAGAAGCACTCATCAGGCCTAGGTACCTACCTCTGTAATAAAGCTGTCTCAATATTTTCTTTGAACTCAGAATCCTTTAAAGTGCTATTTTTCTTGTTGTTTTTATTTTCAGTTTTTTAATGTTTATTTATTTTTGAGAGAGAAACAGAGTGCAAGCAGGGGAGGAGCAGAGAAAGAGGGATACACAGAATCTGAAGCAGGCTCCAGGCTCTGATCTGTCAGCACAGAGCCCAATGCGGGACTTGAACTCACGAACTGTGAGATCATGACCTGAGCCGAAGTGGGACACTCAATTGACTGAGCCACCTAGGCCCCCCTTTCTTGTTTTTTCTTTGTTTGTTTTGCTTTGTTTATTTGTTTGTTTGTTTTTTTATAATTAGTTAGGATGAAGTAAAATCTACTTGATCCAGAAAGGTTTCAACATACTTAGATTGATATAGAAGGAAGAATGGATGAGTTTGAGAGAGATTTTAAAACTTAGTTTGTTGGTAAAGCACATGATATTTGTAATTGGGTTTAGCTGATTTTCCAAAGAAATTTAGTAATGATCACATCTTGTCTATTATAAATCTGTCATTGATATCAAAGAGCTATTGTATTTATAGATGATTTGAACCTTGTAGAGTGTTGATCAACTTCATATATTCATGCTAAAGAAATAATGTGAGGAAAACTAGAAGAAAGAGCCAGAAGAATGGTTCTGGAGAGAATCTGTATGTACTGGGTTAAGTGGGTCAAATGTGCTATCCAGTAAGGTTTTTTTAGGTGAAGGGAAGCAAGCCAGTGACATAGACTTAGAAAAGCAAAAGATTACATCTAAGAAGAACCACCAAGGCAATGAGGATGAATATACACAGATAAGAGACTCCTAGTTCTGCCAAGGTTGAGCTACCACAAATGTCTAAGGTAGATAACTGGAAGAAATAGAGATTCTTACAGGCCCAGGTGAAGGTCTAGCCAAGAGTAGAAAATGAATCTTAAAACTGAGTATAGGAAAATGAAAGTTAAGAGACAGGAGTCAGGGAGAGGCTACTTAACACAGGAAATAACGCATGCTATTCCAATGGAAATACAAGCAAAGAAATAGATTCAAGTGACATGATTACTATTGGATAGTCATGGATTATGGAGGAGCAAATAACACAGAAGTATTAAGCCTTGTGATTCTGGTTATGGTTATGGAAAGAAGAGTTAGTGCAGCCAAAAGATTAATTCAGTTTAGGACCAATTTAACAAGGAAGATGGATTAAGGGTAGATCTATTACAGCCTTAAAAGTTCCAAACCCAGGTTTGTGTATTTTATTTGCAGGAAGATTTTCATTTCAGGCAATGAGGAACCAATGAAGGACGCTGAGCATGAGAATAATGTGTGCGGTGCATTGTTTTGGAAGATTTATCAAGACAAATTGTAGAAGGAAGTGCAAACAGGTAGAAAGGTGATTTATAAGGCTATTGCAATACTCTATATTGCATATATTATATATCACACTTATATAATACTATAAATAGTGTATATAAAAACTTCACAAAGTTAGTTATCCCTAATTTCCTTTCTCCCTTCTTTCATTTTTGCTGTATCTTCTTCCAGAAAGAATTAAAAATGCATGTATCCTGTTATCTAACTTCCATATTATTCATTCCTCCCCAAATTTTGCCCTGTTTGACATTTAACACAACACATTAGGAAGACAAACTAATACTGTCTTTGAAAAAATAAATTAATTTGCATGTATTTGTTTGACTATTTTCAGAATATCCTTTTATTTGAGCTAATTACAATTTTGAAGGATTATTCATCATGTACCTGAGTTTGAAGGTTAAGATTTTTAGGCTGTGGTTGGGAACTTGGACAGGATTAGGATCTAAGTTTTAAAATTAAGGTTTGGATTTTTCTCATGGAACTTAATGTCTGCACGTAAATTAGTGAAAGTCTTGTATAGGGAAATGGCAATGAAAAAGGAGAACAAGTTGTATATTGGAGAGGAAGCTTTGACTACACTTGTGGACAAAGTGGATTTTAGAAAAGACAGGAAAGTAATGATTACTTTTGAACCTGGAGGATTGGAAAAATGGTGTCTATGTAAAAAAAAAAAAAAAGAAAGAAAGAAAAGGTGGGGGGGAATGAGGGAAGATAGCTTTGCACAGAAGTATTAGTGTTTCTAATAAACAGAATTTGGTTTGGCAATGGACAGAGTGGCAATATCCAAGCAACAGACCTTGAACTTAAGGAGGAGATTAATGGTGGCCATGTAGATTGGAGAATCATTATACAGAAATCGCAAATTTTCTAAGATTAGAGAGAATTAAAAGACAGCATATCTTGAAGGAAATGTTCCTTACCATTTCCAAATCTGTAGCAAAAATTTCCCAGGTGTTTGAATTTTTACACTGAGTCATACTGATAATGGTGGAATTTGTATAATAGTTTTTCATTTGAAAGCTGACACTAAGATAAGCAGTTACATACACCATGCATCATAGCCATTCTAATGACACATATCTGTCCAGAAAACCCAGGATTTGGAAACAATAATGAAATTGTTCAGTGTGTGTCATATGATTCTGTGGCTGCTTTTTTTTTTTTTTTTTTTTTTACAAATGAGGTCACTATGAGTGCAATTAGATTAGCTCACTCCAATATACTTATCTCACTATAACACAAAATATAGATTCAGGAAGATCAACTACTATTATTCATTAAACATCAAATCCAGTTGTGTAATTTTTGTAGGTATGCTTCAAAATAATGGGAAAACAATATGCAAAATTATTTTTTAATGTACACATAAGTGTCAGATAACAAAAACATCCTTGATTCACTATGACACAATTTACAAATTACTGTTTGATATATTTGTTTGTATTTCATTATAACTTAAATAGTAAGATACCTATTTTTTCAAAAATATAAATCTATTGAAATCTATTACTGTATAAATAGTTTATCCTTTAAAGCATATTTTAGTGATATTGTTTATCATATTTAACTAATTTAGGATATGAGCACTTTAATGTAAGCATATTTTTTTTTTAACGTTTTTATTTATTTTTGAGACAGAGAGAGACAGAGCATGAGCAGGGGAGGGGCAGAGAGAGGGGGGAGACACAGATTCTGAAGCAGGCTCCAGGCTCTGAGCTGTCAGCACAGAGCCCGACGCGGCGCTCGAACTCACAGAGTGTGAGATCATGACCTGAGCTGAAGTTGGACGCTTAACCGACTGAGCCACCCAGGCGCCCCAATGTAAGCATATTTTTAAACAGAATTTTGGCTTTTAAGAGAAAAATTAGGAAGTTTTCTGATAAGGCTCATTTTTTTACATATCTCAATTAAATGTACAAAAGAGCATTTGTCCATTCTAAAAAGTGAATCGCTACATAGCTACAGTTAAGTGTAACTTAAAATTATCACATTATCAATATGTATAGTTTAGAAATTAGACTCAATAGTAGGGATAAGATTTTACTCTGTTAATATTTAAGAAAAACAGATAATGTATTATTAAGAGTGATCCTAATCCAAATTTCAAGAGTACTATATAATTTCTTGGTGCTCTGTCTTGTACCAGAGAAGTCTTTCTGTCTAACCTTGATTTAATTGTGCATTAAAGTAATCTCATTTGTGCATAAGCAGTAACCTCATTTGGGTCATAAATGTGAATCAATAGAGTAGAAAATACCACATTTGACCTTGCCATAATGGCAAAACCTTTGATATTTAATATTGTATTGCTTATTGAATGTGTTAATTTCATTTGGAGATAACATAACCATCTACATCTTTAAAAACACAAATGAGTAATGAATTATTCCTCAAACCAGCATTTGAATCATCTTTGAGATTTTAGTGACTTTAAGATTGAATTACATAGAGGTGATGTGAGTAAATTACACTGACATAGAGTACATTTATGGTGCAGATTTAACTACATTCTGTTACAAATTGTGCCTGGAGAGTTTTATAGTTTTGTTTTCAAGGAGGAAGGAGTTGCATCAGGAATACCAAGCACTATGAGCTTGAGGAATCTCAAGTGACTGTCATGACTCTATTCTCTGCCACCTAGCAATGATCAGAGAATCAAGTAAAGAATCTATTAAGAACTAAGAAATACAGTTAATGGAATTTAACATGAACCAACAATAAGAAGGAGTTCCTCGAATTGTTAATGTCCCTTCAGTTACACAAAAAACATTTTTTTTAACAAAGAATATGTTTAAAAAAAAGAGAGTTAACTAACAATTGTCTTGAACTGTGATGTGACCCAACCCACATCTATATTGCATTTAGTCCTCAGAGCTAGGTTCAGAGCAGGACTGATGAGCTTGAATATTTCTATTGGAAGGCAAATAGGAAAGCAATGCAGCAAAAAATGACCTCAAGTAGCAGCTAAGGAAGGAGAAAAGTGTTGGAACCAATAGAAAAGCTACCAGGAAGCAGCTATGTTTAATTCAATGTTATCCCTGCCTTGAAAACAAAGGCAGCCTTTTGGAAGTCAGCAACTGAAAATCTTTAAGCGAAGCTGAATGAATTCATTTCAAGAAAGTTGTATATCAGATTTTGCATTAAGCAGAGAATTCAGCTTTATGACATATAAATCACATGTAATCCAAGGTTTCCATAATTATTTGGAAATTATACACACACACACACACACACACAATGACCATGTATATATTAAATTCTGTTTTTTGTTTTTTTAAAAAGTAGGCTCCATGCCAACATGGGCCTTGAACTTACAACCCTGAGATCAAGGGTAACACAGGACTGAGCCAGGCAGGCATCCCTTAAGTTCTGTTTTAAAATGTAAAATCAACTATAAGCCCTATTTCATCTAATTTAATAGCTGCACTTTTCTAGTACACCCATTATATCTTAGGAATTTGGCCTGAGTCATTATGATCCTCCCAATAGTCTTATAAAATATGAATTATTCCATTTTACATATGAGAGCCTCACAGATACTAACCAAGGTCTCATAGCTATTATATAACAAACGTGGGACATGATAAAGTCCATCAGTTTCACCAGAAAGACTGTTTCCTTTCCACCTCTTTTGTTTCCCTCACAGTGTATATATTAGAGTAATAAAATAGTTTAATATATTTTCCTTTACATTTTTTTTTGGCATTAGAGAGTTATTTCCTGCTTAAGTACAACATACCTAATTTTATGGTACATAGAATTAACAATTACAAACTCAAAGAACTTCAGGGTTTTTATATGACATGCAATTGTAACCTGTAGATCCACCTAACACTGTCATATGCATTGAATGAGGATTCAAAAAAATTTCCTGAGTTGAGGAGCTTTGGCTGTGATTTAGCAGCACTACTTATGACCATATCAAAATGATTCTTCCACTTTTAATGATAATTTTTTTGATCAGATGCCAAATTTCATACTGATTTCCATGCTCTACTGTTGTGCCAGAGGGAAGCATTGTGAATTTGGTTTCATAATTATGGGAAATATGTATGTCTAGTGAGCAAGAATCTGTGAAGCTTCAAAACAGCTTTCTTGCCTCCATTGTCAGCTTAAGAAAAATAGGATTTTATTTTCAGAAAACATCACCAACTTAATTACATTAAGGTATATTCAGTGAGCAGTGCTAGCTCTCACTCAGTGTGAGAAATCACCTTACAATTTTCCCCTACTCTATCCTTTTGAAAGAATAGAAGTAAAATGAGAAAATATTGCTTTACTTTTCTCTGCCGCTATATCATGATGGCAGGGGTTGTAAAAAGAAGCATTAGAAAGTGTTAGTCTTAAAATAGGGTCCCATTTTTCCCTAGTCATGAACTTACTCAGAATTCATATTTGCAACCAATAACATCTTATGGTTTCCTGGACTACATGTGCTCTTGGGACACTTAGAAGCCCTTTCTTAGTGTGTGACATATAAAAATTGTATGCCATAGTTGTTCCTTACTATGAACTCAGATAATAATTGCATATTTATCAGCCTATTTTGAAAGTGTATTGCAAAGTGGAAAATTAAATTGATTCTAAGAATTTACTTTAATGTAAACCTAAGACATACACTCTTTTACAGATATAAATATCATACCAATTACCTTTAATCAGAATAAGAATTTTCAAATAATAGATGGCTATTATGGAACAAACCAATATTTCTTGAAAGATGACTCTCAAAGTAATATGAGACTGCTGAATATCTCCTCACAATGATACCTATTTCTGAATGAGTGTATATCTATCTATCTATATGTAGAGATAAATAGATAATCTATAACTGGATAGTTACAAGTAGAGATGTACTGATAGATACACATATATACATATATACAATGTTCTGAGAGAGAAACATGGATATATGGAAACAGTCTAGATTATAAGTGTATGCTTTATATTAGTCAATATTAGCTATTGGAAAAATTTTCGAGAATGAATAACAGTAAATACAAGCAAATTAAAAAATCAGCTCACCTGTATTCATAAAAAAAAAATGACATTGTAAATTTATTCTCCTAATTGGGTCTTTCTGACCTAATTATCAAACATTGATCCTCTTGGATTGCTAGTATGCTTTTGTGTGTGTTCCTGTGTGAAATAAAAGAGAGAGATTAGAGCCATTATTAGGTATGTTTTTTTAAAGAGCTTTATTGAGATATAATTCACATAGTATAAAATTCACTCATTGAAAGTGTCGAATTAAGTGATTTTTTGCATATTTACACTTATGTAACCATCACCACTATCTAATTCTATTTTTTGTCTTTTTTATTAAAGTATAACTAACATAGTGTTGTATTAGTTTCAGGTATGCAATATTATGGTCTAACAATTCTATGCATTACTCAGCACTCATCAAAATAAGTGTACTCTTAAACCCCTTTCTATATCATCCATCCCATAACCAACCCTCCCTCTGGTAAACACCAGTTTGTTCTCTGTATTTAAGGTTATGGGTTTTTTGTTTGTCTCTTTTTATCATTATTGTTTTGCTTCTTAAATTCCACATATAAGTGAAAACATATGGTATTTTTCTTTCTCTGACTGACTTATTTTGCTTTGCATTATACTCTCTAGCTTCATCCACGTTATTGCAAATGGCAAGATTTCATTCTTTTTTTCTGGTTAAAATATTCCATTATATATACATATATATCTATATATGTACATACATATATATCTATATATGTACATACATATATATCTATATATGTACATACATATATATCTATATATGTACATACATATATATGTATATACATATGTATATACATACATATGTATCTATATCTATCTCTATCTAGATATCTAGATATCTATCTCTATCTCTAGATATACATATACATATACATACATAAATATCTAGATAGAGGGGCGCCTGGGTGGCGCAGTCGGTTAAGCGTCCGACTTCAGCCAGGTCACGATCTCGCGGTCCGTGAGTTCGAGCCCCGCATCAGGCTCTGGGCTGATGGCTCAGAGCCTGGAGCCTGTTTCCGAGTCTGTGTCTCCCTCTCTCTCTGCTCCTCCCCCGTTCATGCTCTGTCTCTCTCTGTCCCAAAAATAAATAAACGTTAAAAAATATATATATATATTAAAAAATAAATAAATAAATAAATAAATAAATAAATATCTAGATAGATCACTTCTTTATCAATTCATTTATCAGTGGACACTTGGGCTGCTTCCATATTTTGACTATTGTAAATAATGCTACTATAAACATAAGAATGCATGCTTCCCTTTGAATTAGTGTTTTTGTATTTTTACAGTACATACCCCATAGTAAGATTACTGGATCACAGGATAGTTCTTTTTCTTAAAGTTTATTCATTTATTTTGAGGGGGGGGGACACAAATGTGGGAGGAGCAGAGAGAGAGTAGGAGAGGGAGAGAGAGAGAGAGAGAGAATCCCGTGCTGTCAGCATAGAGCCAGAAGTGGGGCTCAATCTCACAAGCCATAAATCATGAGATCATGACCTGAACCAAAATCAAGAGTCAGATGTTTAACCTACTGAGCCACCCAGGTGCCCCAGGATAGTCCTATTTTTAATTTTTTTTTTTCAACGTTTATTTATTTTTGGGACAGAGAGAGACAGAGCATGAACGGGGGAGGGGCAGAGAGAGAGGGAGACACAGAATCGGAAACAAGCTCCAGGCTCTGAGCCATCAGCCCAGAGCCCGACGCGGGGTTCGAACCCACGGACCGCGAGATCGTGACCTGGCTGAAGTCAGACGCTCAACCGACTGCGCCACCCAGGCGCCCCAGGATAGTTCTATTTTTAACTTTTTGAGAAACCTCCACACTGTTTTCCACAGTGGCTGCAAGAGTTTGCATTCCCACCAACAGTGCACAAGGATTCCTTTTCCTCCACATCCTTACCAACACTCATTTCTTGTGTTTTTGATTTTAGCCATTCTGGCAGGTATGAGGTGATGATTTTCCTGATGATTTGTGATGTTGGATATCTTTTCATGTGTTTGTTGGTCATCTGTATGTCTTCTTTGGAAAAATATCTATTCATGTCTTCTGCAAATTTTTTATTTGGATTATTATTTTTTTGGTGTTTTATGAGTTATTTATATGCTTGAGATACTAACCCTTTATTGGATATGTCATTTGTAAAATATCTTCTCCTATTCAACAGGTTGCAAAGTATCTTCTCCCATTCCATAGGTTGCCTATTATGGGACTATTAGTTTCTGATGCTTCTTCTTACAACCTCACTCTTTTATAGTAATATTGATATATATTGTATTTATTGCTTTTTAGTTTTGTTCATTGTTTCCTTCACTGTACAAAAGATTTTTATTTTAATCGTGTATTTTTGATTTTGGTTCTCTTGTCTTAGGAGACATATCTAGAAAATGTTGCTATGGCCAATGTCAGAGAGATTACTGCCTGTGCTTTCTTCAAGGATTTTTATGGTTTCAGGTTTCACATTTAGGTCTTTAATTCATTTTGACTTTATTTTGCATATAGTGAAAGAAAGTGGTCTAATTTTATTCTTTTGCATGTTGTCCAGTTTTCCCAATGCCATCTGTTGAAGAAAATAGCTTTTTCCCACTGTATATTCATTCTTTCTTTGTTGAAGATTAATTGTTAATTGTGGGTTTGTTTTGAGTTTTCTATTCTGTTCTACAGATCTATGTGTCTATTTTTGTGCCAGTACCATGATGTTTTCATGATTACAGATTTATAATATAACTGAAGTCTGCAATTTGGATAATTCCAGCTTTTCTTTTCTTTTTCACAAATGCTTTGCCATTCAGGGTCTTCTGTCGTTCTGTATATATACATATTTTAGGATTTTGTCTTCTAATTCTATGAAAAATGCTATTGATATTTTGATAGGGATTGCATTAAATAAATTGCATTAAATGTATGCATTAAATGCATACATAATTTAGGATTTTGTCTTCTAATTCTATGAAAAATGCTATTGATATTTTGATAGGGATTGCATTAAATTAAAAAGATTGCTTTGGGTAGTATGGACATTTTAATACTATCTATTCTTCCATTCCATAAACATGGAGCATCTATCCATTTGTTTGTGGCCTCTTCAATTTTTTCTTGAATATTTTATAGTTTTCAAAGTACAGGTCTTTGGCTTCTTTGGTTGGGTTCAGTCCTAGGTATCTTATTATTTTTGGTGCAATTTTAAAGGGGATTGTTTTCTTGGTTTCTCTTTCTGCTGCTTCATTATTAGTGTATCAAAATACAACAGATTTATGTACATTGGTTTTGTTTCCTGTGACTTTACTGAATTTATCAGTTCTAGTAGTTTTTTGATGGTCTTTAGGGTTTTCTATATAGAATATCATGTCATCTGTAAATAGTGAGCATTTTTCTTCTCCTTACCAATTTGGATGCCTTTTATTTCTTTTTGTTGTCTAATTGTTATGGCCAGTATTATATTGAATAAAAGTTTTGAGAGCAGACGTCCTTATTTCATTCCTGACCTTAGGGGGAAAGTTCTCAGTTTTACCCACTGAGTATGATGTTTATTGTGGGTTTTTCATATATGGCCTTTATTATGTTGAGATATGTTTCCTCTAAAACTTTGTTATGGACTTTTGTCATGAATGGATGGTTGTACTTTGTCAAATGTTTGTTCTGCATCTATTGGGATGATCATGTGGTTTTTTAGCCTTTCTCTTATTTATGTGATATATCATGTTGATTGATTTGTGATATTGAACCACCCTTAAATTCAGTGAATAAATCTCACTTTATTATGCTGAAAGATTTTTTTTAATGTATTGTTGGATTCTGTTTGCTAGTGTTTTTTGTTTTTGTTTTTGTTTTTGTTTTAGTATTTATGCATCTATATTCATCGGAAATATGGGCCTGTAATTCTCTTTTTTTGTGGTGTCTTTATCTGTTTTTGGTATCACGGTGATACCTCATAGAATGAACTTGGAAGTTTTCCTTCTTATGCTATTTTTTAGAGTAGTTTGAATGGAATAGGCATTAACTCTTTTTTAAATGCCTGGTAGAATTCACCTGTGAAACCAACTGGTCCTGGACTTTTGTTTCTCGGGAGTTTATAAATTATTGACTAAATCTCTCTGCTGATAATTTGTCTGTTCAGGTTTTCTAATTCTTCCTCATTCAGTTTTGGTAGATTATATGTTTCTAGCAATTTACCCACTTTCTTTTAGGTTGTCTATTTGTTGAAATTTTACATAATATTTTCTTATATTGTTTGTATTTCTGTGGTGTCGGTTGTTATTTACCTTCTTTCACTTGTGATTTCATTTATTTGAGTTCTTTCTCTACTTTTTTTGGATGAGTTTGCCTAGAGTTTATCAATTTAGTTGATGTTTTCAAAGAACCAGCTCCTGGTTTCATTGATTTGTTCTACTGTGTTTTTAATTTCTATATCATTTATTTCTGCTCTAATCTTTATTATTTCATTCCTTCTGCTAGTTTTTGGTTTACTTTGTTGTTCTTTTTCTAACCCTGTTAGATGTAAGATTAGGTTGTTTACTTGAGATTTTTCTTGCTTCTTGAGGTAGGCCTGTAATGCTATAAATGTCCCTCTTGGAAGAGGTTTTCCTGAACCCAAAGTATTTGGACTGTTATGTTTTAATTTTCATTTGTTTCCATGTACTTTTTTTAAAATATGAAATTTATTGGCATATTGATTTCCGTACAACACCCAGTGCTCATCCCAACAGGTGCCCTCCTCAATGCCCATCACCCACTTCCCCCCCACCTGCCTTCAACCTCTAGTTTATTCTCAGTATTTAAGAGTCTCTTATGGTTTGCCTCCTTCCCTCTGTGTAACTTTTTTCCCCCTTCCCCTCCCCATGGTCTTCTGTTAAGTTTTTCAAGATCCACATTAGAGTGAAAACATATGGTATCTATCGTTCTCTGTATGACTTATTTCACTTAGCATAACACTCTCCAGTTACATACATGTTGCTACAAAAAGTCATATTTTATTCTTTCTCATTGCCAAGTAGTAGTCTATTGTATACATAAACCATAACTTCTTTATCCATTCATCACTTGATGGACACTTAGGCTCCTTCCATAATTTGGCTATTGTTGAAAGTGCTGCTATAAACATTGAGGTACAAGGGCCCTTATGCATCAGCACTCCTGTATCCCTTGGGTAAATTCCTAGCAGTGCTATTCCTGGGTCATAGGGAAGATCTATTTTTAATTTTTTGAGGAAAATCCACACTGTTTTCCAGAGTGGCTGCACCAGTTTGCATTCCCACCAATGGTGCAAGAGGGTTCCCATTTGTCCACATCCTTGCCAGCATCTATAATCTCTTGATTTGTTCATTTTAGCCACTGTAACTGGCGTGAGGTGGTATATCAGTGTAGTTTGGATTTGTATTTCCCTGAGGAGGACCGATGTTGAGCATCTTTTCAAGTGCTTGTTGGCCATCTGGATGTCTTCTTTAGAGAAGTGTCTATTCGTATCTTCTGCCCATTTCTTCACTGGATTATTTGTTTTTCAGTTGTGGAGTTTGGTGAGTTCTTTATAGATTTTGGATACGAGACCTTTGTCCAATATGTCATGTGCAAATATCTTTTCCCATTCTGTTGGTTACCTTTTAGTTTTGTTGATTGTTTCCTTTGCAGTGCAGAAGCTTTTTATCTTCATTAGGTCCCGTAGTTCATTTTTGCTTTCAATCCCCTTGCCTTTGGGCATGTATCAAGTAAGAAATTGCTGCGGTTGAGGTCAGAGAGGTTTTTTCCTGCTTTCTCCTCTAGGGTTTTGATGGTTTCCTGTCTCACATTCAGGTTCTTTATCCATTTTGAGTTTGTTTTTGTGAATGGTGTAAGAAAGTGGTCTAGTTTCATTCTTCTGCATGTTGCTGTCTAGTTCCCCCAGGACCATTTGTTAAAGAGACTGTCTTTTTTCCATTGGATATTCTTTCCTGCTTTGTCAAAGATTAGTTGGCCATACTTTTGTGGGTCCAATTCTGGAGGCTCTATTCTATTCCATGATCTATGTGTCTGTTTTGTGCCAATAATATGCTGTCTTGATGATTAGAGCTTTGTAGTAGAGGCTAAAGTCTGGGATTATGAGGCTTCATGCTTTGGTCTTCTTCTTCAATATTACTTTGGCTATTCAGGGTCTCTTGTGGTTCCATACAAATTTTAGGATTGCTTGTTCTAGCTTCAAGAAGAATGCTGGTGCAATTTTCATTGGGATTGCATTGAAAGTGTGGATAGCTTTGGGTAGTATTGACATTTTAACAGTATTTATTCTTCCAATCCATGAGCACGGGATGTCTTTCCATTTCTTTATATCGTCTTCAATTTCCTTCATAAGCTTTCTATAGTTTTTGGCATACAGATCATTTACATCTTTGGTTAAGTTTATTCCTAGGTATTTTATAATTCTTGGTGCAATTGTGAATGGGAAGTTTCTTTATTTGTTTTTCTGTTGCTTCATTATTAGTGTATAAGAATGCAAATGATTTCTGTACATTAATTTTGTATCCTGCAACTTTGCTGAATTCATGTATCAGTTTTAGCAGACTTTTGGTGGAGTCTATCGGGTTTTCCACATATAGTGTCATGTCACCTGCAAAAAGTAAAAGCTTGCCTTCATCTTTGCCAATTTTGATTCCTTTGATTTCCTTTTGTTGTCTGATTACATATGCTAGCACTTCCAACACTATGTTAAACAATAGCGTTGAGAGTGGACATCCCTGTCATGCTCCTGATCTCAGGGGGAAGTTCTCAGTTTTTCCCCATTGAGGATAATGTTATCTGTGGGCTTTTCATATGGCTTTTAAGATGTTTAAGTGTGTTTCTTCTATCCCGACCCTCTTGAGGGGTTTTTTTTTAAGGAAGGATGCTGAATTTTGTCAAATTCTTTTTCTGCATCGCTTGACAGGATCATATGGTTCTTTTCTTTTCTTTTATTAATGTGATGTATCACACTGATTGATTTGTGAATATTGAACCAGCTCTGCAGCCCAGGAATGAATCCCACTTGATCATGGTGAATAATTCTTTTTATATGCTGCTGAATTCGATTTGCTAGTATCTTGTTGAGAATTTTTACCTCCATATTCATCAGAGATATTGGCCTGTAGTTCTCTCTTTTTTTTTTTTTTTCTGGGTCTCTGGTTTGGGAATTAAAGTAATGCTGGCTTCATAGAATGAGTCTGGAAGTTTTCCTTCCCTTCCTATTTTTTGGAACAGCTTGAGAAGGATAGGTATTATCTCTGCTTTAAATATCTGGTAGAATTCCCCAGGGAAGCCATCTGGTCCTGGACTCTTATTTGTTGGGAGATTTTTGATAACTGATTCCATTTCTTTGCTGGTTATGGGTCTGTTCAAGTTTTCTATTTCTTCCTGTTTGAGTTTTAGAAGTTTGTGGGTGCTTAGGAATTTGTACATTTCTGCCAGGTTGTCCAGTTTGTTGGCATATAATTTTTCATAGCATTTCCTAATAATTGTATTTCTGAGGGATTGGTTGTAATAATTCCATTTTCATTCATGATTTAATGTATTTGGATCATCTCCCTTTTCTTTTTGAGAAGTCTGGCTAGAGGTTTATCAATTTTGTTTATTTTTTCAAAAAACCAACTCTTGGTTTCATTGTTCTGCTCTACGGTTTTTTAAGATTCTATAATGTTTATTTCTGTTCTGATCTTTATCATTTCTCTTCTTCTGCTAGGTTTGGAGTGTCTTTACTGTTCCATTTCTAGATCCTTTAGGTGTGCTGTTAGATTTTGTATCTGGGGGTTTTCTTGTTCCTTGAGATAGGCCTGGATTGCAATGTATTTTTCTCTCAGGCCTGCCTTTGCTGTATCCCAAAGTGTTCGAATTGTTGTATTTTCATCTTCATTTTTTTCCATATATTTTTAAATTTATTCTCTTATTGCCTGGTTGACCCATTCATTCTTTAGTAGGGTGTTTTTTAACCTCCATGCTTTGGGAGGTTTTCCAGACTTTTTCCTGTGGTTGATTTCAAGTTTCATAGCATTATGGTCTGAAAGTGTGTGTGGTATGATATCAATTCTTTTATACTTATTAAGGGCTGTTTTATGACACAGTATGTGATATATCTTGGAGAATGTTTTATGTGCACCAGAGAAGAAAGTATATTCTGTTCCGTTGTGATGCAGAGTCCTAAATATATCTGTCAAGTCCATCTGATCCAATATATCATTCAGGGCCCTTGTTTCTTTATGTATTCTCTGTCTAGAGATTCAATACATTTCTGTTAGTGGAGTATTAAAGTCCCCTGCAATTACCACATTCTTATCCATAAGGTTGCTTATGTTTGTGATTAATTATTTTATATATTTAGGGGCTCCATTTTTGGTGCATAGACATTTATAATTGTTAGCTCTTCTTGATGGATAAACACTGTAATTATTATGTAATTTCCTTCTTCATCTCTTGTTACAGCCTTTAATTTAAAGTCCAGTTTGTCTGATATAAGTATGGCTACTGCAGCTTTTTTTTATTTCCAGTAACATGATAATTCTCCGTCCCCTCACTTTCAGTCTGAAGGTGTCCTCAGGGCTAAAATGAGTCTTTTGTAGACAGCAAATAGATGGGTCTTGTTTTTTTATCCATTCTGATACCCTATGTCTTTTGGTTGGAGCATTTAGCCCATTTACTTTCAGTGTTATTATAGAAACATTTGGGTTTAGAGTCATTGTGTTATCTGTAGGTTTCATGCTTCTAGTTGTGTCTCTGGTACTTTGTGGTCCTTGCAACATTTCACTCACAGAGCCCCGTTAGGATCTCTTGTAGGGCTGGTTTAATGGTGATGAATTCCTTCAGTTTTTTGTTTGTTTGTTTGTTTCTTTGGGACAACCTATATCTCTCCTTCTATTCTGAATGACAGGCTTGCTGGATAAAGGATTCTTGGCTGCATATTTTTTCTATTCCTCACATTGAAGATTTCTTGCCATTTTTTCTGGCTCACCAAGTTTCAGTAGATAGATCTGCTACTACCTTTATGTGTCTACTTTGTATGTTAGGGCCTGTTTATCCCTAGTTGCTTTCAGAATTTTCTCTTTATCCTTGTATTTTGCCAGTTCCACTCTGATATGTCGTGCAGAAGATTGATTCAAGTTACGTCTGAAGGGAGTTCTCTGTGGCTCTTGGATTTAAACGCTTGTTTCCTTCCCCATTTCAGGGAATTTCTCAGTTATGATTTGTTCAAGTACACCTTTAGCCCCTTTTTCTCTCTCTTCTTCTGGAAATCCTATGATATGGATATTATTCCATTTGATTGCATCATTTAGTTCTCTAAAACTCCCCTCTTACTCCTGGATTTTTTTTATCTCTCTTTTTCTCAGCTTCTTCTTTTTCCATAATTTTATCTTCTAATTCACCTATTCTCTCCTCTGCCTCTTCAATCCATGCTATGGCTGCCTCAATTTTATTTTGCACCTCATTTATAGCATTTTTTAATTCATCATGACTGTTTTTTAGTCCCTTGATCTCTGTAGCAATAGATTCTCTGCTGTCCTCTATGCTTTCCTTAAGCCCAGCAATTAATTTTATGACTGTTATTCTAAATTCTTGTTTCATTATATTGCTTAAATTGGTTTTGATCAATTCGTTAGCTGTCGCTACTTCCTGGAGTTTCTTTTGAGGAGAATTCTTCCGTTCAGTCATTTTGGCTAGTTTTCTGTCCCTAATGTGTTTTAAAAGCTTGTGTGCTCTGCACCTGCAAGCACTGCTATATTAAAGGAAAGTCATACACTGTCCAGGGCCTAGCCCTTCAGGAGGTGTTTTTTTCAGGTATTGTTACTTGCTCTCTGTTGTGGCTTTGGTTATTTTATTACCCTACTTGTAGTAATATTTTGTACCCTCTACCAGGTGTGCTTTGATTTGTTCCTTGGAGTAGCCCTGTAAAGGAAAACAGACAAACAGGAGACAAAAACATGCAAACACACAAACAAATAACACAAACAAACAAATAAACAAAAACAAAAACCTGAAAACTAAAAGCAAAAAACCCAAAAACACCGACTACAAGTAAAGAAGAGGGTGTATGTGGTGCTGATGGAAGAGCATATACAAGGAGAGAAATGACAGGAGTGGGGGGTAGGTGGGGGGTGGGAATGAACATTGATTAGGCAGAGTGACTAAAAGGCTTAGTCCAGAGAAAGAGAAAGGAAAATAAAGGAGGCAGGGAAAATGAAACAAAGATAAAATTACCCAGACAGAGAAACTATATGGTGATTATTCCAGAGAGAGAGAGAAAGGAGTGTAAAGATGGAGGTGTAGAACATGTATCAAGACAATGGATTAAATATGCCTGTTTAGACAGACAATAACCAGAGTAGCCAGCCTAGGGGTGGGAAGAGATAAGGAGGAGAAATGGGGTGGGGAATATATCTATATATCCATAATTGACCTATAGTTAATCCAAGCAATGATGCATCGCTTGTTAGGAGGAGCTGTCCACAGGGTCTGTGGCGCTCAGTTGGATACCATTTACCCAGTGCAAGGGGGCGTGGTTTGGCATATTCTGAACCCGCCTTTACTATTGGCCTGGGAGTGATCCATGAGGACCCGCCTTGGTGAGAGGGGGAGGGGTGGATGGTGATCTCCCAGTCTCTTCTCCATGGAGCCAGACCCAGTGGACTCCATTTGAGTCATCCTCCCTGTGCCGTGGGTGCAGACAGGGCAGTTCTTGCTCCACCTACTCCCCTGATCCTGTGCTTGGCTAGGATTCAAATCCCAGCTCCGTGCACTCTGGCACTGAGGAAGCACCTCTCAGTGTGGTGATATGTGGTCTTGTCAGGCTTTGTCTGTGCTGCGGCACTTTAGGAAGGACCGACTTCTCCTATTGCAGACTGAGAGCCGCTGCCCTTGCCAGGAGCCCCTGGGGTGTCAGATGCAGGCAAGCTTTGTCTTTTCCCACAGCACTCCAGGGAAATGGCTGCCTTATCCTCCTGCATACTGAACTCTCAGCCTAGCCACTGTGCCCAGGGGTGGTGGATGCAGGCAGATTCTGTGCTATCATGCAGCCCTCCAGGGAGGGAACCACTTTCTCCAGCTGTGGACTGAACATCTGACCTACCACCGCACCCAGGGCTGGCTCCCCTCCTCCCTAGGTGCTCGAACAGGGAGCTGGCCCCAGTCCAAAGAAAGCCCCGCAGTTAGACATCGGATCTCTCTCAGTCTCAGTCTGAGATCTTTCTCCTGTCCAGCTACAGTCCTGCACTTCCCTAGCCACTCTTTCTATTCCTTTTGTCTCTCCACAGAAGGGGGTCCCTCCCCTCCATGCCCACGTGGACTTTTTTTTTTATCTCCCCCAGTTCACAGTTACCCACCTATCTTTTTTCCAGCTTTCCCATTTTCTTCCTAGTAGATTCAGTCTCTTTTCCTCCAAGGCTCTTGTGTTCAAAGTCCTTTGGCTTCTACATTTCTTTGATTGAGAGATGCAGGACATATGGATCCCCCTACTTCTCTTCCATGTTGGCCCTCTCCATACTGTGTACTTTTTTTTATTTCTTCTTTGAGTCCTTGGTTGATCCATTTGTTCTTTAGTAGCATGTTATTTAATATCCATGCATTTGTAGTCTTTTTACATTTTTTCTTGTGGTTGGTTTCTAATTTCACAACATTGTGGTCAGAAAAGATGCATGATATAACTTCTATCTTTTTTAATCTGTTGAGGTTTGTTTTGTGGCCTAATATGTCATCTATTATGGATAATGTTTTATATGAACTTGAAAATAATGTAAATTCTGCTGTTTTAGGATGGAATGTTCTGAATATATCTGTTAAATCCATCTGGTCCAGTGTGTCATTCAAAGTCATTGTTTTTTATTTTCTTCTTAGATAATCTGTCCATTGCTGTAAGTGGGGTGTTTAAATCCCCTACAATGTTGTATTACTATTGATATGTTCCTATTGTTACGGAACCAGGCTGGAACGCTGGCAGAAAAACCAAGCGGCACTCAGAGATCTTGGTCGATTGGAGATTTATTTTACACTGGCAGGCTCAGAGGAGACTGTCTCTCCAAAGGTCTGAGCCTGGAATGCAAGTGGAGAGGGTAATTTATAGCTGACTGCCTCCATATCTGTGGGGGATTTTGCGCGCACAGCAAACAGAAGAAGAAGAAACCAGAGGAGGAATCTCTAAACTAGAGACCAGAGTTTGTTTTAGTCCAATCAGCCATCTTGGGCATACTTTATCCACTTCTCCAACATTCCCCCCTTTGATGCCTTTAAAAAAAAAACTTTTAGTAGGCATCATCTTTCAGTTTTATAGGTTGGTACTCTCGGAAGGTTAAGATATGTGCAGTAGTTTGGCAAGGAACAGTGTTTTCAATAAAACATACCATAGCATTCAGTATACAGGGGCCAATGGATACAAGTAAAATTATGGAGAGGAGGGGCCCCACCAGGGCAGGAAGGCAGGATGCCCAATCTGTGAGATCCCATCCTTTTCTTTGATATTTTCCTGCTATGTTGAATTGTTTCCTTGAGTTCCTTAACCTTAGTTGTAATTATTCCTGACTGGTTTATGAAATAGCAATATTCATCCCCCAGAAAGATGCAAGTCCCTCCTTTCTCTGAAGTGAGGAGGTTGAGGGCTCACCTATTTTGGAGGGTCACTGCTGCCAGAGAGTTTATTTGGCTTTGTAAATTTATCAGAGAATCTGCCACCTGTTCCATGCCTTCATTTAGCTCTTGAGATAGTCTATGGTATAGTCTTATGGATGAACCTATGCTTCCTATTCCAGTTCCTATTCCTGTTGCAATTCATGCTCCTATCAGAATGGGTAGCAGGATTGCCCATTTAGCCCAGGAGGTGGGTCTAAAGGTTGTTAGTAGCTGATCTTCAGTGTATACAGATATCTCTTGGGTTAGGAAGATGGAATAACATATCTGAGTCCAGTTGGCCTCTAAGCATTGGTAGGCCAAATTAGAACATAGATAGGACACCACAGGGGTGGAACATAGGGTTGTACTCCTCTTTAAGATTATATTTCTTCTGTATAGAGACGTAGCATTTATAACTTCTGGGCCTGTACAGATTAGATTGTTGGCATTTGTGAGACGGATCCCAGTGGCCAGGGGTCCAATTAGGACAGAGGTGTTGGTGTTGAGATTTTCAGGAGGTTCAAGGTCAAAGGGAGGGGAGTGGCTAAGTAAGCCCTCTGGTTAAGGGGCAAGCACATCCAGCAGGTTTGGGTGTGATTATCTATTTTATGGAGGACTTGTAGTGTTGGCCCAACACTGGAGTGGGGAATTGGTAAGCATCTGATTTAGAGCTGAAAGGTTCAAACCCTGGTAGGCTGCCAGGGGAGTGGTCACCTCTATGGCTTGTATTACCCTGCCCTGGGTATCCTTTATAACCTTTTTAAGGGCCCTGTCTTGCATCCCTCCCCCATCCAAGATCCCCCGAGATCCCCCATTGAGGAATGTAAGTGTAGCAAGCCCTCTGAAGGTCCTTTTGTGACATGGGTTCCTAACATTTGGGGTAATCTCTACAGTCCAATACTTAGTCCTTGGGGCACCAGGTGACTGACAGAGAGTGGGTGTTTTTCCATTGTAGCACTCTTTGTGGAGGGAAGTGAAGGCACTGAATGACCTTGACCTCCCCTTATTGTCATGTAACAATCCTGGGTACAAAGTGGGTAAGCAGCAGTTGTGAGGGTGAGAGAGGTTATCATAATATACAGGCAATACTTAGTAATCCTCCAATCCAGAGGAGGTATGTGAGACCTGGCATGCATCTTTTGTCCCATGCCCAGCTTGTTGGTGCAGTCTCTATCAGCCCAATAGCAAGAAGTAAGATCAGGACTATGACACCAGTAAGGGACAAAGGCTGGCAGAGTTGCATCCAAACCCCTGGGCTCAGTCCATGTGTTGATTCCTCAAGCTTCTGCGCTTCTGCCATGTGCAGGCCAGCCAGCTTCCGGGGTGTGGCTGGAGCAAGGCTGGAGATCTCAGGGGCCAGTGTCTTTTTGAGGGTCAGTTTAAGCAGTTTGACGGGGTCTGGATCACTTCACCAGTTTGAGAGTTCCTCTGAGTTGGCCTTCTTAGCTCTGGAGTGATGGACCCATGGGGTGATACCTGAAACTGAATCCTCTCTTTGGCTGTATGTCTGTAAAGTCCACCTCCAAGTCTTTGAAAGGGGCAGGTTTCTGATAACTGTCAGATCAGGTTTATGGAAGATATGGTTTGCATATTTAGAGATCCATCCTGTTTTTCAGTTGTTTAATAATCATATGTCCATGGGTCTTATTATTATCCCCATAGAATAACAAGCATAGAAGATTGCATATACATGAAATACTGTGACGATATTCTGAAGTTTACCTCAAGTTGTCCAGTTTAGGCAAACAACAAACATTTAAAGACAATCATAACTAGAATTTAACATCCATAACGGTGCATTGTTGAAACATAGTTGTTCTCTCTAACCCCCCCCCCCTTTCCAGAGATAGCCAAATTGAGACCAATGCATTTGTAGAACAAATCCAGTCTTCACAAATCTGGCCTAATTATTTACATAAACTCATCAAGAATAACGATTGATCATGAGGATCTTTTAAAGTTTGCTTTGTTGGAACATTTTATAAGGAATCTCCAGGTTGAATTGTTAGTAGCCTCTCCAGACCAGAAGCCAAGCCAAATACTTGCCATCAGACAAGCCTGCAACACCTGTAGAATTGGGTGAATTCCTCTTCATGAGGTCCCCAAGATATCCTGGGGTTCCTGCACTTGCCAGGAAGTGGCCTTCTTTATTTATCTGGTGAGGCTGCTGGGAACTCTGTAAGCAAGGCACCAGGCAGGATTTCCAAGGGGATTTATGGCTCCATGTTTTATAAAGCCAACCCTAATTCCTTAAAGTTGTCTGGTCATATCTGAGTCTATGAATGTCATCCTCAAATATGACATTCCAGTCAAAGCCTTGGTAAAATAACCAGTATTTCCAAATGGTGACCTGTTATAAGATGAACAGATTCTTATTGAACTTATGCAAATGATTGTAATTGCCATGAAAGAAAGAATACTCATTGAGAGTTTTGAATTTCAGGGGAATTATGTAGAGAGAAAAGATAAATGCTTCAGTTTACATATGCATGCTTTATGACATTTTTGTATATTATAGATATCTTAAGAGAAAGTTTCCTTAATCTGGAAGATGAAACATTAGAGAACCAGCAATATTTTCAACAAGAATCACAAAACTATAAGCTTCCTCAGTTCATTTAATCCCATGTTCTTACTTCTTGTTAAATTTGAATGCAGCTTTTTAGTTCTGGAAATTTTTACCCATTTTAGTATTAATCTTAAAGATGTCAAATACCTGTATTTATCCCCAAAGTCCTTTTTATAAATCTCCTTGAAGAAGAAACACATTTTGTGAGAGAATAAGAACAATCATAAATGACAAAATCTCAGAAATAGACATCATTAAAGATGATGAGAGTTCATTATGATGCAATTGACAAAGAAATTTGGTTATTTCTGTGACACATAACATCTCAAGTAATCAGAATATTAAGTGATGACCTTATATCAAAACATTAAAATTTTAAGAATTGCATATATTCAGGCAGTTACAGCATTCACCTGTGCAATACAATCTAAGGTTTACCATTGTATGACACAGCATTTCCAAATAACTTAACATCCCAAATAAAAGGACCTAATTGGTCAAGAATACTTCATTTACTATTTAAATCCTAAGAAGTTTGTTAAAACCCCAGAAGTCATAAGTTCATCCTAAATAGGATTACAGATCATTACAAATCTTACAATTTTATATATTCAACTAAAGTGGCAATAAAAAATCCCAAAGGTGAATGTATAGCATTATACAGTTGTTATCAAAACCTAGCTCCTTTAACATTCAGAAGTTTTAACTAAGTTATCAAAGACCTGATAGAGATGAGACCTAAAACTTTGATTCTCCTGGAGGGTAAACCTTTGTTTGCATTATATTATCAAGAGCAGATCAACAGTTCAAGAAAACTTTATCATTTGAGCGGAGAGAAAAGCAGGATTTCAACCTTATACTAGTGTGCTTTTAAGATTCCATTCATCTCAACCTTTTATAACTTTCTTTTGCTTCTAAATTTTGTCCCAAAGCCATTTCTATCCAAATAACCAGTCTCATTTAGGACAAAATTACTTTCTTCTACCTACAATGAAACTATTTCTATTCTTTATATCTTTCTTATATACCTCCTATTTTCCTACATACAGAGTTACTTTCTTTATTTTCATCAGTCTTAAGTACATTTAGCAGAATTTTAACTCTTAGGAAACCTTAGTCTCCAATTGAGGACTTAGTAACCAATTGAGAGGTGTTTACATCAGAATTTTTGTGGATGGTAAATTCATGAACAAATTAAGTACAAAGCATGTTTTCCAATAGGTCCGAATAGCCTTAATTTCTCAGCAATAAGAAGTTAAAAACACAAACCTATGTTCAATATTCAAAGCTTTAGCATTCCATCCTATTGGAAAAGTTTCAGGTTACCAAGGACCTTGAAACTTAACAATTACCCACGAAAACTTTGAGACAGACAAAATTAACTATCATTAACAAATTGCAACAGAAATAACATGAGCTTATTTGACCTTTGCTGATAACTTTAAGACAGTTCCAATAAACTTAAATTAGTTTAAACTTCGAATATGTTTCACCTGCATCCACCTAAAAATCAATCAATTTTTTCCCAGTGTCAATTTTCATTTGGGGCACCAGTGGAGGTATCTGAAATGGGTGGTCCAAGGAGGGTGCACTTTGCTCCTTGACTTGGAGGGTGGAAGGAGGAACCAATGGTGCCTGAGACACTGAGGATGGTATAGGACCACACCCAAGTTGGTGCAGAAACATGACAGGGAGGGGAAGGCAGAAGCAGCAACCTCTTGGGAATATTCCTTAAATTCCCTGTCCTGAGGTAGACTAACCAAAGTTGGCTCCAATTATAGCTGTTAACCTGAAAAATGAGAGAGAATCCCTCACATCAGTTAAGCAGAGGAACAGGGAGAGAGAGTCAGTGTCCCCTTTTAGTCTGGTTCTATCTTGGCTAGACCAATAAGGTCCCCTTCTTGAGGTTCCTCCTGATTTCCACTAGGTTTCTGGGACTTTCCCTGGTTGGGACATTTATTCTTTTTAATGTCTTTTCCCCTTGCAGCTGGGCATATTTATGGCCTTCTCAGCCCCCTGCTCTGATCCCCCTTAAAGCCTCTTGAAATCAGCAGATGTGGACTGGCATCTGTAGAGTTCCTGTGCCTGGCCGAGGGCACAATCTGGCTGGGGAGCCTTGTGGGGGAGGGTTTTCTGGCCTGGAAGGGGAGGAGAAATGGGCGGCTGCCCCAGCAGCATCTTGGCTGCGAGGCTGGTGACAGCATCAGCGGTGGCAGCAGTGAGTCCACCAGGAGAGGAGTTTCAAGCTCAGGGGAGAGGGGAGGGAGTCTAAAGAGTCATGAAAAGGGGAACATTAGGGGAGCGGTGGGTGGCTTCTTTGACTCCCTGCGTGAGTCTCTGGATGAAGTGACTAAAACCTTTGTCTGGCTCTCGTGGCTCCATTCTGACCCGACAATGCTCCCATGAGGTGGAGTCACAAAGACAGAGGGACAGGGGCACCCCTTCCCAATGAGGAGACCAGCCAGATGCCTGCCTGGCAGTGTCCTGAAGGAACTCAGGTGAGGATCAGCCCCACAGGTACCAGCCCTGCGACCCATGATCAGAAACATTCTGATATTGCCACAGACCGAGCGCCATCAATCATGGAATCGCAGATGGGCCCACTCAGACTCTGTGGACCCCTGGGGACCCCAAGGGTGCCTGCTTGTGGAGCCACAGAACCGAACTCGGCAGGCAAGCTAGACTGAGTCACACATTCACATTCACATACACACCAGAGGTTATTATATTCCTTACCATAGAATCCCTACCTGTCAGATGTCTGAAGTCCTGGGGAGTGATCAGGTCCCCTCTCCACTCTTGCGAGTGGGCCTGACTAGATTGGGCTGCAGCCTTACCGGTTCCAACGTCAGGTTCAGGTCCTCACCTGCCAAGTCTCCTCGAGTCCAGCGGGAACAGCAGAGCTGGGCTGGCCTGAAGGGGACAGAGAAGGAGACTGCCAAAATTTAGGCAGGGTGCACACTCTCCCTTGTGATCCTTCATTCCATCACCGCTTCACTGTTCTCCCAAACCAGTGGCAACAATGGGCCAGCACAGTTGGGTTTCCTGGTCAGGAAACCAAGTATGTTACGGAACCAGGCTGGAACACTGGTGGAAAAAACAAGCAGCACTTGGATATCTTGGTGAACTGGAGACTCATTTTACACTGGCAGACTCAGAGGAGACTGTTTCTCCAAAGGTGTGAGCCCGGAATGCAAGTGGAGAGGGTAATTTATAGCTGACAGCCTCCATATCTGTGGAGGTTTTCACCCACACAGCAAACAAAGGAAGAAGAAACCGGAGGAGGGGTATCTAAGCTAGAGACCAGAGTTTGTTTTAGTCCAATCAGCCATCTTTGGCGTACTTTATCCACTTCTCCAACACTATATGTTTATTATTAAATGTTTTATGTATTCAGGTGCTTGTTGGGTGCGTATATATTTACAATTGTTATATCTTCTTGTTGGGTTGTCCCATTTATTATTTTGTAGTATCCTTTGTCTCTCTTTACAAACCTTGTTTTAAAGTCTATTTTTTTTTTAATATAAGTATTTCTACTGCTTTCTTTTGACATCCATTTGCCTGATAAATATCCCATCCCCTCACCTTCCATCTGCAGGTGTCTTTAGGTCTGAAATGAGTCTTGTGTAAGCAGCATACAGATGGCTCTTGATTTTTCATCCACTCTGTTACCCTACATCTTTTTATTGGAGCATTCAGCCCATTTTAATTCAAAGTAATTATTGATAGTTATGTATTTATTGCCATTTTGTTACTTGTTTCGTGGTTGTTTTCATAATTTTTCTCTGATTCTTTCCTGTCTCTCTTTCATTGTTTCCTGGTTTTCTTTAGTGATATACTTAGATTCCTTACTTTATTGTTTGTATATTTATTATTTGTTTTTGATTTGTGATTACCCTTAGGTTCAAATATAACATCTTCTGCATATAGCATTCTGTATTAAGCTGATTGTCACTTAATTTTGAATTCATTGGTATTATTTTGTACATCCTTTTATTTTGTACTTCTCTTGACTGATTTTACAGATATACCTTTCTTTTGGTTTTGTGCTATTTTTCCTACTCTTACTTATAGATTTTGTTTTCTGCTCACATTGTCGCCATTGACATTTCTTGGAGGGTTGGTTTAGTGGTCATGTATTCTTTTAACTTTATTTGTCTGGGAAACTCCTTATCTCTCCTTCTATTCTGAATGATAACCTTGCTGGGTAAAGTATTCTTGGCTTCAGAGTTTTCCTTTCCAATACTTTGAATACATAAAGCCACTCCCTTGTGGCCTGAAAGTTTTTGCTGAAAGATAAGCTCATAATCTTAGGGGATTTCCTTTGTATGTAAGTGTCTTCTTTCCTCTTGCAATTTTTAAAATTCTTTCTTTATCTCCACTTTTTGCCATTTTAATTATGTGTGTTGGTATGGAACTCCTTGGGTTGAATTTGTTGGGAGATCTTTGTGCCTCCTGAATCTGGATCTGTTTTCCTCCACACGTTCAGGAAGTTTTCAGCTATTATTTCTTCAAGTACATTTTCTGCTCCCCCCTCTCTCTCTTCTCCTTCTGAACTCCCTATAATGCAATTGTCCTTATGTTTGATGGAGTTGAGTTCTCTAAGTCTATTCTCATTACGCAGTATTTATTTATCTCTCATTTGTTCAGCTTGATTCATTTCCATTACTGTCTTCCAGGTCACTGATATATTCCTCTGTTTCCTGTAGCCTGTTTATTTTGTCTATTGTATTTTTAATTTCATTTATTGAGTGCTTCATCTCTGATATAATTTTTTATCTCTTTTTTTCAGAGTCTAACTGATGTCCTCTCCCCTTTTTTTTTTTTTTATATATGAAATTTATTGTCAAATTGGTTTCCATACAACACCCAGTGCTCATCCCAAAAGGTGCCCTCCTCAATACCCATCACCCACCCTCTCCTCCCTCCCACCCCCCATCAACCCTTAGTTTGTTCTCAGTTCTCAACAGTCTCTTATGCTTTGGCTCTCTCCCACTCTAACCTCTTTTTTTTTTTTCCTTCCCCTCCCCCATGGGTTCCTGTTAAGTTTCTCAGGATCCACATAAGAGTGAAACCATATGGTATCTGTCTCTCTCTGTATGGCTTATTTCACTTAGCATCACACTCTCCAGTTCCATCCACGTTGCTACAAAAGGCCATATTTCATTTTTTCTCATCGCCACGTAGTACTCCATTGTGTATATAAACCACAATTTCTTTATCCATTCATCAGTTGATGGACATTTAGGCTCTTTCCATCATTTGGCTATTGTTGAGAGTGCTGCTATGAACATTGGGGTACAAGTGCCCCTATGCATCAGTACTCCTGTGTCCCTTGGATAAATTCCTAGCAGTGCTATTGCTGGGTCATAGGGTAGGTCTATTTTTAATTTTCTGAGGAACCTCCACACTGCTTTCCAGAGCGGCTGCACCAATTTGCATTCCCACCAACAGTGCAAGAGGGTTCCCGTTTCTCCACATCCTCTCCAGCATCTATAGTCTCCTGATTTGTTCATTTTGGCCACTCTGACTGGCGTGAGGTGATACCTGAGTGTGGTTTTGATTTGTATTTCCCTGATAAGGAGCGACGCTGAACATCTTTTCATGTGCCTGTTGGCCATCCGGATGTCTTCTTTAGAGAAGTGTCTATTCATGTTTTCTGCCCATTTCTTCACTGGGTTATTTGCTTTTCTGGTGTGGAGTTTGGTGAGCTCTTTATAGATTTTGGATACTAGCCCTTTGTCCGATATGTCATTTGCAAATATCTTTTCCCATTCCGTTGGTTGCCTTTTAGTTTTGTTGGTTGTTTCCTTTGCTGTGCAGAAGCTTTTTATCTTCATAAGGTTCCAGTAATTCACTTTTGCTTTTAATTCCCTTGCCTTTGGGGATGTGTCGAGTAAGAGATTGCTACGGCTGAGGTCAGAAAGGTCTTTTCCTGCTTTCTCCTCTAAGGTTTTGATGGTTTCCTGTCTCACATTCAGGTCCTTTATCCATTTTGAGTTTATTTTTGTGAATGGTGTGAGAAAGTGGTCTAGTTTCAACCTTCTGCATGTTGCTGTCCAGTTCTCCCAGCACCATTTGTTAAAGAGACTGTCTTTTTTCCATTGGATGTTCTTTCCTGCTTTGTCAAAGATGAGTTGGCCATACGTTTGTGGGTCTAGTTCTGGGGTTTCTATTCTATTCCATTGGTCTATGTGTCTGTTTTTGTGCCAATACCATGCTGTCTTGATGATGACAGCTTTGTAGTAGAGGCTAAAGTCTGGGATTGTGATGCCTCCTGCTTTGGTCTTCTTCTTCAAAATTACTTTGGCTATTCGGGGCCTTTTGTGGTTCCATATGAATTTTAGGATTGCTTGTTCTAGTTTCGAGAAGAATGCTGGTGCAATTTTGATTGGGATTGCATTGAATGTGTAGATAGCTTTGGGTAGTATTGACATTTTGACAATATTTATTCTTCCAATCCATGAGCAGGGAATGTCTTTCCATTTCTTCAAATCTTCTTCAATTACCTTCATAAGCTTTCTATAGTTTTCAGCATACAGATCCTTTACATCTTTGGTTAGATTGATTCCTAGGTATTTTATGCTTCTTGGTGCAATTGTGAATGGGATCAGTTTCTTTATTTGTCTTTCTGTTGCTTCATTGTTAGTGTATAAGAATGCAACTGATTTCTGTACATTGATTTTGTATCCTGCAACTTTGCTGAATTCATGTATCAGTTCTAGCAGACTTTTGGTGGAGTCTATCGGATTTTCCACGTATAATATCATGTCATCTGCAAAAAGCGAAAGCTTGACTTCATCTTTGCCAATTTTGATGCCTTTGATTTCCTTTTGTTGTCTGATTGCTGATGCTAGAACTTCCAGCACTATGTTAAACAAGAGCGGTGAGAGTGGGCATCCCTGTCGTGTTCCTGATCTCAGGGAAAAAGCTCTCAGTTTTTCCCTGTTGAGGATGATGTTAGCTGTGGGCTTTTCATAAATGGCTTTTATGATCTTTAAGTATGTTCCTTCTACCCGACTTTCTCAAGGGTTTTTATTAAGAAAGGGTGCTGGATTTTGTCAAAGGCCTTTTCTGCATCGATTGACAGGATCATATGGTTCTTCTCTTTTTTTTTGTTAATGTGATGTATCACGTTGATTGATTTGCGAATGTTGAACCAGCCCTGCATCCCAGGAATGAATCCCACTTGGTCATGGTGAATAATTCTTTTTATATGCCGTTGAATTCGATTTGCTAGTATCTTATTGAGAATTTTTGCATCCATATTCATCAGGGATATTGGCCTGTAGTTCTCTTTTTTTACTGGGTCTCTGTCTGGTTTAGGAATCCAAGTAATACTGGCTTCATAGAATGAGTCTGGAAGTTTTCCTTCCCTTTCAATTTCTTGGAATAGCTTGAGAAGGATAGGTATTATCTCTGCTTTAAACGTCTGGTAGAACTCCCCTGGGAAGCCATCTGGTCCTGGACTCTTATTTGTTGGGAGATTTTTGATAACCGATTCAATTTCTTCGCTGGTGATGGGTCTGTTCAAGCTTTCTATTTCCTCCTGATTGAGTTTTGGAAGAGTGTGGGTGTTCAGGAATTTGTCCATTTCTTCCAGGTTGTCCAATTTGTTGGCATATAATTTTTCATAGTATTCCCTGATAATTGTTTGTATCTCTGAGGGATTGGTTGTAATAATTCCATTTTCATTCATGATTTTATCTGTTTGGGTCATCTCCCTTTTCTTTTTGAGAAGCCTGGCTAGAGGTTTGTCAATTTTGTTTATTTTTTCAAAAAACCAACTCTTGGTTTCGTTGATCTGCTCTACAGTTTTTTTAGATTCTATATTGTTTATTTCTGCTCTGATCTTTATTATTTCTCTTCTTCTGCTGGGTTTAGGCTGCCTTTGCTGTTCTGCTTCTAGTTCCTTTAGGTGTGCTGTTAGATTTTGTATTTGGGATTTTTCTTGTTTCTTGAGATAGGCCTGGATTGCAATGTATTTTCCTCTCAGGACTGCCTTCGCTGCGTCCCAAAGCGTTTGGATTGTTGTATTTTCATTTTCGTTTGTTTCCATATATTTTTTAATTTCTTCTCTAATTGCCTGGTTGACCCACTCATTCGTTAGTAGGGTGTTCTTTAACCTCCATGTTTTTGGAGGTTTTCCAGACTTTTTTCTGTGGTTGATTTCAAGCTTCATAGCATTGTGGTCTGAAAGTATGCATGGTATGATTTCATTCTTGTAAACTTATGAAGGGCTGTTTTGTGACCCAGTATATGATCTATCTTGGAGAATGTTCCATGTGCACTCGAGAAGAAAGTATATTCTGTTGCTTTGGGATGCAGTGTTCTAAATATATCTGTCAAGTCCATCTGATCCAATGTCTCATTCAGGGCCCTTGTTTCTTTATTGACCGTGTGTCTAGATGATCTGTCCATTTCTGTAAGTGGGGTGTTAAAGTCCCCTGCAATTACCACATTCTTATCAATAAGGTTGCTTCTGTTTATGAGTAATTGTTTTATATATCTGGGCGCTCCGGTATTCGGCGCATAGACATTTATAATTGTTAGCTCTTCCTGATGGATAGACCCTGTCACTATTATATAATGTCCTTCTTCATCTCTTGTTACAGCCTTTAATTTAAAGTCTAGTTTGTCTGATATAAGTATGGCTACTCCAGCTTTCTTTTGGCTTCCAGTCGCATGATAAATAGTTCTCCATCCCATCACTCTCAATCTAAAGGTGTCCTCAGGTCTAAAATGAGTCTCTTGTAGACAGCAAATAGATGGGTCTTGTTTTTTTATCCATTCTGATATCCTATGTCTTTTGGTTGGCGCATTTAATCCATTTACATTCAGTGTTATTATAGAAAGATATGGGTTTAGAGTCATTGTGATGTCTGTATGTTTTATGCTTGTAGTGATGTCTCTGGTACTTTGTCTCACAGCGTCCCCCTTAGGATCTCTTGGAGGGCTGGTTTAGTGGTGACAAATTCCTTCAGTTTTTGTTTGTTTGGAAAGACCTTTATCTCTCCTTCTATTCTAAATGACAGACTTGCTGGATAAAGGATTCTCGGCTGCATATTTTTTCTGTCTAGCACACTGAAAATCTCGTGCCAATTCTTTCTGGCCTGCCAAGTTTCAAAAGAGAGATCAGTCACGAGTCTTATAGGTCTCCCTTTATATGTGAGGGCATGTTTACCCCTTGCTGCTTTCAGAATTTTCTCTTTATCCTTGTATTTTGCCAGGTTCACTATGATATGTCGTGCAGAAGATCGATTCAAGTTACGTCTGAAGGGAGTTCTCTGTGCCTCTTGGATTTCAATGCCTTTTTCCTTCCCCACTTCAGGGAAGTTCTCAGCTATTATTTCTTCAAGTACCCCTTCAGCACCTTTCCCTCTCTCTTCCTCCTCTGGGATACCTATTATGCGTATATTATTTCTTTTTAGTGTATCACTTAGTTCTCTAATTTTCCCCTCATACTCCTGGATTTTTTTATCTCTGTTTTTCTCAGCTTCCTCTTTTTCCATAACTTTATCTTCTAGTTCACCTATTCTCTCCTCTGCCTCTTCAATCCGAGCCGTGGTGGTTTCCATTTTGTTATGCATTTCGTTTAAAGCGTTTTTCAGCTCCTCGTGACTGTTCCTTAGTCCCTTGATCTCTGTAGCAAGAGATTCTCTGCTGTCAGCTATACTGTTTTCAAGCCCAGTGATTAATTTTATGACTATTATTCTAAATTCACTTTCTGTTATATTATTTAAATCCTTTTTGATCAGCTCATTAGCTGTTGTTATTTCCTGGAGATTCTTCTGAGGGGAATTCTTCCGCTTGGTCATTTTGGATAGTCCCTGGCGTGGTGAGGACCTGTAGGGCACTTCCCCTGTGCTGTGGTGTATAACTGGAGTTGGTGGGCGGAGCCGCAGTCAGACCTGATGTCTGCCCCCAGCCCGCCGCTGTGTCCACAGTCAGACTGGTGTGTGCCTTCTCTTCCCCTCTCCTAGGGGTGGGATTCACTGTGGGGTGGGGTGGCCTGTCTGGGCTACTTGCACACTGCCAGGCTTGTGATGCTGGGGATCTGGCGTCTTAGCTGGGGTGGGTAGGCAAGGTGCACAGGGGCAGGAGGGGCAGGCTTAGCTTGCTTCTCCTTAGGTGATCCACTTCAGGAGGGGCCCTGTGGCAGCAGGAGGGAGTCAGATCCGCTGCCGGAGGTTTGGCTCCGCAGAAGCGCAGAGTTGGGTGTTTGCGCGGAGCGAGCAAGTTCCCTGGCAGGAACTGGTGCTCTTTGGGATTTTGGCTGGGGGATGGGCGGGGGAGATGGCGCTGGCGAGCGCCTTTGTTCCCCACCAAACTGAGCTCTGTCGTCCGGGGGCTCAGCAGCTTTCCTTCCCTTTGTCCTCCAGCCTTCCCGCTTTCCGAGCAGAGCTGTTAACTTATGACCTCCCAGACACTAAGTCGCGCTTGCTGTGGGAACACAGTCCGTCAGGCCCCTCCGCTTTTTGCAAGCCAGACTCAGGGGCTCTGCTTGGCCGGCGAGCCACCCCTCCGCCCCGGCTCCCTCCCACCAGTCCGTGGAGCGCGTACCGCCTCGCCGCCCTTCCTACCCTCTTCCGTGGGCCTCTCATCTGGGCTTGGCTCCGGTGACTCCGTTCTGCTAATCCTCTGGCGGTTTTCTGGGTTATTTAGGCAGGTGTAGGTGGAATCTAAGTGATCAGCAGGACGCGCGGTGAGCCCAGCGTCCTCCTACGCCGCCATCTTCCCTCTCTCCTCTACACTTTTCTGAAGTCCAGTGAGTATCTTTATATTCATTCCTTTAAATTCTCTGCCAGGCATATTATTTATTTCTCTTCCACTTAGATCTCTTGTTGTGATTTTGTCTTATTTTTTCATTTGGGACATAATTCTCTGTCTCTTTTTTGTTTGTTTGTTTACCTCTCTGTGTCTGTTTCTGTATGTTAGGAAAGTCAGCTATGTTTTCTGCTCTTGAAAGTAGTGGTTTTATGCAGACAAGGTCCTTTAGCACCCACAGAGCAGTGTCCCCTATTCACCAGAACCTGGCATTTCAGGGAAATCTCCTATTTGTGTTGCTTAACTCCTGCTATTATACCTGAGTTGCCTTTCCTTTTAGTCCAGATGTCTAGATTGACTCTTTGCCTATTGTAGGCTCTCCTTGCTTTCTGTGATGTTATTGAAACCCAGACAGGGTGGTTCCGAATGGGTGAGATCCATTCAGAGTAATGGGAGTAATTGTGGGTGTGGGATCAGAGTTAGCAAAATTTGCACTGAGCAACTAGTCCTAGGCTGATCCCTGGAAGTGCAGCAACAGCCAGAAGTGTGGCACATAGCAGTGGCAGTAGCTAGGCATGTTCAGTGTCTGTGCATAGGGCAGGGTGTCTGTGTATTCAACAGCTCTGTGTGGAACATTGTGGCTGGAGTGTGAGATGTCTGTGCATGCAGCAGCTGGTCTGGGCATATGTGGTGTTAGGGAAATTTGTGCTGAGTCACTAGTCCCAAGCCAGATCCCTTGAAATGAGGCGTCTACTGTGGAAAGGTGCACAGAGACAGCAGCTGGGCAGGACATGCATAGAGTTAACAAAATTTGTGCTTAGCCCAGGGTCAAGGCCAGCAGGCTTGGAGTAGGTGAATCTTCAGGAGAACTTGTGTACAGGACACACTGCTAGCGGATTAGGTATCATGTGTCTGTACAGTGCTGCCTCCTCAGTACCACAAAGCTCCGTGTTTATGCTGGGGGTCAGGGGAGGAAAATGGCACCTGCCAGCTCTTTTGTTCTCAGAAAAGTCCACCCAAAAAATAAGTATAAATGGATTACCCTTCTGTTGTGTAAGCTGTCACTTTTATATTGCATCTTTTCATGCTGTTGTCTGTTTAAGGGTGGGGATCTGGCTATCAGTGGTCCTCCTGTGCTCCCAGCTTGCCCAGGGCTAAGTTCACTGACTCAGTTGACTTAAAGCTCCAGGCTCCAAGTTCTGCTGATATACAAACTCATAGAATTCAGGCCCGATGGTTTTCAAAGACAGAAATTATGGGGATTCCTGGTGTGGACCCCCTTGGGTTGATTTTGATGGAAGGTGTCTGTGCTTCCTGGATGTAGATGTCTGTTTCCTACTCCCAATTAAGGCAGTTTTCAGCTATTATTTCTTTAAAAACATTTTCTTCCCTTTTTTCTCTTTGTTCTTCTAGTATCCCTATAATGCAATTATTATTTGATGATGTTGATCAGTTCCCTTAACTTCTTCTCAATTTTTATAATTTTTTTCTTTTTCCTGTTCCATTTGGGGCTTTCCCCTCTCTTCAACTGGAGATTCTTCCTTCCTGTGTGCAGCGCCAGACCACCTATTTCTGACCTTTCTAATATCTTTGATGTGACTTCTTCTCTACATTTATTAGTGGAGTTTCCTCTGCCAGTATTTGGATTACTTTCTGTTTTATTTATTTATTTTTTTTTACTCAGATATGAGTGATACATAGTTGTAAATGTGGGAAGGGTGAACTTAGGATCTGCAAAACATGTGTGGGTAGGGCACACAGTTTGAACAAGGTGTATGCTGGTTCTTCCTTAGAGGGGTTCCACATCACCATCACTGGGTCAGGAGATGTGGTGTTGGCAAGGTATGCCCTGTCTTCCAGGAGAGGGACCCAACAGCACTGGGACTGAGGTAAGTGGGACTGGAAAGGGAAAATCCACCAAAGTCTCGGGGGGAGAGACTGGGCTTGGTACAAGCAAGTTAGATAATTAATGTCAGCACCACGCTGGTTCCCATAGATGGTCCTGTGTTTAAGCTGAAGCGTGGGGTAGAGAAATGGCACCTACCAGCTCTTTTGTTTCTGGAGGAGTCTCCCAGATCTCGGTCTATCCTGGACACATTCTGAAATTGGTAAATAACTCTTCTGCATGCCCGAGACATTTTTCATACTGCTACTTCTAAGCTGTTTGCTCATAGGCTGTTTGCTGTGTCATCTCTTTAAAGAAGGAAGGACTCAGTTTCCTATTGTCCTCCAGACTCTCCCCAAACTGAGCCCACTGATTTAAGTCCTGCTGGTTGTAAGAACTCAGGAAACTTGAAACTCAGCTCTTCTAGTTTTCAAAGCCAATTGTTATGGGAATTTGTCTTCCCAATGCAAGCTCCTTGGTGTGATAGTCTGGTTTTCTCCATTCTCTGTGCCTGCCAGTCCCTTCCTCCAGCAGAGAGCCCTGTGATCTATTTACCTTTCCACTGCTTCCTTACACTTCCTACCTTCTTTGATGTGACTTCTATATATTTAGTTGTGGAGTTTGTTCTGCCAGTCTTTGGGTCATTTGCTGAGTTACTGATACTGATGTGAGTGTTATCAAGTTGTACCCTTGGGATGAGGTGAGCCTAGGGTCCTCCTCCTCTGCTATCATCCCATCCTTCTTTTTCCCTGTATTAATTCTAATTCTATTCTATTCTATTCTATTTATTATTTGAGAGAGAGAGAGAGAGAGAGAGAGAGAGAGAGAGAAAGAGAGAGAGAGAGACAGAGAATGGGAGCAGGGCAAAGGGAGAGAGAGAGAGAATCTTAAGCGGGGCTTAATCAATCCCACAACCCTGGGATCATGATCTGAGCTGAGTCAGACGCTCAACCGAATGAGCCACCCAGGTGCCCCTGTATTAACTCTTTTTTAAATGTTTACTAGAATTTGCCTTGAAGCCATCTTGTCCTGGACCTTTTTTGGGGGCATGGGTAGTTTTTTTTGTTTGTTTGTTGTTGTTGTTTTTTTATGACTGATTTAATTTCATTGCTAGTAATTGTTCAAACTTTCTATTTCTTCCTGGTTCACTTTGGAAGGTTATGTGTTTCTAAGAATTTATTCATTTCATTTAGGCTGATCGTTTTGTGGGCATATAGTTTTTCATAATATTCTCCTGTAATTCTTTGTATTACTGTGGTGTTGGTTGTTATTTCTCTTCTTTCAGTTCTGATTTAATTTATTTGACTTTTGTCTCTATTTTTCTTTATGAGTTTGGCTAAAGGTTTATTCATTTTATTGATATTTTCAAAGAACAAGCTCCTGGCTACATTGATCTGTTGTATAGGGGCTTTTTAAGTCTCTATTTCATTTAGTTCTGCTCTAATCTTTATTATTTCCTTCCTTCTACTAGATTTGGGCTTTGTTCTTTTTCTAGCTCCTTTAGGTGTAAGATTAGGTTGTTTATTTGAAATTTGTGTTTGTTTATTGAGGTAAGCGTGTATTGCTCTAAACTTCCCTCTTTGAACTGTCTTTTTTGCATCCCAAAGATTTCAGACAGTTGTGTTTTCGTTTTCATTTGTCTCATGTATTTTTTTATTTCCTATTTGATTTCTTGGTTGACTTTGATATTTTTTAATCTGTTGAGGCTTATTTTGTGGAGTAATGTGTGATCTATTCTGGAAAATGTTCCATGTCCACATGAAAAGAATGTGTATTTTTCTGTGTTTTTTTTTCCCTTTTCTCTTTATATTTATTTTAAATTATTAAGATGCTGACTTTTCACATGATCTTATAACAGGAGTGTTTTTCATACAGTTAATTATGAGCATTTTCACAATTTTTTAAAGGTTCAAGGGCCAAGGGGCGCCTGGGTGGCGCAGTCGGTTAAGCGTCCGACTTCAGCCAGGTCACGATCTTGCGGTCCGTGAGTTTGAGCCCCGTGTCAGGCTCTGGGCTGATGGCTCAGAGCCTGGAGCCTGTTTCCGATTCTGTGTCTCCCTCTCTCTCTGCCCCTCCCCCGTTCATGCTCTGTCTCTCTCTGTCCCAAAAATCAATAAACGTTGAAAAAAAAATTAAAAAAAAAAAAAGGTTCAAGGGCCTGAAAATATTTTTATTGAAATCACTATAAAGCTAATGTGAAAACAAGAAACCAAAAAGTTCTCCCCACTCAGCTTTAGATATAAACTAACTCATCAACAAACAAAATTTGCACATTGATGTGGCTACATCTGTATCAGGGGTCTTCAGAAAACAACTCCAAAGAATAACTATTTTTGTATTTTGTTTCAAATTTTTATTTAAATTCTATTTAGTTAACTTACAGTATAATACTAGTTTCAATAACAGAATTTAGTGATTCGTCACTTACCTACAACACCCAGTGCTCATCACATGTGCCCTCATAAATACTCATCACCCATTTAGGCCATCCCCGCCCACTTCCCTCCAGTAACCCTCAGTTTGTTCTCTATTGTTGAGAGTCTCTTTTATGGTTTGTCTGTGTCTTTTATTTTCTTTCCCCTATGTTTATCGGTTTTGTCTCTTAAATTCCACATATAAGTGAAATCATATGGTGTTTATATTTCTCTGACTGACATTTTGCTTAGCATAATACACTCCACCTCCAACCATGTTCTTGAAAATGGCAATATTTCATTCTTTTTATTATGGTGGGGTAATATTCTATTGTGTGTGTATATATACCAAATCTTATTTATACAGTCATTAGTCAGTGGACATTTGGTCTCTTTCCATAATTTAGATATTGTTGATAATGCTGCTATAAACATAGAGGTGCATATATCCCTTCAAATCACTATTTTTTTTAATTCTTTGGGTAAATACCTAGTAATGCAATTGCTAGATCATAGGATAGTTCTATTTTTAACATTTTGAGGAACCTCCATACTGTTTTCCACAGTGGCAGCACAAGTTTGCATTCCCACGAACAGTGTGTTTCTCTGCACCCTCCAACATCTGTTCTTCCTTGTGTTGTTAATTTCAGCCCTCTGATTTGTGAGGTGGTATCTCATCGTAGTTTTAATTTATATTTCCCTGAGATGACTGATGTTGAGCATTTTTTCATGTGTCTCTTAGCCATTTGTATGCATTCTTTGGAAAAACACCTAATCATGTCTTCTGCCCATTTCTTAACTGGATTATTTGTTTTTGGGTATTGAGTTGCATCAGTTCTTTATATATTTTGGATACTAACTCTTTATCAGATATGCCATTTGCAAATATCTTCTCATTTTCTGAAAGTTGTATTTTAGTTTTGTTGATTGTTCCCTTCACGATTGCAGAAGCTTTTTCTCTTGATGAAGTCTCAAAGTTTATTTTTGCTTTTGTTTCCCTTGCCTCAGGGGATGTGCCTGCCAAGAAGTTGTTATAGCCAATGTCAAAGAGTTTACTGCCTTTTTTCTCCTCCAGGATTTTGGTGGTTCTCTGTATCACATTTAGGTCTTTCATTCATTTTGAGTATATTTTTGTGTATGGTGTAAGAAAGTTGTCCAGTTTCATTCTTCTACATTCTGAATGTATTTTTGTGTATGGTGTAAGAAAGTTGTATGTTTTCATTCTTCTGCATTTTGTTGTCCAGTTTTCCAAACACTATTTGTTTCCATTGGATATTCTTTCCTGCATTTTCAAAGAAGAGTTGGCCTTATAGGTCCATTTGTGTTTTTTCATTAATGTTTATTTATTTTGAAAGGAGAGAAAGAGAGTACTGGGAAGGGGCAGAGAGAGAGGTAGAGAGAAAATCCCAAGCAGGCTCTGAGCTGTCTGGGCTTGATCTCATGAATGACTTGGGCTGAAATCAAGAATCAAACCCTTAACTGACAGTCACCCAGGCACCCCTCTGTGTTTTCTATTCTGTTCCATTGGTCTATGTCTGTGTTTGTGCTTGATGACTACAGCTTTTGTAATATAGCTTAAAATCCAGAATTGTGATACCTCCAGCTTTGCCTTTCTTTTTTAAGATTGCTTTCACTATTCAGACTCTTTTGTGGTTCCATGTAAATTTTAGGATTGTTTGTATAGCTCTGTTAAAAATACTTGTAGTATTTTTGCAGGGATTGCATTGAATGTGTAGATTGCTTTGGATAGTATACATATTCTAACAGTGTTTTTTCTTCTAACCCATGAACATGATTTTTTAAAAAATTTCTTTGTGTCTTCTTCAATTTCTCTCATAAGCATTCTATAGTTTTCAGAGTACAGATCTTTTACTTCTTTAGTTAGGTTTATTCCTAGGTATCCTATGGGTTTTGGTACAATAGTAACTGGGAGTGATTCCTATATTTCTCTTTCTGCCACTTCAATATTGTATCGAAATGGACAGATTTCTGTATGTTGATTTTGTATCCTGTTACTTTACTGAATTTCTGTATCAGTTCTAGAGATTTTGTGTTGTGTGTGTGTGTGTGTGTGTGTGTGTGTGTATGTGTGTGTGTAGGATATCACGTCATCTATGAAGAGTGAAAGTTTGACTTCTTGCTAATTTGGATGACTTTTATTTCTTTTTGTTTTCTGATTGCTGAGGTTAGGACTTCAAGTACTATATTGAATGACAATGGTGAGAGTGGATATCCCTGTCGTGTTTCTGACTGTAGAGAAAAAGTTTTCAGTTTCTCCCCACTGAGGATGAAAGTAGCTATGGGTTTTTCATATGTCCTTTATGATTTTGAGGTATGTTCCTTCTATCCCTACTTTGTTGAGGGTTTTTATTAAGAATTGATGCAGTACTTTGTCACTTTTTCTACATCTATTGACAGATCATCGTTTTATTAATGTGGTGTATCACATTGACTGATTTGAAAATATTGAACCACTCCTGCAGCCCAGGAATAAATCCCACTAGACTGTGGTGAATGATTCTTTTAATGTATTGTTGGATTCAATTTGCTAGTATTTTGCTGAGAAATTTGTCATCCATGTTCATTTGGGATATTGGCCTGCAATTTTTCCCTTTTAGCGGGGGGTCTTTTTTTTTTGGTGTTGGAATCAAGATAATTTTGGCCTTGTCAAATGAGTTTGGAAGTTTTCCTTCCATTTATATTTTTTGGAAAAGTTTGAGAAGAATAGGTATTAAGTTTTCTCTAAATGTTTAGTAGAATTCCCCTGGGAAGTCATCTGGTGTTGGACTTTTGTTTTTTGGGAGATTTTTGATTATTGATTCAACTTCTTTTCTGTTTATCAGTCTGTTCAAATTTTATATTTCTTCCTGTTTCAGTTTTGGGAGCTTATATGTTCCTAGGAATTTATCCATTTCTTCCAGATTGCCCAATTTGTTGGCATATAATTTTTCATAATATTCTCTTATAATATTTTCCTGTGATGTAGATTGTGATATCTCCCCTTTCATTTTTTATTTTATTTATTTGGATTCTTTCTCTTTTATTTTTGATAAGTCCAGCTAGGGGTTTATAAAGTTTTTAATTCTTTCAATAAACCAGCTCCTAGTTTCATTGGTCTGTTCTACTGGTTTTGTTTGTTTGTTTCTCTATCATTTATTTCTGCTCTAATCTTTATTATTTTCCTTCTTCTGGCTTTAGGTTTCATTTACTATTCTTTTTCTTGCTCCTTTAAGTTTAAGGTTACATTGTGTTTGAGAGTTTTGAGATTTTTCTACCTTTTTGAGGTAGACCTGTATTCTATATACTTCCCTCTTATGACTGCTTTTGCTGTACCCCAAAGGTTTTGGACCATACTGTTTCATATGTTTCTATGTCATAAACATTTTTTAAAAATATTTATTTATTTTTGAGAGAGGAAGACAGAGGGTGTAAGAGGCAGAGAGAAAGAGGGACAGAGAATCTGAAGCAGGATCAGGCTCTGAGATGTCAGCACAGAGCCCAACGTGGGGCCTGAACCCACAGTTTTCAAATTCATGACCTGAGCCAAAGTTGGACACCTAACTGACTGAGCCATCCAGGTGCCCCTCTTTCTTTCTGTGTATTTTTAAATATTTCATATGTTTCTATGTATTTTTTAATTTATTCTTTAATTTCCTGGTTAACCCACCCATTCTGTTGTAGGATGGTTTTTAACCTCCATGTATTTGTGGTATTTCCAAATTTTTTCTTCTGGTTGACTTCAAGTTTCACAGCATTGTGGTCATCAAATATGCATGATATGATCTTAATCTTTTTGTACTTGTTGAGGCTTGATTTGTGACTTATTGTCAAATATTGTGATATGTGATCTATTCTGGAGAATGTCCCATGTGTACTTCAAAAGAATGTGTATTCTGTTAATTTAGGATGAAATGTTCTAAATATAGCTTTTAAGTCCATCTAGTCCAGTGTGTCATTCAAAGCCATTGTTTCCTTTTTGATTTTATTCTTAGATGATCTGTCCATTGTTGTAAGTGTGGTGTTAAATCCCCTGCTATTATTGTTTTATTATCAATGAGTTCCTTTATGGTTTTTATTAATTGTTTTATATATTTGGGTGTTTTCCATTTGGGGGCATAAATGTTTACAAATGTGAGATCTTGTTGGATAGATGCCTTTATTATGATATATTATGGTATAGTGTCCTTATTCATCTTTTGTTACAGTCTTTGTTTTAAAATCTAGTTTGTTTGATATAAGTATGGCTACTCCGGCTTTCTTTGATGTCCATTAGTGTGATAATTGCTTCTCCATCCCCTCACTGTCAATCTGTAGGTGTCTTTGCGTCTAAGATGAGTCTCTTGTAGGTGCATATAGATTAGTCTTGATTTTTTTGAATCCATTCTGATATCTTATGTATTTTGATGGAGCATTTAGTCCATTTACATTCAGAGTGATCATAGATAGCTATGATCTTGGTGCCTTTGTATTACCTTTAAGTTGTAGTTTCTCGAAATTTTCTCTGTTCCTTTCTAGTCTTTATCATTTTTGGTCTTTCTTTCCCACTCAAATAGTCCTCTTTAATATTTCCCATAGGGCTGTATTAGTGGCCATGAACTCCTTTAGTATTTGTTTGTCTGAGAAACTCTTTATCTATCCTTCTATTCTGAGTGACAGCCTTGCTAGTTAATGTATTCTTGGCAACATGTTTTCCCATTCAGCATGTTGAATATATCATGTCACTCCCTTTAGGCCTGCCAAATTTCTGATAGAGGTCTACTTCTAACTTTATTTGTATTCCCTTGTAGGTTAGGGAATTCCTTTCCCTTGTTGTTTTTAGGATTTTTTTCCTTATCTCTGTATTTTTTCAAATTTTACTGTGATATGTCTTGGTGTTGGTCTGTTCTGGTTAATTTTGATAGGAGTTCTCTCTGCCTCTGAGATTTGAATGTCGGCTTCTTCCCCTTGATTAGGAATATTTTCAGCTATACTTTGTTCATATAAACCTTCTGCCCCCTTTCCCTTTGTTTTTCTTCTGGGACTCCTATGATATGAATGTTATTATGGTTTATGGAGTTGCTGAATCCTCTGAGTCTACGTTCATGATCCATGATTTTTTCTTTCCCTCTCTCTATTCAGTTTCCCTATTTTCCATAATTTTATCTTCTATATCACTTATTCACTCCTTTGTTTCTTCCATCCTTGTGGTCATTACAGCAAGTGGCTTTTGCATCTTGGTTATAGCATTTTTTATTTAGGTCTGACTAGATTTTAGGTCTTTTATCTCTGCATTAAGGGACTCCTTGGTGTCTTTTATGGTTTTCTTAAGTCCAGCAAGTATCCTTCTGACTGTTTTAAATTCTGGATTAGGCATATTGCTCATATGTTTACATTAGATCCCTGGCCATGACCTTTTCTTGTTCTCTCTCTCTCTCTTGTTCTCTCTTTCATCTTAGCCTTTTGTTTATGTCTCTGTCCTCTTCTCTGTGTTATGAAAGTGTATTATGTTTCCTGCTACTGAGAGTAATGGTTTTATGGAGAAGAGGTCATATACTGTCCAGGGCCTGGCACTTCAGGAGTGTCTCTTTTGTATGCTGTGTGCACTCTGCTACTGTGTTTTGGCTGCTCTTTCCTTCACATCAGTCCTCTTCAGAGTTTCTCCTTGGCTGAAGTGGAAAGTGTTTGAACCTTGTCCATAGTGTGGCAAGTTTTAACTAGGTGTTATCTGGTCTGCTTACTAAAAGAGGTCTGATATTATTTCCATTAGAGCTGAAGCTTTTCAGCACTCTATGGTTAGTAAACTTGGTATGTGCAGGGAGGTTTGTGTTGGTCTTCTGTGGAATGGCCTTGATGGTCTGGTACTCAGGCATATTTGTTCTAGTTAAAAAGCACCTTAAAAGTGCAGAAGGGTGGGGCTTGTTGTACGTGGCTCCACTGTTGTTGATGTTCTACTCACTGAACTCAGTCCGTACTGAGTGAGGCATCAGCTCTCTCTGTCACCCCCAGAGATGAGAGTTCACACCTGCCAGTGTCTAGGAAACCCTCACAGAAGAGCAAACAATATCTCCACGTGTGTCTCCAGTATCCCTCTGATCCCTGCCTTCACCTTGTCTGTGTGGGGGCTGTCTGCCTACCTGGCCATTCAGTGTACCTGTCTTTTAACTCAGTCACACCAGCTGAGTTTCAAAACTCTGAACTTTAGATAACCAGCATGGCATGGACTGTGCTGGTCCTCTAGGGTAGGGTCTCATTGCACTATGGCTGGTTTGTCCAAGAAGGGCAGTCACACCAATGCATAGGATCTTGGATTTTAGAGTAAGGCACAGCAACAAGCAGGTATCTCTATACCTGTGCTTAATGAGTGAGGGAGTGCAATGGTACCCACCGGGTATTTTGTCCTCTGAGAAGCAATGATCCCCCCTCTCTGATGCACTCCAACACGGAGGAAACACCTCTCTCAGTGTGTCCCAGGGGATCCTCAGATCACACCATCTTCTCCCAGGCCACTGCCCTCCTCCACAGGAACAGCACCACACATGCCAGGCTCTACACTGGCCACAGACTGGATTCCTAAATCTCCAGTCTCTGAGCTCTGCTAGTTGTAAAAACTCATAATAATGAGCCCCTCTTTTGGAGGAACCAAGATGGTGGAACAACATGGAAGTGTTTTGTTTTGTTTTGTTTTGTTTTGTTTTGTTTTTGCATCTCTCATCCCTGAAATTCAGCTAGATCAACACTAAACCATCTTGCACAGCTAGAAAACTGATTTGAGGATTAACACAACAATCTACACAACGTGAATCACAGAACTTGACAGGTACATTGTTCAGAGAGGTGAGCTGGGGGAGAGAGAAGCCACGATGGGTAGGGAGCTGTTTTTGCTTGTGGAGAGAGGATGGTTACAGGGAGAGAGGGTGGGAAAACCTCCCCCCCAAAAGTGGCAGGAGAGAAAAGAAAGAGTTCACAAGGGACTGAACAAAAAAGTAAGAAAGGAGAAAAGAGAGGGTTTAAATTCCATTAAGATTCTATAAACAGTGGAAGCACAGAGTCTGAAACTCTGCAGCTCAATACCTGGCAGTACTCTGGTGGGAAGGGCAAATCACCAAGAGCAGAGAGCAAGGTCTGAAGGGTCCTTGGGCCACACAGGGAAGACAGTTCCCCTGCTGGGAGGACATTTGGTAGAGGCTGTGTGGCCACCCCACAGGCAAAGTCCCAGCAGAGCCTGGAGAACAACCACATTCACTGGTGCTGGAACAAGGACATTAAGGGGGAAGCCTGGTGCCAGATGTGTGTTGTGATTTACCTTACTCCCTGAAACACTGCTGCTACATGATTCCATGAATTTTTCTGGAGCAGGCTGGCACCTAGCTGCAGTCTCTGGACATTGCAAGCAGTGTGGGCTCACAAATGTTCTGGGGGCAGGCAGGCACTCAGCCATTGCTCTGTGAGACCTTCCCTCAGAGGGACAGAATGAGTCAAAGCCACAATCCCTCAGAAGTGAGGGTTTGGGAACATAGCCACATCTGGGATGAACTCAGGAGAGAGGTGCCACCTAGCAGCCTGATGACCTGGTCACAGACAGTGTAAAAGTGGGGAGTGTATGGAAGCCACAAACAAAAGAGGGTGACAATTGCTGGTGGGAGAGCACAGAGTTCTGATACTAGAGACTGCATAGCTGGGTGATGCTATTTTCACCCTTTCTGCACATGCTCATACACAGCTACATACGCCACAAAATCCACCCCAGTAAACTAAGCAGGGCCATCTAGTGAATAACGAAGCCATTACACTAAACTCCACCCAACTGGGCCAACCTCATTCTTCAGGAACACAAGTCTCTCTGCCTGCTTAGTTTGTGGACTATAAAGTGCTTCGTAGTTTGACTTCTAGGGGGAAATGGATGTAATTTCATCATATTTCATTCTGTTCGCCGGTCCATATACTCACTTTTTTTCTTTTATTTTCTTACTCTTAAATGCAGAAAGATAAAATGTGTATTTTTATTTTCTATTTTTGGTAAAAAAGTTTTCTTTAATTTTGTTTCCACTATATTTTTACATTTTTGTAAATAATCATAATTCTATTTTACTACTGCCATTTCATTTTATTTTATTTTAGTGTATTTATTTTTTTCAAATTTTCAAACGTTTTCCTTCTTTTTTCTTTTTTTCCTTTTTTTTATCTTTCCCTTTTTTCTATAATCTATCAAGTTCCTTTCAGCAACCAGAATAAAACACACCTAGGAACTAGCATCCTTTATTTGATTTTGTTGTGTTGTTTTTAATTTTTAATTTTTTGTACCTTATTAGCTTCTTTTCTTCCTTCAAAATGATGAAACAAAGGAATTCACCCCAAAAGAAAGAACAGGAAGAAATGATAGCCAGGATTTAATCAACACAGATACAAGATGATGCCTGAACCAGAATTTAGAATCATGGTAATAAAAATACTAGCTGGGGTTGAAATAGATTAGAATCCCTTTCTGTGGAGACAAAAGAAGTAAAAGCTAGTAAGGATGAAATAAAAAATGCTATAACTGAGCTGCAATCTCAAATGGATGCCACGGCGGCAAGGATGGATGAAGCAGAGCAGCGAATCATTGAGATAGAGGACAAACTTATGGAGAACAGTGAAGCAGAAATAAAAGGGACATAAGGCAAAACAGCATGATTTAAGAACTAGAGAAATTAGTGACTCATTAAAAAGGGACAACATCAGAATCATAAGGGTCCCAGAAGAGGAAGAGAGAGAAAAAGGGGGAGAAGGGTACTGTGAGCAACCCATACCAGAAAATTTTCCTAATCTGGGCAAAGACACAGACATCAAAATCCAGGAAACACAGAGGACTCCAATTAGATTCAACAAAAACCGACCATGAACAAGATGTATAAGAGTCAAATTCACAAAATACTCAGGTAAGGAAAGAATCATGAAAGCAGCAAGGGAAAAAAAGTCCTTAACCTCCAATGGAAGACAGATCAGGATCACAGCACACCTATGCACAGAAACTTGGCAGGCCAGAAAGGAGTGGCAGGATTTTTTCAATGTGCTGAATCAGAAAAATATGCACACAAGAATTCTTCATCCAGCAAACCTGTCATTCAAAATCGAAGGGGAGATAAAAAGTTTCCCTGACAAAAAAAAATTAAAGAAGTTCATGACCACTAAGCCAGTCCGGAAGAAACATTTAGGGGGACTCTCTGAGGAGGTAAAAGACAAAAACAAACAAACCAACAAGAAAACAAACAAAAAGACCAAAAGCAGCAAAAAATAGAAAGGACCAGAAAACACCACCAGAAACTCCAACTTTACAAGCAACATAATGGCAATAAATTCATATCTTTCAGTACTCACTCTAAACATCATGGATTAAGTACTCCAATCAAAAGACAGGGTAACAGAATGGAAAAGAAAACAAGATCCATCTATATGCTGTTTACAAGAGACCCATTTAGACCTAAAGACACCTTCAGACGGAAAGAGGATGGAGAACCATCTATCATGTTAATGGTCGACAAAAGAAAGCTGTAGTAGCCATACTTATATCAGATAATCTAGACTTTAAAATAAAGACTGTAACAAGTGGTGAAGAAGGGCATTATATCATAATTAAGGGGTCTATCCACCAAGAACTCCTAACAATTGTGAACATTTATGCTCCAAATATGGAAGTACACAAATATATAAATCAATTAATCACAAACATAAAGAAACTCATTGACAATACTACCATAATGGTAGGGGACATCAACACCCCACTTACAGCAATGGACAGATCATCTAATCAGAAAATCAAAAAGAAAACAATGTGACACACTGGAACAGATAAACTAAATAGATGTATTCAGAAAATTTCATCCTAAAGCAGCAGAATACACATTCTTCTACAGTGGACATAGAATGGTCTCCACAATAGATCACATACTGGGACATAAATCAGCCCTCAAGAGTACAAAAATATTGAGATCATACCTTACATATTTTCAGACCACAATGCTATGCAACTCAAAGTCAACCACAAGAAAATATTTGGAAAGATAAAAAAATACCTGGAGACTAAAGAACATCCTACTAAAGAAGGAAGGGGTTAACCAAGAAGTTAAAGAGGCAATTAAGAGGTATATGGAAACCAATGAAAATGATAACACCACAGCCCCAAATATCTGTGGAAATATATAGCAATACAGGCCTCCCTAAAGACAGAAGAAAGGTCTCAGATATGCAAACTACCTTTATACCTTAAATAGCTGAAAAAGAACAGCAAATAAAACCAAAACCAGTAGAAAACAGGAAATAATAAAGATTAGAGCAGAAATTAATGATATCAAAACAAAAGAAAAAACCAGTAGAACAAATCAATGAAGCCATAAACTGTTTCTTTAAAAGAATTAACAAAATTGATAAGCCCAGCCAGATTGATCAAAAAAAAAGGAAAGGACCCAAGTTAATGAAATCAAGAATGAAACATGAGAGGCCACAACCAACACAGCAGAAATAGAAACAATAATAAGAGAATATTATAAGAAATTATACGCCAATAAAATGGGAAATCTGGAAGAAATGGACAAGTTCTTAGAAACATATACACTACCACAACTGAAAAGGGAAAATGGGAAATTTGAACAGACCCATAACCAATAAAGAAATCAAATTAGTAATTTAAAAACTCCCAAAAAACAAGAGTCCAGGGCCAGATGGCTTTCAAGGGGAATCCTACAAAACATTTAAAGAGGTAACACCTATTCTCTTGAAGTTGCTCCAAAAAATAGAAATGGAAAGAAAACTTCCAAAGCCTTTCTAGGAACCCAGCATTACCTTGATTCCAAAACCAGACAAAGACCCCACTAAAAAGGAGAACTAAAGACCAATTTCCCTGATGAACATGGATGCAAAAATCCTCAACAAGTTATTAGCCAACTGGATCCAACAATACATTAAAAAAAATTATTCACCACGACCAAGTGGGACTTATACCTGGGATGCAGGGCTGGTTCAATATTCATAAAACAATCAGTGTGATATGTTACATCAGTAAAAAAAGGACAAGAACCACATGATCTTCTGAATAGATGCAGAGAAAGCATTTGACAAAACACAGCATTCTTTCTTGATAAAAACCCTCAAGAAAGTAGGGATAGAAAGATCATACCTCAAGATCATAAAGGCCATAAATGTAAGACCCACCAATAATATCATCCTCAATGGGGAAAAACTGAGCACTTTCCCCCTAAGGTCAGGAACGAGACAGGGATGTCCACTTTCACCACTGTTATCCAACATAGTATTGGAAGTCTTAGCCTCAGCAGTGAGACAACACAAAGGAATAAAAGACATCCAAATCAGGAGGAGGTCAAAATTTCACTCTTCACAGATGACATGATACTTTATATGGAAAACCCAGAAGATTCCACCAAAAAACTGCTAGAACTGATTCATGAATTCAGGAAAGTTGCAGGATATAAAGTCAATGCACAGAAATCGGTTGCATTCCTATACACCAACAGTGCAGCAACAGAAAGAGAAATCAAGAATAGATCCCATTTTCAATTGCACCAAAAACCATAAAATACCTAGGAATAAATCTAACCAAAGAAGTGAAAAATCTATACACTGAAAATTATAGAAACCTTGTGAAAGAAATTGAAAAACACACAAAAAAGGGGAAAATATTCCATGTTCCTGGATAGGAAGAACAAATATTGTTAAAATGGCAATACTATCCAAAGCAATCTACATATTCGATGAAATCCCTATCAAAATAACACCAGCATTCTTCACGGAGCTAGAACAAATAATCCTAAAATCTGTATGGAACCAGAAAAGACCCCGAATAGCCAAAGCAATCTTGAGAAAGAAAACCAAAGCTGGAGGCATCACAATCCCGCACTTCAAGCTGTTTTACAAAACTGTAATCATCAGGACAGTATGGTACTGTCACAAGAACAAACACTCAGATCAACAGAACAGAATAGAGAACCCAGAAATGGACACACAAACATATGGCCAACTAGTCTTTGACAAAGCAGGAAAGAATACCCAATGGAATAAAGATAGTCTCTTCAGCCAATGGTGCTGGACAGCAACATGCAAAAAAAATGAACCTGGACCACTTTATTTTAAGGTTTATTCATTTTTGAGAGACAGATAGAGTGTGAGTGGGGGAGGGGCAAAAAACGAGGAAGACAGTCTGAAGTAGGCTCCAAGCTGTCAGCACAGAACCTGACCTGGGGCTCAATTCAAGAAGTGAGATTATGACCTGAGCCGAAATCAGATGCTCAACCGACTGAGCCATCCATGTGCCTACCAACCTGGACTACTTTATTACACCATACGCAAAAATAAATTCAAAATGGATGAAAGATCTAAATGTAAGACAGTAAGCCATCAAAATCCTAGAGGAGAAAGCAGGTAAAAACCTCTTTGACCTCAGCCACAGCAACTTCTTTCTCAACATATTTCTGGAGGCAAGGGAACAAAAGCCAGCATGAACTACTGGGATCTCATCAAAATAAAAAGTTTCTGCACAGTGAAGGAAACAATCAGCAAACCTAAAGGCAACCAATGGAATTGAAGAAGATATTTGCAAATGACGTATCAGATGAAGGGTTAGTATCCAAAATCTATAGATAACTTATCAAAATCAACACCCAAAAAACAAATAATCCAGTGATGAAATGGGCAAAAGACATGAATAGACACTTCTCCAAAGAAGACATACAGATGGCCAACCGACACATAAAAAAATGCTCAACATCACTCATCATCAGGGAAATACAAATCAAAACCACAATGAGATGCCACCTTACACCTGTCAGAATGGCTAACATTAACAGCCCAGGAAACAACAGATGTTGGCAAGAATGCAGAGAAAGAGGATCTCTTTTGCACTGCTGGTAAGAATGCAAGCTGTTGCAGCCACTCTGTAAACCAGTATGGAGGTTCCTCAAAAAATTAAAAATAGAACTACCCTACGACCCAACAATTGCACTACTAGGTATCTATCCAAGGGATTCAGGTGTGCTGTTTTGAAGGGGCACATGTACCCCAATGTTTATAGCAGTACTATTGACAATAGCCAAAGTATGGAAAGAACCCAAATGTCCATTGATGGATGGATGGATAAAGAAGATGTGGTACATATATAGTGGAGCATTACTCAGCGATCAAAAAGAATGAAATCTTGCCATTTACAACTACATGGATGGAACTAGAGGGTATTATGCTAAGTGAAATTAGTCAGAGAAAGACAAATATCATATGGCTTCACTAATGTGAGGAATTTAAGACACAAAACAGATGAACATAAAAGAAGGGAAGCAAAAATAACATAAAAACAGGAAGGGGGACAAAACATTAGAGACTCTTAAATACAGAGAGCAAACAGAGGGTTACTGGAGGGGTTGTGGGAGGGGAATTGGCTAAATGGGTAAGGGGCATTAAGGAATATACTCCTGAAATCATTGTTTCACTATATGCTAACTAACTTGGATATAAATTAAAAAAATAAAATAATAAAATAAAATAATGAGACCCTCTTATTTTCCCAGTCAATATTTTTGGTGAAATCTTTCACTTCTGTGATCGCCTGTGGGTTTCTCTGTCTCTGTGTGTGTGTCTCTCTCTCCACTCTCTGTGATCAGGGCTCCCTGCCCTCCATAGCACCCATGATCCTTTCCTTCTCCAAATCACATCTCTACTCCTCCTACCTTTCATGATATGGCTTCTCCTCTCCCTCTAGTTGTTCTGTTTGTTTTCTCAGTCTTGAGATCTATTTGTTGGGTGTTCAGAATGATTTGATGTTTATATAGCTGTGTTCAAGGCATGAGGCAAGCATAGGGTCCTACTTGTACTCCACTATTTTAACTTTCCCATCTATTTTTGGGTGAAATTTTCTGTATATATCTGTCAGGTCCATCTCGTCCAATGTGTCACTCAAAGCCACTGTTTCTTGATTTTCTGTCTGAATCATCTGTCCATTGATGTAAATGTGGTGTTAAGGTCCCTATCACTGTTATGTTACTGTCAGTTTTTTTCTTTAGGACTGTTAATAGTAACTTTATGTATTTAGATGCCACCATATTGGGTGTGTAAATATTTGCAATTGTTACATCTTCCTGTTGGATTGTTCCTTTATGATTACATAGTGTCCTTCAGTGTCACTTGTTAAAGTCTTTGTTTTAAAGTCTATTTTGTCTGACATAAGTTGTTGGTACCCAGCTTTCTTTTGACATTTGCATGGTAAGTGATTTTTTGTCCCTTCTTTTTTAATCTGCATGTCTTTTTAGGTATGGAGTGAGTTTGTTGTAGGTAGCATGCAAGTGGGTCTTACTTTTTTATCCATTCAGTCTCCCTATGTCTTTTGATTATTTAGCACATTCACATTTAAAGTAATTATTGAGATGTATGTAGTTATTGTCATTTGTGAGTTATTTTCTGGTTGTGTTTGTAGTTCTTTATTCCTTTCTTCTCTTGTCTCCTTCCTTTGTGGTTTGATGGTTTTCTTTAGTGTTATGCTGGATTCCTTTCTCTTTATTTTTTTGTGTATCTGTTTTGATTTGTGGTTATCATTAGGTTCAAATTACATCCTATGAATATAGCAGTCTACATAAATTGATGGTCACCTAGGTTTGGACCCATTCTAAAGCACTAAATTAGTTATTATACCCCCTACATATTATGTTTTGATGTCATACTTTACATGCTTTTATTTTGTAAACCTTTGACCAATTTTTATAGATATAATTGATTTTACTGCCTTTGTGCTTTTCCTCCATACTAGCTTTATAAGTGATTTATCTACTACTTAGTATATGTTTGTATTTACTTGTCAAATTTTTTTCCTTTTATAATTTTCTTATTCCTCTTCATGGCCTTTTCTTTCTGCTCAAAGAATTCCCTTTAATGGTTCTTATAAGACTGGCTTGGTGGTGATGAACTCTTCAACTTTTGTTTTTCTGGTTAACTCTATCTCTTCCTGTATACTGAATGGTAATTGTTCCAGGTAGAGTATTCTTGGTTGCAGGATTTTTCCTTTGAATTCTTTGAGTATATCATGTCATTCCCTTCTGGTCTGTAGTGTTTCTGCTGAAAAAATTCTGCTGATACCCTAATGTGGTTACTTTTGTAAGTGAATGTTTTGTTTTTTCTTGCTGCTTTTGTTTATTTAAACATTTTTAAAAAATATTTATTTATTTTTGAAAGAGCACATGAGAGAACAGAGACAGGCAGAGAGAGTGACAGAAGGGGAGGAACAGAGAGAGAGAGTGAGACGCAGAGTCCAAAGCAGGTTCCGGGCCCTGAACTGTAAGCACAGAGCCCGACACGGGGTTCGAGCCCACAGTGAGTTCTTGATCTCAGCTGAAGTCAGATGCTTAACCAACTGAGCCACCCAGGCACCCTGTATCTTGCTGCTTTTAAAATTCTCTATCACTACTTTTTGCCACTTTTATTATTATGTTTCTTGGTGTGGACCTCCTTGGGTTGATTTTGTTGGAGGCTCCATGTGCTTCCTGAATCTAGACATCTGTTTCCTACCCCCAGTTAGGGCAGTTTTTTGCTATCATTTCTTTAATTTTTATTTCCTCTTATCTCATTGTTCTCCTTCTAGGATCCCTATAATGCAAATGTTATTTAGGTTGATGATGTTGTTGAATTCCCTTAACCTATTCTCATATTTTTATTATTCTTTTTTTTTTCTTTTTCCTGTTCCATTTGGTTGCTTTCCATTACCCTGTCTTCCAGGTTGCTGAATCATTTTCTGCCTTCTCTAATTTCCTGTTGATTTTTTATAGTGTATTTTTTATTTCAGTTGTTGATCTTTATCTCTGACTGGTTCCTTTTTATATTTTTAATCTCTATCTTGATGATCTCACTGAGATCATCCACTCTTTTCATAAGTCCAGTGATCATCTTTATGGCCATTGCTTTATTTTTTTTTATGAGGCATATTGCTTATCTCCATTTAATTTAGTCTTTGTTTTTTCCTTGGTTTTTCATTTGAGACATATTTCTGTATTTTTATTTTGTCTCACTCGGTGTTTGTTTCTATGTACTGGGAAAATCAGTTATATCTCCTGATCTTGAAAGTAGTGGCCTTATGAAGAAGAGATACTATGGTGCCCTGTAGCACAATGCCCCCTGTTCACCAGCACCAGGTGCTTCAGGGGTGTCTCCCATGTGGGTTGTTTGTGTCGTACTGTTGTGGCTGAGCTGTGTTTGCCTTAAGTCCAGTCAGCTGCAGTGGCCCATTTTAGCCCAGACAGGGTTGGATTCCTGTGCTGTTAAGAGGTCAGTCTTGGGTTGCCTCAGGCTTATAGTTGGGCACTGTCAGCAAGCAGACCAGATGCCCGCCCTCAGCTCTTTTTCCAGGGCTGCAGTTGCTCCAAAATGTAGGGTGCTCTCCTTACCTTGTCCCATGAGAGAATTTTGTTTGTTGGCACAATCAGAATTCTGACCAGATGACTGCTGGGCTGCAGATGCACTAATGGTCAGTGCTTGCTATAAGGGTCACTTGCTAGGATTGTGGACACACAGGTGCATGTGGTTATCTCCCGTTATTCCCAGGTCAGGGTTCACTTTTGAATGGTGTATGTCCTTGCCCAGGATGTGTCAGGATCCTTTCAGGATGTGTCAGGCCAGGACCTGCTTTGGGGGAATACCTGCTAAGTGACAGGGGTGGATGGAATGGATCCACAGGAGAATGTGTGGGTGGAGCAGGCTGTGTTAGCAGGTTAGAACGGAAGTGTTCACAGTGGTTCCTTCAAGTGTTTGACTACCTAGGCTGGAAGGTTGAGAGGAGAAAGATACCTGCCAACTCTATTTTTCTTACAGAAGTCTCCTAAAGATCTCTCCCCCTCCAGCACACATTCTGAGATTAGTAAATAAATCTTCATGTATACCCTGGCACTTTTCAAACTGTTGCTGCTATGCTTATGTGGTGAGGTTATTTATTATGCTGGCTCTATAAGGGCAGGGAATCAGTTACCTGTTGCCCTCTGTTTCTCCCAGAGCTAAGCCTGCTAATTTCTAAAGTACCTAGCCTTATGTCCCAAGCCCAACCACTTTTTAAAGTCAGATGTTATGGGGACTCATCTTCCCAGTACAGTCCCTTGTGCCTGGCATGACTGGTAGACTTTTCCCTTCTCCGTGATTTGATATTTCTCCTGTTTGTGGTTAACCTCATTGGTTCCCAACTATGTCTCTGCCATTCCTATCCTTTTCAATGCGGCTTCATTTTTGCTATTAACTGTGGAATGCCTGCTCTGCCAGTCTTTGGGTTGTTTTTAGAGATAGTTGCACTGATGTGGCTGTTATCTCAGTATATCTGTGGGATAAAGTGAGCCCAGGATCCTCCTACCCTGCCATCTTCCCAGAAGTCTCTAATTAGATATGGTTTTAAATTTATCCTTAACTTCATATTTTGCTTAGATCCTTAATGTGATGAAGTGCATCATTAGTATCCAGAGCTGTGTTCAAGGTTTTGTCCTGACACTTAAAAACTATGCAGTCTTGGTAGTCAGTTAATCTCCACAAAATTCAATGAAATAGGGATTTAAAACAGGGATAAAATTAACACTTACTTGAATGGTTATTGTTTGGGCTAGAAATAATACATGTAAATTGTTTTACACAGTGCCTACATGTTTTTGTAAATTCATTATCAAGCCAGAACAAGTAACTGAAAAAGAAACCCTTATTTTCTACATAAAACAAGAAACAGATCTATCCACAAAATTCATTAATCAATTCTATTTGAGAGTATGATAAACATAGAGTAAATTTTTTTTTTTTTGAGACAGAGATAAAGCGTGAACAGGGGAGGGGCAGAGAGAGAGGGAAACACAGAATGTGAAACAGGCTCCAGGTTCTGAGCTGTCAGCACAGAGCCCGACGTGGGGCTCAAACCCACAAACTGTGAGATCATAACCTGAGCCAAAGTCAAACGTTCAACGGACTGAGCCACCCAAGCTCCCTGATATAGTAAAAAATGTTAAAGCTTACTTCAAAATATGCTTTCAGAAATCTATTCAACCCATAATCTCTTATATGTTGGTTTACAGTCTCTTGCATTTAGCTTACAAATATAGTATAATTTGTAAAAATATATAGCAAATCTTATTAACCAATAGCTATGCTGAAATCCTAGCATATTATCATGTATTGGAATATTGTTATTGCATACTAGAAAAAGGCCTTGTATTTCCCACAAGTAACAACTAATTTCTGATAGAATCTGTAGTTTTATATTTATTATGAATTTAAGTTTGATGACCTTAAAACCTTGCTTATTAAAACAGAGCACTTTGTCTAACTTTTTTCCTTTTATATTTCCTCTTACACCTCTTTAGGTGGAATATTTTGATGATAAAATTTCTCCTTCCTTTCCCCCAAGGATTCACTATTTTTATTGGTTATGAGAATCATACTTCACTTCTACTCTTTTTCTTTGCTTTGTCACTGTCCCCTATTCTATCACTTCCTTGTGTCCTTTCATGCTTAGTTTTCTATACTGTTTTCTCTTGTTTCTATACCAAAACAGACATTTTATAGGACTTTTTAAATCAATTTATCTACTTTTGCCCTTTAACATTGCATTATTTTCCTTAAAAATTTCCTTAAAATTAAAAAAAGTTACACAAATGTATTGTCATTATTCAAACTGTCCTTCTAGACTGAAATCACCCAAAACCAGATGTTTCCATTTTCAAAATTTGTCTGTGCTCTGTTTTTATAGTTAACCTCTGAGCTTTAATTTCTCACTACACTGTGGCTACCTGCACCCTCTCCCTTAACCATTCCAGCTACACTAAGGCCCAATTTGATATTCTTACTCATCTTTCTAATTTCTCCTTAAGATGTTGTGCATCATTCCTTCTTAAGGCATAGCCCAAAGGCCCTGCTCTTCAAGAAATTTTGGCTTCTTCAACTCTGACAGTATGATATTTGGTCTGAATTTTGCATTCAGTGTAATTTTATATTCCAGCAATTACCTATTTCTGACAACCACCATCTCTTACTGCTTCCTCTCCCTACCTCAATCTATCAATTTATTTCTTCTGCATGAAATGTCATTTCTGTCTCCATCTAAGACTAATCTCATGTGATTCTGGATCTTGAAGTAGTTTTAAAACATGTCTGCAAATGTTTTGATATTCCTCCTACAAAGATTCCCCTCTCCTTGAATTTGGGCACTCTTTGTGATTCACTTCTAATATGTTAGGTGAGAAGCAGAATAACTTCTAAAGCTAGGTTAGAAAAGGCAATTCAGCTTCTGCCTATTTCCCTTTCTTGAGACACAGGTCTTGGAAGCTCTGAATTGACATATGAGAAGCCTGACTACATGAAGTTTCTGGATAGAATATATATAGCAGTCACAGAGATGGAGATGCCCAAGAAGCTCCAGCTGTTCCAGCCTCCAATAGTTTGAATCTTTCCAGTGTCAACCACCAGGCATGTAAGTGAACAAAATCTTCAGATGATTCCAACCAGTAGCTTTTGACCTCCCCCAAATGACTGAGTGGAGTGGAAATTAGATATCTACACTGAGTTCTGCCCACATTGCAGATTTGTGAGCAAAGTAATATACCCTGTTAATTCCAACTGCTTAATTACTCTGAACTTCAGTCTCTACATCTCAGCTCAGAGATCATACTGGTCTGTTTGGCTTAACCTCCAAATGCCATATTGTGAATATAGCTTCATAGAGAATGTGTGGGCAAATATGGTGCTGCCATGTGCCTCTTTTTTTTCTCACAAATCAAAACCCTGCGTTTTTTAGAGTTGTGTACAGCAGGAATATGAGTTCACTATTTGTTATTCCACTATGACAGGAAGTGGGGCTTTTATGAAAACAAATTCATAAAGCATTCATTTACTTTAATGAAGATAAAATTCAAAGACAGAAAACACCTTCTGGGAGAAAAATAGTTATTCCATGGAGTCTTTTTAATTATTACAGGAGACTGTAAGAAATAGTTGTTGGTAATTTTAATCACATAAAAATTTTTTTCATCTTGCTTCACTCTTGAAAAGTTGCAATATATAGAATGTGGAAATTAATTTTTCCCCTTAAGAGATGTGAAAAACTGTATTTTGAGAGTTTACTAACAAATGAAGTTCACCTTGACATTTTTGTGAGCTACTTAACAATTTATGATCTTTTCATGTAAAATTTCAATATATAGTTTTTTATCTCTGTGGCTAAAGAAGGATGAAAAAATTATAGATAAGTGTCACTTTTCTACAAAATATTTAGAAACATTTGCTTGGAACCCTTTTCATTTTATATACAACTCAATTAAAGTTATTGCTTAGCTTTCTTTGGAATGGCTCTCTGAATTTAATTGCTACTAAACTAATTTTGCTTTTTGGAACTGGTTTGCTGTCATAATTGTAACCTAGTTATATCCTAAACAACCAAGGTGGCACACAGCCACTCTAAATTCTGTACAATTTTGCTAGTTGGAAATTGTAGCTCAGAAAGATGAGCCATTAAATAAAAATTTAGTTATAATTAAAATCTGAGTCAAAAGTAACCATTTTATTCAATGTGTCCATGAAATTTTCAGATTGAGAAGACCAGGCAAAGAGTGTAAAATGTTTTTAGTTTATCATCATGACATACAACTTGAATAAAGTATCTCTTTAGTAATTATTACCAGCATACTGATGCATTTTAAAAAATAGTACTAAATGCCCTAAAAATGAAAGAAAAAGCAAATAAAAGAGTCAAGAGATAACCAGTCACATAAAACTAAAAATAATACTTTTTAAAAGAAATATAATAGAAAATGCAAAGAATGGAGTCCAGAAGACCTACATAATGAATCTCCTATTTCTGCTTAAATGTTACAGGACTACTTCTATGATGTATACGTGGATGAGGCAATTGCTTCTGGGGTGCTAGTTATGAGACACATCTGGCCTATGTGCCTGAAAACCTCTCCAGTGAATGGGGCTGGATTTCTAATCATTAAACACCTGCTTCTAGGAGTAAGGTAAATTCTGAAGGCCCATCTACTACAAACCAACTATATCTTAAATAAAAAAATACTTTTCTAATGAATTGCTTGACTTAAAGGAGTTAAGGAAAATCTCCAAGAATCATTTTCTAAATAGACAAATATTTATTTATTTATTTATTTATTTATTTATTTACTTACTTACTTATTTTTTATATGAAACTTATTGTCAAATTGGTTTCCATACAGCACCCTGTGCTCATCCCAACAGGTGCCCTCCTCAATACCCCTCACCCACCTTCCCCTCCCTACCACCCCCCATCAACCTTCAGTCTGTTCTCAGTTTTTGAGTTTCTTATGTTTTGGCTCCCTCCTTCTCTAACCTTTTTTTTCCCTTCCCCTCCCCCATGGTCTTCTGTTAAGTTTTTCAGAATCCACATACAAGTGAAAACATATGGTATCTGTCTCTCTCTGTATGACTTATTTCACTTAGCATAACACTCTCCAGCTCCATCCATGTTGCTACAAAAGTCATATTTCATCCTTTCTCATTGCCACATATTATTCCATTGTGTATATAAACCACAATTTCTTTATCCATTCACCAGTGGATGGACATTTTGGCTCTTTCCATAATTTAGCTATTGTTGAGAGTGCTGCTATAAACATTGGGGTACAAGGGCCCCTATGCATCAGCACTCCTGTATCCCTTGGGTAAATTCCTAGCAGTGCTACTGCTTGGACATAGGGTAGATCTATTTTTAATTTTTTGAGAAACCTCCACACTGTTTTCCAGAGTGGCTGCACCAGTTTGCATTCCCACCAACAGTGCAAGAGGGTTGCCATTTCTGCATATCCTCACCAGCATCTGTAATCTCCTGATTTGTTCATTTTAGTCACTCTGACTGGCGTGAGGTGATAACTCACTGTGCTTTTGATTTGTATTTCCCTGATGAGGAGCAACGTTGAGTGTCTTTTCATGTACCAGTTGGCCATCTGGATGTCTTCTTTAAAGAAGTGTCTATTCATGTTTTCTGCCCATTTCCTCGCTGGATTATTTGTTTTTCAGTTGTGGAATTTGGTAAGTTCTTATAGATTTTGGATACTAGCTCTTTGTCTGATATGTCATGGGCAAATATCTTTTCCCATTCTGTCGGTTGCCTTTTAGTTTTGTTGATTGTTTCCTTGGCAGTGCAGAAGCTTTTTATCTTCACAAGGTCCCAGTAATTCATTTTTGCTTTTAATTCCCTTGCCTTTGGAGATGTGTCGAGTAAGAGATTGCTACAACTGAGGTCAGAGAGGTCTTTTCCTGCTTTCTCCTCTAGGGTTTTGATGGTTTCCTGTCTCACATTCAGGTCCTTCATCCATTTTGAGTTTATTTTTGTGAATGGTGTAACAAAGTGTTCTAGTTTCATTCTTGTGCATGTTGCTGTCCAGCTCTTCCAGCACAATTGTTAAAGACTGTCTTTTTTCCATTGGATATTCTTTCCTGCTTTGTCAAAGACTAGTCGGCCGTACTTTTTTGAGTCTGGTTCTGGGGTTTCTATCCTATTGCATTGGTCTATGTGTCTGTTTTTGTGCCAATACCATGCTGTCTTGATGATTACAGCTTTGTAGTAGAGGCTAAGGCCTGGGATTGTGATGCCTCCAGCTTTGGTCTTCTTCAAAATTACTTTGGCTATTCGGGGCCTTTTGTGGTTCCATACAAATTTTAGGATTGCTTGTTCTAGCTTCAAGAAGAATGCTGGTGCAATTTTGATTGGGATTGCATTGATTATGTAGATAGCTTTGGGTAGTATTGACATTTTGACGATATTTATTCTTCCAATCCATGAGCACGGGATGTTTTTCCATTTCTTCATATCTTCTTCAATTTCCTTCAAAGCTTTCTATCGTTTTCAGCATACAGATCTTTTACAACATTGGTTAGGTTTGTTCCTAGGTATTTTATGCTTCTTGGTGCAATTGTGAATGGGATCAGTTTCTTTATTTGTCTTTCTGTTGCTTCATTGTTAGTGTATAAGAATGCAACTGATTTCTGTACGTTGATTTTGTATCCTGAAACTTTGCTGAATTCATGTATCAGTTCTAGCATACTTTTGGTGGAGTCTATAGGGTTTTCCATGTATAATATCATGTCATCTGCAAAAAGTGAAAGCTTGACTTTATCTTTGCCAATTTTGATGCCTTTGATTTCCTTTTGTTGTCTGATTGCTGATGCTAGCACTTCCAACACTATGTTAGACAACAGCAGTGAGAGTGGACATCCATGTCGTGTTTCTGATCTCAGGGAGAAAACGCTCAGTTTTTCCCCATTGAGGATGATATTAGCTGTGGGCTTTTCATAAATGGCTTTTATGATGTTTAAGTATGTTCCTTCGATCCCAACTTTCTCAACGGTTTTTATTAAGAAAGAATGCTGAATTTTGTCATATACTTTTTCTGCATTGATTGACAGGATCTTATGATTCTTTTCTTGTCTTCGATTAATTTGATGTATCACACTGATTGATTTGTGAATATTGAACCAGCCTGCAGCCCAGGAATGAATCCCACTTGATCATGATGAATAATTCTTTTTATATGCTGTTGAATTCGATTTGCTAGTATCTTATTGAGAATTTTTGCATCCATATTCATCAGGGATATTGGCCTGTAGTTCTCTTTTATTACTGGGTCTCTGTCTGGTTTGGGAATCAAAGTAATGCTGGCTTCATAGAATGAGTCTGGAAGTTTTCCTTCCCTTTCTATTTTTTGGAATAGCTTGAGAAGGATAGGTATTATCTCTGCTTTAAATATCTGGTAGAATTCCCCAGGGAAGCTATGTGGTCCTGGTCTCTTATTTGTTGGGAGATTTTTGATAACTGATTTCATTTCTTTGCTGGTTATGGGTCTGTTCAAGTTTTCTATTTCTTCCTGTTTGAGTTTTGGAAGTGTGTGGGTGCTTAGGAATTTTTCCATTTCTTCCAGGTAGTCCAGTTTGCTGGCATATAATCTTTCATAGTGTTCCCTGATAATTGCTTATATTTCTGAGGGATTGGTTGTAAGAATTCCATTTTCACTCATGATTTTATGTATTTGAGTCATCTCCCTTTTCTTTTTGAGAAGCCTGGCTAGAGGTTTATCAATTTTGTTTATTTTTTCAAGAAACCAACTCTTGGTTTCATTGATCTGCTCTACAGTTTTTTTAGATTGTATATTGTTTACTTCTGCTCTGGTCTTTATTATTTCTCTTCTTCTGCTGGGTTTGGGGTGTCTGTGCTGTTCTGCTTCTATTTCCTTTAGGTGTGCTGTTAGATTTTGTATTTGGGATTTTTCTTGTTTCTTGAGATAGGCCTGGATTGCAATGTATTTTCCTCTCAGGACTGCCTTTGTCGCATCCCAAAGCATTTGGATTGGTGTATTTTCATCTTCATTTGTTTCCATATATTTTTAAATTTCTTCTCTAATTGCCTGGTTGACCCATTCATTCTTTAGTAGGGTGTTCTTTTGTTTTTTTTTTTTTTTAATGTTTATTTATTTTTGAAGGAGAGAGAGACCGAGTGTGAGTGGGGGAGGGGCAGAGAGAGAGGGAGACACAAAATCCAAAGCGGGCTCCAGGTTCCGAGCTGTCAGCACAGAGCCGGATGAGGGGATCTAACCCACGAGCTGTGAGATCACTACATGAGCCAAAGTCAGACGCCCAACCGACTGTGCCACTCAGGCGTCCCTAGTAGGGTGTTCTTTAACCTCCATGCTTTTGGAGGTTTTCCAGCCTTTTTCTGTGGTTGATTTCAAGTTTCATAGCATTATGGTCTGAAAGTGTGCATGGTATGATTTCAATTCTTGTATACTTATGAAGGGCTGTTTTGTGACTCAGTAAGTGATCTATCTTGGAGAATGTTCCATGTGCACTCAAGAAGAAAGTATATTGTGTTGCTTTGGAATGCAGAGTTCTAAATATATCTGTCAAGTCCATCTGATCCAATGTATCATTCAGGGCACTTGTTTCTTTATTGATCCTGTGTCTAGATGATCTATCCAATGTTGTAAGTGGAGTATTAAAGTCCCCTGCAATTATCCCATTCTTATCAATAAGGTTGCTTATGTTTGTGATTAATTGTTTTATATATTTGGGGCCTTCCATATTCGGTGCATAGACATTTATAATTGTTACCTCTTCCTGATGGATAGACCCTGTAATGATTATATAATGCCCTTCTTCATCTCTGTTGCAGCCTTTAATTTAAAGTCTAGTTTGTGTGATATAAGTATGGCTACTCCAGATTTCTTTTGAGTTCCAGAAGCATGATAGATAGTTCTTCATCCCCTCACTTTCAATCTGAAGGTGTCCTCAGGTCTAAAATGAGTCTCTTATAAGAGACAGCAAATAGATGGGTCTTGTTTTTTTATCCATTCTGATACCCTATGTCTTTTGGTTGGAGCATTTAGTGCATTTACCTTCAGTGTTATTATAGAAAGATATCGGTTTAGAGTCATTGTGATGTCTGTAGGTTTCATGCTTGTAGTGATGTCTCTGGTACTTTGTGGTCCTTGAAACATTTCAGTCACAGAATTTCCCTTAGGAGCTCTTGTAGGGCTGGTTTAGTGGTGATGAATTCCTTCAGTTTTTGTTTGTTTGGGAAGTCCTTTATCTCTCCTTCTATTCTGAATGACAGACTTGCTGGATAAAGGATTCTCAGCTGCACTTTTTTTCTGCTCATCACATCAAAGATTTCCTGCCATTCCTTTCTGGCCTGCCACGTTTCAGTAGATAGATCTGCCACTAGTCTTATGTGTCTCCCTTTATAAGTTAGAGCCTGTTTATCCCTAGCTGCTTTCAGATTTTTCTCTTTACTGTTGTATTTTTCCAGTTTCACTATGATATGTCATGCAGAAGATCAATTTAAGTTACATCTGAAGGGAGTTCTCTGTGCCTCTTGGATTTCAATGCCTTTTCCTTCCCCCAGATCAGGGAAGTTCTCAGCTATGATTTGTTCAAGTACACTTTCAGCCCCTTTCTCTCTCTCTCTCTTCCTCTTCTGTAATTCCTATGATACGGATATTGTTCCATTTGATTGCATCACTTAATTCTCTAATTCTCCCCTCATACTCCTGGATTTTTTTATGCCTCTTTTTCTCAGCTTCCTCTTTTTCCATAATTTTATATTCTAATGCACCTATTCTCTCCTCTGCCTCTTTAATCCGAGCTGTGGTCACCTCCATTTTATTTTGCATCTCATTTATAGCATATTTTAGCTCCTCATGACTACTTCCTAGTCTGTTGATCTCTGTGGCAATACATTCTCTGCTGTCCTCTATACCTTTTTCAAGCCCAGAAATTAATTTTATGACTATTATTCTAAATTCTTGTTCGATTATATTGCTTAAATCATTTTTGGTCAATTCGTTAGCTGTTGCTACTTCCTGGAGTTTATTTTGAGGAGAGTTCTTCCATTTTATCATTTTGGGTTGTCTTTGGGGTGGCATGGAACTGCAGAGCACTTTCCCTAGACAGACAAATATTTTAATAAATTTTTGAGTTTACACTTAAGTAGCAGCAGTGAGCAGTAACTGGAGAACAAATTGGAAAAGGAGGTTGGTTTGAAAGAAAATGCTTATGCTAGTGAAGCAATAAGGAGTTAAATTATCTGTCCATTGTAAGATGGAAAATCTTATATTCACTCATTAGAATCTTTATCATTAACTCTATTGATTCCAGGTTGACATCAAACCTTGGCTTTTGTTAGAAACTGATGTAAATCCTCTCTGAAATATAGCAAATTCTGTTAAGACTGCAGTATTTTTTTAGATTACACTCAAGCCTTCATGACCGAAATTTAGCAAAACCACAGAGAGATTTCCCCAAGGATGTCAGATATTGAAATTGTCAATATAACTATAAACGAAATATTTAAATATATTTTTAAAAGAGTAAAAAACACAAAAGCACAGAGAAATTTCAAAAATTACCAGCAATATTTGATAATAAATCAAATATAATTGTAGGTATATCATACACCTGAAACTAATATTACACTGTATGTTAACTAATGAGTTTAAATGAAAGCTTTTAAAAAATAGAACAAAACAGAGAAAGGAATATAATTGTTAATTTTTTTAAATCAGTGTGTAGTTTAAAGAGCATGTCAGACACCATTGAAGAAGTAATTAGTGAACTGAAATAAATTATTCAGAATGTAGTACAGAGAAAGACAAAAAGATGGAAATATAAAAGAAAGTTTTAGAAATATGGAGGACAGAATAAGGTGTAATATAAGTTAAAGGAACTGCCAAAAAATGAGAAGAGATAAAATGGAAAGAGGCAATACAGCTGACTCTTGAACAACATAGGTGTTAAGAGTTACAACCCCTATGCGTGTAACTTTTGATTTCCCCAAAAACTTATCTACTATATAGCTTAGTGGTGACAGAAGCCTTACTGATAACATAGTCAGTTAAAACATATTTTTTATATGTATCACATACTGTATTCTTACAATAAAGTAAGCTAGAGAAAATAAAAACATTATTAAACTTATAAGAGAAAAATACATTTACAGCACTGTATTTATTTAAAAAATCCAAATATAAGTGGACCTGTGCAGCTCAAACTCATGTTGTCTAAGTGGTCACTGTATATGCAGAGACAATGGCTGAAAATAATTTCATTAAATATGGGCATCCACACTTAAGAGGAACAAAGTAAATACCAAACAAGATAAATTAGAAAAAAATCTACATCTGCATATTTTGAGTGTGATGAAACAGCATAAAACTGAAGAGAAGTTCTTCAAAGCATCCACAAAAACAAGGTGCATTATCTACAAAGAAAGGACAACAAAGGAAGCCATAAGGTAAAGGAAAGATAAAGCCATAAAGATAATGCTAAAGGGAAGAAGGAAAGAAATGACCCTAGACAGAAGGTAGGAAATTGAAAAAGAAATGGCACTTAAGTTGTAGACATGTAGATAAACATTGCCTGTATGAAATAATAAAAAATAGTACTGTTTTATTCATAGGTTAAAAAAGGAACAGAACAAAAGAATAGTTGGGAAGAGTGTTATTAAAGTGTTCTAGAGCTGTGCTTCAAGCTTTATTTATCTGAGGATAGTTAAAAATAAGTATATTCTCATTTAGTGGAGGTTGTAGTCACTCTGAAGTAGATTATACTTTCACCAAAAATTTGGTGGAGACATTGAGATCATGATGCCACACACCACCAAGAGGGTATGGGAAGGCCTATTATTTATATAATGAGGCTTTTTGGAAAGAGCAGGACAGCTGCCAAGCATTCCAAAAATGACTTGAGAGAGCCAGAAAAGGAAACTAGCTTAGAGATTTTAGGTCGGTTATGGGTAGCATAGATGAGGTTTCTTATGCATGATTTTGAACTTCTTGCAGGTGGCACAGGAAGAAGTACCTGGGCTTTCTTATTCTGTTGTTCAGATGTATGGCAGAAGGGGAAAAGAGTGGAGCGAGGCTTAAAAGCTATCGGCAGCAAAATGTAAAAAAAAATAGAGTCAGAATCTTTATTACAATTCACCCCAGTCATTGTATGACTAATGACTGAAATGTGCCATGTTTCATTTAATTGATTTTTAACTGAAGTGAGCCATTATAATGCTATGTGTGCCTGGTAAGGGAGTTTCCATTGAAAGCCTTATTCAAGAGAGTAGCATTGTCTGTTTTGTGTAAAATGAGTGTATTGGTCACTGTCAGTGAACTCTGGAACTCTGAACAGAATAAGGAGTGTCTTGTTGATGCCTTGTATTGTGTTTCTAGTATGTGCAAAGACATATGTAATGTTAATTTATATTTTAGATATCTAAGGCAAGAGATTCCCAGGATTCTTTACCTAAAAGGGTAAAACCTTGTATAAGGAATTGTTGATTCTTCAATTTCTTGGTCCAGACAGCCAAACCATTGACAATGGCAGAATCTGTAAAAATGTGCAACTGGAGCTAATTGTTGTTCAGGTCATTTGGTGCCAAGATAACTGCCTGAAGTTTGACCAATCGTGCTGACATCCCAGCTGATATATGAAAAGCAGTAACTCTCCATTGAACTCTAAATATGTTATGTATAAAGATGGACTCCCTTTGCTGTTCACTCAGTTAAAACCAAAGGGCTCCCTAGGTAGCCAAGGGATCTGTGAGACAAGTCATCTCCTCTAGCACCATGACAAGAGACTGAGTATAGGGGAGGTCATCTCACAAGTGGGATATGCCAGGAGACCCAAGTTTGACTCCATACTCTAGCAAGGCAGCTTCAGTGCCCTTGTTAAGTTTATAGGGTGCTGCTTTTGTAACCCAGGAAACTACCTATAGGTCATGGGGGTCATGGACCCAGGGCCTGTGAAAGTCTGTATTTTCAGGAAAGCCCAGAATGTAGCCAGCAGTTGCCACTCTAATGATATAGAAGGGAGCTGGAGAGGGCAGTTTCTTGCATCAGAAGTACATGGGAAACTTAAGGTCATTATGGGTGGCCAGAGTCTCTAGGAGGCATGAATAGAAGTTTCTAAAGCCTTTACAATGAGGGAGTCTCTGGAAAGCACTATTGGGAATGCCCGTTATATTGCAATTTGAACAAATTATGGAGCCTTTTGTTGGAGGGGTCTCATTATAGGTAGGTCAATTTGCAACTTAAATAAATACTGGCATATAAAGAATGTGTTGCCTTCAAAACCCCAAAAGACCTCAAACATGTTGGCTTGTTTACTATCATGGTTGCTAAGAAAGTAAATAGCTGTTTCTTGACAGTGCCAGGGATGGAGCTTCTCACAGATTACCAAATAATTTTCCGGAATTTAAGTGAAGTGGTGGGACAATGGTTCTTCACCTTTTTGTAGCTACTTTGTATGCATTTGTGTCTTTAATGAATGTGTCAAATAAATCTCTTAGAGGAGGATGGCATCACTTTCATTTCATATCTGTGTTCCAGGAGAAAGTTACATGCCAGTAAGATCTTACCTGCAAAGACTGTGTACAAGGAAAGGTTATTGAAAAATTCAGTAAAAGTGTTGCATTAGTCTGCTAGCACTACCATAACAAAAGACTGATTGGCTTAAACAACAGAAATGTACTTTCTCACAGTTCTGAAGGCTAGAATTCCAAGGTCAAGTTGTCAATATGTTTGGTTTCTTCTTTATTTTTAAGTTTATTTATTTTTGAGACAGAGAGGGAGAGGCAGAAAACATGCACCTGCATGCAATGAGGGGAGGGGCAGAGAGAGAAAGAGACAGAGAATTCCAAGTAGGCTCCAAGCTGTCAGCACAGAGCCCAATATGGGGCTTGAACTCACAAACTGCAAAATCATGACCTGAACCTAGATCAAGAGTCAGATGTTCAACCAACTGAGCAACCACCCAGGTGCCTCAGGTTTGGATTCTTCTGAGGGCTTTCTCCTTGCCTTGTAGATGGCTGCCTCTTTGCTGTGTCCTCATGTTGTCACCCCTTTGTGTATTGTCCATGTCCTAACCTCTTCTTGTAAGGACACTGGTCATATTGGATTAGGACCCATCCACATGGCCTTTTTTAAACCTTAATTACCTATTTATTTATTTATTTAGAGAGAGTAAGCATGAGCAGGGTAAGGGCAGAGAGAGAGAGAATCCCAAGAAGGCTCAATGCTGCCAGCACAGAGCCCCCATGTGCTGCTCAATCCCATGAACCATGAGACCTTGACCTGAGCCAAAACCAAGAGTTGGATGCTCAACTGACTGAGCCACCCAGGCAACCCTTTAATTACGTCTTTAAAGGTCTTATCTCCAAATATAGTCAAATGCTAAGTACTAAGGGGTATAAGACTTCAATATATGAATTTTAGAGGGACACAGTTTAGACCATAAGAGACTTTGAAGGTAAAGGCAAACTGTAGTGAGAGGCTGTTGAAATAGTCACTGAATAGAACATACAAGCCAAATCTATAATAGCAAAATATATGCCAATGGCTGATGAGATGGAATCAGTAACTTCAGTTATATTTGTTATGAGGGCGTTAATGCATGGGACTACAGCATTAAATTTGTGCTAAAACATTGTGACACACCATTCATTTTTTTCCAAGTTTTAGAAAGCCCAAATATAGCTGTTAAAAGGAGAAGCAGTGGAGATAATTACTTCTTCTCCAAATAAGTCTTATATAATGGGTTTTAATTCTTGAAGGCTCTGTGTTTTTAAAAAATTTATTTATTTATTTTGAGAGAGAGAGAGAGAAAGCATGAGTGAAGGAAGGGCAGAGAGGAGAGAGAGAGAATCCAAAGCAGGCTCCACACTGTCAGTGTAGAGCCCAATGTGGGGCTTGAATTCACGAACTGTGAGATCACGACCTGAGCCAAAGTCGGAGGTTCAACTGACTGAGCCACCCAGGAGTGCCTTGAAGGTTCTGTTTTAAATTATTAGGCACTATTAATTATTTTAACTAGGGAAGGATTGTCCCTGGGGTCCCATTTTGTCAACCTCATTTGTAACGGTGAAAGATTTAATTTAATTTTAATTTATTATTCGTTATTAATTATTTAATTTATTACTCATTGAGCATTCATGCCTACTATAGGATATTTTAAGGCAATGGGTGCTTATGTCCATGGGAAATTTAGACAAGGCAATAGTTTTAATGATTAAAATAGGCATATTTCTTTGTTCTCTATTTTATTCTCCTAAGATTACAGGGGATACCTTGTTTAAATCTAGTGGAACCCCGATATAAGTGTAACTTGGGCCACAGTATTAAGGCCATAAATGTTTGCTAATTGTGCATGTCAGCAGATATTAAAATTAATTTAGAACCCATGTTATCAAAGTGCAGAAACCTATCAGTGCTCTATTATCTTCTTATTTTATATATATATATTCTTATAGTAAATATTTGGTATCTAATTGTGTCAAATTGTGTATCTGTTTCAGTTTTTTGTTGCTGTTGTTGTTCACCTCCTCCCCCAGTATACAGGTTTCTTTACTTATTTTTCTTTTTCTTTCTTCCTCTCAACTCCCCTCCCTTCCTTCCCTCGCTTTCTTTCTTCTTTTCTTTTTTCTTTTCTTTGGCTAATGGCTTAGTTTGGGGGTCTGGGGTTCTCTTTATTTTGCTCATATAGTCTTTGTCTTTTTTTTTTTTTTTTTACAATTCAATGGTTTTATTTTACTGTTTTACAATTATCACTACAATCAACTTTAGAACATTTTCATCACCCCCAAAAGAAACCGATATCCATTTAGCAGTTACTCATTTCCCCTCAGACTTCCCCAGTCCTAGGCAACCACTAATTTACTTTCTGTATGGATTTTCCTATTCTGCCAAAAATCATTATCTTTTACAGATAATCTTAGGTATTTATGAGTGAAATGATATGGAATTTGCTTCAAAACAATCCAGTGGAGGCTGGGAGTAAGTGGGGATGAATTTAAAAAAACAGAATGAGGTGGGTAAATGAAATTGAGTAAATGCATGGAGGGAAGAATGGGTTTTCATCACACTATTCACCTTACTCTTATATGTTTGAAGTTTTCCATAATAAAAACAAACAAGGTCGTTTATAAGGAAAAGTCCCAAGATGGGCACAGGCAATATTAGTTGATTCGGTAACTCTGGTTCTTTAGATCTTTCTGCTCTGCCATTCTCAGCATGTTGACTTTGCCCCTTGGGCTGGTCTCTTCAAGGTGCTGGCATGGCAGTACTGTTCTACACATTATGTGCAGACAACACTGTTCAGAGACAATAAAAGGAGACACACTAGGGTCTATGTCAATTACTGAGAGGGAAACTTCCTCAGAAGCGCCCTGCAGACCTGTCATTTCTCCTTGGCCAGAAGGCTTTTGTCTAATTCAGTAACACAGCAAGAGGCACGAGCCCATTCCATCAAGACTCTCCTTTTAGAAGTCAGATTCCAGACTTCCTGGAAGAATCTACAAATTGCAGGGTCATGTTAACAAGTATGAAATACACAAGTAAGAAGATGATGGCTGTTGGGTAAAGCAACCAATGAGGTTAGCCCTAGAAGAGTCCAAGCAAGGACAGCTGGTCACAGGAGTACCCCCAGACACGAGGGAACAATTCAGACATGAGGGAACAATTCAGGAGCTTTTGACACTCGAGCAGGGCCAGAGTGGCTCTCGCCAGCAGGCCGGCCTGGGAAGGTTCCTGTGGTAGGTCAGCAGGTGGAGTATCTCAGACTCTGAGCCCTACCACGCAGTGAGACTGCATACACAACAACCGGCAGACCCACCTTATGTAATAGAGCAGACCCACAACCTCTCCAGCTACAGGCCCCCACATTCAAGATTTGGTCACTAACTGCTGGCTTACGTATATTTTTGTCCCTGGCCCACTTAGGGCCAACTGGAGAAAGCCAAAATACTCCCTAAGCCATCCCAGACAGGATGACCCGCTTAGTTAGTCCGTCCCCAACATCCACACTCCCCAAAGTGCATCCAAGGCTCATCCAAGGCCTCCTGCTCGTCGCTAAAAAGCTTTCCCTGCCTGCGTTCACGTCTCCACCAAACGCACAGGATGGTGGCAGACTCCCTCGCTTTAGCGGGGCTAGCCCCTTTCAAGGCGTCTTCGTTCACTTCCACAAGCAGGTCGAGGAGCTGGAAAGGCCAGGACTAGCGCAGTTCAGACACGAACCCCACACCCAACGTTGATTGCAGACGTCTGCCATTCCGGGCTCACGGCCTGGATTGCGGGCTGAGGAGAGTTAGAGTCCCATCCGCTAACACGGGCCAAGCAGGGAGGCACGCCAAAGAGCACAGCCCAAGAGAAACCACTTTAAAAACCACAACACTGTAAAAGGCGGCTGTAAAAGGGAGACAGCCGACTCTGAGTCCCAGACAGCTGCATGCACAAGCACCTCCGCCCTCAGCTCTGTCGCTTCTATTTTGCTCATATATTCTTATGCCATCAGTGTTAGGGACATCTCTCATGGCATATGGTTGAATTAGCCCTTGGCTATGCATACTCCCATACTCCCTTCAGTAACCCTCAGTTTGTTCTCCATATTTATGAGTCTCTTCTGTTTTGTCTCCCTCCCTGGTTTTATATTATTTTTGTTTCCCTTCCCTTATGTTCATCTGTTTTGTCTCTTAAAGTCCTCATATGAGTGAAGTCATATGATTTTTGTCTTTCTCTGACTGACTAATTTCACTTAGCATAATACCCTCCAGTTCCATCCACGTAGTTGCAAATGGCAAGATTTCATTCTTTCTGATTCCTGAGTAATACTCCATTGTATATATATACCATTTCTTTATCCACTCATCCACTGATGGACATTTGGGCTCTTTCCATACTTTGGCTATTGTTGATGGTGCTGCTATAAACATGGGGGTGCATGTGTCCCTTGGAAACAGCACACCAGTATCCCATGGGTAAATGCCTAGTAGTGAAATTGCTGGGTCATAGGGTAGTTCTATTTTTAGTTTTTTGAGGAACCTCCATACTGTTTTCCAGAGTGGCTGCCCCAAATTGCATTCCCATATTTTTGGATCAATTTTAAATGGGATTATTGATTTATCTTTCTGCTGCTTCATTATTAGTGTATAAAAATGCAGTAGATTTCTGGACATTGATTTTGTATCCTGCAACTTTTCTGAATTCATTTATGAATTCTAGTAGTTTTTTCATGGAGCCTTTAGGGTTTTCTGTATACAGTATCATGACATCTGCAAGTAGTGAAACTTTTACTTCCTCCTTGCCAATTTGGATGCCTTTTAATTCTTTTTGTTGTCTGATTGCTGTTGCCAGGGCTTCCAGTACTATTTTGAATAGAAATGTTGAGAGTGGACATCCTTGTCTTGTTCCTGAACTTAGGGATAAAGCTCTCCGTTTTTACCCATTTAGTATGATGTTCATTTTGGGTTTTTCATATATGGCCTTTATTATGTTGAGGTATGTCTCCTCTAAACCTATTATATTGAGGTTTTTATTTAAAGGATGTAGTACTTTGTCAAATGCTTTTTCTGCATCTTTGGGATGATAATTTGGTTTTTATCCTTTCTCTTATTGATGTGATGTATCATGTTGATTGATTTGTCAATATTGAACCACCCCTGCATCCTGGGAATAAATTCCACTTGGTCATGGTGAATGATTTTTTTACTATATTGCTGGATTCTGCTTACCAGTATTTTTTGAGGAATTTTTATATGTTCATCAGAGAATTTGGCCTATGGTTCTCTCTCTCTCTCTCTCTCTCTCTCTCTCTCTGTCTCTCTCTCTCTCTGTCTCTCTCTCTTTTGTAGTGTCTTAATCTGGTTTTGGTACTTGCCTCACAGAATCTGGTAATCTGATACTTGTCTCACAGAATGAATTTGGAAATTTTTCTTCTTGCACTTTTTGGAATAGTTTGAGTAGAATAGGTATTAACTCTTTAAATATTTGGTAGAATTTGTTTGTGAAGCCATCTCCTCCTGGACTTTTGTTAGTTGAGAGTGTTTTGATAAATTTAATCTCCTTGCTGGTAAATGGTCTGTTCGAATTTTTATTTCTTTCTGCTTTAGTTTTGGTACATGATATATCTAGGAATTTATCCATTTATCCTAGATCATCTACTTTTTTTTGGCATACAGTTTTTCATAATATTCTTTTACAATTCTTTGTAGTTCTGTGGTGTTATTTGTTACTTCTCTCTCATTTGTGATTTCATTTTTTTTGAATCCTCTTTTTTTATGAGACTGGCTAAAGATTTACTAATTCTGTTCAGGTTTTAAAGACCTGGTTTCACGGATCTTTTCTATTGTGTTTTTATTTTCTATATCATTTGTTTCTGCTCTAATCTTTTTATTTCCTTCCTTCTACTGGTTTGTGGTTTGTTTTGTTTGTTGTTCTTTTCCTATCCCCTTTATGTGTAAAGTCACGTTGTTTATTTGAAAATTTTTTGCTTTCTGGGTTAGGCCTGTATTACTATTTAGAACCGCTTTTGCTGCATCCCAAAGATTTTGTACCATTGCATTTTCATTTTTATTTGTTTCCATGTACTTTTTGATTTCTTCTTTAATTTCTTTGTTGACCCATTAATTGTTTAGTAGCATGTTATTTAACCTCCGTGTATTTGTGCTCTTTCCTGATTTTTTCTTGTGTTTGATTTCTCATTTCATAGTGTTGTGGTCGGAAAAGATGCATGGTATGACTTATATCAATTTGAATCTGTTGAGGATTGTTCTGTGGCCTAACATGGGATCTATCATGGAGAATGTTCTACATGCACTTGAAAAGAATGTATATTCTTCTGTTTTAGGATGGAATGTTCTGAATATATCTGTGAAATCATCTGGTCTAGTGTTTCATTCAAAGTCACTGCTTCTTTGTTGAATTTGTTTGAATGATCTGTTTGAATGATCATCAATGTAAGTGTGGTTTAAAATCCCCTATTATTATTATATTACTATCAATTATTTCTTTTATGCTTGTTATTAACTGTTTTCTGTATTTAGGTAATTCTACGTTGGGTGCATAAATTTTCCAATTGTTACATCTTCTTGTTTGATTGTACCCTTTTTTTTCCCTTTCAAGTTTTAATTTAAATTCCAGCTAGTTTACATACAGTGCAATATTAGTTTCAGATATAGATTTAGTGATTCATCACTTACATGAAACACCTGATGCTCATCATGAGTGCCTTCCTTACTACCTTATACCCATCACCTGTTTCACCCAACATCTGCCTACCTCCCCTTCAGTAACCATCAGTTTGTTCTCTATAGTTAAGAGGCTGTTTCTTGGTTTGCTTCATTTCCCTCCCACCCATGTTCATTTGTTTTATTTCTTAAATTCCACATAAGAGTGAAATCATATAGTATTTGCCTTTCTCTGACTTATTTCACATAGCATAATACTCTCTAGTTCCATCTATGTCCTTGCAAATGTCAAGAGTCCATTATTTTTTATGGTTGAGTAATATTGTATTGTATATTTATACTACATCTTCTTTATCCATTCATCAGTTAATGGACATTTGACTCTTTCCATAATTTGGGTATTATTGATAATGCTGCCATAAACATCAGAGTGCATGCATCCCTTTGAATTATTGTTTTTATATCCTTTGGGTAAATACCTAGTACTGCAATTGCTGATCACAGAGTAGTTCTATTTTTAAATTTTTGAGGAAATTCCATACTGTTTTCCAGAGTGGCTGTGCCAGTTTGCATTCCCAACAACAATGTAGTTGTCCCCTTTATTATTATATGGTGTCCTTCTTTGTCTCTTTTTACAGACTTTGTTTAAAAGTCCCTTTAGTTTGAAGTTAGAATTACTACTCTGGCTCTTTGGGCATCCATTTGCATAATAAATATTTCTCCATCCCCTCACATTCAATCTGCATGTGTCTTTGGGTCTGAAATGAGTCTCTTGTAGGCAGCATATAGATAGCTCTTTTTTTTTTTAATCTATTCTGTCACCCCATGTCTTTTTATTGGAGCATTTACTCCATTTACATTAAAGATATTATTATTATTATTATTATTATTATTAGAAAGAGTGTGAACAGGGGGTAGGGCAGAGGGAGAAAGAAAGAGAGAATCAAAAGCAGGCTCCATGTTTAGCATAGAGCCCAGTGTTCAATCCTATGATCCAGGGATCATGACTTGAGCCAAAATCAAGAGTCTGATGTTCAACCAACTAAGCACCCAGGTGCCCATCAAAATAATTATTGATAGATATGTATTTATTGAAATATTGTCATATTTTTATGGTTATTCCTATAGTTTTTCTCTGATCTTTTCTTATCTTTTGCTGTTTACTGGTTTTCTTTGGTAAGTTATCTTACCAAAGTTGGGTTTCTTACTCTTCAATTTTTGCATATCTGTTATAGTTTTTGATTTGTATTTACCAGTTCGTTTATATATAACATCTGCATAGAGCACTCTATATTAAGCTGATGGTGGCTTAAGTTTGAATTCATTCTTTACTCCACTTCCCTCCACATATAAGATATTTGGCATCATCTTTTACAACCTTTTAATTTGTGCTTTCTATTTTTCTTACTTTACTTATGGTCTTTATTTTCCATTCACAGAGTTTCCCTTAACATTTCTTGAAGAGTTTAGTGTTCCTGAATTCTTTTAGCTTTTGTTTTTCTGGGAAATTTTATCTTTTCTTCTATTATGAATGATAGAATTGCTGTGTAAAGTATTCTTGGCTGCAGATTTTTCCCTTTCAACATTTTGAATACATCATGCCACTCCCTTGTGGACTGCATAGATTCTGCTGAAAAATCAGCTCACAGCCTTAGGGAATTTCCTTTGTATGTAAGTGTCTTCTCTTGCAATCTTTAAAATTATTTCTTTATCTCTACTTTTTGCCATTTTAATTACTATGTGTCTTGGTGTGGACCTTCTTGTATTGAATTTGTTGGGGGATCTTTGTGCCTCCTGCATCTGGATCTCTGTTTCTCTCCCCAGATTTTGGAAATTTTCAGCTATTATTTATTTAAATATATTTTCTGTCCCTTTTCTCTCACTTCTCCTTCTGGGATCCCTATAATGGGTATGTTTACATACTTAATGGAGTCACTGAGTTCTCTAAGTCTATTATCATTATACAGTATTAGTCTCTCACCTTTTCAACTTTATTTGCTTCCATTACTTTATCCTCCAAGTCACTGACACATTCCTCTGCTTCCTGTAGACTAATGTTTATTCTATCGCATCTTTAATTTCATTTATTGAGTTATTCGTCTCTGACATGTTGTTTTTTATCTCTTTGTACAGGGTCTCACTGATGTCCTCTACTCTTGTCTGAAGTACAGTGAGTATCTTGATGATAACTACTTTAAATTATATATCAGACATATTAATTATTTCTCTTTCACTTAGATTTCCTGCTGTGATTTTTTTCTTGTTCTTACATTTGGGATATATATCTCTGTATCCTTAGTTTGTCTACTTCTCTGTGTCTGTTTTTGTGTGTTGAGAAAGTTAGCTATGTATTCTGCTCTTGAAAGCAGTTGCTTTATGAAAAGGAGATCCTGTAGTTCCTGTAATGCAGTATCCCTTGTTCACCAGAACCTGATACTTCAGAGGAGTCTCCTGTGTAAATTGCTTGCATCCTGCTACCATGTCTGAGTCACTTTTCATTTCTGTCCAGACATCTGCACTGAGTTTGCCTGTTGTGTGCTGTGCTTGATCTCTGTAATATTAGTGAGATCCAGGCAGGCCTGCTGGGGGAGGGAGACATGGCAGCAGAAGGGCTCCGGGCAGGTCTGTGGTGTTAGATAAATTTGCATTAAGCCTAGGCCAGATCTCCCACAGCCAGGTGACTGTTAGGGCCATAGCACACTGGGGTGGTAGTGGTGGCCAGGGGCTTTTGGTGTATGTGTGTGGCAGCCCACACACATGGTGTTAGCAAAATTTGTACTAAAAGTCGCTAATTGTAGGTGATCACCCCCAAGCATGGTGGCAGCCAGGGGCATGGTACACAGAGTCAGTAGCTGGGCAGGGCATACATCATTAATAAAAATTGCACTGAGCTCAGGGCCAAGGCCAGCAGGCTCTATCTTCAGAGAGTTAAGTTTAATAATTGCCTACATTTGGAAGAGAATTAGCTTTTCCTAATAGGAATGTCCAGAACAGCATGAGGGCATAGAGAACCTGTTGGAGTTGTGGGAGGACTGATATTTGGGGAAGTGGGGTTAGGTTAAAGGATTCCCAAAGGGAAAGACTGAGAGGTGCTTCCTGCAAAGAGGAAGTATTTTCCAACCAGGTTTGCTTCATAACACCACTCCCATGAGATGTTCAAATAACTTTGGGAAAGGCTACACCACATTTAACATTGATTCTTCACCTATTTCCTTTTACGGTGTACAATAGCATTATGAAAAACGAGCATTAACATTTGTGAGAAAACCTACCACTCAGCAAACAAGAAATGAAAACCTATTTAGCTTTATTGAGCTAAGTATTGCCCAGTTTGACCATGAGCTCTTTTCCCTGATGAGTGACAACAGCTCACATCTTATAGAACTGATTATTTTTATTTCATTTTGAGAAAGCCTGGCTTATGTAATTTTATCTAAGGCTTGTGGAGGTGCAAAGCCATGTGCCTTCCAGAGAACTGAGGGGAGATGATACAGCTTGGCCTCACCTGGAAAAGACTGTAAAGAACTTAGACTTTGAAAATTAAACCAGGCTTTGACATAGGTGTCATATGTTGGTTTACATAGTAAAATTCCTATTTATACTTAACTTTGTGGAAATATTAACTTACTGCATGCTTCTGAAGGAAATTGTGTACATACAAGTATATATGTGTAGCATTCTTTTCCTGCTAAGTGAACTGACAGCAGTATGTACCTAGCCATATCCTTTGTAAGTCTGATTTGGGAATTTAAATTATTAAGGGATTTGATGACCTGGAACAAACAGTTCAGCTGGTCAAGAATTTGGAGGAATGTAGCTGAAGCAAGTAAAAAAAAAAAAAAAAAAAGATTTTACTTCCCATGATATGTGTCAAATGGAACATTTTAAGCTACTAATTTAAACACCTTGTGGTTTGGGCACGTAATATTATATTAAAGGTCATTTGGGCCTTCTTCTAATTTACTTTGCAATCTTTTATTTTTCTGTGCTATTTATATGTATGAAGAAGGGTTAGAACAGCAACTTCTTCAAACCAAACAGACTGGTGATATTTTTAAAACAGGAATTGCCTAAAGTATTTCTGTCTTTCAATGCCCTGGGTCATGGTGTTCTATGAGTGATTTCAGCCATGCTACAAAGAAACTTCCAAATTGTTTTCTTAACCACATTTTTTGGGCCCAGATTCTGGTAGAAATATTTTTCAATCTTTAGTCAATTATATACAGCCTATGTTAGAAACTTTGTATTAAGCCATTTTTATCTCATTCTAAGGAACTTGGGAATTGGGGCAAAATATATGATCTATAATAATAGAAGAGATGTGAATGAATGAGGCTAATTAATATTCCTTGATAATTTATATGTTTCCCCAAATTGCATGAAGGACCTTCACACATAATGCTGTTATGAGAATTTCTTTTCCAGACCATATTCTTTAACTGTACATTTCTTAGCTTGTAGGTCTATTCTGGATACCAAAAATGTTACTGTAATATATATATAGTGAATATTTAGTTCAGAGAGCAATACATAACAATACTTGAGGAGATTTTTGCACTTTGAACTTTGTGGAAAAGGTGAAAAAGGATCAAGAACTGTTTCAACACTAGTCAGACTATTACCAGACAATTAAAAAGTAAATTATATATAACAAACTATGTTGGTATTAATTTCAAGTTTCCTTCTATCTCCATGAGACAAGCTATGTCTAACTGAAGTGGTTGTATCTAACATATTAGAAGATGTATGGATCCAATCTTTTTTTTTTTTTTCTGGTTATTCAGATTCTGTCATTTCTTTTTTGTATATTCCAGGCTTGCCTTGGCCACAAGTGTCTTGGGTCTTTCCCATTAGTATAGCAAAGTCTTGTACCAATTGGAGTTCAGTAAATGCAGGTTGACTATTTAGTACTTGTGCTAGGATAGTTATGTTTTGTTATAGATTTTGTTTTCCAAAGAACTCATTCTGAGCTTTTGCATATTTTCCAATTTCATTTTAAAAACCTTATTCATTTTATCAACAGGAAAAATTTGCTTTCTTCATTCCACTCTGCATATCTGGCATTAATTATTCAGAAATGGCCTTTTTATGCTTGTTCCACATTATACGTCTGACATGAGTGCTCTGTGCATTCCAATTGATCAGCATTCTGTATTCTGCGTTCTGCCTGGGATATTTTTTTGTGGGAAAAGTAACTTAATTATTGAAGTCAAAATTGAAAATAGATTGCTCCTAATTCAAGAAAAGTCTGAATGTCATGGCACTTCCTGGTTAACATTATTAAATATCTCCCACTGACTATTTCTTTTTTTTTATTATTATTTTTTTAATTTTCTTTTTTTTGAACATTTATTTATTTTTGGGACAGAGAGAAACAGAGCATGAACGGGGGAGGGGCAGAGAGAGAGAGACACACAGAATCGGAAACAAGCTCCAGGTTCTGAGCCATCAGCCCAGAGCCTGACGCGGGGCTCGAACTCCCGGACCGCGAGATGGTGACCTGGCTGAAGTCGGACGCTTAACCGACTGTGCCACCCAGGCGCCCCATCCCACTGACTATTTCTTAACCATTTTGCATCCAGTATTACATAGACTACCCTTTCACATTTATTGTCTAATTTAACCTTCAATCATGTAAAATGAGGTCCATATGAATGCTATTTTAAGTTTAAGGAAACTAAAATGGAGAGATATGATGTGAGTTGCTTGAGCTTCCACAATTCATAAATGTCGGGCCCTAGATTCTTCTCCTGCAGATCATTGAGCTCCAAAGTCCAGCTTCCAATCATAGCATATTAAACTTGGAATTATACATCCAGTCCAGCTCCTATGTAGTCATCTCCATAATACTGTATTTTCTTTTTAACAAAATACAGTTTAGCATGGTAAAATTCATTGATCTAGGTGTTTAAGCTCTTAAACTTTAAAGAAGATTGCTTGCTTTCTCTCTTTCCCATTCTCTTCTACTTCCTCCTTCTTTGTCCCTCTGTCTTTCTCTTTCTCCCTACTCTCAGAGATTTATTTTTACTTTGTTAAATAATATCAATAAGCTACTGCCACATGTATTTTAAAAGTTAACTGCATACTTGAACTGGATTTGAAGGATGACTAAAATGTTGTCAGGTGAAGAGGGAAAGAATGAACTGACTAGGCAAAGTAAATAATGTGTTATGAAGGCATTGACATATGGAAACACCTGATGTGTTCAGATATACAAAAATATAGATTAGATAGATGATAGATAGATAGGTTCAGATATGTCTAAATATGTGAAGCTTCTAAAAACATTTCTTGGGTTTTCTGTTATAAATTGAGTAATACTTTGATGAATCACTTAAGATAAGTAAAAAGGAAAGTCTCATTTTGAGAAATTGACTTGAAGCCTAGAAGATTAATTGATCTCAGTTAATGTTTAAAAAGATTCTCATACTACCTTCATTTTGAAACTCAAAATCATTATAATTTAAGTTCTGGTGTTCTGATACAACTGAATTTTAACTGAGTTGTGTTAAGCAGAAGATTACATATAAGGGAGAGGGGGAAGATGGCAGAGCAGGAGGACGCTAAGGTCTCCACATCCCACAGATACAACTAGAGAGCACTCACAGTGATGCAAATAACTCAGAAAATGACCCAAAGACTGGCAGATTAAACTCCACAACTAAATGTAGAGAAGAGGCCACATAAAAAAATGTAGGAAGGGCAAAGACGTGATTGGGAAATAAATGGACTCACAAGACTTTCTGTTGGGCAAGATGTCTCATGGGCCTTCAGGATGCCATGCACCCAGAGATGGAAGAGAAATAGACCCTTACACAGGGCACCCACAAGGGGGAGATGAATTCTCATAACATTTGGCTTTAAAAATCAGAGGGGCCAAATTTCATGAGTTCTTACAACCGATGGGATTTAAAAGCAGAAATTAAAAAAAAAAAATCACTAGGTGTGGCTATAGGAGTCATAAGGATGAGAGGAAACTGAGTCCCTGCCCTTAAAAGACACAACAACAAACAGCCCCTGGAGATACAGTATATAAGTAGCCATTTGAAAGGTGCCTGGGGGATACAGAAGGGAGAGTTATTTATTCTTCTCCGAGCCTGTCCTAGAAGAACAGATATTGCTAAGGAACTCCTCCAGGAACAAAGGAACTGGAAGGCACCATTTCCCTACCCCACCCCCCAGTGTAAATACATGGGCATCTGAGGATTGGCTACCTAAGTTGCTAGCACTGCCACCCTACCCACACACTCTGTGCTTCAACCAATCCACCCTTTCAGTGGGAAGCCTCAATCCAGTGCTGCATGTCCCTCCCTCAGAGGACTAGGGGTGCACTAAGCTTGCTAATACTACTGTCCTGTCACAGAACCAGATGGGCCGCTTCAGTTCCATTGGTGCAAGGCCTATCCCTTGGCACTCAAAGCTTGCTAGCACTCCTGCCCCATCACACAGCCACCAGACTGTGCTTTGAGAGTTCTACCTTCTCCAGTACACTCTTAGCCAGAGCCCATAAAGTGTGGTGTCATAAGCCTGGCAGTGTGCAAATAGACCCTCAAAAGTGACTCCTGCCCTGGAGGAGGGAAATATAACCAAACACAAAACTCAGACAGAGGCCCCAGTAATAGGCTAGAGGCAGAGAACTGATCTGACTGCAGGCCCCACCCACCAATGAAAGCTTTTCAGGGATATTACAGGGAAAGTACCCTGAAATTTGGTGCTACTGCATCTCTGGCAAATACCTGATCTGACTCAACTCAAGCCCATAGCATTCCCAGACTGGTCCACTAACACCACAGGGACCAAATGCTGCCAACAATAAGCAGAGAGAGCCATTGTGACTGGAATGAAGAAAAAAACAGGTCATTTACAAAAGCAAGGCACATGAATCACACATAGGAGACACCTTTGAAGCTTCAGTTCTTGTGAATAGGGGTGACTACATGGAAGGAGACTTCAGGAACTTTTCTTCATAAGGCCTCTCCTTTCCAGTGCAGAAGATGTAGCTGTCTTCCCTAACACAGAGAAACAAATACAGAGTTAGACAAAATGAAGAGACAGAAGAACATATCCCAAATGAAAGAGTAGGACAAACCACATCAAGAGACCTAAATGAAACAGATATAAGTAATGTGCCTGATAGATAATTTAAAGTGATGATTATAAAGATACTCACAGGACTTGAGAAAAGAGTGGGAAACATCAGTGAGACCCTTAACAAAGTGGTGGAAAATAAAGAACAACTAATCAGAGATGAAGAACATAATAAATGAAATAAAAAATACACTTGATGGAATAAACAGCAACTTAGAGGAAGCAGAGGAATGAATTAATGACCTTGAAGACAGAGTAATGGAAATTAATCAAGCTGAGCAAATGAAGGAAAAAATAATTATATAAAACAAGAATATAGTTAGGGAAATCAGTGATTCCATCAAGCATAATAACATACATGTTATGCTATAGGGATTCTGGGAGAAGAGAGAGGAAGAGGGACAGAAAATTTATTGAAGAAATAATAGCAAAAAAACCTTCCCTAATATGAAGAAGAAAACAAATATCCAGATCCAGGAAGCACAGAGATTTCGCAACAAATTCAACCCAAGAAGGTCCACCCAAGACACATAGTAATGAAAATGGCAAAAAACGTGATAAAAAAATTAGAAACAGGAAGAGGAAAGAAAAGTTATATACAAGGGAAACCCCATAAGGCTATGAGCAGAGTTTCCAGCAGACACTTTTCAGGTCACAAGGGAATAGCATGATACAAGCCATTGGGTGCTGAATTGGAAAAATCTTGAGCCAAGAATACTCTATCCAGCAAGGCTATCATTCAGCATAGAAGGAGTGACAAAGAGTTTCTCAGACAAAGAAACACTAAAGGAGTTCATGGCCACTAAACCTGCTCTACAAGAAATATTAAAGGGGACTCTTTGATTTGAGCGAAAGGAAATATAAATAACAGTATGAAAAATATCTGTAAAAACAAGTCAAGGGATTCACAAAATAAAAGGATGTATCTAAAACATGGGGAAGTAGGGGAATGAATTAAGAATGAGTTCAAACGTAAGTGATCATCAACTTAATATAGACTGCTATATGCAGAATTTATTATATACAAACCCCATGATAACCACAAATCAAAAACCAGTAATAGATATGCAAAAAGTAAAGAGAAAGGAATCTAAGTACATCAATAAGTAGCTTCTTCAATAAATGGTTCTGGGAAAACTGGAAAACAACATGCAAAAGAATGAAACTAGACCACTTCCTTACACCATACACAAAAATAGATTCAAAATGCATTAAAGGGGCGCCTGGGTGGCGCAGTCGGTTGAGCGTCTGACTTCAGCCAGGTCACGATCTCGCGGTCCGTGAGTTCGAGCCCTGCGTCAGGCTCTGGGCTGATGGCTCGGAGCCTGGAGCCTGTTTCCGATTCTGTGTCTCCCTCTCTCTCTGCCCCTCCCCCGTTCATGCTCTGTCTCTCTCTGTCCCAAAAATAAATTAAAAAAAAAATGCATTAAAGACCTGAATGTGAGACCTAAAACTATCAAAATCTTAGAAGAGAATACAGGTAGTAGTTTTTCTTTCTGGCGTTGGCCATAGAAATATTTTTCTAGATCTGTCATCTGAAGCAAGGGAAATAAAATCAAAAATAAACTATTGACACTACGTCCAAATAAAAGCTTCTGCACAGTGAAGGAAACAATCAACACAACTTAAGGGCATCCTACTGAATGGGAGAAGACACTTGCAAATAACATATCTGATAAAGGGTTGGTATCAAAAATATACAAAGAACTTATAAAACTCAACACCCCAAATCCAAATAATCCAATTAAAAATGGGCAACAAACAGCAAGAGACAGCTCCAAAGAAGACATCCAGATGACCAAAGACACATGGAAAGATGTTCAACATCACTCATCATTAGGAAAATACAAATCAAAACAATATATCACCTCAACACCTGTGAGAATGGCTAGGATAAAAAATACAAGAATCACAAGTGTTGTTAAGGATGTGGAGAAAAAGATCTCTCTTGCACTGTTGGTGGGAATGCAAACTGGTGCAGCCACTTTAGAAACCACTATAGAGGTTCCTCCACAATTTAAAAGTAGAATCATCCTAAGATCCAGTAATCACACTACTAGATATTAACCCAAAAAAGTACAAAAAGTCTAAGTCAAAGGAACATATGCACCCCTATGTTTATAGAAGCATTATTTACAATAGCCAAATTATGGAAGAAGTCCAAATATCCATTGGTAGATGAGTGGATAAAGAAGAAGTGGTACACACACACACACACACACACACACACACACACACAATGGAATATTATTCAACCATAAAAAGAATGAAATCTTGCCATTTACAATGACATAGATGGAGCTAGATACTATAATGCTAAATGAAATAAATCAGTCAAAGAAAGACAAATACTATATGATTTCACTCCTATGTGGAATTTAAGATGCAAAACAAATAAGAAAAGAAAAAATAAGGACAGAAAAAAAGACAAACCAATGAAGAGACTCTTAAATATAGAGAACAAACTTATGGTTATCAGAGGGGAGGTGGGTGGGGGAATGGGTGATAGAAGTGATGGGTTTAAGGAGTGCACTTGTCACGATGGGCCCTGGGGAATGTATAGAATGATTGAATCACCATATTGTACATCTCAAGCTAATATAACACTTTATGTTAACTATACTGGAATGAAAATAAAAAATAAGTAATAAAAAAGAGAAATAAGTGAATGTGAAATAAAAATTTTTTTTCTTAGGAAAAAAGATTACATGGAGTGCCTGGGGGGCTCAGTTGGTTAAGTGTCAGACTCTTGATTTCAGCTCAGATCATGATTTCACAATTTGTGAGATTGAGAGCCCCCATCAGGCTCTGTGCTGACAGCATGGAGTCTGCTTGGGATTCTCTCTCTCTATATATCTCTCTCTGTCTCTCAACATAAAATACATAAACATAAAAAAGATTATAATTATTTCATGGAATTAATACTTAGTTGTATATTAGAAGTCAGGATGTGTTAAAAACATCTTTTTTAAACCTTGTCTTTAAGCAGCTGTTTTAAAATATCCTCAAATGCTGTCTTAAAAAAAAACTCCAAAACTTGCCTTTTATACTGTTATAGGTTAATCACTTATATAATTGATAGATTCTTCTCTGTAGAAATTCAGTATCCTCTGAGAAGGGCCATACTAGTGTCCACAGTACTGTATTGCATACATAGTGAAAGCTATGCGCTTTTCTCCCAGGTAACACAAAATTGGCTTACAGAATGGAGCCTGAGGTAAATTTCAGCTCCCATCTCTTTAGCTTGACATCTCTGCAGGGAAAAATGTGTACATTTGGTCTTACACGAAAGTCTTGTTAAAAGACAGATTATTGGGCTGCATGTGAGACCTAGTGATTTAGAATCTCTGACGGTTAGAACCTATAATAAAGTGTATTAAATCTGGAATCAGCATTGCATTGTCCAGAGAATGAGATTTGGGAGTCACTTTTCTTTATAGAAACAAAGTGGAAAAATCAGTGCCTTCATCATTTGTTTGTTCATCCATTCATCCATCTGATAGGAAAAATCTGTTATACGACAGCGGACAGGATTGATAGGGAAATTCAGTCCACGCCCAAAGACCCCCGGATTCTTCTTCCTGCCCCACTTGCCATGGGCACCAAATTACTACTAATGAGGAATTCAGAAATAACAGAATATAAATTGTCCCCCATGCTTGTGCTCAGGACCCAGACCTCTGCAGAGTGATCTCCTCTGAGACCTGACCCTCTCTCTTCCAAGATCTCCAAGTTCTGCTTGGTTCTTCCCCTGGGGAATCCAGACCAGTTTCCAAAGCACACCCATCCATCCATCCATCCATTCAAGAAGTCAGCCACATAGCTCTCCTTTTGTGTCAGAAGATGGGGAAATGAACAAGGCACAATTCCTGATCTCAAGAAGCACTAGACTATATATGTTAATATATTAAAAATTACTCAATCTGGATAACTGTAAAGTAGAGGGATGGATAAAATTCGGTGAAAACCTTAGGTTTAAGGAACTCTAGCTTTAAAACAGAGAAAATATTTGAGCTGGGATTTAGCAGATAATGAATAAAAATTTGCCAATAGCATTGAGTGGTGGAAGTTTCTGATAGGTCTAGGGAATGGCAGGATATATAGGGTGGCTAGAGTATGGAATGAATGGGTAGGGAGAGGTAGCAGAAGTTGAGTTTGAAAAGATAATTAATAAACAGAAGCTTCATGCTATAAATTGGTTGTTTATTTTGATGGGGAGTCAATTGAGTTTCTTAATGTATGTTTTAACATGATAATTCTGCTTTTAAGGTGGTACTCTCATAGCACTATGGAAGAGGGACTCAGGAGTGAAACACTGTTGAAAAGAAAGCCAGCTCATGTTTCTTCTTCTCTCACTCTTTTCTTTTCCTTTCTTTTCTTTCTATCTACTTTTCTTTGGAGAAAAGATTTATTCCCTGATTTATTCCTTCCTTCTTTTCTCTTTTATTTTCTCCTCCCCTCCCTTCTTTCTTCTTTTCTTTCTTCCTTCTAGGAAATATCCATTGAGTAGCCACCTTGTGCTAGACCCAGTACTAGGCTTTGAGATTACAAAAATGAGTAAAATATAGCTTCTGTACTCAGTGAGCCTATTGTCCAGAAAGGGAGGTAAATAAATTAATCCACCACTATTGAGTGGCAAAACTTATGAAAAAAATAGGCCAAGTGTCATTCAAATAGATGATGATGAAAGCCTGCAGTAAAGTTATGACAATGGGTGAAGAGAGTAAAGTTAGAGCTAGTAGATCATCCTGAAGTAGAACCTATAAGATTTAATAATAATACCCATAATAGAGAACAGATTTATAGCACTGTTCTAAGCTTTTTGGGGGGTGTTTGTATGCATGTGCACACACATGGGTGTATTTAATTCTCAAAAGCTCCCTGTGGAGTAGCAAATTTAATAACCATTTATAGGTAAGAAATTGGGGTACAGAGAGGTTAAATGATTTTTGCTGTTGTCTCACTGCTAGTAAATGGCAGAGCCAAGACTATATCATGCCATTAAGCACTAAGTGTACAGTAAGTACTTTCAAATTGATGGAGGATTTGAGTGATTGGGAAAAGTACAAGATTTGGAACTTGAGAAATTGAGTAGATGACAATTCTATTTATTAAGAGTAGGACTACATGGGGAGAGGTAGCCTGGGAGAAAGATAATGAAATTAGTTTGATTATATACTTATGGATATATTCAATAAGCTCCTGGAAGTATGGGTCTTGAGCTCAGGGGAAACATGTAAGCTGAACAAGAGAAGAAGAGAGCAAGAGTGGGTGGAATTCTAGATAGGATTCTGGGCAACATCCTCTATTAAGAAGAAGGAAGAGAAGTCCTCCAGAGTAAACAATCCCAATTACTTTATTCATATAAATCCAATTTCTTGTCATTTATTTTAAAATTGTATTATTACTACTATATTTACAATAATTTATATCTACAGTGATTTGTAGTGCTTACACACACATAAACAATCATATACACAGAGTCTCATTTAATCTTCATGACATTCTTTGGAGTGAGACAAAACAGAAGGAATTTAGATTCAGTTTTGTGATTTGAATCACACATATGTCTAAACTTGGACTTGAACCATATCTTTTGATTTCTCTTTCATCACATATGAACTTATATAAATTCTATATTTCAGTGAATCCATTCTATTTATTGCTTCCTCTAGTGTGTAATTCATCTTGACTACTGAGGATCAATCATTTTCAAGAGATATAAACTTAGCTGAACTAAATTTTAGTTAACTAAACTAAATTCTTAGAACTAAGAATTATTTGTTTTACAATTCAAAATTATTAAATTACCATATTTAGAACCACTACTAAATTATAATTCAGCATTTAATGGAGTTATGTTTATAATGTCTTGTGCATCCTTCCTTTTTAAAGCTTAGGAATGTAGAATAGGAGCATAACATTTCTTAGAATTTTTAACCAAACTGATATAGATCTATATATCTATCTATATCTATATCTATATCTATATCTATATCTATAACTAATTGACAATAATTTTTTTCCTTCTAAGTTTACTCCATTTATTTTAATTTTTTGTTTAAATTTTAGTTAGTCAATTTCAGTTAGTTTCAGGAGTAGAATTCGGTGATTCATCACTTACATACCACACTCAGTGCTCTTCATAACAAGTGCCCTCCTTAATACCTATCACCCATTTAGCCAATCTTCCACCCACCTCCCTCCATCAACTCTCAGTTTGTTCTCTATTGTAAAGAGTCTTTTGTGGTTTGTTTCCCTCTCTCCTCTTCCCCACCTTCCCATATGTTAATATGTTTTGTCTCTTAAATTCTATATATGAGTGAATTTATAAGGCATTTGTCTTTCTCTGATTGACTTGTTTCACTTAGCATAATACCTTCTAGCTCCATCCATGTTGTTGCAAATGCCAAGATTTCATTCTTCTCGATGGCTGAGTAATATTCCAGTGTGTGTGTGTGTGTGTGTGTGTGTGTGTGTGTGTGTGTATGCCAGCCACATATTGTTTATCCATTGATCAGTCAATGGACATTTGGGCTCGCTCCTGTTTGGCTATTGTTGATAATCCTGCTATAAACATTGGGGTGCATGTACCCCTTCAAATCTGTATTTTTGTATACTTTGGGTTAATACCTAATAGTGAAGTTACTGGATTGTAGGGTAGTTTTTAGTTTTTGGAGGAACCTCTATACTGTTTTTCAGAGTGTCTGCACCAGTTTGTATTCCCACCAACAGTGCAAGAGGGTTTCCCTTTCTCTCTGAGGTTACTCCATTTAAATGTAAGTATTCTTTCTTTTGGAGGGGAAGGGGGGAGAGAGAGATTGAGAGAGAGAGAGAGAGAGAAAGAGAGAAAGTGCATGAGTGGGAGAAGGGCAGAGGGAGAGGGAGAAAGAAAATATTAAGCTGGTTTCACACTCAGTGCAGAACCTGACATGGGACTCAATCCCATGACAGTGAGATCATGACCTAAGCTGAAACTGAGTTGGACGCTTAACCAATTGATCCACCAAGATGCCCTGAAATGCCAAAGTTCTTAAAATAATCTACAATGCTTCATTCTATCTAGTACCCCACTGTTACCATAACTTTTATTTGTTATTATGATAGGTTTTTTTTGGCCATTCCTTAACCTCTCCATGTATATTCTTGTCTCAGTGTCTTTGCATTTCCTGTTTGCTTTACTTTGAATTCCATTCCCAAGATATCCTCAAGGTTCTTACCTTCTTTGTTCACACCTTCCAACCTCCCACCTTCCTGACATTTTCCATTTCCTTCTTTACTTTTTAAATTTTTTTTCCTTCAGAGAACTTACTACTTTTTAACTTATTACATATTATACTATTATTTTTATTGTATATCTATCTCTTCACACTAAAATGAAGACTGAAATGTGTGTCTGTTTTGTTCATTGCTGATACTGTATACCCTCAATATCAAGAACAGTACCAGACAAATAGTAGGCACCATCAGGTAGGCACTGAATGAATGAATACCCCCACAATATATACAGGAATCCTGAGAATTAGAATACCTTCCATTTATTGCTTTGTATCATTACGCTAAAAATTGCAATATTCTCATCAGGGCATCCTCAGCTAATGAGAGGTATCAAAGATGAGAGTGATAAGGTGGAGAGTGTATGAGAACCAGAGGCAGATTATCTATTTGATCTTCATCTATTGCCTAACAGTACTTTGTATTCTTGGGCAAGTCACTTAACAGCTTGGATTCTCACTTTCCAAGTGCAATCTCATAGGGATATTTTTAGGAAAAAGTAAGGGAGATAAGAGGAAGTAGTCTATAAATTGAGAGACATAAAAATGCATCTTAGCAATAGTATTTTGTTTATACTACTTAGCAAAGGCATGTGATTAAATGCTGGAAAACCTATATTGTGACCAGTCTAGTTGTGTTGTGACCAACTACCTTCTAGAAGTACCATGTAGGGGCTGGAATTAAAAGTAATCACCATTTGATTGGAAGAATATTCTGATAAACACCCAGAATTTAGATTTGATTCATCTTATTAATATTTTAATTCATATATTTTTTCTTTTCCCTTAAACTCTCTGATTAATTTTATAGATCAGTAATAACAACATTGAACTTGAGATTTGGAAAATTAATGTAGTGTATTCTGTATATATAATATTTTGTTATTTAATATAAATATATAGAAGTATGTTACTTTATTTTTATACTTTATATCTAAAATATTTTATAACAAGCAATGCTTCCATGAGATTTATAGTACAGCATATTCTGTATTTTGGTTCAGGTTTAGAATTTTTCAAATTTCATTTTGTACATTCTTTCAGTTAAAAATCTACTCCCAAATTTTTATAATTTTTAAAATTAGAGAGTCTCTGGAAACCTTAATAATTTTTTTCTTATACTCTAAGATAACTTCCAAGATATATTACATTTTTTTCCAGAAAAAAATCATATTTTCTCATTCTTAGATAGTTGTTTTTAGTATGACTCTGATTTATTATTTGTCCTATGATGATCACTTAATAAGATCTTTTTTGGTCTCTTGAAGATCCAATGTTCTCATCTTAGACAAAAAGAATCGGGTTGGCTAAAAAAAGATTATAAATTGTAAAGGAAAGGGAATAAATTAGAAGTGGTTCAGAGGTATGGTAAGTATGTGGTCAACACTCAAGTGATAATAAATAAGAGTAAAGACATTTTTATCTCACTAACTGGGTAATTGATGTTCTTGGTTCACCATTCTTACAATGAATACTAACTACTCCTAAGTAAGAGATAGTAAGCCTAATCACAATGCTAAGTTTTGTAATGGCCAATATATTTAGTTTAATTTTAGAATAAAATTGAATTGTCTTTTTTTTTTAATTCAAACTAATCTGCTTCTAGATCTCAATGTAGGAATGCCAACCAATTCCATATTTTCATAGTATACTTGCCCTTATTCACTGTTTATTATATTTTGGGGTATTCCTTCACTATCTATTCAGCATCAGTAGAACTAATAAACTTACTGGATATCAGAGAGGTCCAGTGAGAAACTTTATGGTATTTAATATCAAGATACTGTGTCTAATTAGGCATTTACTTAAACTGTAAGAAAAGTTAGTGTAATTTCAGGCTTTAAAGAATCAAAGAAGTATTTCTGGTAAATTCAGAAATATCAGATTTCCAGATCCCTGGAAATCCAGAAATAATTCACTAAGCCAAAAGTCTTCAACTCATCCTGGATTTTTAAATTGGGTTTTGAAAACATTAAAGTGACTACTTTTAAAGCTTCATCTACAATACTGGGAAGATAAGAATCAATGAAAATATATGTTGTAAGCAAAGAATTTTTTCCCCTGAAGTCGTAAGTCATGGATCAGAGGTTAAGAATAATACTCTTTGTTTCCAGGGCATTGTGCTCCCTACTCCAAAATAATTAAATCAACCAAAAAATATCAATCTCTCTCTCTCTCTCTCTCTCTCTCTCTCTCTCTCCCTCTCTCCCTCCCTATCTCTCTCTTTGGATCCCAATTAATCCTTTATAGTTTTATTTTTACCATCATATATTTAATTAACTGTTAAAATTACCTTAATAATGGATTCATCACTTATTATAGACATAATATGCAATATCTGATAGTATTATAGATATATTTATTGATTCACTATAATTAAGATTATAACACATACTGTAAGAAATGTAATAACCTTTAAAATACATCAAAGTAAATATGAGGCCTGAGTGCCCCTTCTACATCCATAGTGGTCATTGACAATTGATCAAATAACTTCTTTCTTGCTGACCCTGGATATCATCAAACAATTTTTGTAAAAATATTTTCTTTAGTATTCTTTCTTCAGTAATTAGGAAATCTACAATACTGGCTTTAACTGTTTTTAATCTTTCAATATAAAATAATTTTCTTCTTTTTCTGTTATTTTAATGGTTTAATATTTCAAAGTAAAACTCAATCAAATTTTTAAAGATAAGTAGTTAATGACCCTCAGTTTCTACCTCATTTGGTAATAAAGTTGGATGTGGGTCTTGGCATATTTAGTTGCCCTGATAAATGAACCAGCCTCATAAGCCTATGATGTATGATTGGTTGCAATAGATTAGGTAATATCTTATTTGACTCCCTACTAATCACCTATGAAGTGAAGTAGGGTTGCATAATGACCATAGTAGTTTAATCTTTGCAGCCCTTCACATAGCTGAGTCAAAAACTAATATGTTCAAATTCTCTTCCCATGTATCTGTGAGCCTTTCAGTAGAATAGAGGAGTGTCTCTCAATGAGGGCATGCTGGCATTTGGAGATGACAATTCCTTTTTGTACAATACTGTTACTCATATCACCATAAGTCTCTCCCAGCTCTTATCCTCTAAACCTAGTATTCCTCAGTCTCTGTAAAAAATCCAAAAGTTCAACAACTTTCATATCTGTGTTAGAGACATAACAAAAAGGAAGTGTTGTGTTATGTCAATAATTGTTCTCTCAAAGATATGTGTAGGATGCCTCATGAACCAATTGACACATCTAGTTTAAGATTTTTATCAGGAATACGGAAGTAAAAGCAAACATCAACTCTGGTTGAATGGTGGATAAAGTTGGATATCCTAAGGATAATCAAAACTAAATTCATATTTATTTTTAAATAAAATTCACAAAAACTTTCAAGGGCTTTGATAGATGAATCTTTCACATGCTTATGTTGTTGTTTATCTTAAACTGACTTCATAGACTCATTTTGATTTTCTGATCAAAGAAAGATATTTACTGCTATGGTATGTTAGAATGAATAACTGGTCATAACAAGGAGAAGGAATGGTTTCTATAAAGTTAATTCTGAGGTGGCTGATATATATTTTGGCTGAGAAAGGATATAGAGGAAAAACAAAGTTTAATGATGGAAACAGAATACATTGAATGAATGTGTCCCCTTTTTTCCCATGTAGGTTTAAAGAGCCAAATAGTCATTGTAACCATGGTGAGGAGTTGAAAGACAATATATTATAACAGACACTCCTCTCTTCTCTGAAAAGCTAATTTGTTACTTTTTCTCTGTTAGACTTGGGAAGTAGCTCATTACAATAATAAAATAATTGCTAATACTTATGGACCTCTGTGTTTAACTTTTTATTTCTGTTAGTGCTCATGTAGCTCTTTCTTATCTGGCTGCCCTCCAAGGGACAGCTTCTGGTTTAGTTCTGCCTCTGCCCTGATGTAGAATGCAGGGCTTTGTAGCATTGCCCCCTAAAGCAAACCTCCACGAAACACTGAGCAAGAGAGATTGTAATAAAGATTTCATGTGGGACTGAGAAGAAAAGTTTATATCTCACACCACAGAACAGCACAATTTATTACAATTTCCCACTTGATTTTTTGTTTTCATCCAAAGGCACTTATTTAACGACCAAACATTAGGGTTTCTCTCCTTCTCCATGCCTTTCATATCTCTGCCATTGTGTCAAGCAACCCAGGTCTGTCTTCAAATTTGTAAACAATGCTTTGCAAAAACAAACAAATGAAACAAATAAAGCAAAATCCCTGTATTTGTTAGGATTAGGGTCCTCTCCTTTTATACAGTGGTTCAACAACCATCTAACCTTTTTTTTTTTTTTTTTTGTCAATGCCAATCTAATTAATGTACAATGTTGTATTAGTTTCAGGTACAATATAGTGATTCAACATTTTTATGCATTACTCAGCACTCATGATGATAAGTGTACTTAGTCCTCTTCACCTATTTCACCCATCCCCACACCCACCTCTCCTCTAGTAACCACAAGTTTGTTCTCTACATTTAAGAGTCTGCTTTCATTTGTTTGTCTCCTTTTTCTTTTTCATTTTTTTATTTCTTAAATTCCACATATGTGTGAAATAATATGGTATTTACCTTTCTCTAACTGACTTATTTCACTTAGAATTTTACCCGCTAGCATTCATCCATGTTTTTTTCAAATGCCAAAGAACTTATACAAGTCAACACCAAAAAATCAAATAATCCAATTACAAATGGACAGAAGACATGAACAGACATTTTTCCAAAGAAGACATACAGTTAGATAACAGACACATGAAAAGATGCTCAACATCACTACTCATCAGGAAAATGTAATCAAAACTACAATGAGATATCTCCCCAAGTCTTTCAGAATGGCTAAAATAAAAAACACAAGAAACAGTAACTGGATGTAGAGAAAAAGGAACCCTCTTGCACTGTTGGTGGGAATGCAAACTGGTACAGTCACTGTGGAAAACAATATGGAGATTCCTTAAAAAGTTAAAAATAGAATTACCATATGATCCAGTAATTCCACTACTCTATTTATCCAAAGAATATGAAAACACTAATTGGAAAACATGTCTACACCCCTATGTTTATTGCAGCATTATTATAGCCCAATTATAGAAACAACCCATGTGTCCATTGATCAATGAATGGATAAAGCAGAAGTGGTGTAAATACACACACACACACACACACACACACACACACACACAATGGAATATTACTCAACCATGTAAGAACAACCATCTAATCTTAATCCATGTGGTCCCTTGGGGACACAGGCAGCATTTCACACTCCATCCTTGCACACACACCCTTTAATCAGTTTATCCATGTACTCATTTAATAAAACAAAGAAGCTCCAATATTCCACCACAGTAAATTTGAGTCAAAGTCTTGGGCCAACCCTGTAAAAACATTGTTCCTTAAGACAACTTAACTAACCGTCAGTTTCTTTGTTTAAAAATTGAGCCTTAAACTCAACAAAAATGTTTTGTATGTACCTTACCTCATTGATCCCTGAAACAACCTTAGCAGATAGGCAGGAAAATTATTGTCCTCAGTTTACAAATCAGAAAATCAGAAAAGTATAGGATTTGTTCAAAGATACATAGCTGTTATCTGGAGTAGCCCCCACCCCCTACCCACTCCATGGGGGGAAAATGAAATAGCCATTATTTTAGACCAAAAACAAAAAATAATATAGTTTAAATAATAGTAACATACTAACAGTGAACAAATGCATTGGATTAAGCATGATTTCCTATCATATTTAATAATTCTATGGAGGAGGAATGTACTTTTTATCTAGAGACTTTTCACCATTCCAAGGTTTTAGTATTTTTTTTAATTGTTTCATTACTTGAAATGGAAGTCATCCAGTCCATGGGATTAAATCTAGCAGGTAATTTTTCTCGATAGGCATTTAATTCCCTTATCCAAGAGACACAAATTCAGTTTCTTTGTCACTATTAATAAGCCACTTGGCCTCTGAAGTGGAGTCTGGAAGACATCTTAGCTTTATAAATAGCAGTCTAACACATCATATAAATGCCAAGACAAGAAAATGAAAAAGAGGGAATTTAGGCCTTTTTAATATTTAGGCCCAGGAATAGGAACAGAATCAAGTTTTTCCTTTTTACTCTAAACCTAATAAGACAGTCTAGGATAACCATGAGTGTATGCTACAGTGTAATCAACCTTAATGCCAAGATAATCTTTTCTACAGTCTTCAATGAACTCCATTGTCACTAGTTGATAGATTATGAAAAACCTGATTAGATGAAAAGGAAAGAAAATGAAAAAGAGTCATAATTATAATTAATCTTTCCAAATTATTTTTAAACTGGGGACCATTGGGGTGCCTGGATGGCTCAGTCGGTTAAGCATCCGACTTCAGCTCAGGTCATGATCTCACGGTGCATGAGTTTGAGCCCCGCATCGGGCTCTGTGGTGACAGCTCAGAGCCTGGAGCCGGTTTCAGATTCTGTGTCTCCCTCTCTCTCTGCCCCTCCCCTGTTCATGCTCTCTCTCTCCCTGTCTCAAAAATAAATAAACATTAAAAAAAATTAAAAAAAATAAACTGGGGACCATTAGAGGATATATAAACTCTGAAATGACACTCTGAAGTGTGTTTCTGCTTTTCTCTGGGGAAGGATTTATAGCTTTCATGAAATTCTCTGAGAAGTTCATAATCCAAAGAAAGGAAAAGCTGCACAGTCCAAGGACTGCCTGAGAAGCTAGGTCAGCCAACACAAAGCTTTATCTCTCATGAGCCAATTCCCATTCAACACATTTCCTTTTTTAGGTTGGCATAGTAAAACATCATGATACACTTATCTCACCGATTCTTCACTGCAGGCATGAAATTTTGGGCCCAGTCTTTGAAACTTCTCTACTCAGAGAACTTTTAAGTTTAGTTTCATTTGTTTTTGTTTTGGCTTAACACCATGGAAAACTCCTAGAGCTATACTTCCATTGGAAGACACTCTTTTAGTCCTAAACTTGTTATATCCAATTTCCTACTGAATGTCTCCAGTTGAGTTTTACACAGACATTTCAAATTTAACATATTTAAAACAAAATTTATTATTAGACAAAGATGAGTACTACAGTATCATGATCCCCATAACTGAGGATTCCTGTATCCCTGCCAATACTTAACATTATACAGAATTTTAATTTTGCCAATATGATGGTCATAAATCTTATTTAACTAGTATTTTTCTAATTATTGACTTTTCATTTATTTGCGTGTCAATCTCCTAATTAGACTGTAAATTCCCTGCTGGTAGGGACAATGGGTTCTTATTTTTATCTCCCAAGTCTCTAGAAAAGTGTACAGAACATGCTCAAGGTTAATGACCTTGGCCAATAAATAAATAGATGAATGAATTCACAAGAGTCCCAGAGATTGCTGAAAAAGTGACCTCTAGCTAAACAGATGTGCCATATATATATATATATATATATATATATATATATATATATAGTTAGGATGTCCCTGGAAGGGGACAGCCCTCTCGCCAGCGCTCCGGAAGAAACCGAAGGGCAACCAATCACCAAGCGCCAGCACAATCCAACGGAAAGCCCTGAACGGCTCTCCAGAAGGAACTGAAGGTCAACCAATTACCGAGCAACAGCACAACATGGCACTAGAGAAAGACCCACCCGAGTCTAAACCCGGAACTGCTACAGCTTAAAAACCTACTCCACCATACCCGGGCGCGACTTCCCTGACTCCCTCCTTGAGTCACAGAACCTCGCCTGGAACCTTAGTTCCCAATAATGCCTTAAACTGCAAAAATTCTTTTTGACTCTAACTCCTATCTTTACCCCACACAACGCCTGACACTAACATTTGGTGCTGAAACCCGGGAGGAGGTGGTAGCTCGCCTCCCTCGGCTGAACTCCCCCCTCCTCACCAAGCCAGATGCCAACCACCCTACTCTCAGGAGCCTACAGGAGCCGGTAAGTAGGACAGACCCCTCCTTCCCCCCTTCCAACTATGGCTGACACCCATGAGAGATGTCTCGCAAGTCAGTCTCCTCTCCTCCGCACGCCGTAAGGCCAACACGCCGCAAGGCCCAGGCCACAAGACCTGATGCCAAAAGGCCCCTTATCACAACGTGAGGGACACCTCGCCTTGCCACGCCAATGGGGAGTAACGAGTCTAAACCCCCTCGATCTCTTACCCCCCTCCAATATCTGTTAAGAAACTTCTGGCTTCTAGACTTACAAGGCGAACTTCATCGTAACCGACTCATCCACCTTTGCACTGTAGTCTGGCCTCAGTACAAATTAATGATTCTCAATGGCCACGTGAGGGGTCTTTACAATATCAAATCTTAACCGATCGGGACAATGTCTGCCATCGGCTGGGAAAATGGGGAGAAATACGCTATGTTATGGCCTTTTGCAACCTCAGGTCTTGCCCCCACCTATGTTCCTCCTGCCCCTCTGCCTGTGTGCTCCTTGCCTGCCCACAACCCCCTGACGACCCCACCTCACCAACTTCCCCGATCTCCGACCCGTTAGAGGATCTAGCCATGCCACCCACCGGCCCTCACCCCCCTCCATACCCCAAACTTCCAGCCGTCCCGCCCTCACTTCCCATAACATCCCTAACTCGTGCTCAGGCCCCTCCCAGCGAACAGACCCCAGCAGCCATCTTACCCCTCCGTGAGGTGGCAGGACCTGAAGGCCTGGTTCGAGTTCACCTCCCCTTCTCCTTCCAAGACTTATCCGCCATCGAAAAGTGACTAGGGTCATTCTTGGCAGACCCCACCCAGTACATTAAGGAATTCCAATACCTCGCCCAAGCCTACAGTTTCACATGGCATGACATCCATGTGATCCTCACCTCTACCCTCACCCCCGAGGAGAGGGAGCGCATCCAGGCCACAGCCAGGGAACATGCAGACCAAACCCACATGACCGACCCCACTATGCCCGTAGGAGCCAATGCTGTCCCGGCGGCTGATCCTAATTGGAACTACAAACATGCAGGCAATGGTCACCAGTGCTGGGACCGGATGATCCAATGCCTACTAGCAGGCATGAGGGCAACCTCAAACAAATCAGTAAATTTTAACAAACTTCAAGAAGTAATACAAGGCCCCCATGAAAACCCCACAGTCTTCCTTAGCCGGCTTACAGAGACACTTACCCAATATACCAGACTAGACCCTACCACCCCCACCAGGGCCACAGTATTGGCCACCTATTTTATTTCCCAATCAGCCCCTGATATTCGAAAAAAACTAAAAAGGGCCGAAGACAGCCCTCAAACCCCTATGGCCGACCTGGTAAAGACGGCTTTTACAGTTTTTAATGGCCGAGAGGAAGCTCAAGAACAACAGCGACAGGCCCGTCTCCAACAAAAGGTACAATTACAAACCCAAGCCTTGGTAGCTGCCCTGAGTCCAGCCACAGTAAAGCCCTCTGGACCACGTTCCCCTTCGGGGCCTTGTTTTAAACGTGGCCAAGAAGACCATTGGTCTCATCAGTGTCCCCATCCCAAAAAGCCTACCAGTACGTGCCCATTGTGCCAGCAAATGGGCCACTGGAAATCCGATTGTCCTAACCCAAGGGATGATAGACTCTCAATGCCTCCATGTGGTGAGGCTTCACCCAGATTGGACTCTGCCTTCCAACTGCTGGAGATGGAAGATGACAACTGACGAGGCCCAGACTCAGTAACTCTGGTGACCCACCCTGAGCCCAGGGTAAAACTCCAGGTAACAGATAAGTCCATCTCCTTTCTGTTGGACACGGGGGCTACCTATTCCGTCCTGCCGAGCTATTCCGGCCCCACCACGCCATCCTCCATTTCGGTCAGGGGCATAAATGGCGCCCCCTCCATTCCCCCATGCACACCGGTACTCACTTGCTGCCTGGATGGCCTCCACTTCTCCCACTCCTTCCTAGTCATCCCCTCCTGCCCCGTCCCCCTATTGGGCCAAGACATCCTCAGTAAATTAGGAGCCTGTATACATTTACCAGCTATTTGCTCCTCTCCCTCCCCCACTCATCTCCTACTGGCTGCTATCATGGAAAACACAGACCACAGCCTTAGCCCACACCCAGACCTCCCAATAGACCCAATTGTATGGGATACATCCACCCCAACAATCACCACCCATCACCACCTGTCCTCATTAGACTCAAAAATCCATCACAATTCCTGTCCAGACCCCAATACTCAATCTCCCACACCCACCGACTAGGCCTGAAGCCCATCATTGATCGCCTACTCAAGGAGGGCCTCCTAATCCCATGTCATTCCCCCTGCAACACCCCAACCTTGCCTGTAAAAAAGCCAAATGGCTCATATAGACTAGTTCAAGACCTCCGAATAATCAATGAAGCTGTAATTCCCATCCATCCAGTAGTGCCCAACCCATATACCCTCCTCTCCCAAATCCCCCCATCCACCACCCATTTTACAGTGCTTGATCTCAAAGATGCCTTTTTCACCATTCCCTTACATCCTGAGTCCCAATTCCTCTTAGCCTTCACATGGCAAGATCCAGTCACTTCTCTGGCCTGCCAACTCACATGGACGGTACTTCCCCAAGGATTTCGTGATAGTCCCCATCTCTTTGGGCAGGCCTGGCCAGGGTTCTCCTTAAAGCCCCACTCTCCAGTCACTGTACTCTACTACAGTACATAGATGACCTTCTATTATGTAGAACCTTTTTCGACCACACCAAACAAGATAAAGTCCAAATCCTAAATTTCCTGGCTAACCTGGGGTATCTAGTCTCCCCACACAAAGCCCAAATCTGTACTAATGCAGTCACGTTCCTGGGAGTCTCATTCACACCTACTACCAAGGCCCTAACCCAAGATCGCCTCCAAGCCCTCCAGACCCTGTCCCCACCTACCAATGCAGATGAAATCCTCTCCTTCCTGGGTCTAGTAGGCTTCTTCTGACACTGGATCCCTAACTTTGCTACACACGTAGCTCCCCTATACAAAGCAGCCAAAGAAACCCCCCAAGGCCCACTCTCCAGCCCGGGATTGGTCGCAAGGGTCTTCCAACAGCTGGTCACATCTCTAGTCACTCAACCAGTCCTTTCCCTCCTTTAATGTTTTAAAGCCTTTCCTTTTATACACAGATGAGAGGGCTGGAATTGCAACAGGGCTCCTAACCCAACCGTGTGGCCCTAAGTTACAAGCTGTCGCCTACCTTTCTAAACAACTGGACCCTACAATCAGGGGGTGGCAACCCTGCCTCAGAGCACTTGCAGCAGCAGCCACTCTAACCAAAGACGCACTCAAACTCACCCTACCTTGCCCCCTAACAGTACTTTCATCGCACCGTCTATCTGATCTCCTTATACAAAAGGCCCTGGCACACCTCTCCCCATCACGCATACAATTGTTCCATCTGCTCTTTATTGAAAATCCTGAAATATCTCTCCAACTCTCCCCCAGACTCAATCCTGCCATGCTACTTCCACAAATCAACCCCAAAGACACTTCACAGCCACCCTTCCACTCCTGCACTGAACTTATATTCTCTCCAAACCTCCATCTAACTTAAAGGACCTTCCCCTCACTTCCCCTGATCTCACTCTATTTGTAGACGGCAGCTCACTAGTTGACTGCAAGGGCCACCGACGAGCAGCATACGCTGTAGTTACATTAAACCAAACTCTAGAGACCCAGACACTACCCATAGGAACCACATCCCAGAAAGCTGAACTCACAGCCCCCATTAGGGCTCTCCAATTGTCCAGAAACAAAACGGTCACAATATACACAGACTCAAAATAGCTTTCCTTATTGCACATACACACTCCCACTTATGGGAAGAAAGAGGATTCCTCACAACTAAGGGTACCCCCATCATCAATGGGCCCACTCATAGTGAAACTCTTTGAGGCCCTCAAACTCCCACAGGAAGTGGCCATTGTCCACTGCAAGGGCCATCAACCCCTAACCACAGAGATAGCTATAGGAATTCACAAGGCAGACAACACTGCCAGACAAACAGCTCTCTCTCTTGACCCAGTTCCTATGGGCATCCTCACCGAAGATACAACTCCGATTATACCCCAGATGAACAAAAACAATACATGGCCCATCCCGATGCCCACACCAAAAAAGGCTGGATCATGCTGGGCCCCCGACTGACCCTCCCAAATAGCCTAGTCCTTTCCCTACTAACAAAAATCCACAAAACCCTATACATTGGGCCGGAGGCTACCTTCTGCTTCCTTGAGCCCATTATGTACCACCCCCACCTATGACAACTGATCACCAAAACACACCAACAATGCACTACATGCACCGCAGTCAGTTCCCAAGGGAGAATGAGGCGCCCAGGCCCCACTCATCAGATGCGGGGCCATCTCCCAGGCGAAGACTGGCAAGTAGATTTCACTCACATGCCAAAACACAAAAAATTACGGTATCTCCTTACTATAATTGACACCTTTACAGGGTGGATAGAAGTCTTCCCCACCTCATCTGAAGGGGCCTCCACAGTGGCTGAGATCTTACTCAAGGACACCATTCCCCACTTTGGTCTACCAAGAAGGATACAGTCTGACAACAGGCCTGCTTTCATCTCAGCAGTCACCCAACAGTCTCCAAAGCTTTGGGTATTACTTGGAAACTCCACATACCATACCACCCCCAGTCCTTGGGTAAGGATAAAAGGGCGAATGGTCTCATAAAAGACCATCTCACTAAACTCTCCATAGAGACTCAGCTTTCTTGGCTTCAACTGCTACCTATAGCACTCACCTGACTCTGAGCCGCTCCCCGAGGACCCACAGGCCTCAGCCAATTTGAACTCCTATGTGGGCGACCCTTCCTGTTACCCCAACCCCTACCAAAAGATCCTCCTCCTTTGGCTGCCTATCTCCCTTACCTCAGCCTGCTCTGACACCTGATTCGACAGTACGCTGACCTCACTCTACCAGCTCCCATTGATCTCTCCTCTCCCTCACTATCTGTAAACCCAGGAGACTCAGTGCTCCTTCAAGTAAGACAAAAACCAACCCTTGCCCCCGGTGGGAGGGGCCCTACACAGTCATACTCACAACCACCATGGCTACTAAATTATTGGGCCACACCCTGTGGGTTCACACCTCCGACCTCAAACGGGCCCCCCCTTTACCCCCTATACCAGAAGAGTCATGGACCTCCCAACCAACAGTCCCCCTCATCCTCAAACTAACCCGACAGGCCCCTTCATGACGGATCCTTCCCCTCGGTTTTCCACCTTCACACTCACAATATTACATGAGCTACAACTCTCCCACTCATCCGACCCCATTACCCTCCCCTTATTTCTCTCCTGGGTCTCTGACTGTTGGCTTCAGGGAACTCTCTCCGATTTCCCCCCATCAAAATCTCCCTCTTTACCTTTTTACTAGCCATACTTATATATCATGATGATACTTCCCTTGTTACTCCTTGTTAACATCATCCCACTTATGCCCTCACAACCCTCCTATAGGTGGTTTTTTTACCTATCCGAAACTTTTAATGGACACACCTCTATCATATCCTCTACCCTTTGCCCCATTGTTGGGTGCCAAAATCAAGTCACCTTTAAATTCCCCTCTTTCAACACCCTCCAAGCCTCTATGTGGATTACTCCCGCCATCTGCTTTTTATATGACCAAACTGACAAACTATGCTCCCAAACCTCCCCCAACCAATATGGAGGGTGTCCCTATCACTATTGTAACATACACTGGCTCAAGCTATACTGCTTCACAGGACCAAGGACGGGCCACTTCTGCTTAAAAAATGGCAACTTTACCCTTACTGTCCCTGATCCATGGGATACCCACTGGCAAACCGGAATAAAGGGCAAACTGTATCAGAACGGCCATTTCTCTAACCCCATCTCCTCTTTAACCATCTTTCGAACCAATGAGCCCTCTATGTCTCCTTCCCTCTCCAACCTTAAAGATCTTACCCAAGTAATGACGGACCAAGAAGACCAACTCAACACACAACTACAGACACCCCCTGCACAACATCCCTTTTCATGGCTTACATTAATCAGACAAGGAACGATCCTGCTTAACCACTCAGGCTTAACCAACCTGTCACACTGCTTTCTTTGTGCATCCCTTCAGCCGGATCCAGTAATAGCTGTCCCCTTACCCACCCCCTTTCCCAACACCACTAACTCCATCAACCACCTCAGAAGTCAAATCTCCCTACAGATTCCCATCCTCACTGAGACCCCTCAAAGCAACATGTCTCACCCAATATGCTGCTCCTCTCATGCCTCCCCAACTTGCCCCTCCCCCCTGCCTATGCCTAGCCACGACCCTCACCCAGGGGGATTTTATTGGTGTAATGGCACAGCTTATGAACAAATGCCCAAAAATGCTTTTCTTTCTGTCTCCCAGTCACCATTATCCCCCAACTCACCCTACACGGACAGGAAGAACTCCATCAACTCCTCGAATTCTGTCTCCAAAAACGAGCTGTTTTCCTCCCACTAATGGTCAGACTATCCCTAGCCACGTCCCTATTGGCCACTGGGGTTGGGACCGGCTCCCTTGCACACTCCATTACCTCCTCCAGGGACCTGTCAGACAGGTTCCAAATCGCAATAGAAGCCTCAGCAACCTCCCTATCTGTCTTACAAAGGCAGATCAGCTCCCTAGCACAGGTCACTCTACAAAACCAATGAGCCCTAGATCTCCTAACAACAGAAAAAGGGGGAACATGCCTGTTCCTGAGGGAAGAATGTTGCTACTACTCTCTGTGGACTAGAGGGTAGGAAGGGCGGAGAGGCAGTGCACGCTACACGAACTGGAGGGAGGGAGTGGGGGCGGAGGGGTGGCCCGCCAGCAAAGCAAAGCCCCCGAGTCTGGCTTGTAAAAGCAGAGGGGCCGGACAGAGTGTGTTCTGACAGCAAGCGGGACTTAACACCTGGAAGGTTATAAGTTAACAGCTCTGCTCGGAGAGCGGTAGGGCTGGAGGACAACGGGAGGGAGAGTTGTTGAGCCCAGATGACAGAGTGCAGCTTGGCGGGGAACAAAGGCACTCACCAGCGCCATCTCCCTCACCCATCACCCAGCCAAAATCCCAAAGGGAACCAGTTCCTGCCAGGGAACTGACTTGCATCGCACAAACACCCAACATTGTGCTTCTGCGGATCTATCCCTCTGGCGGGTCTGACTCCCTCCCGGTGCTGCAGGGCCCCTCCCGAAGCAGATCACCCAAGGGTAAGTGAGCTGAGACTGCCCCTCCCACCCCGTACACCTTGCGGATCCACCCCAGCTAATACGCCAGATCCCAGCACCAGAAGCCTGGCAATGTGCAAGTAGCCCAGATGGGCCACGCCACCCCACAGTGAATCCCACCCCTAGGAGAGGGGAAGAGAAGGCACACACCAGTCTGACTGTGGCCCCAGTAGTGGGCCACCACTGCCCACCAACACAAGTTATTCAAGACAGCACAGGGGAAGTGCTCCGCAGTCCCGCACCACTCCAGGGACTATCCAAAACGAAGAAACGGAAGAATTTCCCTCAAAAAAAACTCCAGGAAATAATGACAGCTGACAAACTGATCAAAAACGATTTAAACAATATAACAGAAAGTGAATTTAGAATAATAGTCATAAAATTAATCACTGGGCTTGAAAACAGTATAAAGGACAGCATAGAATCTATTGCTACAGAGATCAAGGGACTAAGGAACAGCCAGGAGGAGCTAAAAAAGGTTATTAATGAGCTGCAAAATAAATTGAATATGACCACAGCACGGATTGAAGAAGCAGAGGAGAGAATAGGTGAACTAGAAGATAAAGTTATGGAAAAAGAAGAAGCTGAGAAAAAGAGAGATAAAAAAGTGAGGAGTATGAGGGGAAAATTAGAGAATTTAGTGATACACTAAAGAGAAATAATCTACACATAGTTGGTATTCCAGAGGAGGAAGAGAGAGGGAAAGGTGCTGAAGGTGTACTTGAAGAAATAATAGCTGAGAACTTCCCTGATCTCAGGAAGGACAAAAGCATTGAAATCCAAGAGGCACAGAGAACTCCCTTCAGACGTAACTTGAATCAATCTTCTGCACGACATATCATAGTGAAACTGGCAAAATACAAGGATAAAGAGAAAATTCTGAGAGCAGCTAGGGATAAACGTGCTCTAACATATACAAGGAGACATATAAGACTCGTGACCGATCTCTCTACTGAAACTTGGCAGGCCAGAAAGGAATGGCAGGAGATCTTCAATGTGATGAACAGAAAAAATATGCAGCTGAGAATGCTTTATCCAGCAAATCTGTCATTTAGAATAGAAGGAGAGATAGAGGTCTTCCCAAACAAACAAAAACTGAAGGACTTCGTCACCACTAAACCAGCTCTACAAGAGATCCTAAGGGGGATCCTGTGAGAAAAAGTACCAGAGACATCTCTACAACCATGAAACCTACAGACATCACAATGACTCTAAACCAATATCTTTCTATAATAACACTGAACGTAAATGGACTAAATGCGCCAACCAAAAGACATAGGGTATCAGGATGGATAAAAAAACAAGACCCATCTATTTGCTGTCTACAAGAGACTCATTTTAGACCTGAGGACACCTTCAGATTGAGAGTGAGGGGATGGAGAACTATTTATCATGCCACTGGAAGTCAAAAGAAAGCTGGAGTAGCCATACTTATATGAGGCAAACTAGACTTTAAATTAAAGGCTGTAACAAGAGATGAAGAAGGGCATTATATAATCATTACAGGGTCTATCCATCAGGAAGAGGTAACAATTATAAATGTCTATGCGCCGAATATGGGTGTGCCCAAATATATAAAACAATTACAAACATAAGCAACATTATTGATAAGAATGTGATAATTGCAGGGGACTTTAACACCCCACTCACAGCAATGGATAGATCATCTAGACACTCGGTCAATAAAGAAACAAGGGCCCTGAATGATACATTGGATCAGCTGGACTTGACAGATATATTTAGAACTCTGCATCCCAAAGCAACAGAATATACTTTCTTCTCGAGTGCACATGGAACATTCTCCAAGATAGATCACATACTGGGTCACAAAACAGCCCTTCATAAGTATACAAGAATTGAGATCATACCATGCATACTTTCAGACCACAATGCTATGAAGCTTGAAATCAAACACAGGAAAAAGTCTGGAAAACCTCCAAAAGCATGGAGGTTAAAGAACACCCTACTAAAGAATGAGTGGATCAATCAGGCAATTAGAGAAGAAATTTAAAAATATATGGAAACAAATGAAAATGAAAATACAACAATCCAAACGCTTTGGGATGCATCAAAGGCAGTCCTGAGAGGAAAATATATTGCAATCTAGGCCTATCTCAAGAAACAAGAAAAATCCCAAATACAAAATCTAACAGCACACCTAAAGGAAATAGAAACAGAACAGCAAAAACACCCCAAACCCAGCAGAGGAAGAGAAATAATAAAGATCAGATCATAAAAAAATATATAGAATCTAAAAAAAACTGTAGAGCAGATAAATGAAACCAAGAGTTGGTGTTTTGGAAGAGTAAACATAATTCATAAACCTCTAGCCAGGCTTCTCAAAAAGAAAAGGGAGATGACCCAAATAGATAAAATCATGAATGAAAATGGAATTATTACAACCAATCCCTCAGAGATACAAGCAATTATCAGGGAATACTATGAAAAAATATATGTCAACCAACTGGTCAACCTGGAAGAAATGAACAAATTCCTAAACACCCACACGCTTCCAAAACTCAATCAGGAGGAAATAGAAAGCTTGAACTGACCCATCACCAGCGAAGAAATTGAATCTGTTATCAAAAATCTCCCAACAAATAAGAGTCCAGGACCAGATGGCTTCCCAGGGGAATTCTACCAGACATTTAAGCAGAGACAATACCTCTCCATCTCAAGCTATTCCAAAAAACAGAAAGGGAAGGAAAACTTCCAGACTCATTCTATGAAGCTGGTATTACTTGGATTCCTAAACCAAACAGAGATCCAGTAAAAAAAGAGAACTACAGGCCAATATCCCTGATGAATATGGATGCAAAAATTCTCAATAAGATACTAGCAAATCGAATTCAACGGCATATAAAAAGAATTATTCACCATGATCAAGTGGGATTCATTCCTGGGATGCAGGGCTGGTTCAACATTTGCAAATCAATCAACGTGATACATCACATTAATAAAAGAAAATATAAGAACCATATGATCCTGTCAATCTATGCAGAAAAAGCATTTAACAAAATTCAGCATCCTTTCTTAATAAAAACCCTCAAGAGAGTCGGGATCGAAGGAACATATTTCAACATCATAAAAGCCATTTATGAAAAGCACACAGCTAATATCACCCTCCATGGGGAAAAACTGAGAGCTTTCCCCCTGAGATCACGAACACGACATGGATGTCCACTCTCACCACTGTTGTTTAACATAGTGTTGGAAGTGCTAGCATCAGAAATCAGACACCAAAAGGAAACCAAAGGCATCAAAATTGGCAAAGATGAAGTCAAGCTTTCACTTTTTGTAGATGACATGATATTATACATGGAAAACCCGATAGACTCCACCAAAAGTCTGCTAGAACTGTTACATGAATTCAGCAAAGTTGCAGGATACAAAATTAATGTACAGAAATCAGTTGCATTCTTATACACTAATAATGAAGCAACAGAAAGACAAATAAACTGATCCCATTCACAATTGCACCAAGAAGCATAAAATACCTAGGAATAAACCTATCCACAGATGTAAAAGATCTGTATGCTGAAAACTATAGAAAGCTTTGAAGGAAGTTGAAGAAGATATGAAGAAATGGAAAAACATTCTGTGCTCATGGGTTGGAAGAATAAATATTGTTACAATGTCAATACTACCCAAAGCTATGTACACATTCAATGCAATCCCAATCAAAATTGCACCAGCATTCTTCTCGAAGCTAGAACAAGCAATCCTAAAATTTGTATGGAACCACAGAAGACCCCAAATAGCCAAAGTAATTTTGAAGAAGAAGACCAAAGTGGGAGGCATCACATCCCAAACTTTAGCCTCTACTACAAAGCTGTAATCATCAAGACAGCATGGTATTGGCACAAAAACAGAGACATAGACCAATGGAATAGCATAGAAACCCCAGAACTAGACCCACAAAAGTATGGCCAACTAATCTTTGACAAACCAGGAAAGAACATCCAATGGAAAAAGAGACAGTCTCTTTAACAAATGGTGCTGGGAGAACTGGACAGCAACATGCAGAAGAATGAAACTAGACCACTTTCTCATACCATTCACAAAAATAAACTCAAAATGGATAAAGGACCTGAATGTGAGACAGGAAACCATCAAAACTCTAGAGGAGAAAGCAGGAAAAGACCTCTCTGGCCTCAGCCGTAGCAATTTCTTACTTGACACATCCCCAAAGGCAAGGGAATTAAAAGCAAAAATGAACTATTGGGACCTCATGAAGATAAAATCTTCTGCACAGCAAAGGAAACAATCCACAAAACTAAAAGGCAACCAACGGAATGGGAAAAGATATTTGCAAATGACATATCCCCGAAAAAGGGCTAGTATCCAAAATCTATAAAGAACTCACCAAACTCCAAACCCAAAAAACAAATAATCCAGTGAAGAATGGGCAGAAAACATGAACAGACACTTCTCTAAAGAAGACATCCATGGGGCGCCTGGGTGGCGCAGTCGGTTAAGCGTCCGACTTCAGCCAGGTCACGATCTCGCGGTCTGTGAGTTCGAGCCCCGCGTCGGGCTCTGGGCTGATGGCTCAGAGCCTGGAGCCTGTTTCCGATTCTGTGTCTCCCTCTCTCTCTGCCCCTCGCCCATTCATGCTCTGTCTCTCTCTGTCCCCAAAATAAATAAACGTTGAAAAAAAAAAAAAAGAAGACATCCAGATGGCCAACAGGCACATGAAAAGGTTCTCAACATCACTCCTCATCAGGGAAATACAAATCAAAACCACACTCAGATATCACCTCACGCCAGTCAGAGTGGCCAAAATGAACAAATCAGGAGACTATAGATGCTGGAGAGGATGTGGAGAAATGGGAACCCTCTTGCACTGTTGGTGGGAATGCAAACTGGTGCAGCCACTCTGGAAAACAGTGTGGAGGTTCCTCAAAAAATTAAAAATAGACCTACCGTATGATCCAGTAGTAGCACTGGTAGGAACTTACCCAAGGGATACAGGAGTGCTGATGCATGGGGCCCTTGTACCCCAATGTTTATAGCAGCACTCTCAACAATAGCCAAATTGTGTAAAAAGTCTAAATGTCCATCAACTGATGAATGGATAAAGAAATTGTGGTTTATATACACAATGGAGTAATACGTGGCAATGAGAAGGAATGAAATATGGCCCTTTGTAGCAATGTGGATGGAACTGGAGAGTTATGCTAAGTGAAATAAGCCATACAGAGAAAGACAGATACCATATATTTTCACTCTTTTGTGGATCCTGAGAAACTTATCAGAAACCCAAGGGGGAGGGGAAGGAAAAAAAAAGAGGTTAGAGTGGGAGAGAGAGCCAAAGTATAAGAGACTTTTAAAAACTGAGAACAAACTGAGGGTTGATGGGGGGTGGGAGGGAGGGGAGGATAGGTGATGGGCATTGAAGAGGGCATCTTTTGGGATTTGCACTGGTGTTGTATGGAAACTAATTTGACAATAAAATCCTATAATAAAAAAATAAATAAGTAAATAAAGTAAAAGGCAGTACTCGCCATTTAAAAAATAAATAAATAAATAAATAAACAAATAAATAACTAAATAACTAAATAAATAAATGGAGTTAGATACAGGTCAACTAATTTTATTTTTTTCAACGTTTATTTATTTTTGGGACAGAGAGAGACAGAGCATGAACGGGGAAGGGGCAGAGAGAGAGGGAGACACAGAATCGGAAACAGGCTCCAGGCTCTGAGCCATCAGCCCAGAGCCTGATGCGGGGCTCGAACTCACGGACCGCAAGATCGTGACCTGGCTGAAGTCGGAAGCTTAACCAACTGCGCCACCCAGGCGCCCCTCAGGTCAACTAATTTTAGAAGTAATTACAGAAAATAAAATATCTAACAGAGCTAAAAAAAAAAGTGAAGTATTTTATTCAACACGAGTCACCTTAAAGGAGAAGTATAGTACATACTGCTAGTTCACTGCAATGTCATACATTGGTTATTGTTATTGTCATCTTCAAGATGACTGACTTATGATATGAACAGCTGCATTGAGGTGCTGTTTTTCAAGTCACTAGTTTCTGATGTGAAAAAAAAATCTGAGTCCCTTCTGAAAAAAATTTTCTGTGAATACAATCTTCTCATTTAGAAAAATTAGAAAAGATAGAAAGTCTTTAGGGGGACACAATTATTGGTATTTTGATTAGACTTAAGATTTACTTAAATAAAATTTTTGCAGTTTATTGGGTGCCTGTTGAGTGTTCTATATTTAGTATTACAACATGTTTCTATCAGTTTTGTTATAGTAATACTTCAAAAGAAACCACTCCAAACTCAGTGGCCTAAAACAACAAATATTTATTCTCACATGTACATTTATAAGTTGACTATGGCCTGGCTAGACCATAGTCTTGGTTTTAACCAATAGATTGTACTGAGATCTACTCCAAGGTCTCATATTTACTTTGGAGCAGTGGGCTACCCAGAACATGCTTATCTTTTGGAAATATCAGAGGTATGAGACGGTAAGTCCAATCACATGAACACATTTCTGTTTAGGAATGTATCTGTGATAAAGCTAGTGATACTGTAATTAATACAATAAGCTTAATGGAGGAACTAATACCTGAAGTAGGCAAATTTTCAATATAAAAAAAGGAGAAAGCAAATTGACTTTAATTAAACGTAAGCACATAAGCACTTTATTGAAGTTATTGAATTTATTCCTGTTTTAATCCTTGTCTTAGAAACAATGAAACAAAGGCTCTGAGATTTTAAATGACTTGCCAAGGTTAATGAGTTACTAGTGGAGCTGAGATTAAAAATCTGGTGGCCAGAGTTATTTCTAATCCTAAACTATTCCTAAAAATAGGGTGAAGGTGAATTTCAAAGCACAGAATAGGATTAACAAAAGCTTGGAAATGAGAAAACACAGGATATATTTGGGAATTTTCAGCCAATTATTTTTGTAAAATTTAGTGTAAAAGTCAAAGGCATGGAAGACAAGAGTACTCAGATTGATAGCAGGCTAATTTGAATTTAATTTTGTATATGTTCTGAGAAGCCATTGAACATAAAAGTGATAGTTCACAGATATGCTTTGGAAGTATTAATTCATTATATTATGGAAAATTGAAAAACATTGAAGATGTCTGGAAAACTCAGGAAGTAATAACAATAATTGAGGTGACTAGTAATGAAGACTGACCCAAACTGGTGATGTGGAAACAGAAATAAGGAGACAGACATGGAGGGCAAAATCCAAGGGAAAAAGAAAAATTTCTTGGCAGACAGTTTGTTATGGATAACAAGAGAGAGGAAAGGGCCAACCATTACTATAATATATTGAGAAGGGATAACTAGAAGAATGGTAATGCCATTAAGAGATGTAGAAAATACAGGACAAAGAGCTGGTTTGGGGGGTAAGGAGTCCTATTCTGTATGTGTTTTTGAGGAAAAAAACAATTTGAAATACCTGACACACATAACAAAAATTAGATTAAGCTGTTATTTAGCAAATATTCTTAATTTCTTTTATAGCTTCAGTAGAATTGTATCTAGGCTATGACTGCAGCAATGCATTCCTTAAGCCCCTTAGAATTACCTTATGTGACAGAATTCCCCCCAAATTTATGTGAGCAGAAGTAATGCATGTCTCTCTTATACTTCTATATGTGTGCCTCCATGCTCTTTAGATTTGAAATGGTGATCATCAGAGCTACCCTGGAAGTCACATATTGAAGATGATAAAGCTACTATCAATTGCCAATCTGCCTAAAAATCCCTAGAATGTGTTATGAGAAAGGTATAAACTTCCATAGTTCTTAAGCCACTTCTGATCCTTTTGTTATTAACAGTTTAGACCATCCTTACAATTATCTAAATTTGTACCTTGGAGTCAGATTCTGCTCATAAAAGAAACCTAAATTCTGTGGCTTTAGCAGTTAAGCTTGAAACTTAGTCTTTCCGTGTTGTGATAAAACATTTGGTAAGTCATTTGCCTGTGATAAATTGCAGGGCTGGATGTACTAGGCCTAAAGCTTTAAGGGAATTATTTAGGAAAAGTCAAAAGTTCTTGTGTTGGCTGCTCCCTGGTGCTTTTAGCAAGGTATAGCAAGAAGAAGAAAAAAATGAACTTGCTCAATAACTGACAGGTTTGCTAGCATAGATTAAAATAAAGAGAGAGAATACAGAAAGTTGTGACCTTTCAGGTTTGGAAATAACATAAGAAAAGATTTCCATTGCTCAAATGTCTCCCATAAAGACTTTCCATTAAGGCTTTTTGATCAAACAAAGGACCTAGTCCTGCTGCAAAGAACAGATTGAGATATGGACGTCTCACTCAAGCCTGTATTCAGATGGCTATAGTGGAGACCAATTAAGGTAAAAGAGAAGCATAGGAACAAAAGAGCAAGAAAACAATGTCAGTTTATGTGTCATGTCTAGAAATAAACGTATGGGTGGAGTTGTTGGTACATAGATTTGGCAGAAAAAATATTTCTGGAGATTACTAAATTTTTGAGTAAATTATATTGCCAAAGAAACCATGAACCTACTCTGAAAAAGTTTGAGACTGATCAAGTCATAAACTTTGGATTTCTAAACTAGAACCAAAAATGAATATCCCTCAGAGAATGCATAGTACCTAGTAGTAATTTCATATGTGACATGGGAGGTAATAAAGAAAACTATCCCTTCAAATCAAACCCATGTTCATGGAAATAAATGGGTGAGGGAGTTCTCCCCAGGAAGCAGAATTAAGGTTTAGTGGAAGAACTTCCTCCACAATCAGGGCAAGGGTCCTTATAGTATCTGCTCCTGGATGAGTCCATCATTATTTTTCACTGCATACTCCTTCTCCTTCTACCTGTCCCCTTTATTTTTTCACAGAAATTTTCTCCCAATAAATCTCTAACATGCCTAATTCCACCTTGACATCTTCCTGGAGAAATGTATCAAGGATATCAGCAATGTCCTAACAAAGCAGATTATAAGATGGAGCTTGAGGATTGGCTTACTCACTGTTCCACTGACAACGGGGACTCCATCCCATGTAGAATGTGAGGCATGGACAGCCCTTGACACAAAGTAGAAAACGTAGTAGGCCAATGGCTGAAACTTACACCAGTGCTGATCTGGTAAAAAGTCCTAATGGATGGGGATGTGATTGATGTGAAATGATTCAGGCATTTTAAAAGTATGGCCAGAACAATGTCTAGAATGACAGGACAGTTGGCTAGTTATCCATAAGTTGTACTGACGCTTGGCAGAGGGACAATGAAAAAATGAGAGCCGTTTTAAAACTAAGGGAGCTGTCAGGCTTCTTGGCCTTTAGTTCATGCAATGGAAATGTGAGCACAGCTGAGGAGCAAGCTCAAACCTTAATACAATTGCAGATCTCTAGAGAATTTTAAATGCTCAGCCCAGAAAAATAGGTTAAACTAATATCAGGGCTCTTGTTGAGAAAATCTGGGACCACTGAAATGCACTATAGGGACATCTGAGGGCTTCCACCCTCAGAAATTAGACTTAGGACAGAAACAATCACATGTTTATTCAGTTCTCCTAGGGTCTACGTTTGGCCTTAATATAGTACCATGTGACCATGTGTCCAGAACTGATATTAGGCAGAGTTTTGCCGAAATTAATTCATAAGAAGGACTGGAATTGGTCTTTCATAAGAATAAAATGAAATGGTATTTCCATTTCATGGTGGTCCACAGGGGGACTTTGTGTTTCCTGTCCTGACAATTCTAGGCTATGCAGATTAGACATTCTGATCTGGGAAGGGCACACACTCTTGTCAGGGAACACAATAAGGATTCCCCTAAAGTACAAACTATGACTGCACTTCAGTTTTCTTGTGTATAGGGGATTACCAGATGAGAAGAAGAATCACTATTTTGGTAGAAGTAATTGCCTTAGATCAACATGAAAAGATAGGGTTATTTATACATAATGGTGATGGGGGTAACGCAAGTGGGGTCCAGATGATCCAGTTGCACATGTCTTGGTTCTTCCACACCAACTTTAACTACTTAAGTCAATGTAATTCCCACACCAAATGTAACTGCAATACATACAGCAACCCCTGCCTAAGAAGTGTATTATTACTGGGGCACCTGGGTGGCTCAGTCGGTTGAGTGTCCAGCTTCGGCTTAGGTCATGACCTCGTGGTTCATGAGTTTGAGCCCTGCGTCGGACTCTGTGCTGACAGCTCAGAGCCTGGAGCCTGCTTGGGATTCTGTGTCTCCTCTCTCTCTGTCCCTCCCCTGTTCATGTTCTGTCTCTCCCTATCTCTCAAGAATAAATAAACTTAAAAAATTTAAATTTTTTTTTTCAACGTTTTTTATTTATTTTTGGGACAGAGAGAGACAGAGCATGAACGGGGGAGGGGCAGAGAGAGAGGGAGACACAGAATCGGAAACAGGCTCCAGGCTCCGAGCCATCAGCCCAGAGCCTGACGCGGGGCTCGAACTCACGGACCGCGAGATCGTGACCTGGCTGAAGTCGGACGCTTAACCGACTGCGCCACCCAGGCGCCCCTAAACTTAAAAAATTTTAAAAAAAGAAGTGTATTATTACCAAGGGATCAGACCACTCAAAAATAATGGCATGGTTTGGATTATATAACAGGTTAAATTCTGAAAACCTACAGAGGTGGTAGTTGACATCAAAAAGAATTTAGGGTGAATACTGGACGAGGGGGAAGATGAATATCTGTGTGGCCCTAAGACCAAATGTAACAAATTGGTGCTGTATCTCATCTTACTAACTTCTTTTAAGTTTCCCTGCAGGTGAGAAGGAACTCCTGAACATGTGTATGGGTGTGGATTTGAAGTGTAAGGGGTGGACTGTAAAATCTAGTGAAGATCATCTAAAATCTCCAGGAGAGCTTACAGCAAGGACAGTTGTTAGATGGCACTTTCCATCTGCCATACTTTTGGATCTTCTGCAGTGTTAAAATTGAGTCACATGCTCCCCAGGGATTCTCCCAGACAATGATTGAGAATAGTGAAGAATCCAAAATTAAACCATTTATGCCTGATGTAGGACTTCTCTGATGGGCAATCTTTGCTTGGGCTCTCAATGTTTATTTATTTTTGGGACAGAGAGAGACAGAGCATGAACGGGGGAGGGGCAGAGAGAGAGGGAGACACAGAATCGGAAACAGGCTCCAGACTCTGAGCCATCAGCCCAGAGCCCGACGCGGGGCTCGAACTCACGGACCGCGAGATCGTGACCTGGCTGAAGTCGGACGCTTAACCGACTGCGCCACCCAGGCGCCCCTTTGCTTGGGCTCTCAAGACCTCAGAGCAGCACTTTATCTGAGGCTCCTTCTACCCAATCCTCCCTTCTTCACTATTTTGTTTCATAGGTATCTGAAAGGTTTCTTCACTATCTCTGCTACTTATTCCCTTTCTATTTCCCCTGATGAATCACTTGTATGTGTAATTTCATTTTGATGTTGGCTATGCAGAGAACCAAATCTGTGACAGTCTCTGAGAAAATGAAGGAATACCAGTTGAGTGTTCACCTTAAAAACTAGTTGGCCTCTTGACATCATGAACCTTGGATTCTGAGGCTGCTTATTTTGCAATTTTAGTTCAAATAAAATTTCCTGAAAAATTCCATAACTTCCTCAAGTAGAGTTACATGCTTCTTCTGCGTTTCCTGGTGTGCCTTCTAGCTTTCTCTGTGACTGTACCCACAATAACACTCTAGAAAATGTTGAAAATAATCTGTATAAAGATAAAATAACTACTGTTGACATTTTTTAAAGTTTATTTATTTATTTTGAGAGAGAGAGAAAGAGAGAGAGAAAATGCATGCACAAATAGGGAGAGAGGTGAGATGATTCCAAGCAGGCTCTGTGCCATCAGCATGGAGCCCAACATGGAACTTGAATCCACAAACCATGACGTCATGACCTGAGCTTCAATCAAGAGTCAGACACTTGGGGCGCCTGGGTGGTTCAGTCTGTTAAGCGTCCGACTTCAGCTCAGGTCACGATCTCACGGTCCATGAGTTTGAGCCCCGAGTTGGGCTCTGGGCTGATGGCTCAGAGCCTGGAGCCTGCTTCAGATTCTGTGTCTCCCTCTCTCTCTGCCCCTCCCCCATTCATTCTCTGTCTCTCTCTGTCTCAAAAATAAACATTAAAAAAAATTTTTTAAAAATTCAGACACTTAACCAACTAAGCCACCCAGGCACCCCTACTGCTGGCATTCTAATATGTTTTCCTAGTCTGCTTTTCATGTATTTTTCTAGTTTTTTTAAATTTCCTATATATTAATCTGTACACAAATTCTAAATGAAAGTTTTTCATCTGACATAGTTTTTATACCGTAGTTTTCAGTTAAAATTAGATAGTGAACATTTTGCTGTTAAATATTCTTTGTGTTGCAAATTTCTTTGAGTTTATTGAAGTTGTAATTATTGCCTTTGAGAAGAAGGGAGTAACTTTGAAGACAACAGGAGTAATTATAATGGATAAGAAAAGTAACTTTAAGACTATAAAACAAATTGGAAAATAGGTAAGGCTTGGAGGAGAGCAAGCATGGATGTCCTATCACTTGAGTAGGTAAAAGGTGTAAGGGGATGGCCATACAATGTACCTAAGGATGCTGGACTATGTATTTTACCATTCTCAGCCCTGGCAAAAATTGGCCTTGGCAACAATTCCTGTTTCAAACAAATAGTACTGAGCAAAGACTTTCTGGCCTTTTAGATACTGTGGGCTTTGACAGTGAGAATGTCCACGATGGCCATAACAGGCTAGAGGCTAGAGGTCCTTGACATTTCTTGGACTTATACCACCTTGGGAGATTCAATTAAGGTAGAAATTGAGTTTTTTGTGAAATGAATTATTTGACAAGTTTGGATTTAAAGGTTTGGTTAAAAGAAGAAAAGGGACCTACCTTGCACATTTGCATTTATTTTTTTATTTTTTTAAATGTATTTTTTAAGTTTATTTATTTTCAAAATGAGAGAGGAAGGGAGAGGGGGAGGGACAGAGAGACAGAGAGAATCCTAAGCAGTCTCTGTGCTCTCAGTGCAGACCCTGACATGGGACTTGAACTTACAAACAGTGAGATCATGACCTGAGCCAAAACCAAGAGTTGGGGGCGCCTGGGTGGCGCAGTCGGTTAAGCGTCCGACTTCAGCCAGGTCACGATCTCGCGGTCCGTGAGTTCGAGCCCCGCGTCAGGCTCTGGGCTGATGGCTCAGAGCCTGGAGCCTGTTTCCGATTCTGTGTCTCCCTCTCTCTCTGCCCCTCCCCCATTCATGCTCTGTCTCTCTCTGTCCCAAAAATAAATAAATGTTGAAAAAAAAATTAAAAAAAAAAAAAAAAAAACAAGAGTTGGAGGCTTAACCAACTGAGCTACCCAAGTGCCCCAAACATTTGCATTTACACACCAATATTTATAACAACTCTAATCTTAATCCCTAAACCAATCCCCCTACCTCCTAAGCCAAGGTCCCACTTGAGAGATATCCTGTTACTACAAATCTGTTCTCATACCCTGAACAACTTTTACTCTTTTTTAAAATTATTGTTTTTATTTTACACAGAGAGAGAGAGAGTCTTAAGCAGGCTTCATGTTCAGCATGGAGCCTGAAAGGGGGGGTCGATCCCACAACCCTGGTATCATGACCTGAGTCAAAATCAAGAGTCAGACACTCAATTGACTGGGCCATCCAGGGCCCCTGTACAACTTTTATTCTTATTTCTACAGTTCTTTAGGTTACATTTCTCTTATCCATTCCACAACCTTTCACAAGTCAAGTTATATATACATAAATAAATTTAGGTATTTTTTCTTTGGTTTAATAATACAAAAGAAAAGATACCTAAATTTTTTTATGTATATTATTCTTTTGAATCTATTGGATTTCCTAGAATTATATATGCTCAATGAAGGTGGTGGTGGGAAGGAGAGCTTAAGCTCTTGATTCTCCAGTTGGCATAAATTTGTCTTCCTTTTAGTTAGACTAAGAATCACTGTCCAAAGCAGTGGCTTATTGGAGTTCCATAAAATGATTAGAGAACCTGAGATGAACAGCAGCTTTCCTCCTGGGAATACTTAGGGAGCACATGCAGTCCTGATTCAGTCTTTGCATTGGCCAAGCACAAAGGTGCTCTGATTCCTCTGATCTGAGTTCTCTGTCCTCTGAGAACATTACACACACTATCTCTAAGATTTTACCAAACTAAGGCCCACAGGAAATTCAGCTCATTTTTTTTCAAAGATGCAGTAGAGAGAGAAATAACAGGATTGAGGTTAGATGAATCTAGGCAGAATACCTAGTGGTGAAACCTTGCTTGCTATCGATGTACCCTCAACTTCAGTATCTTTATTTGTAAAATGAGAACTACTGTATTTGTCTTGAAAGATTGAATACTTGGAAAATCAAATGAGACACAAAGATAATGTGCTAAGCACAACACATAGTATATAGATAATAAATTAAGGGGTAGTCATCTTTGAGAAAGTAATAATAACATTTTGAAATTTAGCTATATATTAGGTATATCATTACATTAATAGATTAGGAATTTGAGGCACAGAGAAGTTAAGTAACTTTCCTGGCATCTGATAGCTAATAAGTCTTCAAACCTAGGTATTCTGCTCTAGAGCTTATGACATCAAATACCATGCCAGAGTGTAATGGCATTTCTCACAAAAAAAGGTAGAAAGGAGTTAGGGTATCTGAGGACCTTGCAGTGCCTGACTGGCTCAGTTGGTAAAGCATGTGACTTTTGACATCAAGATCATGAGTTCAAACCCAATGTTAAGCATAGAGATTGCTTAAATAAATAAACTTTAAAAATTATCTAAGTAGCTTAAACCCATAGAAATACTTTATTTTTCCTGATTTTAAATTTAGCTTTCAATGAAAGCTCTTCCTTTGAAGCCCAAAGGGAATAATGATATGCACTTGAGCACTGGAATCATAAGACCTGTGAACATTTTCCAGTTTGCACTTCCAGTTTTGTCACTTAACATATTTGAGTTTCTTCCTATATAAATGGCAATAATTATTATCTTGTTAAGAGGTATTAATGAGGAAATAGATATGAAAGCATCTTATAAATGTAAATACCTCATAAGTGTTAGTGGCCATTAGTAAATGATTATAATTATTCATTTTTTAAAAAATCAAAATTGAAGCAGGAATTATAATGATTCTTCTCTCCACTCTATTTGGAAAACGCAGCAAAATTATTTTATTGTACTTGAGTATGTAACATACAACCAAGTAAACATATTTTTAGTATCTAAATTTCTAGAACCATTTTAATATTGTAAAATACACATGGATGAAGACAAAGAATACCACACAGTAATGCATTTTCCTTATTTTTATAGGATGCTTCATAAGAGAAGATGAGAAACAACATGTGTCCAATATTCCCTAGGATGTCATTATGGAGTTGCCTAGGTGACTCACTAGGATGTATTATCACATTATGCCTCATATTCTTTTGAAGTAGAAAAAAGCAAGATGTGAAACATGGAGGTTAAGCCTTTTGAAAAGAAACTTGCATCACCATCACTATAATCAAGGATATTAGAAGATATATTCATTCTTCCATTCGTTCAATAATGTCAGACATGTCTTGCCTATTGCACTGCAGTACATGTTAAAGAAGGTGTATCTAGAAACATCAAATCTGGTTGGAATACAGGATATATCCATATGCAGTAAATAAAACTGTAGAACATTAATTGAAAAAGTAAGAGACATAACTAGTAAGTACAAAGAGAGTTCATAGAAAGGAATAATCAATATGAGCAAGACAGTCTGGGAAGTCTTACAGAAGTGAGAAGTGAGACTCAAGGTCAGGAATGTCTGTGGCTTTGGAGAACTCATGAAGTTTTCCTGGCAAAAACCTGGTGGATTGTCTGTAAGAAACATTCAGGCAAATGACTGAGTGGGTTGAGTATGTTCTATTATGGGGACCTTTGAATGTAGGCTAAGGAGTTTGAAATGTATTCTGAAGGCAGTGGAAGTCAATGTGGCAGTAGTATGGGAGAAAAGTTCCTCTGTCCACTCAGAAAACAGCTTTCACATGGTGAGAGAACTCCAGTTTTCTGTAGAGTCTACACCCTAAATATGAAACTTACAAAAAGAATTCATCTTTAAGTATCAGGAAAAAAAAAAAAACAGGCTTTAAATGCATTAAGTGCATGTTTTTGTTTGTTTGTTTTTCGTATAACAAAAAGGCCACAGGTAGGTAGTCAGGGCTGGTATGAAGGTAAAATGGGGCCACTTGGACTCTGCTCCTCCTGTCTTCCTGTTCCACCATCCTAACCATGGGGATTTTATTCTCACAGTGGCAGCCATATCTCCACATAGCTGTAAGAAGGGGAAAGGACAAGTGAAATGGATAAAAACATGTGCAACAAGAACTTGCCACTTGAAATTTTTTTCCTGGAAATCTTACCCAATTTAATACCTGCTCACATCAATTGTCCAGAATGAGGTCATAAGGCAAGATTCATTGCAAGTTCAGCTAGAAAACTACAGTTTCAGCACAAAGTGCTGCCAAAAAAAAAAAAAAAAAAAAAAAAAGATTGTTTGCAGGGAATAAAAGAAGAATGAGTGCCTTTCTCATTGGATATTTGGATCAAAGGCAGTGGTGGATATGGGAATTTTCTTACTATCTTAAGAGTATGTCCGTCTTATTTGGCAACACTTGGATAAATAAGTGAAAAGAAGCTAGAGTGGGTTTTTCCCCAGTTTCATCAGCTAAATTCTTTGTGAGTAGGGTGAGTATTCTTTTCCTATTCTGATATTACCATTATCAGTCTAACTTTTCTATTTTATCCTATATTTTTCTGGGAATTCAAAAGTTATAACTTTTGAAAGCTGGGGAAAAGCTGCAGAGATACCAGCCAGATGCCATTTTAAACCCATGTTTTACAGTTTCTTAGGTTTAAATTTAATGTCTTTATTCTTTCTTTTACATAAATGAGTATAGTATTTTAAACTCATTTGTTTTTCTTTTTTTTTTTCAACGTTTATTTATTTTTGGGACAGAGAGAGACAGAGCATGAACGGGGGAGGGGCAGAGAGAGAGGGAGACACAGAATCGGAAACAGGCTCCAGGCTCTGAGCCATCAGCCCAGAGCCTGACGCGGGGCTCGAACTCCCGGACCGCGAGATCGTGACCTGGCTGAAGTCGGACGCTTAACCGACTGCGCCACCCAGGCGCCCCTCATTTGTTTTTCTTAATGTGAGTTTTTATTTCTAGTTTTATTGTCTCTTAATTTGCTTTTGTATTATTTTCTCCTTATTGTATTTCCAAACATGTTTTCTCTAGTCTTAAACATTGTAAACCTAGTTATTTTATAATTATAAATTCTGATAATTGTTCTATCTCAAGTCTTTGTGAGTTGTTTATAGTTGTCTTTTATTTCTGTGGATTCTTAGTCCTTACATGCCATTCCCTGTGCCATTTGGGTGATATGTAAATGTAGGTCACAAATCTACATGAAAGCTGTTTTACACTTAATCTTTGTTCTAAAGATAGAGCCCTTTGGGGGTGCCTAGGTGGCTCAGTCAGTTAAGCATCCGACTTCAGCTCAGGTCATGATTTCACAGTTTGAAGGTTAGAACCTTGCATAGGGCTCTGTGCTGACAGCTCAGAGCCTGGAGCCTGCTTCGGATTCTGTGTCTCCCTCTCTCTCTGTTCCTGCCCCGCTCATGCTCTGTCTCTCTCCTTCAAAAAAAAATAAAAACATTAAAAATTAAAAAAACAAAAGATATAGCACTTTGGAAGTCATATCAGACCTTGGCTAGCTTGAAGAGGGTTTTTTTTTAAATATGAAATTTATTGTCAAATTGGTTTCCATACAACACCCAGTGCTCATCCCAACAGGTGCCCTCCTTAATGCCCATCACCCACCCCCTTCTCCTTCCCACACCCCATCAACCCTCAGTTTATTCTCAGTTTTTAGAGTCTCTTATGGTTTGGCTCTCTCTCTCTCTCTAACTTTTTTTTTTTCCTTCCCCTCCCTCATGGTCTTCTGTTAAGTTTCTCAGGATCCACATTAAGAGTGAAAATATATGGTATCTGTCTTTCTCTGTATGACTTATTTCACTTAGCATAACACTCTCCAGTTCCATCCATGTTGCTACAAAAGGCAATATTTTATTTTTTCTCATTGCCAAGTAGTATTCCATTGTGAGATACCACCTCACTCCAGTCAGAGTAGCTAAAATGAACAAATCAGAAGACTATGGATGCTGGACAGGATGTGGATAAACGGGAACCCTCTTGCACTGTTGGTGGGAATGCAAACTGGTGCAGCCACTCTGGAAAACAGTGTGGAGGTACCTCAAAAAATTAAAAATAGATCTACCCTATGACCCAGCAATATCACTGCTAGGAATTTACCCAACGGATACTGGAGTGCTGATGCATAGGGGTGCTTGTCCCAATGTTTATAGCAGCAATTTCAACAATAGCTAAATATTGGAAGGAGCCTAAATGTCCATCAACTGATGAATGGATAAAGAAATTGAAGAGGGTTATTACCATGCACTAGCTTTAGCTTTTGTACTCCTTCAGTACAAACCTGTCAAAACCCATTTTGCAAATGCCCTCAAGGCAAGAGTGGCTTAAAAAACCTGGCTTCCTCTGTTCAGCTTTTAGATTTGGACAAAACCAGGCCACTTGTTAGCTCTTTGATTCTTCTAACATCATTTTTTTTTTCTTTTTCTTCTTTTTTTCAGTTGGCTTCAGTGAGATAATTGGTTCAAATTGTCTAGACCACCTTTACCAGAAGTTAAAGTCTACTTTTCTATTATTAATCCTTCTTTTTTTCTCCCTTCTTTCTTCTCTCCCTTCCTTCTTCCTACCCTTTCTTTCTTTTCTCCTCTAGCTCTTTATTCTTTTATCCTTCCTTCTATTTTCAGATATTACTAATTAAGCCTGTATTATTCTCAGTCACTTCTTGTGTTTTTGTTTATATTTATCTGACATATATATATGTATTAATTTTTTAAATGTTTATTTTTGACAGATAAATGTTTATATTTATCTGACATATATATATATATTAATTTTTTAAATGTTTATTTATTTTTGACAGAGAGTGGGGGAGGAGCAGAGAGAGAGGGAGACATAAAATCTGAGCCAGTCTCCAGGCTCTGAGCTGTCAGCACAGAGCCCGATACAGGGCCCCAACTCATGAACCATGGGATCATAACCTGAGCTGAAGTCGGACGCTCAACTGACTGAGCTACCCAGGCACTCCTCTGACACATATATTTATAATTTCTTTTATTTTCAACAGTTTTGTGATTTTGTGTTTGCTATTGTAAGTGGCATATGGACAGTTATTCTTTTTATAATTTGTTTATGTTGTCTTTTTTTTTTTTTTCCAGGAATGAGAGAGTGCAGGGGAGAGGAGCAGAGGGAAAGAGTGAAAATCTTAAGCAGGCTCCATGCTCAGTGTGGAGCCTGATGCAGGACTCATTCCCACAACCCTAGGATCATGACCTGAGTTGAAATCAAGAGTCGAAGGCTCAACTGACTGCACTACTCAGACTCTCCTGGATGGTTATTCTTTAACCCAGTGTGAAAATATTTTTCTTTAAAAGGTTTATAATTGTATATTTAATATCATAATATTCTGCTGATTTTAGAGACAGTGTTCTTCATTTCTTAGTTATGTGTCCTTGTGAAAATTACCCCCTGTACTTTTATTTTTTCATCTCATTAATAAATATAATGAAAGATTTTCTTCATAGGGTTGCTTTGGGAATTAAAATAATCTTTTCAAATATTGTAACTTCAGTGTTTGGAAGACCAGCGTGTATCTATTATTATAGTTATCACTTTTATTAAGAAAGATTAACCCACTTATATTTATGTAATGATGATTTCCTTATTTTATATCTTTAAAATATTTTTGTTATTTTCTTTTTTTCATTTTGAGTTTAATATATATATGTATATTGATTTATAGGAATAAATTCTGAATTAAAGTCTACCAGTGGATTACATGTAGCAAATTAAAAATGTATATAAAGAAGTAGAGTGAGAAATTTCCATCTTTGTTTCCTGACCACTAAATTCCTCTTTCCAAAGGCAAAGTAATTTTTCAGTTTTCTGAGTATCATTCAATACATTACTTTATGCATTTTCAATTATACATATATTACAGTTATTATAGTATATATAATATATATTTCAATTATATATAATTTTAAGTATATATAGTTTTTCCTTCTTTCCTTTCTTTTAATAAATAATCCCATAGTGTATACATTCTTCCACTTCATTTAAGCATATGTTATAATTTCTGACTCTTGATTTGAGTCAGGTCATGATTTCATGGTTTGTTAGTTCAAGCCTCACGTCAGGCTTCCAGCTGACAATAGAGACTGCTTGGGATTCTCTATTTCTCCCTTTCTCTCTGCCCCCCCTCCACTCCCTCTCTCTCTCTCAAAATAAATAAGTAAACTTAAAAAAATTTGTTTCATATTGACATAAAAGAACATCTTTATATCATTTTTTATGAATTCCCTTAATTCTATCAGAGGAACAGAGCATAATTTATTTGTTTGCTTATTTAAAGACATTTAGGTTGATTTCAACCTTCTGTTTACACAAACTATGTTACAGTAAGTAATTTTGTACATTTGATATTTTTCATATATGTGAACCAATTTTAGGTAAAATCCTTACAAGTGAAACTATTGTGTCAAAGGATATTCATTTATAATTTTGATTGAATTTGTGAAATTGCTGTTTATAGAGATTATATTAATCTTTACAGCTACTAGCAATGCATATATGTATGCTGTTTCTCCACAATGTTGCTAATATAGTATTATTAAGTACTTTAATCATTGACAGTCTGAGGTGAAAAGTTGCAATTGAGTGTAATTTTACTTAAACTTATGTTTGTTGGGGCGCCTGGGTGGCTCAGTTGGTTAAGTGACTTGACTTCAGCTCAGGTCACTATCTCGCAGTTTGTGGAGTTGAGCCCTGCGTCAGGCTCTGTGCTGACAGCTCAGAGGCTGGAACCTGCTTAGGATTCTGTGTCTCCCTCTCTCTCTGCCCCTTCCCTGCTTGCACTCTTTTCTCAAAAATAAATAAAAATTAAAAAGTATTAAAAAATAAACTCATGTTTCTTGATGTCAAAAAATGAAGGAAACAATAACTTGACTCTCTTTTTACACAAGCTAAAATTCATACAAAAATTTGTTTGCCCTCTTTACCACTAAGATCATTAATTCAAATATCCCACCCGTGTTTATTCAATATGCCTGTTGTTTGAGTTTACAGGGACCTATAGTCCTTTAATCATTCTGTTGTCTATTACCCATCAGCCTCTTCCTGTCCATACTTTCCTCCTTGTCTAGCTTAGAAACTTCACACATTAACTTCATTACTCACCTGCCATATTGTGCTTCTTCTACTATACCCATGTGACAAAATCACAACCACTGTTTGGCCAATTGTTCATCTCCACATGAGCACTTGGCAACCTTGACACTATTGGGGAAAATCACACAACAGGCCACCGTTGTCACATTATCAGACATGGTTCTTCTGTCCTATCTAGATCCTCAAAAAATCTTTCATTTTTAATGATTTCAAATGTTTTTCAGGCCTCCAACACTTCTCACTAATACTTCTCATTTTCCATAAAAGACTCTACATTCCACCCCTCAGAAAAAAATAAAAGATAAAGAAAAAAAAGAAAAACTTTCATTCTGCAAGTTCCTCAGTTTTATACTGTCAAGTCTATGCTGACCTCATACATATACTTTCCATTTCCATTCCAATAGAAAGGAGACACATTCAATGTCTCTTTTTAAGAGACTAGCATCTATTGTAAGATCCATTTCTTTACTTTTGTTCTTAATCATATGTATTCTTGCCCTTTCAAGGAAATTGCACTACTATTTTCTTTGTCTAGTCAACTACTCTCTGTATTGTTCATTTACATCAACATTTCAATATAGATTGATAATTCTTTTTTAAGTAACAAAGGAATTGCTTCTCTTAATGCCCTATTACACTCCAGCAGTTGAAAATTTTTGAGTTTTTAACTATTCTGTTTATACTTGTGTATTTGCTTTCTTTCCCACTTCATCCACAGTCTACTCCAATTTTACCACTTCCCATGTTTTCATGGCAACTTCTCTTCCAAGTTTGCAACAACTTCCTTGTACTAATTGAAAGAATACTCTTTCTGCTTTTATCTTACTTGACCTCAATTGCATTTGACACTGTTGATCATTTCTCCCTATTTGAAAAATTTTCTCTTGATACCCATTCTTCTGGTATTCCTCCCTCCTTCCAGAACATTCTTTCTAAGTTCTACTTTTCCTCCCCACTTTCTCTGGTCATTCCTTAAGCACATAGATTCTCCCCAGCAGTCTTCCCTAGGCCCTTCTATCTTCTCATACTTTACTCCTGAGTTATATGGGAAGGCAGATCAACCCATCCTAAACTAAACTCTTGTTTCATCTACCCTCCTCCTCAATGTTTTCTATCTCAATAATAATAATAATAGTGATAATTTTAAAAAACCCACTAAACACGTAAGCTCAAGTCAGAATCTTAGTAAGCACCAACAAATTCTTACAAATTTTACCTCTAAAATATCTTTTAAATCTATTTATTTATATGTACCCATCCTGTCTTCATCACTGTCTTCTCTTTATCTGGACTACTGAAATAACCTCACATGTAATCTCTCTTTGGTCATTCATGCCTATCTACATCTATGTTCCTTTTATAAACCAGAATGATTTCTGTAACTTGGTCGCTAACTTCATCATGTAACTTGCCTGCTTAAAAATGCTTCAATAACGCCTCATTTTCCCATGGAATTGATGAGGGAGCATAAGGCAAGATGAGGATCAAGCACAAGCTATCATTTTGTTCTCTCCTTCCTCTTCCACCTGTACACATATGTGGGATATGTATGACATTCCTCAGGCACTCCTGGCTGCCAAAGGACAAAGGAAAGTACAGAAAACATATGGTTAAATTGATCGAGGCTCCATCACTTTACAAATATCTTAGTAAATTAAGAAAAATTAAACTTATCAATAGCCTAATCTCCAGAAACCTGTAAACTCAGTTTTTTGGAGCCCCAGCATCACCTCTCATAGTGATACGGGGAACAAAGGCAAGAAGGAAATAGCACGTAAAATTAAATTTCCTTATAACCCGCAGACTATGTTAAAACATTTTGAACATGATTCTGATGAGGATTTTGGGTGATGGTGGGGTTTGCAGTGCTGGGATCTGATGTCCAATAAAGAATTCTTGAAAATGTCTTAGGGGCAAAAACGGTGATTTTATTAAGGCACAGGGATAGGACCCTTGGGCAGAAAGAGCTGCACTGGGATTATGAAGAGCAGCTGGTTATATACTATGGAGTTTGGGAAAGTAAAGTCAAGGAGAAGTTTTCAAAGAGATTTTCATATGCTAAAGAAGATTCATAGGATATTGGAGGTCTAGCTATTGTCAAGCTAAGGTTGTTTTCCCTCTAGCAAAGTATTAACATTAAGACAGTTGGAATTCCTGGAGAAATGTTTCACTTTGCCAACCTCAAGTATTTGTCAATGGTTTGCAGGTTATAAGGAAATTTAATATTACCTGCCATTTCTTTCTTGCTTTTGTTTCCCGTATCACTATGGAGGGGTTATGTTGGGGCTCCAAAAAACTGAGTCTACAGGTTTCTGGAGATAAGGCTATTGTTAAGATTGCCTTTTTCTTGTAATTTACTAAGATATTTGTAAACTGATGGAGACCCATGTCCTGTAAGACTGCGATTTGTATCAGTTAACCATTTGTTTTCTTCATTCTTGGGCAGCCAGGTGTGCCTGAAGAATATCACACATATCCCACCTGGGGGAAGGGGTGTGCTACCTTGTAATTTGCCTTCAGCCTGCCTTATGCTCCTTCATCATTATCAAGGTTCAGTAGGGTCTCTTGGATAAATTTTCATTTAATTCTGTGACTATGGTTAATTGCCAGATTTCAGAAATGGTTCATTTTAGATGTTTTGGCTGTATTTTTATTGTTTTAGAGTAGTTCATTGAGGTCTTTGTTCTGACATTATGGAAGCTGATTTACTCATATTTTTAATGTTTGGTTATCTGACTAGGTTCTAAGTTTCCTTCCTCCCTTTATCCCTTCATCCCTCCCTCCCTCCTTGAGTGCCTGTCAGAAATACAATGTTTACCATATGGCAGGAGTTAATTTAAGTGCCAAGAGAATACTAGTGAAAATACCTAACCAGGTCATTGGCCATTATATTGTTTACTGTTTTATCACCTCTATGGAACATAAAGCATTGTCATACAGTAGGTGTTAAATAAGTAACTGGTGAAGATACAACGAGCTCAATATCTCAGGTCCTTTTACAATCCTTTTCTGCTGGCAACCAGTCACCTCAGGATGCAATGAGCTGCCATCTCCCTCTAATTGTTGAAATGCTATTCAAGAGCTGTGGATCTTGATGAATGTAAAGAGAGGTGTTATGGGGGTTAAAGGATGGTGAGACCACCTTGGCTGGTTTAGAATATCCTTCTCATGCGTTATGCTTTTTTCTCTTTCTTTTTTTTCTTGACCAAGCAGCCTTATATCTATAAGAAAGGCCCAGATGGTTCAGGCAATCACTAGGTAAGATAATGCCAAAGAATATAGTAAAAGGTAGGACAAGTAAAACTTAGTCTGAAAACTCCTTCTCAATCCATCCTCAAAGTTAATGGATATTTTATCAAACAAGAGAATATTACTAGATTTAGTACTTTGATATCTATTTTTGACTATTTTAAAGAGAATCTTAAGAAATGCATTGTCTAGTCACTATGTTAAGCTGAGGCTTTTTAAGTGGTTTTTAAATTTTTTTTAACGTTTATTTATTATTGAGAGACAGAGCATGAGCATGAGTATGGGAGGGTCAGAGAGAAGGGGAGACACAGAATCCAAAGCAGGCTCCAGTCTCCAAGCTGTCAGCACAGAGCCCGGTGTAAGGCTCAAACTCACAAACAGTGAGATCATGACCTGAGCCGAAGTCGGACCTTAGCCGACTGAGACACCCAGGCGCCTCAATTTTAAGTGGTTTCTTTTTAATTTAATGTTGCCAAACTCACAAGTCAATGAATAAAACTGAGGTTATGTTAAATATTTATACCTATCTTTTTTTTTTAATTCAGAGAAAAACAAACACACAAAATTAAAAAAATCCATAATTCTTCTTCTTTGAAACCACCTAAAGGGAGGACCACTCATCTCCTCTGCTTTTGCCAATTTCCCTCCTCAGCAATAACTGGTATTAACTATTTGTTGTATACCATTTCTTATTTTTCTCTTTATTTATACACAGACCCTTTTATTTTTCTTTTGATATAACTGAAATCATAACATTTAAATCTAACATTTGCATTTTGTAACTTTATATCTTAGAGATATATTTCCATTTAGTAATATTAGACTAGATTATTATTTTTAATGATGGCATACAATTATTCACAGGGTTGCATTATAATTTACTCAAACACATTCATTAGTGGACAATTTTGTTTTCCTTTTTAATGTTGCTGTGAATGTCTTTTTACATATAACTTTCCCCAAGTTTTTACATTTTCATGGACAGTAACTATCTTCATGGATCTACTTGTCTCTACTTTAAATCTTCATAACTAATTGGACCATTCAGAGAGTTTTGTAAGAACAAAGGATTGATCTACTCCAAGGGCACACCCAAATCTTCAGTATAAAAATTGATGTGGGAAACAAAGGCAGAAGGAAATGGCAGGTAAAATTAAATTTCCTTATAACCTGCAGACCATTGACAAATACTTGAGGCTGATAGAGTAAAACATTTCTCCAGGAATTTCCTACTGTCTTAATGTTAATGCTTTGCTTGAGGGAAAAACAACCTTAGCTTGAAAATAGCTAGGGCTTCAGTATCCTGTGAATCTTCTTTAGCATGTGAAAATCGCTTTGGAAATTTCCCTTTGACTTTACCTCCTCCAACTCCCAAGTGTATAACCAGTCTCTCCACAGGGTCCTGGGCAGCTCTTTCTACCCAAGGATCCTGTCCCTGTGCTTTAATAAAATCACATTTTGCACCAAAGAAGTCTTTAAGAATTCATTCTTGGCTGTCAGCTCTGAACCCTACCATCATTCCAAATTCCCATCAAAAATGTGCTTCACAAACGCATTTGACAAGGCAGTTCTCTAGGGTTTTTGTTTTTACTGTCATTTGATTAGTTGCTTGTTTGCTTTCTGATTTCTAATCTCACCATGAAATTAGGGCCAAGTTTCAGATGTGGATCAAGCTCAGGTCACCATGCACTGCCGGTTTTTCCAGCAGGCTCTGTAAGAAAACACCTGAGAACTTGAAGTAAGAAAGAAATCCCAGGAAAATATCTACTTCCCATTTCCAAATCTTGTTTCAGGGATCTCTACTTGGTGAAGAGAGTCTTGTTACATTTTTAGTTAGCATTTTCACTTTGAAGTAGAGTTGGATAACCAGGTGGAAATGTTCAGTGACATTGTTTTAAATGCAGGTGGAGGATTTGAGATTTTAGGAAGGTCATGTCTTAAAATTTGAGAGACAAGATTATTGCACAGGTGACAATTTTAGTTTTAAAACTACACTACCTTATGCAGGAAAAATGGTAGAATATGATGTTTTATCTCAGTAATCCTGTTAGGGAAAAATCTGTTATAAGATGGCCAACAGGACTGATAGGGAAATTCCTGTCCCTGACCAAAGACTCCCCTTCTGGGTTCTTCTTTCCACCCTGCTTGCCACATGCACCAAATTACTACTAATGAGGAATGCAGAAGTAACAGACAAAATTGTCCCCCATGCTTGTGCTCAGGGCTCAGACATTTGGAAAGATTGTCTCCTCTGAGCCCACTGGTGTAAAATAAAACTCCAATCCACCAAGATCTCTGAGTGCTGCCTGGTTCTTCCTCTGGGTGATCCAGACCAGTTTCCATAACATTTGGTTCCCTGACCAGGAAACCCAACCCCGCTGACTCGTTGTTGTCACTGGTTTGGGAAAACTATGAGGCGGTGATGGAATGAGGAATCATGCTCGGTCTCCTCAGGCTGGCCCCACTCCGCCATTCCCACTAGACTAGAGGAGACTTGGCAGGTGAGGACCTTGACCCGACATTAGATACTGGTAAGGCCTGGAGCCCCAATTCAGTCTGGCCCACCCATAGGGGTGGAAGGGGGAGCCTGCTCTTCCCTAGAGACCTCAGACATTGCACAGGTAGGAATCCTGTGAGAGGGAATGTAAAACCTCTGGTTTATATGTGAGTGTGAATGTGCAACTCAGTCTGGCTTGCTTGCTGAGTTTGATTCTGTGGCACCATGGGCAGGCACCATGGGCACATCCCCAAAAGCCCACGAAGTCTGAGTGGGTCCATCTGTGATTCCGTGGTGAACAGCATACAGTCTATGGTGGCATCAGAATAGTTTCTGATTGTAAGTCACAAGGCTGAGACCACTATGGCTAAGTATCACCTAAGTTCCTTTGGGACATGGCCAGATGGCATCTGACTGGTCTCTTCATTAGAGGGGGCACTCCTACCCCTCTGTATGTCTTTGTGACTCTGTCTCATGGGAATATTATGGGGTCGGGGGAGAGCAAAGAAGGGGTTTTGGAGAGACTATAAAATTAAGATAACCCCCGGCAAGTTAAGAGCCCTATATGAGTTAGAACCATTTTTTGTGTAGGATGGCCCTCAGAGGGACCTCAGATGTCCCAACGGTCCACCTGCACTGGCATCTTGTCGCCAGAGACCCAGGTTACCCTGATCAGTTCCTGTATATTGGCTCCTGGTTAGAGATTGCCCAAACTCTTCCCCCTTCAGCACGATTTACCTGCAACAAACAGGGACAAGCTAGGGTCTTAGTCGCCTCCACAAAGTGGCCCAAGGAAGGTCAACAGAAGTCCTGACCTCCACAAATTCTTACCGGTGATCCAGAGGAAGAACTGATCTTGCCCCAGCCATATGAACCCCCAGGTTCCTGATACTCCACCACCTTCAGTCTCCCCACCACTTCCGGACTTGGCAGATCTTCTGTCCCCCAGACCAGTGGCAGTTTGCACCCTTGGTCAGGTGCAGGTGCTCTCCAGATGCCGGTCCACATCTGCTGGTATCAAGAGGCTCTCCTCCAGGGGATTCAAGCAGGGGCTAAGAAGCTCATGAATATGCCCAGCAGCAAGGGAAATCCCTCAGGGATTATTATGAGAAGCTATGTGAGGTTTACTGCATTACACCCTGTTTGATCCTGAGGCATAAGTGAGCCATCAAAAGGGGGGAGGCCCAGAATCTCTTTAGCAAGGTGTCATTGTGCCTACTGCAAGGAGAAAGGACAATAAAAAAATAAACGTCCCAACCAGGGAAAGTCCCAGAAACCCAACCTATATGCACAAGAACCTTTAAAAAAACCTCATAAGGGGGCGCCTGGGTGGCTCAGTCGGTTGAGCATTGGACTTTGGCTCAGGTCATGATCTTATGGTCTGTGAGTTGGAGCCCTACGTCAGGTTCTGTGCTGACAGCTCAGAGCCTGGAGCCTGCTTCAGATTCTGTCTCCCTCTCTTTCTGCCCCTCCCCTGCCCATGCTCTGTCTCTCTGTCAAAAATAAATAAACACTTAAAAAAATAAAAATAAAAGACCTCATAGGCTTAACAGGAATTGATTCAGATTGAAGGGGACAAGGCTCACTTCTTCTTGGCCCCCATGAGCCCATGGTCAAAATAAAAGTAGGGGGCCAAACTATGACTTTTATGTGAACTCAAGAGCCATATGGTATGTCATAAGTTCCTCTACCTACCTGAGTGTCCTATCCCTCTCCTTGGCCAGGATATACTCTCAAAGCTGGGGGCCCAAATAAACTTTGACATAACAGGATGCACCAGCCTCCAATTAAATAAAAAAATGGAGGCTATTCTGTGCCCTTGCCCAACTGAGCAGCCTGCCCAAATTCAGGACTGCCATCCCCACTATACGGGCTGAGGACAACCCCCCTCCCCCAGACTTGCCCACAACCAGCCCCCCGTCATTGTAGAGTTAATCCCAGGGGCTCAACCGCAGACACAGTGGCAATACCCCGTCCCCACAAGAGGCAAGGGCAGGCATCCAAGAAAGCAGGCATTCTGGTTGAATGCCAATCACCCTAGAACACCTCACTCTTTCCAGTCAAGAAAATGGGAGCAGGGTATTGACCAGTTCGAGCCTTGCACCTGGTGGTCCTGAACCCATACACACTCCTTAGCCAGATCCCAAGCTCTGCCAGCTGGTTTCCTCCACTTGGCCCCCCAGAGCCAACCCTTGTTTGACTTCAAATGGATGGAACCAGACACAGAGCATCAGATGCAACTGACTTGGACATGCTTCCCACAGGGGTTTAAAAACTCACCTACCCTCTTTGGAGAGACATTGGTTGGAGACCTCACCAGCTTCTAAGGGAGGCCACCTTCTCCAGTATGTAGATGACCTCCTCTTTGCTAGCTATACCTGAGAAAATTGTACAGAGGGCACAAGGGCCCTCCTTTAACTCCTGTCAGACTCAGGGTATTGGGTCTCATGGAAAAAGGCACAGATCTGCCAACAGCAAGTCCAATACTTAGGCTTCCTCCTCACCCAAGGATAAAGAGCACTAGGGCTGGAGAGAAAAAAGGTCATTGCCTCCCTACCCCAATCCCAAACTGAGAGGGACTATGAGAGCTCCCGAGGGCTGCAGGGTTCTGTCACATTTGGGTTCCTGGATTCTCAGCCATAGCAAGAACCTTTTGCAATCTATTGGACTGCAGAATGATCACCTGGACTGAAGAAGCAAGGGCCACTTTCACAGAAATAAAGTTGGCTCTGGGGCGAGTCCTAGCTCTGGGCTTACCTGACATAGAAAAACCCTTTAACCTCTTTGTACATGAAAAAGATAAAATAGCCCTCAGAGTCCTCACTCAGACCATAGGGCCCTGGCAACAGCCAATAGCCTACTCATCAAAAAAGCTTGATTCTGTGGCTGCAGGATGGCCACCATGTTTTAGGGCACTAGAGGCCACAGTCCTGCTCTTCAAGGAGGCAGACAAACTTACACTAGGACAAAAACTTAATGTCAAGGTCCCACATGTGGTCATGTCCCTCATGAACACACAGGGATATCGTTTCCTCTCCAGCTCTCGGCTGACACAATATCAAGGGCTTCTCTGTGAAAACCCAAGGGTCACTCTTGAAACAGTAAGGACATTAAGTTCAGCCACTTTCCTCCCCATGGAAGAAGGGGAACCTGACCATGACTGTTTCGAAGTAATGGATGAAATCTATGTCAGTTGCCCAGACCTCTGAGACCAGGCTACAAAAAACCCAGAGATCACCCTGTTCAGCCACAGGAACAGCTATTTACAAGAGGGCACCCAAAAAGCAGAATACACGGTAACCACAACTACCGAAGTTTTAGAAGCCAAGGCATTACCAGAAGGATGGTCAGCACAACGAGCTGAACTATACACCCTAACCCAATCCCTTATCCACAGCAAGGGCAAACGAGTCAACATCTACACTAACTCTCGGTATGCCTTTACTACTGTGCATGTACACAATGTCATCTATAAAGAAAGAAGCCTCCTTACTACTGCAGGAAAGACTATCAAAAACAAGGAAGAAATACTAGAACTCCTTGAAGCCATATGGCTGCCAGACAAGGTAGCTATCCTACACTGTAAGGGACATCAGAAATGACCCCATAACTCAAGGAAATCGCCTGGCCAACAAAAGAGCCAGAGCTGTTGCCTGTGATGACCCAGGGAAAACTCCCACCTATATCATGACCCTTGCACCCCCAAGGGAGACCCCTCTGCCCCTTTACACAAAAGAGGAAAGAAATTGGGTCTCAACCAAAGGGGGCACACTAAAAAAAAAAGGATGGTGGGTCATGCCAAACGGACACATATTTGTCCCATCATCTATGGGAAAACACCTTTGATCAGGTGGTGTCACCTGGTCAAAGGTGTTTTCCATGGGAAAACTGCACTAGAGGCCATCCTCATAAATAATTACTATACCAGCCAACTTCAGGCATTATGCCAGACCATCAGCGAACAATGTGTAATATGTGCCAAGAACAATGCCCAGTCTGCCCCATGGCCCCACCTGCATACAAAGGATGGGGGCCACCCCTTTTGAAGACTTGGAGGTGGACTTCACAGATATACTACCAAGAAAAGGATTCAGGTACCTCCTTGTAATATTCAGGATGGGTTTCAGCCTTCCCGAACAGGATGGAACAAAGTCGTGAGGTGGCCAAAGCTCTTCTATGGGACATTGTGCCTTGGTTTGGTCTGCCCTTAACCATACACAGTGACAATGGACCTGCATTTGTGGCAGACATCATACAAACCCTGACCAGGTCCCTCAACATTACCTGGAAACTGCATACTGCTTACCAGCCCCAGAGTTCAGGAAAGGTAGAACAGATGAATTGCACCCTCAAAGGACCTGGCTAAGTTCCACCAAGAAACTAATCTCCCATGGCCATATTTACTGCCATTGGCCCTCTTGCGTGCCTGTTGCACACTGGGGCACTGGGATTCTCTTTCATCAAGTTAGTATATGGGCGGCCTCCCCCATGCATAGGAAAATTCCCAGGAGACCTACACCAAATTGGAGATAAGGAAATAAGAGAACAGCTTCAGACCTTGGGAACAGTCCTAAATAGATTACAAAGATACACCATAGGGAGGGCCCCAATTTCCTTAGGAAACCCTGTCCACCCCTTTTTTGCTAGGAGACTCCATATGGGTCAAAGACTGGAAAAAAGAACCTCTTAAACCACAGTGGACTGGGCCTCATATCATTATTCTAACAACTCCTACAGCCCTCAAAGTTTCAGGTATCACCCCATAGGTCCACTGCAGAGTTAAGAAGGCCAACTCTGAAGAGCCCTTTACTGGTGAAGTGACTCAGACCCCGTCAACTGCTTAAACTGATCCTCAAAAAGATTCTGGGATCTTCAGCCCCCGCTCCAGCCACACCCCAGAAGCTGGCTGGTCTATGCACAGGAGAAGCTTGAGGAATCACCCGTCCAATAAAATAATTAGACCGTCTTTACTCCTTGCCATCGGATTGGCAGAGGTTGCCCCAGAGAGTTGGGAAAACAGCAAGAGGTTCCTGTTCACACTCACCTTCCTCTTATGGATAAGATATTTTATTGGTATTGATTGCCTCTAATATGGGCCCCATTTGTAAGAGCAGGGCACCTTCAGTGGAAGAATCTGAGGGGTTTAAAAACTTAAAACTCTTTTGGTCTGCTGGCTTACCTGCCAGTAAGAAAGTTACTAATGCCATTTTGGGAAAGTGTTTGCACTGATGTATGTGCCTCAAGCTTCCAAAAAAAAAAAAAAAAAGAGAGAGAGATTAAATAATTCTCAGGATAAAAGTTGGTGTTTAGATTAACCTTCAGCCTTAAGGCCCAGGTTAAATGGGTGGTGTTTCTACTCATCCTCCTTGGAGCAGGAATTGCCATGGGGGTAAGGACTGGCATAAGAGGCTCTTCTGTGGGAATAATGAGTGGCCAACTCCCTAGTGTCTTTGCAGAGCCAAATAATTTCCCTGGCAGGAATTGCCCTCCATAACAGACAGGCACTTGACCTCCTCACTGCTGAGAAAGGGGGCACCGGCATCTTCCTTTGAGAAAAATGCTGTTACTTTGTAAACCAGCCAGGAATAGTCACAACCAAAGTCAGGGAACTAAGGGAAAAAAAAACCATAATAAATAAAGATGATGCCCTCTAAGACAGTCTAAATCTGCTCAAAGGCCCATCAAAGGGGGGAATGATAGGGAAAAATCTGTTATAAGATGGCTAACAGGACTGATAGGGAAATTCCTGTCCCTGACTGAAGACTCCCTTTCAGGATTCTTCCCACCCTCCTTGCTGCACATGTCAAATTACTACTACTGAGGAATGCAGAAATAACAGCAAGTGTCCCCTATGCTTGTGCTCGGGACTCACACCTTTGGAGGGATTGTCTCCTCTGAGCCCACCTGTATAAATTAAAACTCAGATCCACCAAGATCTCTGAATGCTGCTTGGATTTTCTGCCAGCAATCCAGTCTGGTTCCATAACAATCCCACTGGGATTGGACTTCTTTCTATGTTTTTTTGCTCACCCTTCAAATGGAGAGTGAGAAGTGCCTAGAAATACCTCTGGGGTGATTATTCACTAAAACCAGTGACTGATTGCTAAAAACAAACAAACAAACAAACAAACAAACAAAAAACATGAAGGCTCCAGTTTCTTTGATGCCTGTCAGAACAACATGTAATTTATATTCCTGAGTTCCCCTATAAGAACAGGATGAAATTCACCTCTGGGAGACTGCCTGCAATACATCTTTGCTTGACTTCCTTTTCCTTCCCTGTTGTTTTCACCCACTCCCTCACTAGTTTCTTCTGAAAGTACTTTCTTAATAAGTCACTTGCATACAATCGTTATCTCAGAATTTGCTTCTAAGGAAACTGGCTAAAGCAAGAACAAGTATTTTTTTAATCTATATTTCCTAATGTTAAACATATTAATATTAAATTATATATATATATCACTTATTTGTACTAATTTGTACATCTGCTCTCCTATTCTTACACATTTCTATGCTTCTGGGGCTGGAAGTTGCAAAATGTATTTCCCAGATTCTCTTGAGAAGGAAAGCTGGTAAACGCAGATAAAAAGGGCCAGCCAGATGTCCAAGATGGGATACTCCCCTTGTGTGGTTTTGACTTCTGCAATCTTGCTTGATTCTTGCATCAGCCAGAAGCTTGACTATACTGATCCTGCCCAACCCAGAAGCACATATGTATAAAAGATCAGTAAAATCCAAGCCAGATGCTCAGCCTTTGGAGGTGACTCCTCTGGGCCAGCACTGGTACAAAATAAACAGTATTTTCTGGTTGCCTGAGTGCATGTCGCTCGTCTTTCCTGGGTGCCAAGTATCTGTTGTAACATTTTTGGTGCATTGGCTAGGAAGCCAATAGCCATGCTGGCCCCTTGAGCCACCATTGTTGGAGGCCAGCAGAGAGGCCACTTACCATAGGCCCCTGCAATGGAAAGGAAGGCATGTGGCCAGTTATTTAACTGAACCCTGACCCTGGCCGGGCCTGACAATAGTTGGCCACCACTGCACTGGAACAGACTCCAGGGGGAATCAAAAAATTCTGCCAGGACAGTACATCAGATCAGGTAAGTGTCCCCAGGGGCCCAGGACCAAATTCAGGCTCACCCTAGAGTCAGAAGGGGATCTTGATCACCTCCCAGGTGACATCACCACATAGGACAGGGAAATCTTGGGTGGAAGTCTGAAATCTGTCTGAATGTGTGTGTGAGTGCCTCTGCTCCACTGTTTTGGCTAAGGAGCCTGAGTGAGTCCTAGCCTGTGATTCTGTGATGAGCCCATATAACTTAAGGCAGAATCAGGTCTACAGAGACCTGATCTGAGTCAGGGGGTTATCCTGACCTGAGGGCAGTGGCCAGGAGGACAAAACAACCTCTTCCCTCATGTTTTTCCTATAACACCATACACTTGGAGGGACCCCATCTAGGATACCAGGATGGGGGTAATTCCTCAAAAACCAACTGTTAGAGCTATCTCTGGTCAGTCTACCCCAGAACAGGGACTTTAAGGAATATTCCCAAGCAGAGCAGCTGCCAAAACTCCCTTTGTTTCAGGAAAATTCTCTGTCTTCTCTGGTCTCACATGGACTGCATATTTCCACTTGTTGGTGGAAGGGGGAAAAAAAAACCATGGCGTCTGCTCCTCTGTCTGAGCTGAGAAGATTTAAAACCAGGAACTCTCTTTCTCTACCTCCTGGAGGCATCTCTCTCTTCTGCCTCCCTTTCTCCCACCTTCTGTTTGTGTTTCTGCACCACCTGGGGTGCAGCCTGAATAATTGGTCTCAATGCCTCAGGCACCATCAGCTCCTCCCACACTTAAGGTCAAGGAGCCAAAAGCACCACTTAGACTGCCCACTTCATATTTCCCCATCAGGATCCCAGGTAAAAATTGACTAGGGGGAACAGAGTGTCTTTTAAGCAGATGCAGGTGAGACATATTTGATGTTTAAGCTAATTTAAGTTTGTTGGTCTAAGGTAGACCTCTCTATCAACATTAAATATGAAACTTATTCTACCTAGATTTGCTGAAGGTCAAATAAGCTCATGTTATCTCTGTTCCAATTTGTTAGCAAAAGGATGACCTTAAAGTAATGGCTAACTTTGTCTGTCTCATGGTTTTCATGGGTAATTGTTAATATTGCTTTCAAAGTCTTGAGTTACCTAAAATATTAAATTTTTGCTTGCATGAGAAATTGAGATTGAATTCATTGGATATGTAATGAGATAAAAGGCTAAAGCACTAATAACTAGATTTAGGTTTGTGTTTCTGACTTGTTGCAGAGAACTACGGATATTTGGATCTGTGGGAACCATGCTTTATGCTTAATGGATTCATAAGTTTGCCATCTAAAAAAAAATTCTGATGTAACATAGAGTTAACAATTGGTTACTACTTAGTTTTCACTGGAGACTAAGGTTTCTAAGAGTTAAAATTCTATTAAATGTAGTTAAAACTGATGGAAATAAAGAAAGCAACTCTGTATGTAAAAAAGTAGATATGTAAAAAAGATATAAGAAATGGAAATACATTTTTGTCGAAGGTTAAAGAAAGTAATTTTGTCCTAAATGATACTGTTTATTTGGAGACAAATAGGTTGGGACAAAATCTAAATGCAAAGGAAAGTTATAGAAGGTTAATGAAGGGAAATCTTTAGAAAGAAATTTTATATGTACTCAGGATGGACTAAGGTTCAAATGAATGGATTTTAAACGTACACTGGTTTAAGATTAAAATTCCTCCTGCTTTGATTCAAAGGCTGGGAAAATGATGGCAATACCCTTTGTGCCAGCCTCCAAGTCCTCCACATTTGTGTTTTTCCTATTTAGCTTATGCCATTATGAGGGATGGATGATATATGAAGGGCTTTTACTGAGATACATGGGAGCTGTTTTATAAACTTACCCCATTGTGTGCCAAAAATGGATATCCACATGGCTGGAACATATTTATGTGGGCGTTGTTGAAAAAGACAGGGGAATAGACCTTGGCTTTGGTCCTTTAATCCCCTTTTTCCTACTTAAAGGTTGATGATCAATACGTAAGTTACTGTTGGGCCAAAATAAAATTAGTGCATCCTACAACAACCAGGGAAGTCTTGTTTGGTCACAGTCCATACCTCCAAGGTCCTGAAGGCAGGAAATGGAATGGTAGGAGAAATCAGGGAAGACCACATCAGCTCTCAGAGTTAGGGTAAGCCTGGGTAAGAGTGACTGCTCCTAGCACCTCATGAGACTGACAAGGCTTTTGGCTGCCAGTCACATAGCCAGCCAAAACAGGGGACCAGGAGATGAGGTTTCTCCTGGCCAGCTATAGGAAATTGAGATAAGGGACACCTTTCTCCCTTTTTCTATAGATGGGTAATTCCCCAACCAAGGCCATTACTCCTTTGGAATGCATTATGACTCATTTTCTTTTGCACAAAGGCTTGGCCCCAAAACAAAAGAGGAGGAAATCTGGCTGCCAGAAGGAAATATCAATTATAATAGTATCCTGCAATTGGACTTGTTGTGTAAATGTGAGGGGAAATGGAGAGAAATCCCCTATGTTCAGTGTTTTGGGGCCTTAAGAAAAAATTGAGATACATGTAAGCAATGTAAGGTGGATCCTGATTTAATGGCAACCCTTTCTGAAGACCAGCAATCAGGAGGGGAAACAGTTAAGTGCTCCTTACCTGTATCCAAAGCAGATCTAGAGAAGGAGGAAAGAAGTCTTCCACCTCAACCTCCTCTTCTTCATGTCCTCAATCTATATTTAAAAACTGCAATTCTGCTCCCTGCTGCCCACCTTATCCAGGCCCTCCCTATAATGTAATAGGCATGTTTCCCTTACAAGAAGCTAGAATGCCAGAAGGAGAAACCTTTACATTACAAGGTTTAAGACAAATAAAAGGAGATATAGGTAAATTTTCTGATTGGATAAGTATATAGAAGGCTTTTAGAATATTATGTATATTTTTGAGTTGACCCAAAAAGGTATAATGCTTTTGTTGAATCAGACTGTTAATGAGAAAGAAGAATGTGGGGTTCAGGCAGCAGCTAAGGGATATGGGGATGAGAAACTCATTAATTACCATGGGTACTGGAGGTCCTATAGGGAATTTCCAACTCCCTACTAGAGCCCAGGCAGTTCCACCCCGAGATCCTAATTGGGACTATGACCATCCCATTGGGGAATGGTATCGCTGACACTTCCAAGCTTGTGTTTTGAAAAAATTAAGGAAATCTAAGACTAAGCCCTAAAATTATGGTAAATTAGCCATTATTTTACAAACACAAAATGACAGTCTGATGGCCTTCCTGGAGAAGTTGAAGGAGGCTCTCATTAAATATAGGGCTATCTCCCATGACACCATAAGGCTAAGATGATTTTAAAGGACAAATTTGTCACTCAATCAGCCCTACATATTCAGAGGAAATGCAAAAATTGGCTGTTGGCCTGGAAGGAACCCTGGAGGAGCTCTTAGAAGCTGCCAATCGGGTATATTACAACCGAGATTAAAAATATATATACATAAATAAAATAAAATAAAATAAAATAAAATAAAATAAAATAAAATAAACAGGAAGGAGGCTTAAAAAATCTGAGCCCTTAGTCGTGACCTACCTACTATGTCAGACTAGACTTCCCAAGATCCTGGCACCAAATGCCACTTCTGTGGCCAATCAGGACACTAGAACTGAGACTACCCTCAGGACAACAGAGGTCAAAGCCCCATAAGCCATGCCCCTTGTTTGGAGACAATCACTGAATGCCCGTGGGGACCTCTATCTGTGAGGGCTTAGATAACCAGCATCCCTGGAGGGGATTGATGGGGCCTGGGGCTCTTCAGGGTGGCTCTCGGAAAGAACTTTCTATTGGAAGCCTGGAGCCTTGGGTACCTCTGGAAAATTCAGGTAACCAGAAAGCCAGTTCAATCCCTTCTTGATACCGGAGCCACTTTTTCTACCCTCCTTTTCACTCCAGGCCAACTATCCAAATGCCAGCATGACGATTAGAGGCATCTCCGGAAAACTTCTAATTTTTTTCTCTCAGATCCTGGGATGTATATAGAGAAAATTAATTTTTTTCTCATTCATTCCTCATAATGCCAGAGAGCCTTACTCCCCTGCTAGAAAGAGACATTATAACTAAATTAGAGACTATAGTGCTACTAACTCTAGGACAGATAAATATGTGAGTTTTTGGGAATTAGTATTATAGGCTGAGGATACTGTGGTTCAGAAAATAGATCACCTGGTATATCAATTATTCTGTCCCACCTAGTCTCCCAAGGAAATAAACTGGAATGTAACTAATGGAAACTGATCCCAACCATTGGGATGGTTACTAACAGAAGAGGCAATACCTAATTCCTGCTTAAATGTAACTGAATATATGCTGAAGAAAACATAGCCATGTTTATTGGCATCCTTTAAGTTCATGTCTCAAACAGGTACTTAATGCTGTCCCATAATTTTACCAAACTTTTGTAATGTGTTTGTTTTCCATGTTTCTAAAATGACTATTTCAATTTCTTTTCTCACTTTAGGCTTCCCACACCACTTTTTCCCCATTACTCTCAGCCGATGATCTTCCATTATATTTCACTGAAAAATTGAAGCAAACCCAACTGAACTCCATCTTTCCATTACCAATCTCCCTGAATCTCTACCTGTACTGTTTATCATCCCTTTCCTTACAGCATATGGAGTCTCAATGCTCCTATCAAAGATAAGTTTTTCATTTTTGCTGTGGATTCTATCTTCTCTAGGCTTTTTAAGAACTTTATTCCTTCCACTATCCTCCCTTATTTCTGTCTCTACTGAACCCCATAAGGACACATAGAAGAGCTGGTATTTCCTCCTTTGATCTTACATATATCTCCAGATAACACCCTTTTATCTTTATTTCCCTTTATTCTTTTTTTTTTTTAGCAGACTCTTAGAAAGGATGTCTGTAGTCATTGCTTTACTTTTTCCATGTTCCCTCCAAAATCTATTCTGATTAGGATTTTATCCTCTCTAACCCACTTAATCTACTCTTGTCAAAGTCATGGATTAGTATTTGAAGGAATTAGAAATTTCAATGTTTGGCAAAATTATTACTTCCCCATCCCCATCTATTTTAATCTCAGCAACTGTAATACTTCCTTCAAAATTCTCTCTTTGGCCTCCTTGGCAGGCTGCAGCACTAATGTGTTTTATCTTTTTTTTTTCTTTACCTTACTGATTGTTCTAAATTCTACTTCACTTGAGTTGCAGATGTTACTCTATGTCTTAGTTATGTTGTCCTTTCATTATCCATCTTCTACTTAGGTTATCTCTTGTGGCTTTTATTGACATTTATGTTTACACCCTTATATTTTTCTTCTCGCCCAAATGTCCCCCCTGAATTCCAGCCTTGTATGTCCAGTTCACTATTTGATGAGATCCAATGCTAGTAGGTGTTTCCAACTTATCACAGCTAACATAAAATGCTTGATTGCCATCACACTTCAAACCTATTGTTTTTAAAAAATTTTTTTTTCAACGTTTATTTATTTTTGGGACAGAGAGAGACAGAGCATGAACGGGGGAGGGGCAGAGAGAGAGGGAGACACAGAATCGGAAACAGGCTCCAGGCTCTGAGCCATCAGCCCAGAGCCCGACGCGGGCTCGAACTCACGGACCGCGAGATCGTGACCTGGCTGAAGTCGGACGCTTAACCGACTGCGCCACCCAGGCGCCCCATAAACCTATTGTTTTTTATGTTTATTTATTTATTTTGAGAGAGAGAAAGAGAGAGAGTATAAGCAGGGGAGGAAGAGAGGGAGAGAGAGAGAGAAAGAGAGAGAGAGAGAGAGAGAGAGAGAGAGAGAGAATGAGAATCGCAAGCAGGCTTCACACTGTCAGAGAAGAGCCTATGCGGGGCTCAATCTCATGAACCATGACCTGAGCCAAAATCAAGAGTCAAACACTTAACTGACTGAGACACCCAGGGTCCCCAAACCTACTGTTGTTGAAGTCCTTATCATTTGAGTAAACAGTGCTGCTATCTATCTAACTGCTCAAGCCCAAAATCTATGTTCCACTTGTCATCTCTTTATCATCATCAATTCAAGTCTTAGTCTCACTCCACAATATCCAACCTGTCATCAATCATTATTGTACAATCTCCAGAATGTATCTTGAACCCATCAATATCTCTCTTTTTCTTTTTTTTTTTTTTAATTTTTTTTTCAACGTTTATTTATTTTTTTGGGGACAGAGAGAGACAGAGCATGAATGGGGGAGGGGCAGAGAGAGAGGGAGACACAGAATCGGAAACAGGCTCCAGGCTCTGAGCCATCAGCCCAGAGCCCGACGCGGGGCTCGAACTCACGGACCGCGAGATCGTGACCTGGCTGAAGTCGGTCGCTTAACCGACTGCGCCACCCAGGCGCCCCAATATCTCTCTTTTTCTACTATACCCTGTTTCAAAACACCACCATCTCCTGCTTGGGCTACTTTATCAGTATCATAACAGATCTTCCTACTACATTCAACTTACAAAGGGCAAGAAAGGATCTTTTATTTTATTTTTTTTTAATTTTTACTTAAATTCCAGTTGTTTAATACATAGTGGAATACTGACTTCAGGAGTAGATTCAGCTTACATATAACTTACATATAACACCCAGTGCTCATCATAATAAGTGCCCTCTTTAATACCCATCACTCATTTAGCCCACCTCGTGCCTCTCTCTATTAACCTTCAGTTAGTTCTTTATCATCAAGACTCTCATTGGCTACTTCCCTCTCTCTCTTTTTTTCCTTCCCATGTGTTCATGTGTTTTTTTCTTAAATTCCACATTAGAGTGAAATCATATGGTATTTATCTTTTTCTGATTGACTTATATCACTTAGGATAATACACTCTAGCTCCATCCACATTGCAAATGGCAAGATTTCATTCTTTTTGATGGTGGAGTAATATTGCATTATATCTGTCTAATCTATCTATCTATTATCTATCTATCTATCTATCTATCTATCTATCTATCATCTATCACATCTCTTTATCCATTCATCAGCCGGTGGACATTTGGGCTCTCTCCATAATTTGGCTATTGTTGATAATGCTGTTATAAACATCAGGATGCATGTATCCCTTTGAATCTGTACTTTTGTATCCTTTGAGTAATAACTACTATAGCAATTGCTGGGTCCTAAGATAGTTCTATTTTAACTTCCTGAGAAAGTTCCATACTGTTTTCCACAGTGCTGCACCAGTTTATGTTCCCACCAATGTGCAAGAAGTTTCCACTTTCTCCACATCCTCTCCAACAGTAGTTGTTTCATGTGTTGCTATTTTTGGCATTCTGACTGTTGTGAGGTGGTATCTCATTGAAGTTTTGATTTGTATTTCCCTGATAATGAGTAATGTTGAGCATATTTCCATCTGTCTATTAGCCATCTGGATACCTTCTTTGGAAAAATGTTTATTCTTGTCTTCTGCCCATTTCTTAACTGGGTTGTTTGTTTTTTGGGTGTTGAATTTGATAAGTTATTTATAGATTTTGGATACTAACCCTTTATTAGATATGTCATTTGCAAATATCTTCTCCCATTCTATAGGCTATATTTTAACTTTGTTTATTGTTTGTTTCACTGAGCAGAAGTTTTTATCTTGCATTATATCTTGATGAAGTCCCAATAGTTCATTTATGTTTGTGTTTCCTTTGCCTCCAGAGATGTGACTAGTAAAAAGTTCCAACAGCTGAGATCAAAAAGGTTACTGCTTGTGTTCTCTTCCAGGAGTTCAATGGTTTCCTGTTTCACATTTAGGATCTAGTTCCATTCTTCTACACATCACTATCCAGTTTTCCCAACACCATTTGTTGAAGGGACTGTCTTTTTTCCCTTGGATATTCTTTCCTACTTTATCAAAGATGAGTTGACCATATAGTTGTGGGTCCATTTCTGGGTTCTCTATTTTGTTCCATTGATCTCTGTATCTGTTTTCATGCCAGTAACATACTGTTTTGATGACTACAGCTTTGTAATATAGCTTGAAGTCCAGAATCATGATGCCTCCAGTTTTGCTTTTCTTTCTCAGGATTGCTTTGGTTATTCAGGGTCTTTTGTAGTTTCATACAAATTTTAGGATTGTCTGTCATAGCTCTGTGAAAAATGCTGATGATATTTTGATTTGGATTGCATTAAATGTGTACGATGTTTTGGGTAATACAGATATTTCAACAACATTTGTTCTTCCAGTCCATGAGGATAGATCATTTTTCCATTTCTTTGTATCCTCTTCAATTTCTTTCATGAGTGTTCAATAGTTTTCAGAGTATAGATCTTTTATCTCTTTGGTTAGGTTTATTTCTTATGATTTTGGGTACAGGTGAAAATGGAATTAATTCCTTGATTTTTTTTCCTGCTGCTTCATTGGTGTATAGACACCAAGCAAATTTCTGTACATTGATTTTATATCCTGTGACTTTGCTGAATTCATGTATTAGTTCTAGCAATGTTTTGGTGGAGTCTTTTGGGTTTTCTACAGAAACTATATCATCTCCAAATAATGAAAGTTTGACTTCTTCCCTGCCGATTTAGATGCCTTTTATTTCTTTGTGTTGTCTGATTGTTGCAGCCAGGACTTCCAGTACTATGTTAAATAGCCATAATGAGAGTGGATATCCTTGTCTTGTTCCTGACTGTAGAGGAAAAGCTCTCAGTTTTTCCACATTGAGGATGATATTAGCTGTAGGTCTTTTTTATATGGCCTTTATGATATTGAGGTATGTTCCATCTATCCCTACTTCATTGAAGGTTTTTATCAAGAATGGGTGCTGTATTTTGTCAAATGATGTTTCTCCATCTATTGACACCATCCATAGTTCTTATCCTTTCTTTTATTAATGTGGTGTATCATGTTGATTGATTTGCAAATATTTAACCACACCTGCAATCCAGGAATAAATCCCACTCAATCATGGTGAATAATTCTTTTAATGTACTATTAGATTTGGTTTGCTACTATCTTGCTGAGAATTTGTTCATCCACGTTCATGAAGAATATTGGCCTTTAATTTTCCTTTTTTAGTGGGGTCTTTGTCTGGTTTTAGAATCAGGGTAATTTTGGCCTTGTAGAATGAGTTTGGAAGTTTTCCTTCCATTTCTATTTTTTGGAAAAAATTGAGAATAGGTATTCACTCTTCTCTAAATATTTGGTAGAATTCCCCTGGGAAGCCACCTGGCTTTGGATACCTTTGATTATTGATTCAGTATCTTTGCTGGTTATGGGATTATTCAAATTTTCTATTCTCTTTCAATTTTGGTAGTTTGTATGTTTCTAGGAATTTATCCATTTTTTTCCAGATTGCCCAATTTGTTCACATATAATTTTCATAATATTCTTTTATGATTGTAAGGAAAGGATCTTTTTTTTTCAATATATGAAATTTATTGTCAAATTGGTTTCCATACAACACCCAGTGCTCATCCCAAAAGGTGTCCTCCTCAATACCCATCACCCACCCTCCCCTCCCTCCCACCCCCCATCAACCCTCAGTTTGTTCTCAGTTTTTAACAGTCTTTTATGCTTTGGCTCTCTCCCACTCTAACCTCTTTTTTTTTTCCTCCCCTCCCCCATGGGTTTCTGTTAAGTTTCTCAGGATCCACATAAGAGTGAAAACATAAGGGATCTGTCTTTCTCTGTATGGCTTATTTCACTTAGCATCACACTCTCCAGCTCCATCCATGTGGCTACAAAGGGCCATATTTCATTCTTTCCCATTGCCATGTAGTACTCCATTGTGTATATAAACCACAATTTCTTTATCCATTCATCAGTTGATGGACATTTAAGCTCTTTCCATAATTTGGCTATTGTTGAGAGTGCTGCTATAAACATTGGGGGTACAAGTGCCCCTATGCATCAGCACTCCTGTATCCCTTGGGTAAATTCCTAGCAGTGCTACTGCTGGGTCATAGGGTAGGTCTATTTTTAATTTTTTGAGGAACCTCCACACTGTTTTCCAGAGTGGCTGCACCAGTTTGCATTCCCACCAATGATGCAAGAGGGTTCCTGTTTCTCCACATCCTCTCCAACATCTATAGTCTCCTGATTTGTTCATTTTGGCCACTCTGACTGGAGTGAGGTGATATCTGAGTGTGGTTTTGATTTGTATTTCCCTGATGAGGAGCGACATTGAGCATCTTTTCATGTGCCTGTTGGCCACCTGGATGTCTTCTTTAGAGAAGTGTCTATTCATGTTTTCTGCCCATTTCTTCACTGGGTTATTTGTTTTTCGGGTGTGGAGTTTGGTGAGCTCTTTATAGATTTTAGATACTAGCCCTTTGTCCTATATGTCATTTGCAAATATCTTTTCCCATTCCGTTGGTTGCCTTTTAGTTTTGTTGGTTGTTTCCTTTGCTGTGCAGAAGCTTTTTATCTTCATAAGGTCGCAGTAGTTCATTTTTGCTTTTAAAGGGAAAGGATCTTTTTAAAAATGCAAATCATATTAGTCAACTTAAAACACTTTAATGGATTTTCCATTTAATTAGAATAAAATACACAGTCTACATGGTACTATGTGTTCTGGCTCCTGAATGGATTTCTGGTCTCTTCTTTTATTAGTCTCTTCCTTACTTACTACCTCTAGCAAAGCTAGCCTTTTTGTTGTTGTTCATGTTTAAACCACTTTATTGAGGTATTATGTAAAGTGTTCTTATAAAATGCAAATAACAACAACAACAACAATAATAATAACAATAGGACAGGAGAAAACTTTTGGATTATGTCTCTGTTTATGGCATAAACTGTGGAAATTGTTTCATGAATGTATAGTTATCTCCAAACTCCTCAAGTTGTATACATTAAGTATGGCGGCCTTTCTAAGCCTTAAACAGGCCAAACTGATTCCTCACATAAATCCTATGCACTCATTTTCCTCCATTCCTCTAACTCTCTTCCCTGAGTTCTTTTCTGTGCTGTTGCCCTCTTGTCATTCAGATATAATTTAAATTCCCCAACAAAAAGAGGGCTTTCTTGAATAAACAACCTAAGTACTCCCAGACCCGGTTGCTATCTTTTCATCTGTTTTTATTGTCATCAAAGCAGTTATTGCTATCTGACGTTTTCTTTGTTATTTTGATATTTCATTTATTGGTTGATTAATTGCTTGGCTGATGCACAAGATTGTAAGCTCTGTGTAAGTGGGGACTTTTTTTACTGTCTGGTTCATTACTGTACTTCTAGAGAATGCAACAAGGCTGTGCATATTTACAGATCCTGGGTAAGTCACCTGAATGAATGAATGACCGATGAAGAGAAAAGCAAACAACCTGCCCAGTGTTGGGCCTTGGGAGATGCCAATGGAAGGGAACAAGAAGAGAAATGGACATTAAGTATTGTTAAATATTATTGCTCCTTACGGTTCTTTCTTAGTCTCTCTTCTCTATTTTCTCTACATTTTCTTTCTTGGTGGTCTCATTTGTTCCTATGAATTTAATTACTATTTATAGATTTGCAAGTTTTTGCAATCTAGCTTCAGCCCAGACTTCTGTCTGGACCACAATACTTCACCACAAATTCAACAATCCAAAGCAGAGCTCATTTATCTTATATTTCAAATAGGAAGAAGCATATAGTTTTTAACTGTCCTGTATTAGTTATTTTGCATATGTAACACAGATACTCGTAACAACTATATGAAATAGACATTATCTTATAAAGGCATTATAAAAGCTTAAAGAGCTGAAATAGCAAACTTAAAGTCTTGTTTAAGAGTAGGAGCAGGTATGGGGCACCTGGGTGTTTCAGTTGGTTGAGGGTCTGACTCTTGACTTTGGCTCAGGTCATGATCTCACAGTTTGTGAGATGAAGCCCCTCATTGGGCTCTGTGCTGACATTGTGGAGCCTGCTTGGGATTCTCATCCTCCTCTCTTTCTCTGCCCCTCTCTCCACTTGCACACACTCTCTCTCCAAATAAATAAACTTAAAAAAAAAGAGTAGGAGTAGAGATTCAAACCCACTTGTCTGATTCCACAGTCCCTGGTCCTCTGCTTTGTAAACAACAAAAACAATTACAGGTATACAACCAGCAATAAAATTAGAGGATAATACCTATAGGCAATGAAGTGTAACAGGAGTTACTGAACAGAAAACAAATCAAAGGATTCATTTAAAGAGGTTTCATTGAGGATGCAACTGATAAATAAAAGAGGGGATATGTTTTTGTAAATATGAACATGAATATAGCAATTGAAACTTCAAACTGAAGTATTAGAGAGGATTAGCAAATCCCAAAAGGAAGAAAATAAGGAGAATGATTTGACTGTCTTTCCTTAAAGTTTAAAAATTGACTGAAAGCAGAAAGGTGAATTCAGTAGTAATGCTATAAGATATACAGTTGATGAAATGTCTTTGAAATGTGTTTAGAAAACAGGTTGGGGGTGTCTGGGTGGCTCAGTCAGTTAAGCCTCTAACTCTTGATTTCGGTTCAGATCATGATCTCATGGTTGATGAATTTGAACCTTGCATGGGGCTCCATGCTGGCAGTGTGGAGCCGAGACTCACTCTCTCTTCCTCTCTCTCTCTGCCTCTTTCCCTCTCTCTCTCTCAAAATAAGTACATAAATTTAAATAGAAAATGAAAGGAAAATGAGAAACTATAAATTTTTTAAATCAGTAGGGACATGTTCTGGGGCACTGGGTGGCTCAGTCAGTTAGGTGTCCAACTTCAGTTCAGGTCATGACCTCGTGGTCTGTGATTTTGAACCCTGCATTGAACTCTGTGCTGAAAGCTAAGAGCCTGGAGCCTGCTTCAGATTCTGTATCTCCCTCTCTCTGCCCCTCTCCCGCTGACACCTCTATCTCTCTCTCTCTTCTTCTCAAAAGTAAAAAAAAAACCAAACTAATTTTGTTTTAAAAAAGTTGGGACCTGTTCTCAAAATAAGGCTTAGGATCTCAATTAAGCTAACATTTCAACACTTGTCAAGAGATCATACAAATTCTTTAATGTTAAATTGTAGATCCAGTGATCCACACGTTCTAACTTTTGACAAGAGTGTTAAATTATTGAAAAAATAATGAAAACTACCAGCACTTGTCAGCAGATTCCCATATATATCTTCTGACTCTACTCTGCCTTGGAAATTTTTAAATCTCAGAATGTCCTAATGTACTATACTGTTATGTTTCATTAAGTAAAGAAACTCTGTCCACACACAGATGAATTTAATCAAATCAGAGTTACAAATATAGGGAAATGAGTGAGATCACAAGCCAAAAAGATTTTTACTCTATTTTATTGGTTCAGACAAGAAGAGATGATGCTCTTCAGCTGATGAAAACCTGAAGAGAAGAAATATGACCAGGTAGAAGAACTCATAGGATGTTGGATATGCAGACAAGGATGGGTGAGTTCATTTCCCTGGATGACAGCTACCTCTTTAGGCTGGCTTTTCTATGTGTTGTCTCCATCAGAATCAGGAGTGATGGTTGAGTAACTTTGATGAGTCAGTTACATAGTCTTAAATTTTAAGCATGTTGGAGATTCAGCAATGAATTAGATAAGCAAGGTCTCTGTTTTCATGATGTTTAAACTTTACTGGAGGGAAACAAAGTAGAAAACAGATGCCAGAAAAAGAAATTAAAAGATCCTTAAGTAAAGGTTAAATAAGTTTGGTTGTTGCAATTTCTGCTGTGTTGGTCTTTTCTACAATATTGTTACATTTACCTGCTGCAGGTGCTGACTGGATCATAATGACACTACCTTGAGACTTTTTTCGAGTTGAGTAGCCTGACCTTTTGTTTCAAAGTCATGCGGCTCCCATAATACTACTTTGGCTATAAAAATGACGCTTGGCCCACTCCAACCCACTTCTCTTTACCAGAAATTTTTTGATAAGTTTTTATAAAATTCTGTGCATCAAGTAGATCTGAGAAGTTGTCTTGCCTGCATAACCCTGAACATAGTTTAAGTACAATAAAAGCAGCATTACAATCTGATGTAATAGAAATCCCTAAGAAAAATTTTCTACTTAAATTCACTCTCTCATGTTTGATTTAAGGCTCAATAGGCTGTCAAGACCCACTTTTGCTACCACACATCAGGTCAAGATGTATAAATGGGAGTGAGTCAAAAAGCCAATATGACCTGAGAAGTATCTAATCAATTTCCTTGTACACTATAGAGATCAAAAGCTTATTATGCCAAGAGTACATTTACTAGTTGGAAAGAAAAGAGTGATATTTTAGGTTTTTTAGCTCATCAAATTCAAGCACATAAACTGACAATGCTAAATTTTTGACATTTAACTTGAGGCTTGGGTAAACAAAGGCAATGTGTTGTTCTGCAGTTTCTGTATGGACTCAGGATTTTGGTTAAATATTTCTCATGTCTAACCAATAGAAGTATACCCTTAAGTTATAAAATTACAGAGATATACTATTATATTCACAATTATTTAAAACAATAATTATTTTTTTTTCAGTTTATAATATTGACTTAAAAATTGGGGAGCCAGATGACTTAAAATGCTCAAAGAACAATGATAATATTTTGTGTGTATATTTGTGTATGCATGCATTTTTCTAGTGTTTATATATATATATGTCTAAATGGGATTATATCATGTATATTGTTCTAGATCTTTAATTATGAAATCATTCATAATGTTTATCTATCTATATTCATATGTAATATATATTATATATGTACATAATCAATATCTTTTAAGCCTCTAATGAATCTACCATTTTAAGTTATGTCTTTTTTCTAATGCTGAAGGCTAATCATTATTTTGAATTTTGTACTTTATATATTTTTTTTGTTATAAATTTAGTACACATGCCTGTTTTTATTTATAAAATTTTAAATAATAAGTATCATACAGTCGTGTTTGTCATCAACTTGCTTTTTTCACTCAACATTATGATTTGGGATTTCATGGTTAGTGAGACTTTATACCACAATCTCCTTCACTCATCAGAAAGATGCTGGCTGCATGAGAAATTGTGACCTTGGGGGAAAAGGGTTTTCTGTAGTTGAGGCTGACCCTGAAGGAGCTGACAGCCAGTATTTATTTAAAGTTTGATTTTTTTATCATGGAAATTTTAATTAATTTTGATTTTTAAAATATTTCATTAAAATATGATTTATCTTAATCACTGAGGTTTTGTTTTTTTTTTTTTTTTTTTGGCACTCCTTTAAATTTTTCATGTGAGGCAAGTACTTAATTTGCCTGATATACCTGAGTCTAATCCTGGCCCTGACAGGCGGGAAGCTGTCTGATGACTCTGTTCCTTGCAGCTGAGCAGAAAGTACTTGTTCCAAGAGCGTTCTGGGGAATATACCTTGGTTTCTACCACAAAAAGTGACATTCCCAATGATGGATTCTTTCTTAGCCTGTGTCACAAATGAGTATGATGTGGAATAGAGCCTCTATCCAAACAGCGCAGTGAGAAATATATCTTTATTATTTAGAGACGCTGACATTTGGGGAGTTGTTAATTACTTAGGTCATCTTGACCTGTAAAGAAATTGGTACCCAAAGTAGGATGCCTAATAGCAACCTAAAATATATTTTAAAAATTGGCTTAATGTAGATATATATATATATAGATATATATGTAGATATATATCTATATCTATATGTAGATATAGATATATATCTACATATAGATATAGATATATATCTACATATAGATATATAGATATATAGGTATTTCTCAAGATAGATATAGATATAGATAGATATAGATATATAGATATAGATAGATGATAGATGATAGATAAAATCAGGGTGTGGATAGCAAGAAAATTGATTATTAGAGGCTGGAAGGGTGACAATCCTTCTTGTGCAGTGGCAAAACATTGAGTGAAATTAGCACTGTTCGTTTTTGGGACTGAAGATCTTTTATTTAATAACTTTTTGCTGTAGAAGAAAGGATCAGAATTTTTTTGTCATATGTATTGGTTACTATGTCTGTCTTTAGTAAATTCTTAAAATAAAGACATATACTCAGAAATAAATTGGCCAGTTTACAAGCAGGAATGAAGAGGAATAGAATGAGCTCTTAATTCTTGGTTTCAAGTAATTAGAAGAAGCAAGTACTGCTCAATCTTGACCATTAAAAGACAAAATTGGGAAAAGCCAGCATCTGATTAAAATGTGGCTTTCAGTAAGGGTCAAATTAAGGTAATGGTTGATATACTCTTCATTAAGGTATTGTAAAGCATAAATTGTGCAGTCCAGTAAATTACACACTTCTAGGTTAATATTTATTATCTCTCAGCACTTTAAAGATATTCTATTTTGGGTACTATCATTGCTACTGAGAAAGGCCGCCTATTTTTTTTCTTTTAGAGGGTTTGTAACTTTGTCTTTGTATGCTTTTATAGTCTTCTCTTTGTCTTTATTGCCATTTCTCTTCCAACATTGCTTTTTCCTATTCCTTGTTCTTTGTTTTTGTCTCTTCTGAAATTGCAAAGTGGTTATGTACTAGACTTTATCTTCTACTTTGTTTACTACTCTTTTATATTCTTTTATGTTTTCATGTCTAGTGGCTACATTCTGAGTGACAGATTTTTAGATCTATTGTCCATTTAAGTAGTTTTTCCCTTAATTATTCTACCGATTTGAAATCCCAAGAATTGTATTTTTTATTTCTAAAAGATTTCTTGGTACATTGTGAAATATGCCTAGTTATTATTATCATTTATTTTGTAATGTTTTATTTGTATTTATTTTATTCAATTAAGATGTTATGTTAATTATATTATCTATATGTTACATTAGTTTTAGGTGTACAATATATTGATTCAACAATTCTATATATTTCTCAGTGCTCATCAAGATAGGTATATTCATTATCTATCTTACCCACCTCATACCCACTTCCCCTTATTTTTGATAACATGTTATTTCTTGGTCTTTTTTCTTTTTCTTTTAGCTTTTATCTCCTTAAATGTATTGAATATACTTATCTAAAATCTTGAGAGTTCTAATTTTTTATTGTTGTTATTGTCATTTTTGCTCACTCTTTCTTGGTAAATTATTTACTCATGGATTGGTAAATATTCTTATTGTGCTCTCATAATTAGATGAACTTGATCTTTGGGAATCTTGAGGAGCCTGGATGGAGGAGATTCTTTTATCCAAAGAATGTTTGATTTATTTCTCCCAGAGGTAAGGAGAATTCTCACATTGGAACAATTTAACTTTAATTTCTCCTATTAATATTTTTCTGATTCTTTCCACTGTTTAATTTTTTACATAATTTTTGTCAAAATAATCTCAAGATTTTATAAAATTTGCAACATCTGTATGTCTTTCCCTAAGATTTCCTGAATTTTTAACATTTTGCCACATTTTTTTCTCTATCATCTATCTTTCTATCTACCTATCTATCTATCTATCTATCTATCATCTATCTATCATCTTTTTAATTCTTTTCAGAACTACTTGGAACAAGCTTCAGGCATGTTGTATCATCACCCACAAATTCTCCAGTGTCTATTTCTCAAGAACAAGGAACCTCTTCAATATAACCATCATACATTGTCTGAAAATGAAATAATCATTGATGTAACGATACCATGTATTGCACATACCTCACTGAAATTTTGCTACCTATATCAACAGTTATTGTTTTTTCTGCCTTGCGATCCATTTCATGATAAAATATTGCATTTCCATTCATTTTATTTAAATTTGGACCAATTTCTTAGCCTTTCAATTTTATGAGTTTGGCAGTTTTTTTTTTTTTTCTGATTTTTACCTATTACATTTTTGCCATTTCTTCTCCATAGAATAATTAAAGTCTTTATGCACTGGTAGAAAAATCTTACACCTCCTTAAATCTCCTCTTTTCCAGGCTAAATATTCTTAATTGTTTTAATTGGATCTAATCTATCATATTTTCCAGTTTGGTTCTCAGTCTTTGAAAATACATACTTCAATTGCTCAATACTCTGAACTAAGCTTTTGATTATAAAAAGCAAAGATATTTTTGTATATTAGACACAGATTTGCAATCACACTTTAGAGAATTTTTGGCAATGAAAGACTAAACATGATTATGGAGGATTGCTGGCATGAGGGTGTTGTCTCTTTGCTGTAATAGGTTAGTTTTGTCTTTTTCAGTCCCATCTCAGACATATCAAAAAGTATTAAAATTAGGATGATGAGATATCAAAGACTTCTAATATTCATTTTAATCCATATGCCTACATATTTTAAATACTTATAATTATAGTGTGTATTCCAATTTAATCTGGTCCTCTTCAATAGCATTTTTTCATAAACTTTGCCCCATTGCTATATAGTGTTCATAAGTACAGTTTTAATGTTCATAACATTCCATAAAACTGGTTTGCCATAGTTACTAAATATGCCCATTAATAAGTATAATTATGTAAAATTTTATAATTTTCTACCATTGTGGATAATATTGGGGGGAAAAGTCAATGCTATGTTTTATCTTATTTAAAAAATTATTTTAGGGGCGCCTGGGTGGCGCAGTCGGTTAAGCGTCCGACTTCAGCCAGGTCACGATCTCGCGGTCCGTGAGTTCGAGCCCCACGTCGGGCTCTGGGCTGATGGCTCAGAGCCTGGAGCCTGTTTCCGATTCTGTGTCTCCCTCTCTCTCTCTGCCCCTCCCCTGTTCATGCTCTGTCTCTCTCTGTCCCAAAAATAAATAAACGTTGAAAAAAAAAATTAAAAAAAAAATTATTTTATAAAACCACATTTTCAGTAATGGTATTATTGTGCCAAATGGAAACATTTCTACAGTTCATGTAATTATTTTCCTGAAGACTTGGGGCCATTACAAAAGCATTAGAAAGGAATGAGTGTACAAATTTCATAAGAAGTTCACAAAATTAGATTTTATCACTATATTTTTATGAAATGATCTGGATCTTTTTAAAGAACTATGGTAAACCAGCATGGTTTTTCTTTGTTCTATTTTCTGAGTAATTCTATTAATTCCAGTCAAGTAGCATATTTTCTGCACCAGGTAACTGCTTATCTACTGGAGTGGGATAGCCTTTGAGGAAGCAGACAGCCCCCTCCTCCAGACCAGTGCTGTTGCATTGCCTGGATTATTTCTAAGACAATTCTTATTATTTACATATATTCTTCCTTCCTTTTTTCCTTCCTATATCTCCCCTCCTCTAGGCTGGTTACTCTGGTTGTCTATTTGTTTAAGCAGACATATTTAATCCATTCTCTTGATACATTTTCTACACCTCCTTATTTACTTTCTCTCTCTCTGAAATAATAAAGCCATATAACTTTATATTCGTTTCTTTTTCCCCACCTCCTTCTTTATTTTCCTTTTCTCTCTCTGGATTAAGCTGTTTAGTCTCTCTTCCTGGTCAATATTTATTTTTTCTTTTTCCCCTCCCCTGTGATTTCTCTCTTTGTATGTGCTCTTCCATCAGCAACACCTCCACCCTGTTCTTTACTTATAGCTAGTGTTTCTGGTTTTTTGCTTTTGGATTCTTTTTGTTTTTGTTTGTTTGTTTGGTTGGTTGTTTTATTTGTTTCTGTGTTTGCATGTTTTTGATTCCTGTTTGTTTGTCTTCTTTTCCAAGGCTACTTCAAGAAACAAATCAAAGCACACCTTGTGGAGGGTCCAAAAATCACTATGAGTAGGGAAATAAAATAACTAAAGTCACAACAACAGAGAGCAAGTAACACTCTCCAAAAAACACCTCCTGAAGGGCCAGGCCCTGGACAGTGTATGACCCCTTTTTAGTATAGAAGTGCTCACAGGTGCAGAGCACAAAACAAGCTTTTAAAACTGATAAAGGACAGGGGCGCCTGGGTGGCGCAGTCGGTTAAGCGTCCGACTTCAGCCAGGTCACGATCTCGCGGTCTGTGAGTTCGAGCCCCGCGTTGGGCTCTGGGCTGATGGCTCAGAGCCTGGAGCCTGTTTCCGATTCTGTGCCTCCCTCTCTCTCTGATCCTCCCCCGTTCATGCTCTGTCTCTCTCTGTCCCAAAAATAAATAAACGCTGAAAAAAAAATTTAAAACTGATAAAGGACAGAAAACTAGCCAAAATTATGAAATGGAAGAATTCCCCTCAAAAGAAATTCCAGGAAGAAGTGACAGGAAAAGAATTGATCAAAACAGATATAAGCAATATAGGTGAACAGGAATTTAGAATAATCATCGTAAGATTAATCGCTGGGCTTGAAAAAAACTTAGAAGACAACAGAGAATCTTTTGTGGCAGAGATCAAGGAACTAAAAAATAGTCATGTTGAATTAAAAAAATGTTACAAATGAGATGCAAAATAAAATGGAGGCAGCCACAGCATGGATTGAGGAGGCAAGAGGAGAATGGGTGAATTAGAAGATAAAATTATGGAAAAAGAAGCTGAGAAAAAGAGAGATAAAAAAAATCCAGGATCACGAGGAGAAAATTAGAGAACTAAGTGATTCAATCAAACAGAATAATATCCATATCATAGGAATCTCAGAAGAATAAGAATAGAGAGAAAGGAGCTGAAGATGTACTTGAACAAATTATAGCTGAGAAATTCCCCAATCTGGGGAAGTAAACAGACATTGAAATCCAAGAGGCACAGAGAACTCCCTTGAGATTTAACTTGAATCGATCTTCTGCATGATATACCATAGTGAAACTGGCAAAATACAAGGATAAAGAGAGAATTTTGAAAGTGGCTAGGGATAAATGGGTCTTAACATACTAAGGTAGACACACAAGGGTAGTAGCAGACCTATCTGCTACTTGGTAGGCCAGAAAGGAATGGCAGGCAATCTTCAGTGTGATGAACAGGAAAAATATACACCCATGAATACTTTATGCAGCAAGTCTGTCTTTCAGAATAGAAGGAGAGATACAGGTTTTCCCAAACAAACAAAAACTGAAGGAGTTCATCACCACTAAACCAGCCCTACAAGAGATCCTAAGGGGGATTCTGTGAGTGAAATGTTGAAAGGACCACAAAGTACCAGAGACCTCATTACAAGCATGAAACCTACGGATAACACAATGACTCTAAACCCACATTTTTCAATAATGACACTGAGTGTAAATGGACTAATGCTGTAATCAAAAGACATAGGGTATTAGAATGGATAAAAGAAACAAGATCCATCTATTTTATGTCTACAAAAAATCCCTCTTTCCATAATTTGGCTATTGTTGAGAGTACTGATTTAAACACCGGGGTGCAAGTGCCCCTATGCATCAGCACTCCTGTATCCCTTGGGTAAATTCCTAGCAGTGCTACTGCTGGGTCATAGGGTAGGTCTATTTTTAATTTTTTGAGGAACCTCCACACTGTTTTCCAGAGTGGCTGCACCAGTTTGCATTCCCACCAACAGTGCAAGAGGGTTCCTGTTTCTCCACATCCTCGCCAGCACCTATAGTCTCCTGATTTGTTCATTTTAGCCACTCTGACTGGCATGAGGTGGTATCTCAAAGTGGTTTTGATTTGTATTTCCCTGATGAGGAGTAACATTAAGCATCTTTTCATGTGCCTGTTGGCCATCTGGATGTCTTCTTCAGAGAAGTGTCTATTCGTGTTTTCTACCATTTCTTCAATGGATTATTTGTTTTTTGGGTGTGGAGTTTGGTGAGCTCTTTATAGATTTGGAGACTAGCCCTTTGTCTGATATGTCATTAGCAAATATCTTTTCCCATTCCATTGGTTTCCTTTTAGTTGTAGTTTATTGTTTTCTTTGCTGTGCAGAAGGTTTTTATCTTCATGAGGTCTCAATAGTTCATTTTTGCTTTTAATTCCCTTGCCTTTGGGGATGTGTCAAGTAAGAAATTGCTGCAGCTGAGGTCAGAGAGGTTTTTTTCCTGCTTTTTCCTCTAGGGTTTTGATGGTTTCCTGTCTCACATTTAGGTCCTTTATCCATTTTGAGTTTGTTTTTCTGAATCGTGTAAGAAAGTGGTCTAGTTTCATCCTTCTGCATGTTGCTGTCCAGTTCTCCCAGCACCATTTGTTAAAGAGACTGTCTTTTTTCCATTGGATATTCTTTCCTGCTTTGTCAAAGATTAGTTGGCCATACTTTTGTGGGTCTAGTTCTCGGGTTTCTATGCTATTCCATTGGTCTATGTGTCTGTTTCTGTGCCAATACCATGCTGTCTTGATGATTACAGCTTTGTAGTAGAGGCTAAAGTCTGGAATTGTGATGCCTCCCGCTTTGGTCTTCTTCTTCAAAATTACTTTGGCTATTTGGGGCCTTTTGTGGTTCCATACAAATTTTAGGATTGCTTGTTCTAGTTTCGAGAAGAATGCTGGTGCAATTTTGATTGGGATCGCATTGAATGTGTAGATAGCTTTGGGTAGTATTGACATTTTAACAATATTCTTCCAATCCATGAGCACGGAATGCTTTTCCATTTCTTTATATCTTCTTCAATTACCTTCATAAGCTTTCTATAGTTTTCAGCATACAGATCTTTTACATCTGTGGTTAGGTTTATTCCTAGGTATTTTATGCTTCTTGGTGCAATTGTGAATGGGATCAGTTTCTTTATTTGTCTTTCTGTTGCTTCATTGTTACTGTATAATAATGCAACTGATTTCTGTACATTGATTTTGTATCCTGCAACTTTGCTGAATTCATGTATCAGTTCTAGCAGACTTTTGGTGGAGTCTATACATGGTTTTCCATGTATAATATCATGTCATCTGCAAAAAGTGAAAGCTTAACTTCATCTTTGCCATTTTTGATGCCTTTGATTTCCTTTTGTTGTCTGATTGCTGATGCTAGCACTTCCAACAGTATGTTAAACAACAGCGGTGAGGGGCGCCTGGGTGGCTTGGTCGGTTAAGCGTCCAACTTTGGCTCAGGTCATGATCTCACGGTCCGTGGGTTTGAGCCCTGCGTCGGGCTCTGTGCTGACAGCTCAGAGCCTGGAGCCTGTTTCCGATTCTATGTCTCCCTCTCTCTCTGCCCCTCCCCTGTTCATGCTCTGTCTCTGTCTCAAAAGTAAATAAACGTTAAAAAAAATTAAAAAAAAAAAAAAACAGCGGTGAGAGTGGACATTCCTGTCATGTTCCTGATCTCAGGGAGAAAGCTCTCAGTTTTTCCTCATTGAGGATGATATTAGCTGTGTGCTTTTCATAAATGGCTTTTATGATGTTGAAGTATGTTCCTTCGATCCCGACTTTCTCGAGGGTTTTTATTAAGAAAGGATGCTGAATTTTATCAAATGCTTTTTCTGCATTGATTGACAGGATCATATGCTTCTTATTTTTTCTTTTATTAATGTGATGTATCACGTTGATTGATTTGCGAATGTTGAACCAGCCCTGCATCCCAGGAATGAATCCCACTTGATCATGGTGAATAATTCTTTTTATATGCTGTCGAATTCGATTTGCTAGTATCTTATTGAGAATTTTTGCATCCATATTCATCAGGGATATTGGCCTGTAGTTCTCTTTTTTTTACTGGGTCTCTGTCTGGTTTAGGAATCAAAGTAATGCTTTCTTCATAGAATGAGTCTGGAAGTTTTCCTTCCCTTTCTATTTTTTGGAATAGTTTGAGAAGGATAGGTATTTTTTCTGCTTTAAATGTCTGGTAGAATTCCCCTTGGGAAGCCATCGGGTCCTGGACTCTTATTTGTTGGGAGATGTTTGATAACTTATTCCATTTCTTCACAGGTTATGGGTCTGTTCAAGCTTTCTATTTTTTTCCTGTTTGGGTTTTGGAAGTGTGTGGGGGTTTAGGAATTTGTTCATTTCTTCCAGGTTGTCCAGTTTGTTGGCATATAGTTTTTCATATTATTCCCTGATAATTGCTTGTATTTCTGAGGGATTGGTTGTAATAATTCCATTTGAATTCATGATTTTATCTATTTGGGTCATCTCCCTTTTCTTTTTGAGAAGTCTGGCTAGAGGTTTATCAATTTTGTTTATTGTTTCAAAACACCAACTCTTGGTTTCATTGATCTGCTCTACAGTTTTTTTTAGATTCTATATTTGTTTATTTCTGCTCTGATATTTATTATTTCTCTTCTTCTGCTAGGTTTGGGATATCTTTGCTGTTTTGCTTCTAGTTCCTTTAGGTGTGCTGTTAGAGTTTGTATTTGGGATTTTTCTTGTTTCTTGAGATATGCCTGGATTGCAATGTATTTTCCTCTCAGGACTGCCTTCGCTGCATCCCAAAGCGTTTGGATTGTTGTGTTTTCATTTTCGTTTGTTTCCATGTATTTTTAAATTTCTTCTCTAATTGCCTGGTTGACCCATTCATTCTTTAGTAGGGTGTTCTTTAACCTCCACGCTTTTGGAGGTTTTCCAGACATTTTCCTGTGGTTGATTTCAAGCTTCATAGCATTGTGGTCTGAAAGTATGCATGGTATTATCTCAATTCTTTTGTAGTTCTTAAGGGCTGTTTTGTGACCCAGTGTGTGATCTATCTTGGAGAATGTTCCATGTGCACTTAAGAAGAAAGTATATTCTGTTTTTTGGGATGCAGAGTCCTAATTATATCTGTCAAGTCCATCTGATCCAATGTATCATTCAGAACCCTTGTTTCTCTATTGGTCCTGTGTCTAGATGGTCTATCCATTGTTGTAAGTGGAGTGTTAAAGTCCCCTGCAATTACCACATTCTTATCAATAAGGTTGCTTATGTTTGTGATTAATTGCTTTATATGTTTGGGGGCTCCCATATTCGGTGCATAGACATTTATAATTGTTAGCTCTTCCTGATGTATAGACCCTGTAATGATTATATAATGCCCTTCTTCATCTCTTGTTACAGCCTTTAATTTAAAGTACAGTTTGTCTGATATAAGTATGGCTATTCCAGCTTTCTTTTGAGTTCCAGTAGAGTGATAGATAGTTCTCCATCCCCTCACTTTCAATCTGAAGGTGTCATCAGGTCTAAAATGAGTCTCTTATAAGAGACAGCAAATAGACAGGTCTTGTTTTTTTATCCATTCTGATACCCTATGTCTTTTGGTTGGAGCATTTAGTCTGTTTACATTCAGTGTTGTTATAGAAAGATATGGGTTCAGAGTCATTGTGATGTTTGTAGGTTTCATGCTTGTAGTGATGTCTATGGTACTTTTTCTCACAGGATCCCCTTTAGGATCTCTTTGTAGGGATGGTTTAGTGGTGATGAATTCCTTCAGTTTTTGTTTGGGAAAACCTTTATCTCTCCTTCTCTTCTAAATGACAGACTTGCTGGATAAAGGATTCTCGGATGCATATTTTTTCTCTTCATCACATTGAAGATTTTCTGCCATTCTTTTCTGGCCTGCCAAGTTTCGGTAGATAGATCCGTCACTAGTCTTATCAGTCTCCCTTTGTATGTTAAAGCATGTTTATCCCTAGCTGCTTTCAGAATTTTCTCTTTATCCTTGTATTTTGCCAGTTTCACTATGATATGTCGTGCAGAAGATTGATTCAAGTTATGTCTGAAGGGAGTTCTCTGTGCCTCTTGGATTTCAATGTGTTTTTCCTTCCCGAGATCAGGGAAGTTCTCAGCTATGATTTATTCAGTACACCTTCAGCCCCTTTCTCTCTCTCTTCCTCTTCTGGAATGCTTATAATATGGATATTGTTCCATTTGATTGCATCACTTAAGTCTCTAATTCTCCCCTCATACTCCTGGATTTTTTTAATCTCTCTTTTTCTCAGCTTCCTCTTTTTCCATAATTTTACTTCTAATTCACCTATTCTCTCCTCTGCCCCTTCAATGCAATGTCGTCGCCTCCATTTTATTTTCAGCTCATTTATAGCATTATTTAGCTCCTCCTGACTGTTTCTTAGTCCCTTGATCTCTGTAGCAATAGATTCTCTGCTGTCCTCTATACTTTTTTCAACCTCAGCAATTAAATTTATGACCATTATTTTAAATTCATTTTCTGTTACATTGCTTAAATGTAACAAATCAGTAACGAACTTTCGATCAGTTCGTTAGCTGTCGCTACTTCCTGGAGGTTTTTTTGAGGAGAATTCTTCCATTACATCATTTTGGATAGTTCCTGGAGTGGCGCAGAACTTAGGGCTCTTCCCCTGTGCTGTCTGGAGTAACTTGCGCTGGGGGGTGGGTCCGCAGTCAGACCTGCTGTCTGCCCCCAGCCCACCCCTGGGGCCACAGTCAGACTCATGTGTACCTTATCATCCCCTCTCCCAGGGGCATGACTCACTGTGGAGTGGTGGGCTACTTGCACACTGCCAGGCTTGTGGTGCTACTTTGATGGGATCTGGCATATTAGCCAGGGTGGATCTGCAAGGTGAACAGGGGTGGGAGGGGCAGGCTCAGCTCACTTTGCCTTATGTGGTCTGCTTCAGGAGGGGCCCTGTGGCACCAGGAGAGAGGCAGACCCATCAGAGGGATAGATCCACAGAAGCACAGTGTTGGGTGTTTGCATGGTGCAAACAAGTTCCGTGATGGGAAATGGTTCCCTTTGGGATTTTGGCTGGGGGATGGGCGAGGGAGATGGCGCTGACAAGCATCTTTGTTCCCCGCCAAGCTGAGTTCTGTCCTCTGGGGCTCAACTCTCCCTCCTGTTGTCCTCTAGCCCTCCCACTCTTGGAGCAGAGCTGTTGACTTATAACATTCCAGATGTTAAGTCCCACTGGGTGTCCGAACACACTCTGTCCAGCCCCTCTGCTTTGGCAAGCCAGGCTTGGGGGCTCTGCCTTGCCAGTGGGCTGGCTGCCCCTCCATCCCAGCTCCCTTCCATCAGTCCGTGTAGCACGCACCGCCTCTCCGCCCTTCCTACCCTCTTCCATGGGCCTCTCGTCTATGCTTGGCTCCAGACAGTCCATTCTGCTAGTCTTCTGGAAGTTTTCTGGGTTATTTAGGCAGATGTGGGTGGAATCTAAGTGGTCAGCAGGACACGGTGAGCCCATCGTCCACCTACACTGCCATCTTCCCTGAAAATCACACAAGCATACTTCTCAAAGCTAGACCAAACAATCCTAAAATTTGTATGGAACCACAAAAGACCCAGAATAGCCAAAGTAATTTTGAAGAAGAAGATCAAAGCAGGAGGCATCACAATCCCAGACTTTAGACTCTACTGCAAAGCTGTAATCATCAGGACACTATGGTGTTGTCACAAAAACAGACACATAGACCAGTGGAATAGAATAAAGCCTCCAGAACTGGACCCAGAAATGTATCGCCAACTAGTCTTTGACAAAGCAGGAAAGAGTAGCCAATGGAAAAAAGACAGTCTCTTTAACAAGTGGTGCTGGGAGAACTGGACAGCAACATGCAGAAGAATAAAACTAGACCACACTCTTATACCATACACAAAAACAAATTCAAAATGGATGAAGGACCTGAATGTAAGACAAGAAACCATCAAAACCCTAGAGGAAAAAGCAGGAAAAAAACTCTTTGACTCAGCTGCAGCAATTTCTTACTCGACACATCTCCAAAGGCAAGGGAATTAAAAGCAAAAATGATCTATTGGGACCTCATGAGATAAAAACTTCTGCACTGAAAAGGAAATAATCAACAAAAGTAAAAGGCAACCGATGGAATTGGAAAAGATATTTGCAAATGACATATCGGATAAAGGGCTAGTGTCCAAAATCTATAAAGAACTCACCAAACTCCACACCAGAAAAACAAATAATCCAGTGAAGAAATGGGCAGAAGACATGAATAGACACTTTTCCAAAGAAGACTTCCAGATTGCCAACAGACACATGGAAAGATGCTCAATGTCACTCCTCATCAGGGAAATACAAATCAAAACCACACTGCCATACCACCTCACACCAGTCAGAGTGGCTAAAATGAACAAATCAGGCGACTATAGATGCTGGCGAGGATGTGGTGAAATGGGAACCCTCTTGCACCATTGGTGGGAATGCAAACTGGTGCAGCCACTCCGGAAAACAGTGTGGAGTTTCCTCAAAAATTAAAAATAGATCTACCCTATGACCCAGCAATAGCACTGCTAGGAACTTACCCAAGGAATAGAGGGGTGCTGATGCATAGGGGCACTTGTACCCAACGTTTATAGCAGCACTTTCAACAATAGCCAAATATCAGAAGAAGCCTAAATGTTCATCAACTGCTGAATGGATAAAGAAGATGTGGTTTTATATACAATGGAATACTACTTGGCAATGATAATGAATAAAATAAGGCCTTTTGTAGCAACATGGATGGAACTGGAGAGTGTCATGCTAGTGAAATAAGTCAGTCTCAGAAAGACAGATACCATATGTCTTCACTCATATGTGGATCTTGAGAAACTTAACAAAAGACCACGGGGCAGGGGAAGGGGAACAAATTTACAGAGGGGGAGGGAGGCAAACCATAATAGACTCTTAAATACAGAGAACAAACTGAGGGTTGATGGGAGGTGGGGGAGAGGAGAAAGTGGGTGATTGGCATTGAAAGGGCATTTGTTGGGATGAGCACTGCATGTTATATGGAAACCAATTTGACAATATTAAAAAATGTGTGATAAATTATGATGGCCAAATTTACTTGTATTTGCACACTTTGCTGTAATAATAATTTTAAAAGTCTCAATAGCTTACCAAAATAAGCATTTGTGTTTTGCCTATCAGTGTATAGAGTGGCTTGGGTGTAGCCCAGCTTGGTTACAGTCTCTTTGGTTGCTTATATATTCCCAGTTTAAGATCCAGAAGAAGGAACTGTCCGTATTTTGGCCATTCAATTTTCATGGCAAAGGGAAATACTGCAAAGGACCAAACCAAAACAACTAGTTCCTTCATTTTAAAGCTTCTGATTGTGACTGACACAATATCACTTTTGCTTATTTTCCATTGTCTCAGGCAAGTCAGATAGCCAAGCCAATAATGGAATGGAAAATATACTCTGCCTACAGATATGTATCTCAAATTACATTGAAGTAGATGTGGATATATGATAACCCTCTGATGAGATGAAAAGATAATTAGGGATAGTCCCTGAAGCTTTCTTTGTTTACACAATACTCATTCTCTTTGTATTTCCTAACTAGAATTTAACAAATTTTATTGATATTTATTGCCATATTTATTTTTTCATGTAGACTTCAAGTTCTTTAAAAGCGAAAAATGTGTCTTACTCACGTTTTATATATCACCACTGCTAGGACTGAGCACAGTATATGTAGGTTCTCAAAATAGATATGTTGTACTGAATGGTTTAGTCTATGTTTCCACATTCTTTGGTCTTAGAGCTAGGAAAAGGTAATCCAGGTAATATTTTCCAAAACTACTCGACTCCCTGATATGCTTTTTTTTAATGTAAGAAAAGATTACTAATCATATATATATTTTTAATTCCTTTTGGACTGCAGGAAAAGGAACAGGCTTTCCATTTGTATTAGGTAATAGTAAGAAGAGCATATTAGCACTGTTATCATTCAAAAGCACAGAACATATTAAATTGCTCTCTCTCAATTTAATAAAAGCTCTCTGATCAAGACAGCTCTGCCTGAGAAGATAAATGTGTAGCAGGCTGACTTCCCTACACTCAGAGAAATTAAAAGGTTGCTTGCTGAAGAAAGGAAATTTTCTTAGAAAATTATTTTTTTTAAGTTTTGGAATCTGGGTATAAAATCCAAATTACATATTGTCACCACTGAAAAGATGACTTGACATGGCTGGGAAGTTGAGGAGGGAAAGGAAAATATTAGAAGGCAAAACAAATTCAAAAGGGAACCCTTCCAGTCAGGGCCAATTTACCATTTGGGCAAAAAAAGAACAGTACCTAGGTCCCATGATACTTGTGTGTCCCATAAAAATGGAAATGCTATTAATATCCTTTAAATCTGAAGAAAAATGAAAACAATAAGTATATAATAATAAATCCAGTCAAAAATATATTTGTTTTTATACCAACATGGTCATAAAATATAATGTGTTTCATAGAGGAACAAGTCCACAGAAGCAGAGGTGCCTAGGACCAACAAAGGTCATAACATAGCCCTGTTTACAGTGAGTAAATCTTTCAAAGTAGGAGGAGAGGATATAGAGCCATTGAGGTGGACAGAACCCTCCAGAATTAGAGGTTTGACCTCATGCTTAGGGCTGTGGGTAGAATGATTTTTATCCTTTCCAAAATTGTTTAGTTGTTAATGATTGAGTTGACTTCAGGAAAAATCATGAGAAAAATTATCTTGGGAACTCCAACCCTTCTTTTTCCCTCCTTCTCTTCATCCCCATCTCTCTCTCTTTTCTGTTCACTCCTTCATTCCCTCTCTCTCTCTCTCTCTCTCTCTCTATATATATATATATATATGCACACACATATTGAACTGTTAAGCAGTAAACAGGCATATCAATAAGTTTAAGAGTTTATCTGAGCAAAAATCGATTCCAGTTGGCAGCACCAGATGGGAAGTTGTTAGGAGTGCTTTGCAGACAGAAACCAGAGGAAAGCCATGAAGAGAAAGTGCAGAAACAAAGAAAGAAAATTATTTGACTAGCTATAGCTTAAAGATGTTCATGATTGGTTATCCTTAGTGTTTTTATTTTGTAACCTTGAGGTAGTACAGGTGTATCTTTTTGTTTGCTTACATAGGCCATCACAGATTTAAAGCCATCTCAATCTAATGGCTTCCTTGCTTAGTCCCACAGTGTGCACATACACAGTACACACACACCCATATATACATATGTTGTCACTCATACAGTTCAACAAATATTTACTATTTACTTCTAATGTGTTGGGCCCTGTTGTATCCACTTAGGATATATCAGTTAATAAAGAAAGAAAAAAATCTTAACAGCCTCTGACCTTTGGACCAGTATCATGGAGCTGGCCCTCAGTTTTGAGGAACATATACAGTGAAATACATACACTTTAGGTACACACATGTATAAGTACTTTATTTCTTGACATTTTACTATGGAAATGTGCTAATACACAGAAAATTTTTAAAAATTTTACAGTGAACACACTGATACCCACCACACAAATTTCACCATTAATATTTTACTATATTTGTTTTAATACCATATCTATTATCTCTCCATTTTTCTAACCACCCATTAGTCCATATTATTTTTGGATGCATTTAAAATAAATTGCCATCAGGAGACTTACCGATAGTAAAATATTTGTTTTTTTCTTTTGAAGCAAAATTTGTGTACAACCCTAAGCACAAATCTTAAAATTAGCTGACTTTGATAAATGCATACACCTTACAACACAAACACTGATTTAGGTATAGAGCATTACCATTACCCTAAAAAAGTTCCCTTGTGCCCTTTTTCAGTTAATTACTGACCTCAGCTTTCTGAGACAACCACTAATAGATTGAGTTTGCTTCATCTAGAACTTTATGTAAGTGGTACAATGCAATACGTACTTTCATGTGTAAGACTTCTTTGACTCATCAGAAGTTTTTTAAGATTCATCTATACTATTACATAGTAACAAGTTTGTTACTTGTTTTAATTTCAGAATAGTATTCTTTTGTACAAAGATACAATAGCTTGTTGATCCCTTCTCCTATTGATGACACCTAACATATTTACAAATTGTAGCTACTATTAATGAAGTTTCTATGGATATTCTTGTACAAGTCCTGTTTTTGAACACATGTTTATTTCTCTTGGGTAAATATTTAAGAATAAGACATAAGATAAGTTTAGTTTTATAAGAATCTAACAGACTCCTGAGGCACCCGGGTGGCTCAGTTGGATAAGTGACTCTTGATTTTGGCTCAGGTCATGAACTGAAGTTTCATGAGATCTAACCCGGCATCAGGCTCTGTGATGACAGAGTGGAGCTTGCTTGGGATTCTTTTTCTCCCTCCCTCTCTGCACCCCTCCCTCCACTCATGCCCTCTCTGTCTCAAAATAAGTAAATAAACTTAAAAAAAAGAAAATCTAACAGACTCCTTTCCATTGTACCATTGTACATGCCCACCAATATATATGAAAATTCCAGTTTCTCTACATGATCTTCAATATTTGGTTTGTTATTCTTTTAAAAATCTTAACCATTCTGATGGGTATATTTTGGTTTTATTATGTTATGAATTTTCAATTCCCTGATAACTAATTATTTTGAGGACATTTTCTTTTCTTTTTTGTCATTTGTATATCCTCTTTACTGAAGAGTCTCTTCAAAATTTTTTGCCCCTTTTTGTTTGTATTTTTATTATTGAGTAGTAGCTTTTTAAAAATATATTCTGGGTGGATTACCTGGGTAGCTTAGTCAGTTAAGTGTCTGTTTATTTCAACTCAGGTCAGGATCTCATAGTGAATTCAAGCCCTGTGCTGGGCTCCACGTGACAACTCAGAAACTGCTTGGGAATCTCTCTCCCTCTCTCTCTGCCTCTCCCCCGCTTGCTCTGATCTCTCTCTCTCTCTCTCTCAAAATAAATAAATAAACTTAAAAAATATAATCTGGACACCAGCCTTATGTTATCTTTATCAAATATATGTGTTGTAAATATATCCTCCAAGTCCGTGTTTTGATTTTTCATTTTCTTATAGTATCTTTTGATGAATATGTTTTAAATTTTATGAAATCTAATTTATCAATTTTTTCATGTTTATTGTTTTTTGTGTTCAAACCAGAAACATTTTTCAACTCCAAAGTTACAAAGAGTCTTTTCTGTGTTTTCTTCAAAAGCATTTTTGAAGCATATTTTTAGCATTTATGTTGGGACATATGACCTATTTCAAATTAATCTTTGCATATTGTGACTTAGGTATTTAAGATTTATCTTTTTTTATATTTGAGTATTCATTTGTAATGACACTATTTGTTGAAAGGACTTTTATTTCCTCATTGATGCTTTTGTCAGGTATCCAATGAATGCATAAGTCCAGTTCTACATTTGGGTTCTCTAATATGTCCCATGGATGTCTTTGTTGATTTTTATGCTAATTATTACATTCTTTTAACTATTGTAGCTTTACAGGAAGTCTTATAGTCAGGTAGTGTAAGTCATTCAACATTTTCAAACTTTTTTAGTGTAGTCTAGGTCCTCTTAAATTCTATAAAATTTGGGGGCACCTAGGTGGCTCAGTTGGTTAAGCGTCAGACTTTATTTTGGCTCAGGTCATGATTTCATGGTTCATGGGTTAGAGCCCCACATTGGATTCCACGCTGACAGCATGGAGCCTGTTTGTGATTCCCTCTCTTTCTCCCTCTCTTTCTGCCACTCCCTTGCTTGTTCTCTCTTTCTCAAAAATAAGTGAACTTAAAAATAAAGACATTCTATAAAATTTAAAATTAGCTTGTTAAGTTATATCAAACTATTGGTTGCATTTAAAAAAAAACATATTTTTTAAAAATGTTTGTTTTTGAGAGATAGAGAAAGAGAGACCACACTTGGAGGGGCATAGAGAAAGGGAGACAGAAGATCCAAAGTGGGCTCTGTGCTGACAGCAGAGAGCAATTTGTGGGACTTGAACTCACCAACCATCATGACCTGAGCCTAAGTTGGATGCTTGACTTACTGAGCGACCCAGGAGTGCACTGGATATATAGATCAATTTCATGAGAATTGACATTGACATTATGAAATATTGAGTTTTCCTATCTATAAGCACAGTATATATCTCCATTCACTAAAGTCTATTAAAATTTATCACAGCAAATTTTTGTGGTCTTCAACGTAGACATTTCTCGTGTCTTTCGTGTTTGTTCCTATTGTATGTTGATACTATTGTGTGTAATCATTTTATTAATTTCATTTTCAGTTGTTTGATGCTAGTATGTATATACAAATAATTTATGTGTATTAACTTTGTGTTCTTGCCAAACTTAGGTGCTTTTCTATTTATGTCTTTGTATATTCTTGAGGATTTTTTTTGCTTCTTAAATTTTTTTATATTAAATATAATTTATTGTCTGATTTATTTCCATACAACACACAGCGCTCAACCCAACAGGTGCCATCCTCAATGCCCATCACCCCCTCTCCCCCACCCCCCATCAACCCTCTCCCCCACCCCCCATCAACCCTCATTTTTTTCTCAGTGTTTAAGTCTCTTATGTTTTGCCTCGCTGTTTCTCTGTAATTTTCCCCTCTTCCCCTCCCCCATAGTTCTCTGTTAAGTTTCTCAAGATCCACATATGAGTGAAAGCATATGGTAACTGTCTTTCTCTGCCTGACTTACTTCACTTAGCATAATACCCTCCAGTTCCGTCCACATTGCTACAAATGGCCAGATTTTATTCTTTCTTATTGCCAAGTAGCATTCCATTGTATATATAAACCACACCTTTATCCATTTGTCAGTTGATGGATATTTAGGCTCTTTCCATAATTTGGCTACTGTTGAAAGTGCTGCTATAAACATTGGGGTACAAGTGCCCCTATGCATCAGCACTCCTGTTTCCCTTGGGTAAATTCCTAGCAGTGCTGGGGTGCCTATATGGCTCAGTCGGTTAAGCGTCCCACATTGTCTCAGGTCATGATCTCATGGTTCGTGGGTTGGAGCCCCGTGTCAGGCTCTGTACTGACAGCTCAGAGCCTGGAACCTACTTCTGATTCTGTGTCTCCCTCTCTTTCTTTGCCCCTCCCCTGCTCACGCTCTGTCTCCTCTGTCTCTCAAAAATAAATAAATATATATATTTTTTTAAATTACTAGCAGTGCTATTGCTGGATCATAAGGTAGATCTATTTTTAATTTTTTGAGGAACCTCCACACTGTTTTCCGGAATGGCTGAACCAGTTTGCATTCCCACCAACGGTGCAAGAGGGTTCCCGTTTCTCCCCATCCTCTCCAGCATCTATAGTCTCCTGATTTTTCCATTTTAGCCCCTCTGACCAGCGTGAGGTGGTATCTCAGTGTGGTTTTGATTTGTATTTCCCTGATAAGGAGTGATGTTGAGCATCTTTTCATGTGTCTGTTGGCCAGCTGGATGTCTTCTTTAGAAAGGTGTAATATTGAAGAAGAAAACCAAAGCAGGAGGCATCACAATCCCAGACTTTAGACTCTACTACAAAGCTGTAATCATCAAGACACTATGGTGTTGGCACAAATACAGACACATGGACCAGTGGAATAGAATAGAGCCTCCAGAATTGGACCCACAATGTATGGCCAACTAATCTTTGACAAAGCAGGAAAGAGTAGCTAATGGAAAAAAGACAGTCTCTTTAACAAATTGTGCTGGGAGAACTGGACAGAAACATGCAGAAGAATGAGACTGGAACACTTTCTTACACCACTCACAAAAATAAACTCAAAATGGATGAAGGACCTGAATGTGAGACAGAAAACCATCAAAACCCTAGAGGAAAAAAAACAGGAAAAAACCTCCTTGACCTCAGCTGCAGCAATTTCTTACTAAACACATCTCCAAAGGCAAGGGGATTGAAAGCAAAAATGAACTATTGGGACCTCATCAAGATAAGAAGCTTCTGCACTGCAAAGGAAACAATCAACAAAACTAAAAGGCAACCGATGGAATGGGAAAATATATTTGCAAATGACATATGAGATAAAGGGCTAGTATCCAAAATCTATAAAGAACTCACCAATCTCCACACCTGAAAAACAAATAATCCAGTGAAGAAATGGGCAGAAGACATGAATAGACACTTTTTTAAAGTTTTTATTTAAAAACAGTTAACATACAGTGAAATATTAGTCTTGGGTGTACAATATAATGATTCAACACTTACATACAACATCCAGTACTCAATACAAGTGCACTCCTTAATCCCCATCACCATTCTAAACCATCCTCCCACCAACCTCCCTGCTGTTAATCATCAGTTCACTATAGTTAAGAGTCTGTTTTTTGGTTTGTGTCTCTATTTTTCACCCTATGATGGTTTGTTTTGTTCCTTAAGTTCCACAGATGAGTGAAATCATATGGTGTTTGTCTTTCTCTGACTTATTTCATTCAGCATAATACTTTTTAGCTCCATCTATGTCAGGCAAATGGCAGGATTTCATTCTTTTTTTGACTAATATTCTATACATATATATGCATATTCCATGTATATATCTAATATTTTCTCTCTCTCACATATATATGTATAATTATATATTATACTATATATAGTATATACACTATATAATAATATACTATATAATAATATATATGTTATATATTATTCTTTAATTATTTACTTTCTTTAATCTTTTAATTATTTATCAGTCAATGGACATAGGCTGTTTCCATAATTTAACTATTGCAGCTAATGCTGCTGTAAACATTGGAGTTCATATATCCCTTTGAATTGGTATTTATGTTTTTTAGTAGTGCAATTACTGAATCATAAGGTAGTTCTATTTTTAACTTTTTGAAGAAACCCCATTCTGTGTTCCAGAGTGGTTGCAGCAGTTTACATTTCCACCAACAGTGCAGGAGGGATCCCCTTTATGCACATCCTTTCCAACACCTGGTGTTTCTTGTATTGTTGATTTTAGCCATTCTGACAGGTGTGGGGGGATATCTCATTGTAGTTTCACAGACCTAGAATGATTCTAAAAATTTTTGGAACCACAAAAGACCCAAATAGCCAAAAAAAAAAAAAAAAAAAAAAAAAAAAAAAAAAAAAAACCTTGGAAAAGAAGAACAAAGCTGGAGGCATCACAATTCTGGACTTCAAGTTATATTACAAAGCTGTAGTGATCAAGACAGTATGATATGGCACAAACATAGACACATAGGTCAGAGGAACGGAATAGAAAATCCAGAAATGAACACACAACCATTTAGTGCAACTATAAATTGCACTGAAAACCATAAGATACATAGGAAAAAACGTAACCAAAGAGCTAAAAGATCTGTACACTGAGCAACATAGAAAACTTTTGGAATAAACTAAAGAAGACATAAATAAATGGAAAAATATTCCATGTCCATGGATTGGAAGAACAAATATTGTTAAAATGTCATACTACCCGAAACAATCTACACATTCAATGCAATCCCTACCAAACTAATGCCAGAATTTGACACAGAGTTAGAACAAAAAATCCTAAAATTTTTATGGAACCAGAAAATACCCAAAGAGCCAAAGTAATGTTGAAAAAGAAAACCAAAGCCAGAGACATCACAATTCTGGGCTTTAATCTATATTACAAAGCTGTAGTTATGAATATAGTATGATACTGGCACAAAACCAAACCCATAGGTCAGTATTATAAAGTGGAGTCTTTCAGGTTTTCCATGTAGAGTATCATGTCATCTGTGAAGAGTGAAAGTTTGAGTTCTTCTTTGCCAATCTGTATGCCTTTTATTTCTTTTTGTTGTTTGATTGCTGAAGCTAGGACTTCTAGTACTATGTTGAACAACAGTGGTGACAGTGGACATCCCTGTAGTCTTCTAGACCCTAGGAGGAAAGCTCTGTTTTCCCCATTGCAGTTGATATTAGCTGTGAGCCTTTCATATATGGCTTCTATGATGTTGAGGTAAACTTCTATCCCTCCTTTCTTGAGGGTATTTATCAAGAAACAATGCTGTATTTTGTCAAAGAATTTTAATGCATCTATTGAAAGGATCATATGGTTCTTATCCTTTCTTTTATTAATGTGGTGTATCATATTGATTGATTTGTGAATATTTAACCAGCCCTGCAGCCCAGGAATAAATCTCACTTGATCATCGTAAATAATTATTTTAATATACTGTGGAATTTGATTTGTTAGCATCTTGTTGAGAATTTTTGCATCCACGTTCATCAGAATATTGGCCTGTAATTCTCCTTTTTAGTGGGGTCTTTGGTTTTCGAATCAGGTAATGCTGGCTTCATAGAATGAGTTTGGAAGCTTTCTTTCCATTTCTATATTTTGGAATAGTTTGAGAAGAATAGGTATTAACTCTTCTTTAAATGTCTGGCAGAATTCCCCCAGGAGGCTATCTGGCATAGGACACTTGTTTGTGGGAGACTTCTTTTTTTTTTAATATTTTTTCAACGTTTGTTTCTTTTTGAGAGACAGAGAGAGACAGAGCATGAGTAGGAGAGGGGCATAGAGAGAGGGAGACACAGAATCTGAAACAGGTTCCAGGCTCTGAGCTGTCAGCACAGAGCCCAACACGGGGCTTGAACCCACAAACCGAGAGATCATGACTGGGTCTAAAGTCAGACACTTAACTGACTGAGCCACCCAGGCGCCCCATGTGGGAGACTTCTGATAACTGGTTCAATTTCTTTGCTGATTATGGGCCTGTTTAAATTTTCTATTTCTTCCCATTTCAGTTTTAGGAGTGGGTGAGTTTCTAGGAATTTGTCAATTTCTTTCAGACTGCCTAGTGTGTTGGTGTATAATTTTTTCATACTATTCTCTAATAATTGTTTGTATTTCTGTGGTGTTGGTGTGATCTCTCCACTTTCATTCGTGATGTTATCTATTTAGGTCTCCTGTCTTTTCTTTTTGAGTAGTCTGGATAGGGGTTTATCAATTTTGTTAATTCTTTCAAAAAAACAGCTTTTAGTTTCATTTATCTGTTCTGTTTCTATTTATTTGTTTGTTTCTTTGCTTCTATATCATTTATTTCTGCTCTAATCTTTATTATTTCCCTTCTTTTGTTGGCTTTGAGCTTTCTTTGTTGTTCCTTCTCTAGCTCCTTTAGGTGTAATGTTAGGTTGTATATTTGAGATCTTTCTTGCTTCTTGAGATAGTCCTGAATTGCAATGTACTTTACTCTTAGGACTGCCTTTGCTGCCTCCCAAAGGTTTTGGTCTATCATGTTTTCATTTTCATTTGCTTCCATGTATTTTTTAATTTATTCTTTTATCTCCTGGTTAACCCATTATATCTTTAGTACTTCTTTAACCTCTATGTATTTGAGGGTTTTCCACATTTTTTCTTGTGTTTGATTTCAAATTTCATAGCGTTATGATCTGAAAATATGCATGATATGATCTCAATCTTTTTTTTTTTACTTGTTGAGGGCTGTTTTGTGACCTAGTATGTGATCTATTATGGAGAAAGTTCCACGTGCACTTGAGAAGACTTATTCTGCTGATTTAGGATGAAGGGTTCTGAATATATCTGTTAAGTCCATCTGGTCCAGCGTATCATTCAAAGCCATTGTTTTCTTGTTGATTTTCTTAGAGGACCTTTCCATTGCTGTAAGTAGAGGTATTAAAATTCACTACTATTATGGTATTATCATCAGTAAGTTTCTTTATGTTTGTTATTAATCGGTTTATATATTTGAGCATTCAAGTTGGGAAACTCAATATTTACAATTGTTAGATCTTCCTGATGGATAGACTCCTTAATTATGAAATAATGCCCTTCTTCATCTCTTATTACAGTCTTTGTTTTAAAATCTAGCTTGTCTGATATAAGTATGGCTCCTCCAGCTTTCTTTTGATCTCCATTAGCATAATAGATAGTTCTCTATCCCCTCACTTTCCATCTTTTGGTGTCCTTTCGTCTAAAATGAGTCTCTTAGGGGTGCCTGGATGGCTCAGTCGGTTGGGCGTCTGACTTCAGCTCAGGTCATAATCTCACAGTTTGCGAGTTCAAACCCCATGTCAGGCTCTGTGCTGACAGCTTGGGGCCTGGAGCCTGCTTCAGATACTATGTCTCCCACCTCTCTGCTCTTCCTCTGCTCATGCTCTGCCTCTCTCTCGTTCAAAAATAAACATTAATAAATTTTTTAAATGAGTCTCTTGTAGGCAGCATATGGATGAATCCTGTTTTTCTTATTGATTCTGTTATCCTGTCTTTTGATTGGATCATTTAATCCATTCACACTCAGAGTGATTATTTAAAGATATTAATTTAGTGCCATTGTGTTACCTGCAGTGTTGGTGTTTCTGGTGATGTTCTCTGTTCTTTCTGGTCTTTGTTGCTTTTGGTCTTTTGTTTTGTTTTGCTTTTTCCTCCACTTAAAGAGTCCCCCTTACAATTTCTTGCAGGGCTGGTTTCTTGCAGGTCACTAACTCCTTTAGTTTTTGTTTGTCTGGGAAAATCTTTATCTTGCCTTTTATTCTGAATGATAGCCTTGCTGGATAAAGGATTCTTGGTTGCATTTTTTTCTATTCAGCAGAGTGAATACTTCCTGCCACTCCCTCTGGCCTGCCAAGTTTCAGTGGACAGGTCTGCAACTAACCTTGTGTGTCTACCCTTGTAGGTTAAGGACCTTTTGTCCCTAAGCTGCTTTCAGAATTCTCTCTTTATCTTTGTATTTTGCAGGTTTTACTATGATATGCTGTGGTGTTGGCTTGTTTTTCTTGTTTTGAAGGGAATTATCTTTGTCTCTTGGACTTGGAAGCCTGTTTCCTTCTCCAGATTATGGATTTTCTCAGCTATAATTTGTTCAAATAAACCTTCTGCCCACTTTTCATGCTTTTCTTCTGGTAATCTTATGATATGAGTATTCTTTTATTTCATGGAATCAGTTCTCTAAGTTCTCATGGTCTAGTAATTTCCTTTACTTTTTTCCAGTTTCATTATTTTCCATAATTTAATCTTCGATTTCAGTATTCTCTCCTCTGCCTCTTCAATCATCACTGTCACTGTATCTAGTTTATTTTGCATCTCAGTTATAGCATTTTTTAATTAATCCTGACTAATTCTTAGGTCTTTGATCTCTTTAGCAAGGTTTTCCCTGGTGTCTTCTATGCCTTTTAAGTCCAGTTAGTAGTTTTATGACTGTTGTTCTAAATTCGTATTCAGATACATTGCTTATACTTATTTTGAACAAATCCGTGGCTGTGATTTTTTTCTTGACCTTTCTTTTGGGGAGAATTCCTCCATCTTGTCATTTTGGTTAACTTTCTGTCTTTTGCATGTTTTTAAAGCTTGTTGTGTGTCCTGCACCAAAGAGTACTACTATATTAAAAGGGGGTTGTACACTGTCCAGGATCTGGCACTCCATGAAATGTTTTTGGCATATGCTGTGTGTACTCTGATGTTGTGTTTTGACTGCTCTTTCCAACTGGTTAGTCCTCTGCAGAGCTTCTTGCTTGAAATAGTGGAGTATTTGGGTATTTAACTAGGTGTGTTTTGATTTGTTTGTTATTATAACCCTGGGGGAAAAGAAGGATGGGGAAAGCCTGATCCTAAATAAAGAAAAAAGGAAAGGGAACATACACACACACACAAAAGCAGCAAATCAAAAAACTATAAGGCTGATTTCAAAGGGAAAAAAAATAGAAAGCAGAAGTAAAGAAAAAGAAAAGAATAAAACAGACTATCTCCCCAAAAAGAGAAAAAGAAATTACAAAAAAAAAAATAAGGAACTATGAGCATTATTACAAAATATAAAAAGAAGAAGGGGAAAAAAGAAAAACAGAATTGGCTGTTGATGCCTGGGGTGGTGATGGCTGTACTGGTCTTCTGGAGGAGAGGCCTTTGTATTAGCTCACAGTCAGTCTTGCCTCAGCCAATAGGCAGTTGCTGGCACAGAGGGGCCGGATTTGTGTCAGCAGGTCCTACCTCCACTGGGGGACACTGTTTTCCTTTCTGAAATACCACCATGTTGGTCTTGGGAGGAAAAATGGAGCCACCCCAATCTGTCATTCCCAGACCAAGGATCTTAATGCTTGTTGTTCAGGCATCCCTCACAGAATAGCAAGGGAAGTCAGCTTGTCCTGCCCCAAACTCTCTTGCATTTTTTTGTTTGGCACACAGCTGGGATTCAAAACTCAGTCTTACAGGACTTGGCATGGTGTGGAACCACTCCACTCCTCCAGAATAGATCCTCTCCACCCTGCTTATGGAAGGCCTTTGGCACCTGCAGAGTCTCTTGTCATCTGGGACAACCAGATGACAACCCTCTTCTATAAGTGCTCTCAGAAGGGGACTGTTCTATCCCAGTGCACTTTGAGGGTTGGAGAACACTACACCATACTATGCACTCCAGGGCCAGCTCCCTCTGCCCCAGGAGTTCATGCCACTGCTTCACTCTGAAGAAAGTCATTTACTTCCAAAACCTGAGTTTGAGCTCCAAAAGCTGTTTGCAAAAAAGAACTGAGACAATCAGTACATCTCACTCCCCAGTCTATGGTCCAGAGAGGCTTTTCTCTTGTGCTAACTTGATGCTACACTATCTCAACCCCTCTGCCTTTCTCTCCCTTTTGTCTTTCTCTCCCCTCCGTGGCTCAGCCATTTTTCTCTCCCCCAATTCATATCCACGCACTTTGCACCTGTCAAGCTGTCTCCCTCCAGCTATGGAGATACTTCTGCTACTCCAAAGACTGATTCTAAGCACACTAAGCACACTCTACCACCTCCAGCCCCCACATCTCCATCAGCCTTTTATTTCACTGCCACTAACCCAGGTAAATTAACATTAGTTGTCTCTTCCTCATTGGAACAAAGTAATCCTTCCCTTTAATAAAACCTAGCTATTCTCTAATACTTCTTGTCTGCCATTGGTCTATATTCAATCATTTTATTTTTTTCTCAGTCTAAAGTTTTTCATTTTATAGTTTCTCAGTTTTGACAAATCATCTCAAAAAATTATACTTTGTAATTAAGATTATATGGCTTAAGATTTATATGTATACATTTCATTTTATCATAGGTAAATTCCTTAAGATTAAGTGATTAGTAAGTAATGTCCATTTCTACACCTTAGAACAGTGATTCTAAATTTTGTTCATAATAAAATTCTCCTTTACCCACAGATAAATACTAAATATTATCATATTTTTCTAAGGTCAGAGTAATAAATATAATTCAAAATCACATTTAGCTTATTATAAAATTAGTTAATAAGATAAGACCTGATGAATACAAATATTTGGAGTTGGAAGTTATAATGCCAGTTTTACAATTTTACATCAGTCAATTATTTAATAGCAATTATTTAATAGTTTCTTATTTAATATTTAACAGCAACCTATTTATTTTTGTATTTCATTTGGCTCAAAGTTTAGGAATGATCATGATTCTCACAGATAAGTAATTTTAGATGGTACTAGTTATATCTTTGTACTCATCTTAAAATCATAGTTACTCTTCAAATATTTAAAAAGCTGGAAAAACAAATCTAATAGCTTCACACAAACTAGTTAATCCAGTTTCATAAACTATTCACAAATATAATGGTTCTCTCTAATATTTTTTGAGAAAAACTTCACTATAGTGTTATAAAGTAGTTAAAACATACTTAATCTAGAATTGAAATCAAACATTGAAAATAATTTTCTTACCAGCATCCTTGGAGACAAGTTACAGTTATAGTCACTTCAAATCTCATTGCCTAAAATATTCAATGCTATTTTCTTTGAATTATTAAATTGAAAACAGCCTTTGGATAAGACTGAACTTAGTTGTCTCTAATTGGTCTTGTTATGACTGTAAAAGTACCATGCAATTGTAATGATAAATAGTATCTAATTCTAATCAAGGATGCATTCTGTGATACATTTATATTCTCAACTTATCATCAAAAAAACCACTGCAAGGTTTTATGTTTATGTTTTATTAAAAACAAATGTTTAATATTCCTAAGATGTTTAATATTTTTAATAATATGGAGAATATTTTATTCATGACAATATTTCCTTAAGAGAATGCAATATATATGTCTCTCTATAGATAGATAGATTTATATATATATATATATTTAAAGATATATATAAAAATTTATAAATAAATTTATAAATTATAAATTTAATTTAAATTTATAATTTATAAATTTAAATATATATATATATATATATATATATATATATATATATTTAAAAGTTTTATGACCTGGAAAATCTCAAAGGAGTAAAAGAAGATCTCCTCCCAGTGTCTGGCTGGGCAGGCTCCAAGTTTTCAGAGGAAAATAAAGGCAACTATACATCACTCACTGGTAAAGAATCAGGAGGAATTTTCTAAAATCTCAAAGCAGTGATTTTTGATAAGTTTAATATTTCTGTTCATGTTTTTATCCTTGATGCCTCAAATGGCTTTATTAAACAAAAGGATAAAAAATATAAGATAACCTGAGTAATTTTTATGTGGATTTTTATGGCTTTCAGTGTGGTGGCACTGTGGATTTTTATGGCACACAGTGTGGTGATTTAGGGATTAGGGAAGTTTAATATGGTAGAGGTCAGGATTTGAACAGATTCCACAGTCAGATTCCATAGCTTGTCTTCTGAGCTACTCTGCCCAGATGCCTTATGTGATGATAAATATGGTGTTTCTAAGAGCAACTGTTTCCTAAAACTATCAACTCTTATGACTATACAGCATTGCCCATAGTTCTTGGCACTGGATCTCTCTATGCAGAAGATGGCAGGCCCTAACTGAAATGTGTTGTAGAGGAAATTTCTTTATTGGGCAGGAACTTAGTCTTTAAGTGTACTTCTAATGCAATGTTTTAATACTGGGGTCTTTAGGGGTGCCTGGATGGCTCAGTCAGTTGAACGTCCAATTCTTGATTTCAGCTCATGATTCCAGGCCCCGTCTGAGGCTTTGCATTGAACATTCTGCTTAAGATTCTCTCTCTCCCTCTGCCTTTCTCCCTACTCACTCTCTTTCTCTCAAATAAAAAAAGTAAAAATTAGAAAAAAATAATAATACCAGAGTTCATGGATTCTAAGTTGGATGGGCTACAAGAGGTCCATAACACCTCAACTTCTTATTTTATTTTATTTTTTCATTTATTGCACTGGTGATAGACTTCAATGTCATGTTGAATAGAGTGGTGAGAACAGACATTCTTGTCTGTTGCTGATCTTAAGGGGATAGCATTCGGTCTTCACCACTACAGTTTTTTTGTTTGTTTGTTTTCTTCTTGGATTGACCCTTTTCTAGTCTTATGGCTAGAGAGACTAGGATTTTCTCAGTGCTTTTTTTTTTTGTCTGTACCTATTGGCATTTTATTGGTTGCTGGCTTCTTTAGCACCCAGTCTGGGATACATGAGACATAAAGAAAAGTCAGGGAATTGACCACGATGTCATTTCTTGGGTTTCAAGGTCCCAGTGTGCCCTCTTCACTCCATCCTCCAGAATCTCTTTCTGTTCGTTTTATATATAATCACCAGGGTTTTAGTTGTTCTTGGAGGAGTTAGGAAAATAATGTATACTCTATTTTTCTAGAAGTAGAAGTCACTCTCAGTTATCTTTTAGAGATTTAAATGGTAAGAGACAAACATAATTTACTTGTTTACTGACCTTCGTGTTTTCCTTTCTTTTTGTGGATGCATTTTTCATCTGGTGTCATTTTTCATTATCCTAAAGTAGTTTCTTTAACACTTCTTATTGTGTGGGTCTGCTATAGATCAATTCTTTCCGTTTTTCATAAGAGGGTTTATTTTACCTCTATTTTTGAAAGATATTTTTAGATGGGTGTAGAATTATCATTTGAAATTCTTTCCTTTTTCTTTTTTTTAAAGATGCTTTTTTTAAAACCTAAAATTTAGTTAATTAACATACAGTGCAATAATGGTTTCAGGAGTAGAATTCAGTGATTCATCACTTACATATAAACATCCAGGGCTCATCACAAGTACTCTCTTTAATACTCATCACCCATCTAGCACAACTCCCACCCACCTCTCTCCATCACCCTCAATTTGTTCTCTATCATTAAGAGGCCCTTATGATTTGTTTCACTCTCTCCTATTTTCCCCCTTCTTCCCATATGTTCACTTGTTTTGTTTCTTAAATTCCACATGTGTGAAATACATTTTCTCTGATTACCTTATCTCTCTTCATATATTCTAGCTCCAAACATGTCACTGCAAATGGCAAGCTTTCATTTTTTTAAATTCCATTGGATATACCAATGGAATGTGGATGTGAATGTATACCACATCTTCTTTATCCATGCATTAGTGGACATTTGGGATCTCTCCATAGTGTGGCTATTGTTGATAATGCTCCTTGAACCTGTATTTTTGTATCCTTTGGGTAAATACTTAATAGTGCAATTGCTGGATTATAGGGTAGTTCTATTTTTAGTTTTTTGAAGAAGCTCCATACTGTCCTGCAGAGTGGCTGTACCCAGTTTGCATTCTCACCAGCAAGTCAAGAGGGTTCTCCTTTCTCTGAATCCTTCCCAACATCTGTTGTTTTTTGTGTTGTTAATCTTAGCCATTCTGACAGGTATGAGGTGGTATCTCATCATGGTTTTGATTTGTATATCCCTGATGATGAGGGATGTTGAGCTTCCTTCATATGTCTGTTAGCCATCCGGAATGTCTTCATCAGAAAACTGTCTATTCATGTCTTCTGCCCAATTCTTAACCGGTTTGTTTTTTTTTTTTGGGGGGGGGCGGTGTTGAGTTTGGTGAGTTCTTTATAGATTTTGTTTTGGATACTATTTAACTGATATGTCATTTGAAAATATCTACTCCCATTCTGTAGGCTGTCTTTTATTTTTGTTAATTGTTTTCTTCTCTATGCAGAAGCTTTTTATCTTGATGAAGTCCCAATAGTTCATGCTTGCTTTTGTTTCCCTTGCCTTCAGTAATGTGACTAGTAAGAAGTTGCTCGGGCTGAGGTCAGAGGTTGCTGCCTGTGTTCTCCTTTGGGATTTTGATGGTTTCATGTCTCACATTTAAGTTTTCATCCATTTTGAATTTATTTTTGCATGGTGTAAGAAAGTGGTCCAGTTTCATTCTTCTGCATATCGCCATCCAGTTTTCCCAGCACCATTTGTTGAAGGAAATGTTTTTTGTTTTTTTTTTTTTTATGTTGGATATTCTTTCTACTTTGTCAAAGATGAGTTGACCATATAATTATGGGTCCATTTCTGGGTTTTCTATTATGTTTTACTGATCTATGTACCTGTTCTTGTACCAGTACCATATTGTCTTGATGACTACAGCTTTGTAAGGTAGCTTGAAATCAGGAATCATGATGCCTCTAGTTTTGTTTTTCTTTTTCAGAATTGCTTTGGCTATTTAGGGCCTTTTTTAGTTCCATACAAATTTTAGGATTGTTTGTTCTAGCTCTGTGAAGAATTTTGGTAGTATTTTCATAGGGATTATATTAAGTGTGTAGATTGCTTTGGGTAGTATAGACATTTTAACAGTGTTTTTTCTTCTAATCCATAATCAGGGAATGCTTTTCCATGTCTTTGTATCCTCTTCAATTTCTCTAATGAGTGTTCTATAGTTTTTAGAGATAAGTATGTTACCTCTTTAGTTAGGTACTTTATTGTTTTTGGTGCAATTGCAAATGGAATTGATTCCTTGATTTCTTTGCCTACTGTTTTGTTATTTGTATGTAGAAATGCAACAGAATCACGTTGATTTTATATCCTGTAACTGCTGAATTCATGTTTTAGTTCTAGCAACTTTTTTTGGTGGAGTCTTTCAGGTCTTCTACATAGAGTATCATGTTTCTGCAAATAACAAAAGCTTGACTACTTCCTTGCCTATGTGGACGCACTTTATTTCTTTGTGTTGTCTGAATTCTTAGGCTAAGACTGCCAGTACTGTCTTAATAGTAATGGTGACAGCGGTCATCCCTGTCTTGTTCCTGACCATACAGGAAAGCCTCTCAGGTTTCCCCCATTGAGGTTGATATTAACTGTGGGCCTTTTGTATATGGCCTTTATGATATTAAGGTATGTTCCATCTACCTTTACTTCATTGAGGGTTTTTATCAAGAATGGATGCTGTATTTCTGAATTTATTGTCAGGATCATATGGTTCTTCTCCTTACTGTTATTAATATGGTGTATCATATTGATTGATTGATTTGCCAATATTGAACAAGCCCTGGCACCCAGGAATAAATCCCACTTGATTATGGTGAATAATTCTTTGATAATATTGTTGAATTATATTTGTTAGGATCTTGTTGAAAATTTGTGCATCCATGTTTATCAGGGATATTGGCCTGTAATTCTCCCTTTTAGTGGGATCCTTGTCTGGTTTTGGAATGAAGGTAATGCTGACCTCATAGAATGCGTTGGAATCTTTCCTTCAATTTCTATTTTTTGGAATACCTTCAAAAGAAGAGGTATTAATTTTTCTTTAAATACTTTATAGAATTCTCCTGGGAAGCCATCTGGTCCTGCACTCCTGTTTGTTGGGAGATTTCTGATTATTGATTTCTTTGCTGGTTATGCATCTGTTCAAATTTTCTATTTCTTCCCATTTAAGTTTTGGTAGTGTGTGAGTTTCTAGGAATTTGTCCATTTCTTCCAGAATTCCCAGCTTATTGGCATACAATTTTTCATAGTATTTTCTAATAATTTTTTGTATTTCTGTGGTGTTGGTTGTGATCTCTCCTCTTTCATTCGTGATTTTACCTTTTTGGATCCTTTCTCTTTTCTTTTGGATAAGTCTGTCTAGGTGTTTATCAATTTTGTTAATTCTTTCAAAGAAACATCTCTTAGTTTCATTGATATGTTACTGTTTTTTTTTTTACATTGTTTATTTCTGCTCTAATCTTTATTATTTCTCTTCTGCTGGCTTGAGACTTTCTCTTCTGTTCCTTTTGTACGTCTTTTAGGTGTAAGGTAAGGCTGTGTATTTGGGACCTTTCTTGCTTCTTTAGATAGGCCTGAATTGCAATGTACTTTCCTCTTAGGGCCGCCTTTGCTACCTCTCAAAGGGGTTGACCTGTCGTGTTTTCATTTTCATTTGCCTTCATGTATTTTTTTTTAATTTCTCATTTAATTTCCTAATTAACGCATTCATTTTTTAGTAGGATGTTCTTTAACATCTATGTATTTTAGGGCTTTCCAATTTTTTCTTGTGATTGAGTTCAAGTTTCATAGCACTGTGATCTGAAAATATGCATGGTATCATCCTGATCTTTCTGCACTTATATACTGCACTTATATACAAAACAGCACTTATGCTGTTTTGTGACCCACTATGTGATATATTCTGAAGAATGTCACATGTGCACTCAAAAAAGAATGTGTATTCTGTTACTTTAGACGGAATTCTTCTGAATATATCTGTTAAGTCCATCTGGTCCATTGTGTCATTTAAAGCTATTGTTTCCTTATTGATTTTTTTCTTAGGTGATCTGTCCATTGTTGTAAGTGGAGTGTTAAATTCCCCTACTATCACTGTATTATTGTGAATGAGTTTCTTTATGTTGGTTTATGTATTTTGGTGTTACAAGTTGGGGGGCATAAATATTTATAATTGTTAGAATTTCTTGATGGATAGACCCCTTAATTATGATATAATGTCATTCTTTATCTCTTGCTACAGTCTGTTTTAGAATCTAGTTTGTCTGACATAAGTATGGCTACTCTGGCTCACATCCATGAGCATGATAGCTGGCTCTCTATCCCCACCCTTTCAATCTGTAGGTATAAAATGAGTCTTTTGTAAGGAGAATATAGATGGATCTTGTTTTTTAATCCATTCTGATACCCTATATCTTTTTATTGGAGCATTTAATCCATTTGCATTCAGAATGATTATTGAAAGTTATAAATAGTGCCATTGTGTACCTTGTAGAGTTGGTGTTTCTGGTGATGTTCTCTGGTCATTTCTAGTCTTTGTTGCTTTGTCCTCCCCCCACCCCAAAGAGTCCCCCTTAAAATTTCTTGCAGGGTTGGTATAGGAGTCACAAGCTCCTTTAGTTTTTGTCTGGAAAACTCTTATCTTCCCTTCTATTCTGAATCACAGCTTTGTTGGATAAAGAATTCTTGGCTGCATGTTGTTCCCATTCAATACGTTGAATATTTCCTGCCACTCCTTGTGGCCTGCCATGTTTCTGTGGACAGATCTGCTGGAAACCTGATCTATCTTCTCTTGTAGGTTAAGGGCATTTTTTCCTTTGCTGCTTTCAGGATTCTTTCCTTGTTTATTTATGTTGTGAATTTGACTATGGTATGCCTTGGCAATGATTGGTTTTTGTTGAATTTAATGGGAGTTCTCTGTGCTTCTTGGATTTGGAAGTCTGTGTCCTCCCCCAGATTAGGGAAGTTTTCAGCTATAATTTCTTTGCATAAACCTTCTGCCCATTTTCTCTCTCTTCGTCTTCTGAGTCTCCTTTGATACAAACGTTTTATGTTTTAATAAATCACTGAGTTCCCAAAGTCTATCTTTGTGCTCCATTTCCTTTATTTCCCTCTTCTTTTCGGCTTCATTATTTTCCATAATTGTATCTTCTATACCACTGATTCATGCCTCTACTTCATCCATCCTTGTTTTTATGACTTCTATTTAGGATTATATCTCAGTTATAGTATTTTTTTTAATTTTGGCCTGACTAGATTTTAATTCTTTTATATCTATAATAAAGGAATGTATAGTATCTTCTTTGCCTTTTTCAAGCCTAGCTAATAGTTTTATAATTGTTTTAAATTTTAGTTCAGACATCTGTATTGATTAAATCTCTGGCCATAATTTCTTCTTATTTCTTTTGGGTTGAATTTCTCTGTCTTGTCATTTTGGAGAGAAAGAAAAGACAGCAAAATAAAATAAAATAACATTTAAAACATCAACAAAAAAATTTAATTAAATAAAATACATAAAGGAAGCTAGGTCTTAGGTGTGTTTTGGTTTGTTTGTTATGAGAAGCTTTATAGAAAAAAAGGTACAAAAAAGAAAATTAAAAATATATATAATAAAATAAAATAATTAAAATAATAAAAAATAAAATAAAAATAGGAAAAAAATTCTCCTTTTGTATCAAGAAATCAAATAAAACAAACGAAAACAAAGACAAAAAGAAAAGAACAAAAACAAAAAAACCCACAAAACAAACAAATGAAAAACAACACTAGATCTTTTTCCCCTAGAGCTGAAGCTTTGCAGCACTCTATGATCAGTAGACTTGGTGTGGACGAGGGGTTTGTGCTGGTCTTCTAGGAAAGAGCCCTGCTATTCTGATTCTCAGATGCAATTGCCCTAGTGGACATGTGCCTCCAGGGCACACAGGGGTGGGACTTGGTGAGTGGCTCCCTTCTCCATTTGGTGGCATCATTTAACTCACTGAGGTGGATCAAGCTGGTGGATGCAGGGAGAAAATGGCTTTGCCTCGTTTTTTCTTCTCCAGAGTGGGAAATGCGTGCCACCCCTCTTCAGTAAGCCATCACAGTTGTGCAAACAGTGACCCTGCCTGTGTCCCTGGTTTCCATCAGATCCTGACCTTCACCCTGTCTGTGTCTGAGCTGTCCACTGGACAAACAGTGCAGCACTCCTGTGTTTTACCTCAGGAATGGCTGTGTTTCAAAACTCCACACTTCAAAGACCTACACACTACCAACCCACACTGATCCTCTGGAGAAGGGTCTCCTGTGTTGTGGCTGATGCCGGCTTACGGTGGAGGACAGCCACATGACTGAGCAGAGGTTCAGAGTTTATGGTAAATAGACAGCTGGCTCCAGGGATTGCTGCTTTCTGCCAGCATCTGTTCTCCTATACTGGTGATCAGAATAGCTCAGTGGCACCCACAGGATCCTTTTGCCCAAGGAGAGGCTGCATCACCTCTCCCAAAAGTACTCCAAGCTGTAGCTGATGCCAGCTTGTCCCAGAAGACAGCTGCATGACCACACAGCAGTTTGGGGTTTATGGTAAATCCCAACACAAACATGGTGCCAGGGTTTGCAGACCTTAGCCAGTGACTTTGTTCCTAGACTGGTGAGCAGGATAGTTTGATGGTGCCTGCCGGGTTCTTTGCCCAAGGAGAGGCACCTTGGCCACATGCACTCCAAGCAGGGGAGGCATTTTTTCTCACATTTCCCAGCCATCTTCATGTTGCCCACTGCTGAAGGTCAGCTCTGCTTTCCCACTGGAGCATTGCTCAACTCCCCAGGTACAAACTTGGAAATATCATAGACCTCTGAAACCAGAATCTGTGCTCCACTGTTTATAGCAAACTGGTGATATTGTAACCCTTTCCTTTTTCCTTGCCAAAGGTTTTGGCAATAGTTTTCTCATGCAGTCCCCCTGAGGGTGTTTTTGCTCTTTCTTTTTTCTTGCACTTTTTTTCCTCCTCCTCCTCCCTCACTACTCCCACTGTTGGCAGGGCTCCCTCCTCTGGGAGCACGCACAGCTCTTTTCCCCCCATGAATTCTATGCAGTTCTTACCTTCCACAGGTCATTTTTCTGGTTTGTAGATGTGCAGCTTTGGGTTCTCTTGGGTGTTCAGAATGATTTGATATTTATCTAGCTGTGTTCAAGGGAAGAGGTAAGCTTAGGGTCACCTTCCTCCTCTGCCATCTTACTTCCTCTTTTAAAGATGCTCCTTGAGATTTTTGTTTTGTATTACTTTAAATTTTTTAATGTTTATTTATTTTTGAGAGTGGGGGTGGGGGGGCAGAGAGAGAAGGGGATGCAGAATCTGATGCAGGCTTCAAGCTCCAGGCTGTCAGCACAGAGCCCATGCAGGGCTGGAGCTCAAACCCATGAACCATGAGATTATGACCTGAGCCAAAGTCAGATGTTTAACCAACTGAACGACCCAGGCACCCCTTGTATTATTTTAAATATGTTGCTCCATTGTCTTCTCACTTGCATTGTTTCCAACAAGAAAACTGCTATCATTCATATTATTCCTTGTATATAACAATTTTTTAAAAACCTCTGGCTTCTTTTCAGATTTTCTCTTTATCACTAGTTTTGAGGGATTTGATTATGATATGACTTGATGTTTTTATTATATTTTTATTCTTGGGGTTCATTGAAATTCTTAAGTTCATTGGATCAGACATTGAAAAATTTTGACCATGATTTCTTTGGATATTCTTCCTGCCCCTCCACTCTTTCAGTGATAGTAATTATATGATGTTAGGCTGCTACTGTAGTCTCATAGCTCACTGATTATTTTTTAAATTCTTTTTTATCTCTATGTTTAATTTTTGACAATTTCTAGTTCTCTGTCTTCAAGTTCAAGAATCTTTTCTCCTGAAAATGTCTGATCTACTATGATTCCCAACTAGTGTATTTTTCATTTCAGACATTGTAGTTTTCATCTCTTGAAACTTGAGTTTGCCATTTTTATATTTTTTCATGTTGCTGCTTAAATTCTTGAACATATGGAACACATATATAAAGACCCTTTTAATGTCCTTGTCTTCAACTTCTAACATCTGTGACAGTTTTTGGCTGTTTTGATTGATTTCTTTTTTCTCTTCTCTTTCTCTTCTCTACCAATGATGATTGGTATCGTCTTCTTTTAATTCCTCCAATTTTGAGGATGGGATGCCTAGCATTCTTAATTTTATCTTCAGCTAGATATTTTCGTATCTTATAAATATTCTTAAGCTTTGCTCTGGGGTGTAGTTAAGTTACTAGAAACAGATTGATCTTTTTTGATCTTGTTTTAAAAATGTGTTAAGTAGGATCCGAGCAGTGATTTATTTAGTCTAACTATTCTGCACTACTGAGTCAAGACACTTCTGGTACTCTATCCAATACCTCATGAATTAGGAAGTTTTCTAGTCTGGCTGATAAGAAAAGGCATTATTACTGTCCTTGTGTGAGTGCTCAGCTTTGTAACTTCTAAGTCTTTTGATTGTTTTTCTCACCGTTTTGGGTAGTTTTCTAGCATACATGAGTTTATTGATACTCTGTTATATTTTCAGAAGGATCCTATGAAGACACTGAGAATTCTTTATTCAGCTTTGTCTTCTCCAGTACTCTATTGTGCCAACTTAAGCTACCTTGATCTTTCTCGGGTTCATCTTTCTCAACTCAAAGAATGTGTCGTACTCTGCCTAGGTTCTCCTAACTTCTGTTGTAGCCTAGAACTACTTGAAGGTAGTAAGCTGAAGAATTTGTAGAGCTGACCTCATGTGTTCCCAGTCTCTGTACTTTATTGCCTTATGTATTGCCTGATGTTTCACACATTGTGTCTAGTTTTTGATTATTTCAGACAGGAAAAAAACTCTAGTCCCTATTGCTCCACCTTGTCTAGAAGCAGAAGTCTCTTATCCTTTCATTGCTCATCTTTTTCAATTCAGAATCGATAGAAGAAAGAAAGAGAAAGAAAGAAAGAGGCTTACATTTGCTAATTTTTGTATTCAAAACTTAACTTTCTGTATGTTGGAGCAAGAACAATTACATTCTCTCCAATGTAGCAACCCCATTGTCTAATACAAATTGTAGCAGATAATATTCAATCTATAAATTTTTGATGGAATAAATGAGCAAGCATATAAAATCCCAGCTTTACTGGAAGAAAGAGATGCAAATAGCATGTTGGTGTAACATTTACTAATTTATTTTTTTATACAATAAAATTAAAATAGAAGTGAAAAAAAGAATGCAGAAATGAAATACAAAAAAAAGAGTTGCAGAAATGATTAGCTATTTCTTAGTAGTGAAATGGGAATCTAGGCTTCCCAAAAAATATATAGAACAAGATGTGAGCTAGAGTTTTGGAAATTGCCTCCTGGTTATTGCACATCCCAAGGGGGTGAGGTGCATACTGTCAAGTCCACCCCTTCTTTCATTTCTATCTTAGATACATCTTTCTTTCTCTCTTCCTCTTTTCCATGTTTGATATTACATGTGTTATTTTCAGGAAAACTAAAACTCATTAGCTAAATAGATAATTGTGCTGATAAGGTTGTTGGTGATCAGTTACATTAAATATGAATCTAACCAGAGCAGAGGGTATTATCTGTAATTAAAATATTAGACAAGATTACCTTTAAGGCCTTTCTAGCTCTGTGTTTCTTTTTAAATGTAGGGGTAAAAGGGAAAATGAGCATTCCTCTGGATTATATTAGGGTACTCCATTTCCTTTACAACTTACTATATTTACAGCATCATAATTTCACATTATTTTTCTTTTAATTTGATGTTACTCCAAAATATTATTTTAATATAAGATGTCATTAGGTTAGAAAAATTTCATATTTTAAATGCTGTATTTGTTACTTAATTTTTTTTAATGTTTATTTATTTTTTAGGGAGAGAGAGACAGAGCATGAGCATGGGAGGGGCAGAGAGAAAGGGAGACAGAATCCTAAGCAGGCTCCAGGCTCTGAACTGTCAGCACAGAGCCCGATGTGCGGCTTGAACTCACAAGCTGTGAGATCATGACCTGAGCCAAAGTCGTACGTTCAACCAGTTGAGCCATTCAGGTGCCCCTGTTACTTTTTGAATGTTAATTTTCTATGGCTGCAAACTGAGGCCTGTAAATAAACCTTGGGGTCAAAATCACATTACCAAATTAATAACTATACATATGGTCTGTTTAATTTCTCTCAATTAATATAGTAGTTTTCCCAGAAAAAAAATAAAGCAAACCACAAAAATCATTGTCTATTTGAAGTTAATTCTTCCATGAAAACCATAATGGGTCAGGACACCCTTGTGTATTTTTATACCTGCCCATCTTGATATATGTCTAATATTTCTCCTGCCTTTAATTCTGTAAACATTTTATCTTTAGCTAGTGCTTATTTTTGATGCAATCAAATCCATTGCACACCTGTCACTGCAGATGAAAAAAGAGTGAGTCATTTGGGAAGAGGACGGTCACATTAACTCTTGGAAGACACAAAAGATAATTTATGAAATTGAGTTTTTGAGGACATAACATGATGCCCTCATGACTGAAAAGAACTCATGGATCTCCTGAAAGAGGTCATCTCCTCATTTTCACTAAGGGGTTTCAGAACCCTTAAATGCCAAATTAAACTCTAGAGTTAGTACTGTAGAGTTTAGTAAAGTAGTTATAAATGGTTGAAATGAGTCATTGTAAAAAATATTCAGAATGTTTATTCTCAGGCTGCTTCTATGTGACTGCAAATCAGCCTACTTGAACATGTTTATACCTTTCTGTTCTGCTTCTCTTTCGGAAATGCACTTTTATCATTGGTGATACCGTGTTTTCAAGATGCAAATATGAATATTACTCCATTGAGTTGTGGCTTTGATTTTCAGTGAAAATGACACTCTTCATTTTGACACTGAATTCTTTCCCAGCTAGACACTGAAAGGAGATAAGAGCATAAAAATGGGTGATAAAAGGCAGCCATCTGATGGACCAAGACAAAGAGAACACAGTATCAGAAGGGCATTTCATAATGATAAGGGAAAACAAACAAATTTTCTCATCTAGGTGAGTACTTTACCCTCTGGGGCTGTGTAACCTAAAGAAGGTAAATTATTTTTTCCTGGTACCAGTTGGTATCCAAGAGGAGGCAGTTTACTTCATAATATCAAAACATACTGCTGCCATGAAAATGGTTATATCTCTTGCTGCTACAAGGAGAGTGATTGGCTCACAGTTGATCTGATCACTTCATAAATCACCCAAACCAAAGCTGTGCTGTTTCAGAATGTAAGAGCAAGTATACAAATGAATAGATGCTTTTTTAGGGGGTAAGTAGAAGTATATTTTTTAAGTCACTTTTGTGATGCGATTTCACTGCACTCTTCCCCTGGAAATAGAGATTGCTTAAAAATTCTAAAATCATTAAAAGGAAAGTAAATTTTTTCTTATTGGTTTTAATCTTACACATACCTTACAGCTAGATGATATAGAAATGACTCCATCTGCTTGATTTCAGAAACCCCAACATGTAGAAAAGGATGTTTGGTCAGTTAAAGTCCCCGAGACAAACTTACCACTTTAGGAAGAGTTAATCAACTCATAGTCAAGTGATGAATAACAAGAGAGCATCTTATAAGCAGAATAACTTTATTTGAACTGCTTAAAGGCTAAGGAAATAATTTATCATTGCTCTGGGAATCATTACTTTTGCTACATCTTTTAAGATAAAGTAACACTGTGTGTTAATATTCACACTTTGACATCCTTAAACAAATTGTCACACTACACAAAGCCAGTTTGAAGCCCTGTGTCTAAAGCTCAGCTTTGGCAATCTATCTTTCATAAATTATCAAGACTACACTGCCATTTTCTTACAAGGTATATATGGAACTCAAGGGGAAAAGGATTGTGTATATAGATGGCTAGTTATGATATCATTTTTTCATTCACTAATTCATTTGTTCATTTGCTAAATATGTATTAGGAATTTACCATTTGCTACATACTGTGATAAATGCTAGGGTTAGAACATGAGCAACATAAACACAATCTTAGTGTTAGTTTCCTGGGTCTTCTAATTTAGTTAAGCACATGGGCATTGAGCAGGAAACACACAAATAATTATAATTGTAATAGAGTCAACAAAGGAAAACTAGAGGGTGCTACAAAATATGTAGCAGGGTGCTTTAAGTTAGTCAGGATGGTGGAATGTCAACAAAAGCTTCCCTTTTTAAACTGGGCCCAAAGAATGAGTGGAGGCAACAGGATGAAATGGGAGATAGTAACTGCTGGTAGAGAAATTAAATTGGGCAGAGGTGCTAATGGGAAAATAAGTTTGAAGTAGTCAAGGAATATTTTTTAAAAATTTTTAACGTTTATTTATTTTTGAGAGAGAGAGAGAGAGAGAGAGAAAGCGAGCAAGCAGGGAGCTGCAGAGAGAGAGGGAGACACAGAATCCGAAGCAGGCTCCAGGCTCTGAGTAGTCAGCAAAGTCTGACACGGGGCTTGAACTCACAGCCTGGGAGATAAAGACTGAGCCAAAGTTGTCCACTTAACCGACTGAGACACCCAGGTGCGCGGAAATAGTCAAGGAATTAAAAGGGTGTCAATGTGGTGGAGAAAATAAAATAAGGGATGGATGGTTCAAAATGAGATTTATTGACTTGTGTGTTTAATAAACATTTATGCAACATTTATTCTATGCCAAGAAGAGCTGTAAGTGCCTTAACAAATACTTCTTATTCAGTTAATCCTTATAATAATCCTATAAGGTATTATTATCCCCATGATAATATGAAAGATGTGAAAGCTAAGAGACAGTTTTATGAGAGCAGGGAACATGTAAGCAACCAAAAATCCATGTGAAATACTTATAAATTTCTCCTCAGTAATAGGAACTTATAGAATGATTTTAAGCAGAATAATGCCCTTATCATTTTTTAAATTTTAACTAGATATCTCTGATCAATGCCTGAAGAATGAGACTAAGAGGTAGAGAGTCTGGCAACAGTGTGTCAGGTACTGAAGGATCAAGACTTGGAATGTATGTGGTCTGCAGTGGTGAAAGGGAAAAGCCAAGGATGATTTTTTAGGTTTCTGTCATAAACAAAACAGATACAGGACCATTTACTGGGTTATGGAACACAGAAAAAGAAGCATGTTTGGGTAGTGAGTACAGAGAAGAAATATGCATTTTATTTTAACTGAAATGAGTTTGAAGTTACTAAAATATATTTATGTGGAGATGTAGAGAAAATATTTGGAATTGAGAGAATAAAGCTCAGAAGAAAAGTTTAAGAAGGATATATACTAATTTGGAAGTTATTTGACATCCATTTTTAAACTTTCAACTTGCTTATTTCTTATCTAGACTCTAATGCAGATTTAAAGAAGTATGAGACCATATTTAAGAAGTATCCATGTTATGATATAGTCCAAAAAGTAGTGAGTTTTGAGACCACAGGGATTTTGTACAAATGATAGTATTGGGGATGTTTATGCTACCTCTATATACTTGGTTGAGCAGAAAATATGTGGGAGGAAGTGAGTCTGGAGAGAGACAAGGTGATGATCAAAAAATTCTAGTCATTATTTCATGGTCTTTTTTTTTTTTTTTTTAATTTTTTTTTCAACGTTTATTTATTTTTGGGACAGAGAGAGACAGAGCATGAACGGGGAGGGGCAGAGAGAGAGGGAGACACAGAATCGGAAACAGGCTCCAGGCTCTGAGCCATCAGCCCAGAGCCCGACGCGGGGCTCGAACTCACGGACCGTGAGATCTTGACCTGGTTGAAGTCGGACGCTTAACCGACTGCGCCACCCAGGCGCCCCTCATGGTCTTTTTAATAACAGAAATTGTTGTTAGCTTATATTTTGATTTTTTAATATTTTAACAAAATTCTTAAAGGCCTTCAGTTATCTTTACCTTTAACTTGCGAGGAAGACATTCTTTAACACAGTTCACCAAATCCCTCACTAAAAGTTTTCTCCTAAAATCTAGATTTAAAGAAGAGTGATGTACTATTCAACATACACATTTAACATGTGTATATTTGTGAAGCAAGCTTTTACTGAACCATATTCCATACTGAAGAGTATTTTAGGTCATTTTTTTCACTATGCCAGCCTACAAAATGGAGCATCAGATGAATGAATGTCTACAAAAAGTAATTTCACCCAAATTTACTTTGTGATAAGCTATTCTCTTACAACTTATGGCATCTATTAGCATTTTCTGAGAAAAGAACAACAGCTTTGGAAGTCATCTACTTGCTTTATAACCTTCTCTTCAGTTAATTTCTTCCTGATTTTCTAGATCTTCCAGTAATTTTGGCTTTTTCCACATCTTGCCCAAGTTTCTTCTTTTTTTTATTTGAAACTGAAGAAACCTATGTGAAAAAAAGTGTGTGTGCGTGCACGTGCATGCACATATGTATGCATGTATATGTGTATATGTATGTATATATGACTGTAACAAATTTATTTATGAGAAATGATAACAGTTTTTCTTTTAATTTAATGAGCTCTATTCTTCTACTCAATATGAAGTCTGAAAGCAGATTCTCAGGGTCTTGAATATGTGCTCTGTGCTTTGTGAAGTGGGAAAAAGGCTATGTAAGGAATCAGTTCTACTTTTGACTTCAGTTTCTTGGGCTTTTAATTCTTCAGGAGTTTAAGTAAGAGAATCTGGAAAGCTCCTTCTAAATCTAACATTTTACATTTATTTTTGAGTAAAAAATACTAGTTTATGATAAAAGTAAAATGAAATCATCATTAATAAGGGTGTAACTTCTTTGAAGATCTTCCCAGAAAACATTGTCAATAAGAGGGTGTGAGATAAAGAATATTGTAGAGAAAAATTGTGGTTTTTTTTTTTTTTTTTTTTTACAACAAAACCACATGGAAGTCAAAAGGAATAATTAGCATCTTGGAAATATCATGTTGCTTTCTTACATTAAAAGATAGTAATTGAGACTGGGAGATGGTTAAGTGTATATTTACTCACCCAAAGATTGCATAATGGTAGACTCAATAATGGCTTCATACCACAAGTCCCAGGACCTATAAAGTAAGATCAAGGAATCAATGTATCCTCAGATGAGCTAATGGAGTACTAGACTTCTTTTCTTTTCTTTTTTTTTTTTAATTTTTTTTTCAACGTTTATTTATTTTTGGGACAGAGAGAGACAGAGCATGAACGGGGGAGGGGCAGAGAGAGAGGAGACACAGAATCAGAAACAGGCTCCATTCTCCGAGCCATCAGCCCAGAGCCTGACGCGGGGCTCGAACTCACGGACCGCAAGATCGTGACCTGGCTGAAGTCGGACGCTTAACCGACTGCGCCACCCAGGCGCCCCTGGAGTACTAGACTTCTAATGTCACATTGCTTAGCCTCAAAATACAACTTAGATGTTTTTATTGATTTCTTTTTGTTATTTTTAAACCATTGGCCCTGGAAACATTGGTTACTGTCTCCAGAATTCAGAATTTTCAAAGGACTGTAATAAGGGCAAAAAAGATAATTTAAGGGGAAAATACCTGTTGTGGCCTAAGTGTTAGTGACACTATAAATATAATGTATTCTAAAGAAAGCTATGAGCTATGCTCACACAAAACATATGAACAAATATGAACTAGTAAAAGAAAATGGCCTAATGGAAATGTGAGAGCAAGTGGCAGGACAAACGCTAAGAAAACTGGGAGACATCCTCGACATGAAATACTGCCAACTTAAGGAAAACAATGTGATTTTGGCCTTGGATGGAAATATGTATCCCCAAGAGGGGCAACTTTCTCAACATTACTTCTTGACATGTAATTGAGGGTGATGGAGAGAATATTAGTCCAGGAAAAGTTCTTGACATTTAAACGGGCTTCTACTTACTGTAAACAAACAAAAACAAAACAAAAAAATGCATAAAGTGCATAAAATTGTTTTTAAAAGGAAAGTGTAAATCTTCTGTACTGTTACATCCAGAGAAATAACTCCTATTAACATTTTGATATATTATTTTCCAGTGGTGGAAAGATGAATCTTAGAGGGGAGGAGAATGAATTTGGAAGTGAGAGTTCCAAGTAGGACAAGGAAAACCTCTATGTACTCTGCAAAATTGATAGCAAGCTATCTGCAGTCTTGCATTATTTTCTAAGAAACTTTTTTTCTACTACTAAACTATTAGCTCCTCAAGGTCAAGATTATACCATTTTTATCTTTGATCCCCCAAGGACCAAAGTGTAGTATGGTTACACAATAGACAATAAATATTTGTTGAATGATCAAGGCAAGTATGTGACACTAGATACAAAATGTATCAAAGATCAGAACAAGAGCATAGTAGAACTTCTATTGAAGGTGAAAAAGTCTTGTGAAATTAATTAGAAATTAGAGAAGGGTGAGAAGGGAGCCCATGCCTGGGTTCACAAACTGTCAAATTGACAGCTGACTCTCTTTTGCTTCATTAATTTCCATCTAGAAATTTAAAATTAGAAATGGTAAATCAGTCACATGTAAGTGGAGACCCAATATAAGAGACTTTTTCTATTATTATTTTTTTTTGAAAGAGAGAAAGTGTAAGTGGGGAAGGGGTAGAGGGGAAGGGAGAGAGAAAATCCTAAGTAGGCTTCACACCCAGCACAGAACCTATAGCGGGGACTGTGAGACCATGACCTGAGCTGAAATCAAGAGCCAGATGCTTGACTGAGCCACCCAGGCACCCCATGAGTGATTCTTTAAGAGGTCTTGGAAAAATATACAGATGTTAAGTGTTTGAAGAATCACAGAAAATAGACGTGCAAAACGTCTGGAAATGTGAAAACACTAAAAAATAACTGGAAAGAAATGTTAAACATTATGGTCTAAATACCAAAATTTTTCAACAGAGTTTTAGAATGGATTAATTAGACAAAACCAGACTGACTTGGTTGGATATTGGCTTAACACTTTCCAACTGCATGGCTTTTAATAATTTATAACTTCTCTGTGCCTCAGTTTCCTCAGCTGTAAATTTGGTATACTCTTAGTGCCTATCCTATATGGATGATGTTGAGATTAAGTTCTCCTAGTAAATGAAGAAAGAAACAGAGAATAACTACAAAAATAACCATAAAACACATGACGATAAGTACATACCTATCAATACTAGGTTTGAATGTAAATGGAATTAATTGCTCCAATCAAAAGACATAAAGTGATTGAATGGATAAAAAAACAAGACCCACCTAATTTTTTCCCATAAGAAACTCACTTCAGACCTTAAGATACATGCAGATTGAAAGTGAAGGTATAGAAAAACATTAACCATAAAAATGAAAATGAAAAGAAATCTGGGGTAGCAATAGTTACATTGGACAAAATATGCTTTAAAAAACACAGTTACAAGAGACAAAGAGACACACTACATCACTATAAAAGAAACAATCCATCAAGAGGATATGATAATTGTAAATATGTATGAACCCAACATGAAACACCAAAATACATAAAATAACTATTAACAAATATGAAGAAAGAAATTGACAGTAATACAACAATAATAGGGGACTTTAACACCCCACTTACATAAATGGATAGATCATCCAGACAGAAAATCAACAAAGAAACAGTGGCCTTCAGTGACACATTGGACCAGATGGACCTAACAGATGTATTTAGAACATTCCATCCAAAAGAGTGGAATATTTATTCTTCTCAAGTGCACGTGGAACATTCTCCAGAATAGATCACATCTTAAGCCACAAAACAAGTCTCAATAAATTAAAAAAGATTGAAATCATACCATGCATTTTTTCCAACTACAACAATATGAAACTAGAAATAAATTATAAGGAAAAAACCAGAAAGAACACAAATACATGGAGACAAAATAACATGCTACTAAACAATGAATGGGTCAACCAAGATATCAAACAAGAAATCAAAACATACATGGAGACAAAAGAAAATTAAACACAATGGTACAAAATATTTGGGATGCAGAAAATCTGTTCTAAGAAGGAAGATTGTAGCAATATATACCTACCTTAAGAAGCAAGAAAAATCTCAAATAAAAAAATCTAACCTTAAACCTAAAGGAGTTAGAACAAGAAAAGCAAAGTCCAAAGCCAGTAGAAGGAAGGAAATAATGGAGCTTAGAGGATAGATAAATGAAATAGAGACTAAAAATACAATAGAATAGATTAATGAAACCAGGAGCTGGTTCTTTAAAAAGATCAACAAAGTTGGTAAACCTTTAGTCAGAGAAAAAGAAAAGAGAGGAGTTAAATAAAATCACAAATGAAGAAGGTGAAAACACCACCACCACTATAGATATACCATGGATTTTAAGAGAATATTATGAAAAATTAAATGCCTACATATTTGACAACATGGAAATGGGCAAACTCCTAGAAACATATAGACTTACAAAACTGAATCAGAAAAAAAATAGAAAATTTGAAAAGACTGATTATTAGCAATGAAATCAAAACAGTAATTAAAGAAAAAAACTCCCAATAAAAGAACATCCAGGATTAGAAGGCTTCACAGGTGAATTCTACTACAAATTTCAGAAAGATTTAATACCTATTTTTTCAACATATTTTTAAAATAGAGAAAGGAAATCTTCCTAATTCATTCTATAAGGTCACCATTACCCCAATACCAAAACCAATAAATCAGCAAGAAGAAGTAAAACTTTCCTATTTGCCAATGACATAATACTCTATGTAGAAAACCTAAAAAAAACCCAAAAGTTGTGAGAATTAATACATGATTTCAGAAAAGTCACAGGATACAAAACCAATGTACATAAATCTGTTGCTATTCTATACACCAATAATGAAACAACAGAAAGAGAAATTAAGGAATCAATCCCATTTACAATTGCACCCAAAACCACAAGATACCAAGGAATAAGCCTAACCAAAGAGGTGAAAAACCTGTACTCTGAGAACTATGAAACGCGGATGAAAGAAATAAAAAAGGTCACAAAGAAATGGAAAGACAGTCCATGGTCATGGATCAGAACAAAAAATAATGTTAAAATGTCTATACAACTCAAACCAATCTACAAATTTAATTGAATTAAATTTCTATCGAAATACCAATAACACTTTTCACAGAGCTAGAACAAAGAATCCTAAAACTTGTATGGAACCACAAAAGACCCCAAATAGCCAAAGAAACCTTGAAAAGAAAAGAAAAGCTGGAAGCATCACAATTCTGGACTTCAAGTTATATTACAAAGCTGTAATGATCAAAACAGTATGGTAATGGCACAAAAATAGACATATAGATCAACAAAACAGAATAGAAAACCCAGAAGTAAGCCCACAACTCTATGGTCTTTCAACAAAGCAGGAAAGAATATCCAACGTGAAAAAGACTACCTCTTCAACAAATGGTGTTAGGAAAACTGGACAGCAACATGCAGAAGAATGAAACAGAACCAATTTCTTACAGCAAACACAAAAATAAAAAACGGATTAAAGGCCTAAATGTGAGACCAGAAACTATAAAAATCTTAAATGAGAACAAAGGAAGTAACCTCTTTGATGTCAGCTGTAGCAACATGTTTCTAGATATGCCTCCTGAGGTAAAGGAAACAAAAGCAAAAACAAACCATTGGGACTACATAAAAATAAAAAGCTTCTGTAACAGTGAAGGGAACAATCAGAAACTAAACTAAACTGAAAAGACAACCTATGGAATGGGAGAGGTATTTGCAAATGACATATCCGCTAAAGGGTTAGTATCCAAAATATATAAAGAACTTGTAAAAGTTAGCACCCAAAAAAACTAATAATCCAACTTAAAAAATGGGCAGAGGACATGGATAGATATTTTCCCAAAGACATCCAGATGGCTAACAGACACATGAAAAGATGCCCATTACTCATCATCATGGAAATACGAATTAAAACAATAATGAAATATCACCTTGCACCCATCAATATGGCTAAAATCAACAACACAGGTGTTGGTGAAAATGTGGAGAAAGGTGAACCTTCCGCACTGTTGGTGAGAATGCAAACTGGTTCAGCCACTCTGAAAAACAGTATGAAAGTTCCTTAAAAAGTTAAAAGTAAAACTACCCTGGTATGTAGCAATTACACTACTAGGTATTTATTCAAATACAAAAATACTAATTCAAAAGAATATACTCACCCTGATGTTTATAGCAGCATTATCTACAATAGCCAAATTATGGAAAAAACCCATGTATCCATCCACTGATGAGTGGATAAGGATGATGTGGTAATCATATACAATGAAATGTTACTCAGCCATAAAATACTATGAACCCTTGGCATTTTCAACAACATGGATGGAGCTATACAGTATTATGTTAAGCAAAATAAGTCAGTCAGAGAAAGACAAATACCATATGATTCACTCATATGTCGAATTTTAGAGACAAAACAAACAAGCATAGGGAAAAAAGAGAGAGGGGGACAAACCAAGAGAGATTCTTAACTATAGAGAAAAAACTGATGGTTACCAGAAAGGAAGTGGGTGGGGGATGGTTTACATAGGTGGTGGGGATTAAGGAGTGCACTTGTTGTGATGAACACCAACCAGGTGTTACATGTAAGTGTTGAAAAACCCGAAAGTATTGTACACCTGAAATTAATATTACACTGTATGTTAAATAAATAGAATTTTTTTAATTACAAAAAGAAAAGTAAAAAAAAAAATATTAACCTACTGGGTGCATTAGGTAAATTTGTAAATTTCCTTACATTAACTGCCAATGAATGCTCCTGGTCCCAATCTACTTTTCTTTAATCTTAAATTTAGCTATGGACTACAGAAAGTGATGAAAGAATTTTTATTTCCCCCCACTCTGTTATATTGACTTATTTAAAAATCCAAAAACATTTATAGTATGCCAATTTTGTTTTGGACACGTGTTATTTACCTCTGCATTCCAAGTGTCTAAGAGAGAGCTTATGCCCTAGAGGAGATGACATTTTTGTGGTTTTGAGTTTTATGAAATCCAGTGAAGAAGGTCAACAGAGATGGAAGAGTTTGGGAAAGAAAGTCTTGTGAATCAACTGAGGACTTCAGTGAATTGTGTGGGTTTGGGATACACAGAGGAGATAGGGAAGGTATTCTACATAAGAATAGCATATATGGGATGTGAATGGCAATAGAAGAGGACAATAAGTTGATTCTAGAGGAAGGTGAACACAGTATTAAAAAGTAGCAATGAAAAAAGGTAGGTAGGAAAGTCAGAATCAGAACTTCATTTTTAATGAGTTTCTATGGCACTAGACTATGCTCCAGAAAACTAAGATTACTTGCCTGTTTAATATTTCCTGAACATTTTCTGTTTGCCTTGCATTATGCCAGAGTTTTGGAATAAAGAGGTAAATAAGACACAGTTCACAGTTTAGTGATTATAAGTCAAGTTCTTTCTAAATGCAATATGGAACACCCTCCTCCCATCTGAGACACTATTTTGGAAAGGTGGCAGAGAAGGACTTGATGGGAGCTAGATATGGGATACAGTGCAGTTGTCCACCTGGTGAGAAAAATTGCTCCAATCCTATATTATGTACAAGACTATTCTAGGATGACATAATAAAAATACCATCCAACATATCTTCCATTTTGTTAGTATTCACACATTCACTCATTTTTTAAACATCATTTATTTTGAGAGAGACAAAGAGAGAGAGAGAGAAAATGAGTGGGAGAGAGGCAGAGGGAGAAGGAGAGAAAATACCAAGCATGATCTCATGAACCATGAGATCATAGACCTGAGCCACAATCAAGTCAGATGATTAACCAACTGAGCGACCCAGGTGCCCCTCACACATTCACTCATTTTTAATTTAAAATTACATTCCTATTGTGTCAAGTACTATGCTATATTCTGGGGGTTTTGAAATTACCAAGATAGATTTAGTCCATATCATTCTTGAGTTGATATCATGGCCAGAAGTACAGACTATTACAGGAATGCATGTAACATAGATTTAGGAGGACAAGTTAGGGAAGATCTGGGAGGATTTCTTGGAAGAATCTAAACTGAGGATAAATTAGAGTTTTCTAGATAAATGATAGGTTGAAAAATGTCCTAGAACTAGGGAATGGCATGTAAGAAGATCTAAAAAGGAGGTGAGGTACATTTGATGGAACTCTGAGAATTTCATTGTAATATGAATAATCTAGGCCTTCTTGCTTTTGTCCTTAAATGTAGTGATGTATTAAAAAAATAACAAACAAACAAAATGCTAACACCAAAAAGCTTTTCAAGCTTTATAATGCTTTATAATGATTCACACAACACATAGTAAAATTCCTTCTTTAGGAAGAACTGGTAAAGGAATCAAGATAACAAGGGAGATAGAATTGATCAATAATGTTTTCATGTAAAATCTAGCTTTGGCCTGATCCAGTAGGTAAGGGCTCTGTAACATAAAACACACCACAAAGTTGCGTGCCTATTCCCTCAATGAAAAGATTCTCTTTGTTACCCATAACAGGCATTAGCAGAAGGCATAATGTTGGGAAGATCATTTCCTTTTTCTGTCTTATATATATTATTTCACCCATTCATAGCTTCTTCTTTTGTCTCCATTATCTTCACACAATGGTTCCAGAGCTAAGTAACACAAGAGCTAAGTAATTCAAATACAGACTCCTTTTAAATTGTTGAAAGGGGAAGAAAATAAGGATGCTTACACTGTGATATTTTTGTCAGTCTTGCTGGAGCACATGGTGTAAAGGATAGGACCTAGGGAGAAACTAAGACCAAAGAGGTAAATAAGAAGCTGGATAATGGGGAACATACAAAAGCATCCAACTGGACTTAGGATGAATTTAGTAAAACAGAGTTCCCCAGATGGAGGTCTGATATGTGGGCTACTCTGTCCCAGTGTGGTTCAGAAGACTTGAAAGTTTGTGTTGGCCTCTGATTCATCCAAATGAGTCATGGATTCCTGAGAGAATCATAAACTTGGTTTTGCAGTTGTCTGGAGATGAGGGCAAAGGAGAGTATTTTTATGTCTTGTTATTTGGGTTGGAACGACATACTCCTACAGTGATTTTGTAGGGTCATAAAAAGAGCAAAGGCTGCTTGGAACTGTGTCCTCTACATGTCTTCCATGTTTTCACCACCCCATCAAATTTGATCTTTCAGAAAGAAATCACTTTATGTATTCTGGTATGTGAATTTCAATATGGGTTTTATTTTCTAGCCACACCAGTTACATATCCTCTTTATGGTTTGAAACTTGACTCAAGGAACTGTTTTTATTTGTCCTTAGAGCTGATGTACTTTTTATAATGATTGTTAATTAATAAAACATTATCTCTTATGTGTGGTACACAGAGAACATAATTATGCTGTTTAGTCAACCAACTCTGGAAAAGTAATAGTGATTTATTTAGTTTCCTGATTTCTGGAGCATGTGGTCAGATAGTATATGTTTACAAAGCATTCTGCTTTCAGTATTTTTCTTGATAGAAAAAAAGGAAATATTCCTATTTCTGAGGAAATAAGAAACCAGCAGGAAGAAATAGAACAAAAGCAAGTTAAAAGACTCCATATTCAAGAACAAACCACAAAAACTCACAAACTTAAGGTGTGCTGTCACAAAAGGCCCTTAATCCTTTGAGAAGCAAAACTTAGTGTTTCATTTCACAAAACTGAAAGTCTAAAAGCATGTATGTTCAATTTTATAGGACATTTGCCACTCAATATTCTTAAAAAGGTGATTAAACAGCCCATAATATTCAAGCACTTTGAAGTTGTTTTGGAAATAGAACAGTTGCAATGGACATATATAGACAATTGGCAAAATAGCCAGAGTGATAAGTGCTTGATATTTTCATTCAGGCTTCCCAGGCAGGTATGGACACCTGAATTGGTCATTTGGTTTTAAAAATACAGTTTCCAGGGGCTCCTGGGTGACTCAGTTGGTCAAGCGTCTGACTCTTAGTTTTGGCTCAGATCATGATCTCACAGTTTTGTGAGTTTGAGCCCCGTGTCTGGCTCTGTGCTGGCAGTGTGGAGCCTGCTTGGGATTCTCTCTTTATCCCTCTCTCTGCCCCTTCTCTGCTCGTGCTCTGTGTCTCTTGAAATAAATTAAAAAAAATTTAAAGATACAGTCTCCAAGGCTCACCTCAGACCTATTGAATTTCTTGGTTTGAAGTTTGAATTTTCAGAAAACCATACAAGTGGTTCTGATGCTCACCCAGATCTGAGAAATATACTCTAGGGGTTTACTTCAAAGCTGATGTATCCAGATATAGAAAAAAATATAAGGAGTTTGTAAACAACAAAATCTTCTGGATTATCTGTTCTCCAAAGTTTTGAAGGACCAGTTTTTTTTATATACTCTGCATTCCTTTGTCATATACTTTCTTGGAATCTAATAAAGATGTGAATGAAGAGAAATGTATGACTAATTCATTCACTAAACCATTTCCAGAACCAACTATATGATAGCCTAGAAACATATCAACTCTGTGGTTATCTCTGAGCCCCAGTAAATTGATCCAAATCTCATTTTTTTTGTCACCTGAGGGAAAAAATGTTGTATCTGATGTATAGCTGTGGAGCTTCATGGAATACAGTCATGTCCTGGAGAGGCTGAGAGTTGCTGGTGGTGATTCCTGAGTCCTGTACCTTCCTCAAGACATGACTGTAAGTCAAAGAGCTACTTCAGTAATATCAGGAAGGCTAGGGGATCAGTCAGAAATGAGGCTTTTTTTTAAAAAAGCAATCAACAAAATGGTAATTAACACATTCCTATCAATAATTACTTTAATGTGTATGAAATAAATGCTTCAAATAAAAGACATAGTCTGCCTGAATATATATATATATATATATATATATATATATATATGGAATAGATATATATAGAGAGACAGAGAGAAATAAAGAAAGTCTCCCAAGCAGACTGCACTGTCAGCATGGAGCCCAATGTGGGGCTTGAACTCACGAACTGTGAGATCCATGACCTGAGCCGAAATCAAGAGTCAGATGCTTAACCAAATTGAGCCATCCAGAAGCCCCAACTGATTTGTGAATATTGTGAATATTGAACCATTCTTGCATTCCCTGGAACAAATCCCACTTTATCATGGTGTATGATAATATATATATATATATATATATATATACTGCCTATGAGAGACTCACTTCAAATGTAAACACACACAGGCTGAAGTGAAGGGATGAAAAAACATATTCCATGCAAAGAAATGAAAAACAATGCAATAATAGTAGGGAACTCAATCCTTGATATATGTCAACAAATAGATCATCCATCTAGACAAAAACATCAATAAGGAAACATTGACCTTAAATGATACATTACATTAAATGGACTTATTAGGTATGTGCAGATCATTCTATCCAAAAGCATAATAAAAATTCCTTTCAAAGTGCACACAGAGCATTCTTCAGTTTAGATAAATAGAACTCATGTTAGGCTACAAAACAAGTCTCAATAAATTGAATATTGAAATATATCAAACATCTTTTCTGAACCGAAGAATATGAAACTAGAAATCAATTATAAGAAGAAAACTGGAAAAAACACAAACGTGTGGAGGTTAGACAACATGCTACTAAACAACCAATGAGTTAAGTCAAAGAGGAAATAAAAAAATACCTTCAGACAAATGAAAAAGGAAACACAACAGTCCTAAATCTATAGAAAGCAGTGAAAGCAGTTTTAAAAGGAAAGTTTATAGCAATACAATCCTACCTCAAGACAAGAAAAATCTCAAACCTTATACCTAAAGGAAATAGAGAACAAACAAAGCCCAAAATTACTAGAAAAGAGTAAATAATAATAGAGCAAAAATAAATAAAATAGAAACAAAAAATGGGCAAAAAGTCAATGAAACTAAAAGCTAGTTCTTTGAAAAGGTAAACAGAATTGATAAATCATTAGCCAGACTCATCAAAAATAAATAAATAGGGCCTAAAGTAATAAAATTATAAGTAAAAGAGAAGTTACAACTGATGCCACAGAAATACAAAGGATCATGTACAATTGTATGCCAGTGAATGGGACAACATAGAAAAAATGGATAAATTCCTAGAAAACTACAATCTTCCAATACCGAATAAAGAAGAAACAGAAAATCTGAATAGACCAACTCCTAGTAATGGAAAAAAAGGCAATTGAATCAGTAATAAAATGACTTTCAACAAATAAAAACCCAAGACTAGATGACTCACAGGTGAATTCTACCAAACATTTAAACAAGAGGAAATACATATTCTTCTCAAACTATTCAAAATATTGAACAGGGAGGAATGTTTCCAAGCTCATTCTTTGAGGCCAGCATTACCCTGATACCAAAACTAGAATAATACACCACAAAATAAAGAAAATTAGATGTCAATATCTCTGATGAATATAGCTGCAAAAATCCTCAACACAATATTGGAAAACCAAATTCAACAATACATTAAAATTATCATACACCATGATAAAGTGGGATTTGTTCCAGGGAAGAGAGAATGGCTCAATATTCACAAATCAGGGCTTCTGGATGGCTCAGGTTGGTTAAGCATCTGACTCTTGATTTTGGCTCAGGTCATGGATCTCACAGTTCGTGAGTTCAAGACTCACATTGGGCTCCATGCTGATGGTGCAGAGTCTGCTTGGGAGTCTTTCTTACTTTCTCTCTACCCTCCCTCCCCCCAAGTAAATTTAAAATAAGCAAAAAAAATCTCAAATCAATCAACACATTAACAAAAATAAGGATAAAAATCATGATTACCTCAATAGATTCAGAAAAAGCATTTGATAAATTTCAACATCCATGTATGATTAAAACCTCAACAAAGTTAATAAAGAGTGAACATATCTAAACATAATAATGTCCATAAATGAGAAGCCCACAGTTAACATACTCAACAGTGAACAGCTGAAAGTTTTTCTCTAAGGTTAGAAACAAAATAAGGATGTTCACATTTGACACTTTTATTAATAAAAGTAGATAGTACTAGAAATCCTAGGCGTAGCAAACGGACATGAAAAAGAATAAAAGGCATCCAAATTTGAAAAGAAAAGAAGTAAAACTCTATTTTCAGGCATGGTTCTATATATAGAAAATTCTAAAGACTGCACTAAGAAACTATTAGAATTAATACATGAATTCAGCAAAGTTTAATAATATAAAGTTAATATACAAACACCTGTTGCATTTTAAAGTTTAATAATATAAAGTTAATATACAAACACCTGTTGCATTTCTGTACACTAATAATGAACTATCAGAAGAAGAAACTTAAAAAAATCTCATTTATAACTGCAACAAAAAGATTAATTAGGGGTGTCTGGATGGCTCAGTCAGTTAAGTGTCTGACTGTTTACTCAGGTCATGATCTCTCAGCTTATGGGTTCAAGCCCCATGTCAGGTCCCATGCTCACAGTGTGGGCCTGATTGGGATTCTCTCCCCCTCTCTCTCTGCCCCTTCCCTACTCATACGTTCTCTCTCTCAAAATAAATAAACTTTAAAAAGAATAAAGTTAGCCTAGAAATAAATTTAACCAACAGTGAAAGACCTGTGCTCTGAAACTATAAGATGTTGATGAAAGAAATAGAACATGACACAAATAAGTGGAAAGATATGTCATATTCAAAGATTATAAAAATTAATATGAAGATGGCCATACAAAACAATCTGCAGATTCAATGCAATACCCTCCAAGATAACAAGGGCATTTTCCATAGAACTGGAACAAAATGCCTTAAAATTTGTATGAAACCACAAAAGACCCAGAATAACCAAAGCAATCTTGAGAAAGAAGAAAGCAGGAGGCATCATGTTTTCTGTTTTCAAGCTATACTACAAAGCTGTAAAGCAGTATGATACTAGCACAAAAACAGACACTTAGACTAATGGAACAGAATACAGAGTTCAGAAATAAACCCACAATTTTATGGTCGATTAATCTATAACAAAAGAGTCAAGAATATATAATGGGGGAAAAGACAGTCTCTCAATAAATGGTGTTGGGAAAACTGGACAACTAGATGCAAAAGATGAAACTGGACCACTTTCTTATACCATACCTAAAAATAAACTCAAAATGTATCAAAGATTTAAATGTAATACTGAAAACTATAAAACTCCCAGAAGACAACATAGGCAGTAAGGTCTTAGACATCACACCTAGAAATATATTTGGGGCTCTGTCTCAGACAAGGGCAACAAAAGCAAAAACAAACAAATGGGACTACATCTAACTAAAAACCTTTTGCATAGTGAAAGAAACCATCAACAAATGAAAAGACAAGCTACTGAATGGGAGAAGATATTTGCAAATGATATATTGAATAAAGTGTTAACAACCATAATATGTAAAATTCATACAACTCAATAGGAAAAAACAATTAAATTAAAAATATGGGCAAAAACCTGAACAGACATTTCTCCCAAGAAGACAGAGATAGCTGACAGACACATGAAAAGATGCTCAACTTACTAATCAGAAAAATGCAAATCAAAATCATAATGAGACATTACCCTATCTCAGTCAGAATGGCTAGGCAAAAATACAAGAAATAACAAGTATTGGTGAGGATGTGGAGGAAAAGAAATGTTTGTGCACTGTTGGGTGGAATGCAAAATGGTTCTGCTACTATGGAAAACAGTATGGAGCTTCCTCCAAAAAAATAAAAAAATATCAAAAACAGAACTACCATACAACTCAACAATTCCACTTCTAAGTATCCAAAGAAAATGAAAATACTAATTCAAAAAGATATATTTACCCCTATGTTTATTGCAGTATTATTACAGTAGCCAAAATATGGAAGCAACCTAAGTAGCTACTGATAGAAAAATGGATAAGGAAGATGTGATATATATCTATATATACACACATGCACACAAGCACAAAATTGAGTATTAGTCACAAAGAAGAATAAAATTGATCATTTGCAACAAAAAGGATGGACATAAGGGGTATTAGGCTAAGTGAAATAAGTCAGAGAAAAATAAATACTGTGTGATTTTATTTATGTGTGCAATCCAAAAAAACCACAAAAAACAAAACATAACAGAAACATAAATATGGAGAACAGCCTGTTGCTAGAGGGGAAAGAGGGATGGGAAAAATTGGTGAAGGGGATTAAAAGGTACAAACTTTTAGTTATACAATAAATAAGATATCGGAATTTAACGTACAGCATAGGGAATATGGTTAGTGATATTTTAACAATTTTGTATGGTGAAAGATGGTAGCTATATATTATTGTAGTGGTAACTTCGTGCTGTATATAAATGTTGAATCTCTATGCTGTATGCCTGAAATTAACATAATATTGTGTTCAACCACAATAGAAACAAAAATAAATAAGGCAGTTGAGGGTAATTTATCTGGAATGCTTATGACCTCTATTTTCACAGGAAAAATGAAAGTGACTTATTCAGGAAAATCTCCTTCCACTAGACAAGGAAATTTAAAACTCCTGTTCATTAAAAAAAAGGCACTATGCATGGAGTACTTGTAAACAAAAACTGAGAGAAATACAAATAAAGAATAAAGGGTAACCATCCTTAATAGATCAAGTTCCTGTTTTTAAGACTTCCAATACTATGTTGAAAACCAGTGGTGAGAGTGGACATCCCCGTCTTGTTCCTGACCTTAGGGGGGAAGTTCTCAGTTTTTCCCTATTGAGGGTGATATTAACATTGGGTCTTTCATATATGGTTTTTATGATCTTCTATCCCTACTTTCTTGAGGGTTTTTTTCAAGAAAGGACGTTGTGTTCTGTCAAATGCTTTCTCTGCATCTATTGAGAGTTTCATATGGCTCTTGTCCTTTCTTTTATTGATGTGATGAATCACATTGATTGTTTTGCGGATATTGAACCAGCCCTGCATCCCAAGTATAAATTCCACTTGGTCGTGGTGAATAATTTTTTAAATTTATTGTTGGATCCACTTGGCTAATATCTTGTTGAGGAGTTTTGCATCCATGTTCATTAGGGAAATTGGTCGATAGTTCTCCTTTTTAGTAGGATCTTTGGTTTTGGAATCAAGGTAATGCTGGCTTCATAGAAAGAGATTGGAAGTTTTCCTTTCATTTTTATTTTTTGGAACAGTTTTAAGAAAATAGGTGTCATCTCTTCCTTAAATATTTTGTGGAATTCCCCTGGAAAGCCATCTGGCCCTGGACTCTTGTTTTTTTGGGAGATTTTTGATTACCAATTCAATTTCTTTACTGGTTATGGGTCTGTTCAAATTTTCTATTTCTTGCTGTTTCAGTTTGGTAGTGTATATGTTTCTAGGAATTTGTCCATTTCTTCCAGATTGCCCATTTTATTGGCATATAATTGCTCATAATATTCTCTTATTATTGTTTGTATTTCTGCTGTGTTGCTTGTGATCTCTCCTCTTTCATTCTTGATTTTATTTATTTGTATCCTTTCCTTTTTATTTTTGATCAAAATGGCTAGTGGTTTATAACTTTTGTTAATTATTTCAAAGAACCAGCTTCCGGTTTCATTGATCTGTTCTACTGGGTTTTTTTGTTTGTTTGTTTTGATAGCATTAATTTCTGCTCTAATCATTATTATCTCCTGTCTTCTGATGGTTTGGGGTTTTCTTTGCTGTTTTTTTTCGAGATCCTTAAGGTGTAAGGTTAGGTTGTATATCTGAGATCTTTCTTCCTTCTTTAGGAAGGCCTGGATTGCTATATACTTTCCTCTTATTACACCCTTTACTGGGTCCCAGAGGTTTTGGATTGTGGTGTTATCATTTTCAGTGGCTTCTATGTACTTTTTAATTTCCTCTTTAACTTCTTGGTTAGCCCATTCGTTCTTCAGTAGGATGTTTTTTCAGTCCCCAAGCATTTGTTACCTTTCCAAATTTTTTCTTGTGGTTGATTTTGAGTTTCATAGCATTGTGGTCTGAAAATATGCATGGTATGATCTCGATCTTTCTGTACTTGCTGACCACTGATTTGTGTCCCAGTATGTGGTCTATTCTGGAGAATGTTCCACATGCACTGGAGAAGAATGTATGTTCTGCTGCTTTAGGATGAAATGTTCGGAATATATCTGTTAAGTCCATCTGGTGGGTCATTCAATGCCATTGTTTCCCTGTTGGTATTCTGATTACATGATGTGTCCAGTGTTGTAAGTGGGGTGTTGAAGTTCCCTATTATTATGGTATTATTATCAATGAGTTTCATTAGCATGATAGATGGTTTTCCATCCCCTTGTTTTCAATCTGAAGGTGTCTTTAGGTCTAAAGTGGGTCTCTTGTAAACAGCATACAGATGGATCTTGTTTTCTTATACATTCTGTTACCCTATGTCTTTTGATTGGAGCACTTAGTCCATTGATGTTTAGAGTGAGTACTGAAAGATATGAATTTATTGCCATGATATTACTTGTAGAGCTGGAGTTTCTGGTGGTGTTCTCTGTTCCTTTCTAGTCTTTGTTTTTGGTATGTATGTATGTATGAATGTATTTTCATCTTTTCTCCCCTCAGAGATTCCCCCTTAAAATTTCTTGCAGGGCTAGTTTACTGGTCACAAACTCCTTTAATTTTTGTTTGTCTGGGAAATTTTTAATCTCTCCTCTTTGGAATGACAGTCTTGCTGGAAAAAAGAATTCTTGGTTGCATATTTTTCTGATTCAGCACATTGAATATATCCTGTCACTCCTTTCTGGCCTGCCAAATTTTTGTGAATAGGTCTGCTGCAAACCTGATCTCTCTTCCTTTGTAGGTTAAGGACTTTTTTTTCCTTTGCTTCTTTCCTTGACTGAGTATTTTGAATTTGACTGTGATATGCCTTGTTGATGGTCACTTTTTGTTGAATATGATAGGAGTCCTCTGTGCTTCCTGGATTTTGATGTCTGTGTCTTTTCCAGGTTAGGAAAGTTTTCTGCTGTTTTGCTCACATAACCCTTCTACCCCTTTTTCTCTCTCTTCATCTTCTGTAACCCCTATCATTCTGATGTTCCATTTTAATGAGTCACTGATTTCTCTAATTGTTAAATCGTGCTCTTTTGCCTTAGTCTCCCTCTTTTTTTATGCTTCATTACTCTCCATAATTTTGTCCTCTACATTGCTGATTCACTGCTCTGCCTCATCCATCCTTGCCACCGTGGCATACATTCGAGATTGAAGCTCAGTTATAGCATTTTTTATTTCATTCTGAATATTTTTCTTCTTATCTCTGCAGATAGGGATTCTAATGTATTTTTGACTCTAGCTAGTATTCTCTTTTTTTTTTAAAGTTTATTTATTTTTGAGACAGAGAGAGACAGAGCATGAACAGGGGAGGGGCAGAGAGAGAGGGAGACACAGAATCTGAAACAGGCTCCAGGCTCTGAGCTGTCAGCACAGAGCCTGACGTGGGGCTTGAACTCACGGACCGTGAGATCATGACCTGAGCCGAAGTCCGACGCTTAACCGACCAAGCCACCCAGGCCGCCTAGCTAGTATTCTTATTATCATGATTCTAAATTCTGGTTCTTGCATCTTGCTTGTATCTGTGTTAGTTAAGTCCCTGACTGTCACTTCTTTCTGCTTATTCTTTTGGGGTGAATTCCTTCGTTTTATCTTTTTGAAGGAAGAAAAGGAATTAATGAGGTAAAAAAATACATAGAAAAAAATTAAAATTAAAAAATTAAAATTAAAAAATTAAAAACAAACACACAAAAAAATAAAATAAATGACGCTTAGCTAGATCCTTAGGTGTGTTTTGTTCTGGGTGTTGAAAAGGGCATGACAGATTAGAGAAAAAAAAAGGAAAGAAAAGAAAAAAAGAAAAAAGTAAATCATTTGAAAATTTGAAAAAAAATGAATACACTAAATTAGAATAAAATGAAATGATGGAAGTAATATAGAATTTGAAAAAAATTGTGCAAAAGTAAAAAATATAGTAAGGAAAAAATTAAAGAAAGATATTTTTAATAAAAATTAAAAATAAAAATATTTTTTTTCTTTCTGTATTCAAGAAAAAGAAAATAAATGAAAAGGAGATGAAAAAGGAAAAAGAAAAAAAAGGAAATTGAATAGATGGACTAGTGAACAGACTAAAATACGATTGAAATTACTTTTTTTCCCCTAAAAGTCAAACTATGAAACACTTTATCATCTGTAAATTAAGCAGGCAGACAGAATTTTGTTCCTGAAGAGCGAGGTTGACCCAGTTGGGTGGGGCTTAGTGTAATGGCTCTGTTCTCCACTAGATGGCTATGCTTTGCTTACTGGGATGAATTGTTGTGGTGCTTGTAGGTGTGTATGCACATGCACGGGAGCCGTGAAAATGGCATCACCCAACTACTCAGTCTCTAGCATCAGAACTCTATTGTCCTTGATCAACAGTTGTGCACCCATCCTTTGTCTTCAGTTTCCATCCACTCTCTGCTTCTACACTGTCCATGACCAAGCCCCAGGCAGCACCTCCCTCTGAATTTTATCTCAGATGTGGCTGTGTTTCCCACCCCTTTACTTCTGAAAGACTGAGGCTCTGACTTGCTCTGCCCCTCTGCAGGAGAGCCTCACTGAGCAATGGCTGGGTGCCAGCTGCATCCAGGAACATTTGCAGGACTGTGCTGCTAATGCCCAGAGACTGAAGCTGGGTGCCAGCCCACCCCAGAAAAAGTTCATGCAATTTGGCAGCAGCAGCGGCGCTTCAGGGATTATGTTAAATAACAGCATGCATCTGGCACCAGGCTTCACCCCCAACCTTGTTCCAGCACCAGCGAATATGATTGTTCTCCTGGGTTTGCTGGGACCTTTGCCTTTGGGTTAGCTGCACAGCCTCTACTAGATGTCCTCCCAGCAGGGGAACTGCCTCTCCCCATGTGGCCTAAAGACCCCAGACTTCACTCTGCTCCTGGGGATTCACTTTTTCCACCAGAGCACTGCCAGTTATCAAGCTATGGCTTTTCAGACTCTGCTCTCCCTATTTATAGAGTCTTAATGGAATTTAAACCCTCTCCTTTCTTCTTTCTCCTTTTTTAGTTTAGTCCCTGTGGCTGTTTCCACTTTTCCACTTTCTCTCCAGCTTCTTTCAGGGTGGTGCTTTTCCTGTATTCTCCCCCCAGTCTCCGTCCTCTCTCTGGACACAAAGCCTTTCACAGCTCCTCTCTCTCCCCCAGTTCACCTCTCTGTGCTGTGTACCTGCTGAGTTCTGTGGTTCAGGTTGTGCAGCTTGTTGTGTTAGTCCTCAAATCATTTTTCTATGTGTGCAGGATGGTTTGGTGTTGACCTGGGTGTATTTCATGGATGCAAGACACAAAAAAAACTTCCATGCTGTTCTGCCCTCTCAGCTTCTCCTTCAGGTCTCTGTTTAATGTCATCTAGTCAGAAATATCTCCCATGCCCACTGCATATAAAACATTAGGCACCCCAAGATACTGTCTATCTTACATTCCCTACTTAATTTTGACATAGAATTATAAACACCCAATACATGTGTTTCTTACTTTTAATTGTCTGTTTCCCTGGTGTAGAATATAAATACCATGGAATGGGGAATTTGTTTGGTTTTTTACCGCTCTATCCCCATCTATAAGTTACCGTAATAAGAGCACCTAGAAAAGGACTTGTGTATTGTAAGTTACTTCAAAAGGAATTTTTTATTTAATGTATAAAATGTATCTAACAAATAATTAAGGCAAGTAATATTAAAGGGACAGTGTGATATATTTTCCTTGCTATATTGGCAATTTTTTTAAAAGATTAATACTAAAGTTGGTAAGGATATGGTCAAGCAGGTACACCAGATAATGGAACTTATCCTCCAAAAAACCCCCACCAATTATCAATCCTTTCATTGAATATATTAAAATTCCCCATACCTTTCAATATAGCAATTAAGCAAGCACAGATTTTTTTGATTGTGTAATAGTAACAGAAAAAACTTAGAAATAAACTATGCACCAATGAGACAGTGGGTAAATTATTACATCCATGTGATGGTACACCTTAGAGTTGTTAAAATAATGAAGTAAATCTGTATTAAAAATAATAGAAACTTTAAAAAAAGAAAAAAATAATAGAAACTTCTCTGAGAAATGTATATGCAATAAGAAATGCAGAAGAATGATTCTGTTTATGAAGAAATATGTTTTTACATTTCTCTGTATTCTCAAAAACAATCAGAATTATATACACTAAATCATTTACAGCACTTGGGGGAAGGAGGATTTTAGCAGGGTTGGGTGTGGGGTGAGAACATTACTTGAAGGTTTTTTTATATATTTTTTTATTTTTGATACAATTAGAATGTATGCATTGATTACTTATTTGAGAGATGAGATAAAAGCGAAATAAAATTAAACAGGTTAGTATAAAATCTTGAGCTACTGAATAATACCTTTATTGGTTTTTTAATTTATTTTTTAAAATCCTAGTATAATAACAAATAATCAAAATAACCAAATAACCAAAAATAATAAAATCCATAGTAATAGTGGTGCCTGGGCTGCTCAGTCAGTTGAGTTTCTGACTCTTGATTTTGGCTCAGATCATGATCTCACGGTTTTTGGGTTCACGCCCTGCATCAGACTCTGTGCTCAGTTGGAGTCTCTTTAAGATTCTCTCACTCCCTTTCCCTCTGCCCCTCTTCTGCTCATGCATAAGAGTTCTTTATCTCTTTCTCTGAAAAAAAATACATTGAAATAAACTTAAGCAAAGAAGTAAAAGATCTGTATACTGAAACTATAAAAACACTGATGAAAAAAATTAAAGATAACACAAACAGAAAGATATCTATTGTATAGTCATGGATTGGAAGAACCAATATTGTTAAAATCTCCATACTACTCAATGCAATACCTATCAAAATACCAAAAACACCTTTTTACAGAACTGGAACAAATAATTCTAAAATTTTTGTGGAACCACAAAAGACCCCAAATAGCCAAAGCAATCTTGTAAAAGAAGAATAAAACTGGAGGTATCATAATCTCAAATTTTAAGCTATACTACAAAGGCATAGTAATCAAAACAGTATGATACTGGCACAAAAATAGAAACATAGATAAATGGAATAGAACAGAGAGCTCCAAATAAACCCACACTTTCTATGACAAAGGAGGCAAGAATATGCAGTGGGAAAATGACAGTCTTTTAAACAAATGATTCTGGGAAAATTAGACAGATACATGCAAAATAAGGAAACTGGATCTTCACTAGACACAAAAATAAATTCAGAATAGATTAATGTATTGATACAAATAGAAAAAATAGGCAGTAATCTCTTTACATCAGTCATAGAAACATTTTTCCAGACATGTCTCCTAAGGCAAAGGAAACAAAAACAGAAGTAAACTATGGGGACTACAGCAAAATAAAAAGCTTTTTCAAAGTGAAGGCAACCATCAACAAAACAACAGGACAACCTACTGAAAAAGAGAAGATATTTGCAAGCAACATATCCAATAAGGGGTTTTATGCAAAATATATAAAGAATGTATACAACCCAACACCCCAAAACCAAATAATCTGGTTAAAAAATGGGCAGAGGATATGAATAGACATTTTTCCAAAGAAGTTATACAGATGGCTAACAGCAACAAAAAAAATGCTTATCACTAATCATCAGGAAAATGCAAATCAAAACCACAATGATATGTCACCTCACACCTGTAGAATGGCTAAAGTAAAAACTCAAGAAATTATAAGTTTGGGCAAGGATGCAGAGAAAATGGAACCTTGTACACCTTTGGTGAGAATGCAAATTGATGCAGCCACTGTGGAAAATAGTATGGATGTATCTTATATAGTTTTTATCACCACAACTTCACATTATGGGACCAAAAAATGGACTGCCAGTTTTTCTGCATCGAAGAAGGGTTACAAGATACAGTCACTTACTAATAACTAAAGGAAATTGCCTCTCTTCACTTTGATGTTCTGTGAGACATTTATGGCCATTCACAGGAATTGCTGGGTCACTATGCTCTCCTCTTTCCTGTGAACTACCCTGATCCTTGGTCCCTTGAGCATGTCAGCAAGTCAGATTTTAATAACAAAGGAATTTATTTTTTGCCAGAGCAAAGATTCTCCAAGATAATTCTAGTCATGTGAGGATAGTATTAGTAGATTTTTGGGAATAGTCTGGGAAAGCAATCTCTTTTGAAAGAGTTCTAGTTAGATAGTATCTGGAAAGAAAGTATCTGGAAAGTATCAGGATAAATATATATTTACTATTTATTACAGACCCAGCAGAGTCTCAAGGTATGTACTTTTAGAAGGCATGATTTTCACAAGTTTGCCAGCTTGTAAATTCCTATAATGGGGTGAGTGACCAATCATTCCCATCTCTCTGGGAGGCATGTCCTGGGATGTGAGACTTTTACTGATAAACCAAGAAAGTCTCCAGCAAATTGGAACAAGTTTGTTACCCTGCAGGGTGTGGAACAAGACTAATTGATTCAACAATTAATTCAACAAGTATTTAATAAATGCCTAGTACCTGCTGTGCAATGCGTTAGACAACAAGGATGACAACAGTAAACAAAATATACACCTATACAGATTCTGCCTTTATAGAGTTTAAAGACTTTACTTTAAAAAAAAAAAGTACTGGGGCGCCTGGGTGGCGCAGTCGGTTAAGCGTCCGACTTCAGCCAGGTCACGATCTCGCGGTCCGTGAGTTCGAGCCCCGCGTCGGGCTCTGGGCTGATGGCTCAGAGCCTGGAGCCTGTTTCCGATTCTGTGTCTCCCTCTCTCTCTGCCCCTCCCCCGTTCATGCTCTGTCTCTCTCTGTCCCAAAAATAAATAAAACGTTGAAAAAAAAAAATTTAAAAAAAAAAAATAATAAAAAAAAAATAAAAAAAAAAAGTACTAATTATGTGGCATACTAATTATGCCACACTGATTTTCCCATTCACAAACTTAGTTTGGTTAAGTGCTATTGTCACTCAGGGAGAGAGATATACAGTATCTGTGGAAGACTTTTATGGAAGAGAAGGGCTTCAGCAGATTCTCAGAGATTGCTGTTTCCATGAGCTCAGCTTCTTGCATATAGTCAATCCTCAACAGATGTTTGTTGAATTCAATTGACACAAATTTCTGAGCCAACTTTCTATTCATGGATTGGAACCAAAGATGAGGAGAAAGCCTTATGGATTGTAGTTTGGCTTCTGTTTCAGGCAGACACTCAAGTGTTGCTGTAGTTACATGCTCTGAAGTTTTTTCCTCTGACTCTCCAATTCAAGAAATGAAATTTTACTTGTTCATTTACTTAGAGATGAACTCCAGATTACTCTGGAGAATTGACCTGATTCAAAATAATTTACATTCAAGTCTGAAGCTATTAGGTATATTTAATATTTATGTACAGTAATCATGGCTACCTCTTTTTGGAATGAAAGAATCTGTGCAAACTGGTTAGCAACCAAAATGATGTGGGAGAACAGAGTATGTCAGGTTGGAATCCTTCCTGGATGTTTTTCACCAAGCTGTGAGGGTCTGATGTTTCACTCTTTGTTCTCTGTACCAAAAATGCCAAGTGGACAGAATGTTATCATTAGTCAGGATCAGAATTGCAGTGTGATGTAAGAAGCACAGTGTTGAGAGTTGGGGGCCTGGATGCTACCCAGACTTTGTCATGAACTGGCTGTGTGAGTTGGGAGAGGTGACTTATCTCTTAGTTTTCCTCATTTCTAAAATGGGGAAGTTTAGGAGCACCTGAGTGGCTCAGTTGGTTAAACATCTGACTTCAGCTCAGGTTTTGATCTCAAAGTTCATGGGATCGAGCCCTGTGTCAGGCTCTGTGCTGACAGCTTGGCACTTAGAGCCTGCTTCAAATTCTGTATCTCCCTCTCTCTGCTCCTTCACCACTCATGCTCGTGTCTCTCTCCGTCTTTCAAAAACTAATTACATATCTAAATCAATTTATAAAAATTAAAATGAGGAAGTTTAACAAGGCCATTTAAAAGGAGAGTTCTAGCAGTAACAGTCCAGAATTTAACCCTTTTTTTTTACTCTGTACAGCTTCTCATTATCATTTTGTCATTAAAATACCAAGCTTTCATATGAGGACTTTAAGAGACAAAACAGATGAACATAAGGGAAGGGAAACAAAAATAATATAAAAACAGGGAGGGGGACAAAACAGAAGAGACTCATAAATATGGAGAACAAACAGAGGGTTACTGGAGGGGTTGGGGGAGGGGGGGTGGGCTAATGGGTAAGGGGCACTAAGGAATCTACTCCTGAAATCATTGTTGCATTATATGCTAACTGATTTGGATGTAAATTTTACAAAATAAAAAATAAAATTAAAAAAATACCAAGCCTTCTCAAATGTAATTGATTTCATCACATAGTACAGCATAATTTGTGCTACTTCTAAATGACAGTTACTTCTAAATGACACATATGGAAGTACTTTAATCTTATCAGTGATGTGCCCCCCCCCCTTACACTACAGGCGGTGAAGCAGGGAAGGAAGAAGAATCAAGATAAGAATGCTTGATCCTAAAAGACAGTCCTTAAGAAGCTATATAAACTGTATTTCAGGGAGCATCTGGCTGAGAGTCAATAAAGAATGAGACTCTTCATCTTGGGGTTGTAAATTCAAGCCCCATCTCAGGTGTAGAGATTATTTAAAAATAAAATCTTAAAAAAAAAATAAACTGTACATCAGAATAGTACATTGATGTGAAGGGAAAGCAAAGAATTTTCCACAATACTTTACATTCACTAAAGGTATGTTCTATAGGGCATTGACACCAAGTTTTTATGGCTTACACACATGTGAACATTACATGGCATCCCAAAGAAGGTAGGAAATGAGTGGTAAATTTCTCCTGCACCAGCATGGGACAAGGTGCTTTCAGGTTTCTGTAGAGCCCATAAATAAATGATCCAGCCTCTGGGCCAAGGAATAAGAGGGCACTTGAGGAATGAAGTGATACTTAAGAGGTTTCTGATTCATCTTTTTTTTTCTAGTACCTAGATGGGGCATTTTCACTTTAATATTCCCAATATTATGAGATGGAATGAGACTATCTAATCTATCCATTAAAATCATATATATAATGTCAACATGAAATCAGAGATCTGGGTTTGATTAAGATTCACTAGTTACTAGTGTTTTTGACCATGGATAAGTCATTTAGATCTATAAAAGTGTCATGGAAAGATACAGGAGAAACCTTTGGATTTGTGTGTCTCACTCCCTCCCCATGAAAAACTACTATAGTAACTATAAATTACCCATTCTGTAAAAAAAGAAAGAAAGAGAGAGAGAGAAGTAGAAGAGAAAAGAAAAGAAAGGAAAAGAAAAATTCAAAGAGCTGCTTCACTATAAATCTGTTGGAGGAGAATGAAAATAAGTCTGTGTGTACTTGAGTGTTTTATAGACTGGAGTATAAGTTGTCACATAATATTGACAACCAGAAGATTCCAGCAATCACAAGCAGTGTGCAGCATGAAGTAACAGAAACATGGAAGTGTAAGAGGTACGTAACAGGTCATTCATATATAATAGATTATTTTTAGATACTTTTGATATACCAAATACTTCAAGAAATTGGGGTCTTGTGTTGTTGAGTGGGGGCAACAGCCATGAAATTTGGCTTAGAGCATAGTAAAAACTGGAAAAAGGACCTTAAGTTCAAGAACACACAACAGATGAAAGTTTCTTCACACATATTAAGCCATGCAACTTCCTTTCTTTTCTTCTCCTCTTCCTCCTACTACACATGCCATGATAAAAATATTTATATAGACAAGGAGCTAAGACTGTGGCCAAGTTTGCTATTGCAGATACCTAATTGTCTGATAGCAGTATTTTTAGTATTATTTGAAAGAGCTAAGTGGTCAAATGTGTTTCCAAATTTCTCTCATACTTCCTATCACAGCATGTAGCTATCTGTCCTATCCTGATACATCCATGAGGCTCTTTTACTAATCATACATAAAGTGAGGATCTAAAAATTGCAACTCAAGTTCTGACTTCTCCAAAAGCACCTTTATCTGACCTTAAAAATAACTTGTTTATTATCACCCTCAGGCTGCTCTGATGTTATTAAATTCAACTGTATATAAGGGAGCACCCAAAATAATAGTTGTTTAAGAAAAAAGTTATTTTTATTCTCATGTAGAAGAAGTCCCAAGATAGGCAGCCTAGGGCATAGGGTAACTCTGTAGTCATCAGAGACCCATACTCCTTTTATCTATGTGCCTTGCACTATGGTTATATTTTATATAAAGCAGGTTTAAATATCTTCCTTGTTAGTGTCTTAATAGACTGAAAAAATACAATCATCAAAACCAGCCTTTCTGCACAGTAATAATTTCATTACAGAATTTATGTGAAATCTTTCATGCCAACAATAATTTCTTACAAAATTCTTTCCACTGAAGTTTTACAAGTTTTACAAGTTTTTCAAGTTTTACCTTGAACCCCAACGTAAAGCAGAACTTATTTTCTGCTGATGGCAAGCTATACCTTATGTGTACAATAAATGTATTGTGAATAAAAAAAATTAAATGTGTGAATAAATATGGATCATGAAATCTAGACATCACCTTGAAAGGACATCAAAATTTTGTGTAACAACGTTTTACTTTTAATTAAATAATTAATTTTAAGTTACTTTTATATATTTTTTTTAATTTTGAAAAGTATTTACTTTTTTGAATTAATTGCAGATAAAAATTAGCTACAAGTTGTAGCCTAAATAGAAATGGCTAGAACAAATACAACGCATGACTGGATTTCCTTTCATTATTCACAAAGCAAGTGGCAATCCAGAAAACTTCAAAATTAATTATATTTTTTATTTATTTATTTATTTATTTTTTAATTTTTTTTTTCCAACGTTTATTTATTTTTGGGACAGAGAGAGACAGAGCATGAACGGGGGAGGGGCAGAGAGAGAGGGAGACACAGAACCAGAAACAGGCTCCAGGCTCTGAGCTGTCAGCACAGAGCCCGACGCGGGGCTTGAACTCACGGACTGCGAGATCGTGACCTGGCTGAAGTCGGACGCTTAACCGACTGCGCCACCCAGGCGCCCCAATTATATTTTTTAAAGAGGGTAACAGCAGTTACTGACACATTATAATTAGTAAATGTATTTATTTATTTATAATTTTTATAATGTTTATTTATTTTTGAGAGAGAGAGAGAGATAGCATGAGCTGGAGAGGGGCAGAGAGAGAGGAAGACATAGAATCCAAAGCAGGCTCCAGGATTTGAGCTGTTAGCACATAGCTAGATACAGGGCTCAAACTCATGAACCACGAGATCATGACTTAAGCTGAAGTTGGATGCTTAACTGACTGAGCCACCCAGGCATCCCACAACTAGTAAATTTATAATACAAGAATCCTGACATGCATTTTCTGAGTGAACCCAAATGATCACTTTTAAAAACAAGGAAACTTTTTCTGCAAGCATTATGTAAGAATATTTATGCTGACAAGTGAGTGTAAAAAAGTTGATCTTAATAGCTTCTAAGAACATGATGGAGTTAGAAGATCCTGAGCTCGCCTCAACCCATGAACAAACTGAGACACATCAGTGCAACTAACTCAGAAAACGACACAAAGATTGGCAGAACAGACTTTCCAAGTTAATCATAGAGAGGAGGCCACATCAAAAAGGGTAGGAGAGGTGGAAACACAGTTTGGAACAAAATCCTTGAATCCACACCAGGCATACTAAGCAGGGGGACCCAGGCCAGGAAGGTGAATTTCCAAAATATTTGGCTTTGAAAACCAGTAGGGCTTAACTCCTTGAGTTTTTACAGTGAGCAGGGATTAACTCTGAACACTTTAAAATGCAGTGGGCTGAAAATGGTGGCATTAGGAGGACACTGGGCTCACCGCATCCTGCTGATCACTTAGATTCCACACACATCTGCCTAATTTACCCTGATAACGACCAGAAGACTACCAGAATGGACGCTCCGGAGCCAAGCATAGACGAGAGGCCCATGGAAGAGGGTGGGAAGGGTGGAAAGGCAGTGCGTGCTACACAGACTGGCATGAGGGTGGCAGGGCGGTGGAGGGGCAGCCAGCCCACCTGGCAAGGCAGAGCCCCCGAGTCTGGCTTGCAAAAGTGGAGGGGCCAGATGGAGTGTGTTCTGACACTCAGCGGGATTTCACATCTGGAATTTTATAAGTCAAAAGCTCTGCTTGCAGAGTGAAAGGGAGAGTTGTTGAGCCCCAGAGGACAGAGCTCAGCTTGGTGGTGAACAAAGGCGCTGGGAAGCACCTTCTCCCTCGCCCATCCCCCAGCCAAAATCCCAAAGGGAACCAGTTCCCGTCATGGAACTTTCTTGCACTGCACAAACACCCAACGCTGTGCTTCTGCAGATCCATCCCTCTGACTGCTCTGCCTCCCTCCCGGTGGTGTGAGGCCCCTCCCAAAGTGGACCACTGAAGGCAAAGCTAGCTGAGACTATCACTCCTGCCACGGTTCACCTTGCGGATCCACCCCAGCCAATACGCCAGATCCCATCAAAGCAGTACCACAAGACTGGCAGTGTGCAAGGAGCCCAGACAGAGGCTACACCACTCCACAGTGAGTCCTGCCCCTGGGAGAGGGGAAGATAAGGTACACACCAGTCTGACTGTGGCCCCAGCGGTGGGCTGGGGACAAACATCAGGTCTGACAGCGGCAACACCCACCAACACAAGTTACTCCAGACAGCACAGAGGAATTGCCCTGTAGTTCTGCACCACTCCAGAGACTATCCAAAATGATGAAATGGAACAATTCTCAAAACAAACTCCAGGAAGCAGCTACAGCTAACAAATTGATCAAAAACGATTTAAGCAACATAACAGAACATGAATTTAGAAAAATATTCATAAATTTAATCGCTGGGCTTGAAAAAAAGCATACAGGACAGCAGAGAATGTATTGCTACAGAGATCAAGGGACTAAAAAATAGTCACGAGGAGCTAAAAAAATGGAATAAATGAGGTGCAAAATAAAATGGAAGCTACCACAGCTCGGATTGAAGAGGCAGAGGGGAGAATAGATGAATCAGAAGATAAAATTATGGAAAAAGAGGTTAAGAAAAAGAGATATAAAAAATTCAGAAGTATGAGGGAAGAATTAGAGAACTAAGTGATGTAATGAAGAGCAACAATATCCTTATAATAGGAATCCAGAAGAGGAAGAGAGAGAGAAAGGAGCTGAGGTGTACTTGAACAAATCATAGCTGAGAAATTCCCTGAACTGGGGAAGGAAAAAGGCATTGAAATCAAAGAGGCACAGAGAACTCCCTTCAGACTTAACTTGAATCGATCTTCTGCATGATATATCATAGTGAAACTGGCAAAATACAAGGATAAAGAGAGAATTCTGAAAGCAGCTAGGGATAAACATGCTCTAACATATAAAGGGAGACCAAAAACACTCATGACAGATCTGTCTACTGAAACTTGGCAGGCCAGAAATGAATGGCAGGAAATCTTCAATGTGATGAACAGAAAAAATATGCAGCCAAGAATCCTTTATCCAGCAAGTCTGTCATTTAGAATAGGAGAGATAAAGGTCTTCCCAAACAAACACAAACTGAAGGAATTTATCACCCACCACTAAACCAGCCCTACAAGAGATCCTAAGGGGGATTCTGTGAGACAAAGTACCAGTGACATCACAGCAAGCATGAAATCTACACACATCACAATGACCCTAAACCCATATCTTTCAATAATAACACTGAATGTAAACGGACTAAATGCTCCAACCAAAGGACATAGGGTATCAAAATGGATAAAAAAACAAGACCCATCTCTTTGCTATCTACAAGAGACTGATTTTAGACCTGAGAACACCTTCAGATTGAAAGTGAGGGGATGGAGAACTATCACACTACTGAAACTCAAAAAAAGCTGGAGTAGCCATACTTATATCAGACAAACTACAACTCAGATTAAAGGCTGTAACAAAGGATGTAGAAGGGCATTATATAATCATTACAGGGTCTACAATCAGGAAGAGCTAACAATTATAAATGTCTATGTACCAAATACGGGAGCCCCAAATATATAAAGCAATTAATCACAAACATAAGCAAACTTATTGATAAGAATGTCATAATTGCAGGGGACTTTAATACTCCACTTAAAACATTGGATAGATCATCTAGACACAGGATCAATAAGGAAACAAGGGCCCTGAATGATACATTGGATCCGATGGACTTGACAGATCTATTTAGAACTCTGCATCCCAAAGCAACAGAATATACTTTCTTCTTGAGTGCACATGGAACCTTCTCCAAGATAGATCACATGCTGGGTCACAAAAGTATACATAAGTATACTACATAAGTATACTTCATAAGTATACAAGAATTGAGATCATACCATGCATACTTTCAGACCACAATGCTATGAAGCTTGAAATCAACCACAGGAAAAAGGATGAAAACTTCCAAAAGCATGGAGGTTAAAAAACACCTTACTAAAGAATGAATGGGTCAACCAGGCAATTAGAGAAGAAATTTAAAAATATATATGGAAATAAATGAAAATGAAAATACAACAATCAAAACGCTTTGGGACGCAATGAAGGCAGTCCTGAAAGGAAAACACATTGCAATCTAGGCCTATCTCAAGAAACAAGAAAAATCCTAAATACAAAATCTAACAGCACACCTAAAGGAAATAGAAGCAGAACAGCAAAGACACCCCAAACCCAGAAGAAGAAGAGAAATAATAAATATCAGAGTAGAAAGAAACAATATAGAATCCAAAGAAAAAAAACAGTAGAGCAGATCAATGAAAGCAAGAGTGGGTTTTTTGAAACAATAAACAAAATTGATAAACCTGTAGCCAGGCTTCTCACAAAGAAAAGGGAGATGGCCCAAATAGATAAAATCATGAATGAAAATGGAATTATTAAAACCAATCCCTCAGAAATATAAACAATTATCAGGGAACACTATGAAAAATTATATGCCAACAAATTGGACAACCTGGAAGACATGGACAAATTCCTAAACACCCACACACTTCCAAAACTCAAACAGGAAGAAATAGAAAGCTTGAACAGACCCATAACCAGCAGAGAAATGGAATCAGTTCTCAAAAATCTCCCAACAAATAAGAGTCCAGGACCAGATAGCTTCCCAGGGGAATTCTACCAGACATTTAAAGGAGAGTTAATACCTATCCTTCTCAAGCTGTTCCAAAAAATAGAAAGGGAAGGAAAACTTCCAGACTCATTCTATGAAGCCAGTATTACTTTGATTCCTAAACCAGACAGAGACCCAGTAAAAAAAGAGAACTACAGGCCAATATCCCTGATGAATATGGATGCAAAAATTCTCAATAAGATACTAGCAAATCGAATTCAACAGCATACAAAAAGAATTATTCACCATGATCAAGTGGGACTCATTCCTGGGCTGCAGGGCTGGTTCAACTTTCGCAAATCAATCAACGTGATACATCACATTAATAAAAGAAAAGATAAGAAGCATATGATCCTGTCAATCAATGCAGAAAAAGCATTTGACAAAATTCAGCAACGTTTCTTAATAAAAACCTCGAGAAAGTCAGGATCGAAGGAACATACTTAAACATCATAAAAGCCATTTATGAAAAGCACACAGCTAATATCATCCTCAATGGGGAAAAACTGAGAGCTTTCTCCCTGAGATCAAGAACACGACAGGGATGTCCACTCTCACTGCTGTTGTTTAACATAGTGTTGGAAGTGCTAGCATCAGCAATCAGACAACAAAAGGAAATCAAAGGCATCAAAATTGGCAAAGATGAAGTCAAGCTTTCACTTTTTGCTGATGACATGATATTATACATGGAAAACCCTACAGATTCCACCAAAAGTCTGCTAGAAGTGATACATGAATTCAGGAAAGTTGCAGGATACAAAATCAATGCACAGAAATCAGTTGCATTCTTACACATTAATAATGAAGCAACAGAAAGACAAATAAAGAAACTGATTCCATTCACAATTGCACCAAGAAGCATAAAATACCTAGGAATAAACGTAACCAAAGATGTAAAAGAGCTGTATGCTGAAAACTATAGAAAGCCTACGAAGGAAATTGAAGAAGACACAAAGAAATGGGAAAACATTCCGTGCTCATGGATTGGTAGAATAAATATTGTTAAAATGTCAATACTACCCAAAGTTACCTACATATTCAATGCAATCCCAATCAAAATTGCACTAGCATTCTTCTCGAAGCTAGAACAAGCAATCCTAAAATTTGTATGGAACCACAAAAGGCCCCAAATAGCCAAAGTAATTTTGAAGAAGAAGACCAAAGCAGGAGACATCACAATTCCAGACTTTAGCCTCTACTACAAAGCTGCCATCATCAAGACAGCATGGTATTGGCACAAAAACAGACTCATAGACCAATTGAATAGCATAGAAACCCCAGAACTAGACCCACAAACGTATGGCCAACTCATCTTTGACAAAGCAGGAAAGAATATCCAATGTAAAAAAGACAGTCCCTTTAACAAAAGGTGCTGGGATAACTGGACAGCAACATGCAGAAGGATGAAACTAGACCACTTTCTTACACCATTCACAAAAACAAACCAAAAATTGATAAATGACCTAACTGTGAGACAGGAAACCAACAAAACCCTAGAGGAGACAGCAGGAAAATACCTCTCTGACCTCAGCTGCAGCAATTTCTTACTTGACACATCCCCAAAGGCAAGGGAATTAAAAGGAAAAATGAACTATTGGGACCTCATGAAGATAAAAAGCTTCTGCACATCAAAGAAAACAATCAATAAAACTAAAAGGCAACCAACGGGATGGGAAAAGATATTTGCAAATGACATATCGGACAAAGGGCTAGTCTCCAAAATCCATAAAGAGCTCACCAAACTCCACACCCAACAAACAAACCAGTCAAGAAATGGGCAGAAAACATGAATAGACACTTGTCTAAAAAAGACATGTAGATGGCCAACAGGCACATGAAAAGATGCTCAACATCGCCCCTCATCAGGGAAATACAAATCAAAACCACACTCAGATATCACCTCACGCCAGTCAGAATGGCTAAAATGAACAAATCAAGAGACTATAGATGATGGAGAGGATGTGGAGAAATGGGAACACTCCTGCACCGTTGGTGGGAATGCAAACTGGTGCAGCCGCTCTGGAAAACAGTGTGGAGTTCCTCAAAAAATTAAAAATAGACATACTCTATGACCCAGCAGTAGCACTGCTAGGAATTTACCCAAGGGATATAGGAGTACTGATGCATAGGGGCACTTGTACCCCAATGTTTATAGCAGCACTCTCAACAATAGCTAAATTATGGAAAGAGACTAAATGTCCATCAACTAATGAATGGATAAAGAAATTATGGTTTATATGCACAATGGAATACTACGTGGCAATGAGAAAGAATGAAATATGGCCTTTTGTAGCAACATGGATGGAACTGGAGAATGTTATGCTAGGTGAAATAAGTCATATAGAGAAGGACAAACTCCATATGTTTTCACTCCTATGTGGATCCTGAGAAACTTAACAGAAAACATGGGGGAGGGCAAGAAAAAAAAATGGTTAGAGAGGGAGGGAGCCAAACATAAGAGACTCCTAAAAACTGAGAACAAGCTAAGGGTTTATGGGGGGTGGGAGGGAGGGCTGGGTGGGTTATGGTATTGAGGGCACCTGTTGGGATGAGCACTGGGTGCTGTATGGAAACCAATTTGACAATAAATTTCATAATAAAAAATAAATAAATAAAAAATAAATAAAATAAAATAAAATAAAATTCAGTGGGCTTAGCTCTGGGAGAACCAGAGGGCAATGGCAAACTGAGTTCCTGCCCTTAAAGAGATGACAAAACAAAGAATTCTGCTGAGATACAGCACAGAAGCAGCAGTTTGAAAAGTGCCTGGGCTATCCTTATAGATTTATTTAACTTCAGCACCTGTGCTGAAAGGGCTGGGAGCTTTAAGAGACTTCTCCAAGAGTAGAAGAGCTGTAACATCACTTGTTTCACCCAGTTTATATATAAGCAAATTTACAGGAACCAGCATGAACATTCTCTACCTATCTTTTTAGACCATGTGCCCCACCCCCACATTCTCCTACGGATCTATCCTATGCAAGCCTCCTCACTCAGCAGTAGTCCCTTCAAAGCAGAGTCTGCCCCAACACACCCTGCAAGCAGCTTTGGCAAAGACCAGTGCCATTCCAAAATGACTCCTGCCATGGGAGAGATAAATGCACACACCAGTGTGCCCATACTCCTAGCAGCCAAACTTATAGCTAGCAGTGCAGAGGGTATCCTGCCAATCAGTGTGACTACAGCCCCAGCAGATGGGCTGAGCAGGCGTTTGGTCTGAATGCTGGCACTACCCACCAATGAGAGTATCTTAGGAAACAAAGCAGAGACAGTATTTTGCAGGTCAGTGCAACTGCAGGCCTAGCAGATGGGCTGAGGGCAGGTAGCTAGTTTGACTACTGACAATACCCAACTATAAGTCCCAGGTGGCCCCAAGTTGGCCCTTAAATAGCACAAGAACTAAACCCTGTTTATTGCACCCATAACAAGCAAAGTAGGCCACTGAAGCTAACTAGACTGAAGGCAAGGAGCTCAACCACAACAATATGGCACATGTGACCCATATAAGAGACATCTCTGAAGCAACTGGTTCTGGTGAACAGGAGACATTGTGCTACAGGGCACCACGGGACCTCTTCTTCATAAGACCAACACTTTAAAGATCAGGACACATAGCTTACTTCCACAAAATATAGAAAAAATACAGAGATTTCAACAATAAGAGAAGACAGAGGAAAGTATCCCAAATGAAAGAAGAGGATAAAATCAGCAAAAGGACTAAATAAAATGGAGATTAAACAACATGCCTAGTTAACAATTTATAGTAATAGTCATAAAGATATTCTGTAGACTTCAGAAGAGTGGGAGATCTCAATCATTCCTTTAACAAAGAGATAAAAAAATATTTAAACAATCAGTAGAAATGAAGAATGCAGTAACTGAAATAAAAAAAAAAATACACTGAAGGGAATCAACAGCAGATTAAAGGAAGCAGAACAGATCAGAGGCCTGGAAGACAGGATAATGAAAAGCAACTAAACTGAATAGCAAAAAGAAAAAAGAATATTGAAAAATGACAGTAGGTTAAGGGAACTAAGTGACATCATCAGGCATAGTAACATTTGCATAATAGGGATCCCAGAAGGAGAAGAGAGAGAGAAGGGGGCAGAAAATTTATTTGAAGAAATAATAGCTGAAAACTGCTTCCTTCTGGGGAAGGAAATAGACATCTGGACCCAGGAAGCACAGAGAGCCCCCAACAAAATTAACCCAAAGAGTTCTGTACCAAAACACACAATAACTAAAATAGCAAAAAGTAGTGATAAAAGTGACTGAAAGAAAGAAAAAAGTTGCATACAAGGGGAACCCCATAAGGCTCTTAGCTGACTTTCCAGCAGAAACATTAAAGGTCAGAAGGGAGTGCCATAATATATTCAAAGAACTGAAAGGAAAAAAAAAACAAAAAAAAACAAAAAAAACCCTGCAACCAAGAATACTCTGCCCAGACAAGTTATCATTTAGAATAGGAGAAATAAAGAGTTTCCCAGAGAACAAAAGTTAAAAAGAGTTCAAAACAACCTTATAAGAAACATTAAAGGAATTATTCAAATGGAAATAAAAAAGCCATAATCAAAAATAAGAAAATTATGAAAGGAAAAATATCTCACAGGTAAATCCGAATGTATAATAAAAGTAGTAGATTCATCACTTATAAAACCAGTATGAAGATTAAAGCAAAAAAGGGGTAAAATATATTTCATCTATAAAAATTAATCAAGAGATTCAGAAAATAAAATAATGTATGACATATACTTAAAACATGAGGGAGGAGAGTAAATGTTATTGCTTCTAGAATGGGTTCAATCTTAAGCAACCATCAGATTAATATAGACTGGTATGGGCAGGAGATGTTATATATGAAGCTAATGGCAACCACAAATCAAACAATAGAGAAAAAGGAATCCAAGAATAACACTAAAGGAAGTCATCAAACCACAAGGGAAGACAGCAAGAACAGATGAAAGGAACAGAGAACTACAAAAGCAAACATAAATAAGCAACAAAATAGCAATATTTATTTATCAATAATGACTTTATTTGCTCCAATCAAAAGACATAAGGTGATTGAAAGGATAAAAAACAAGACCCACCTAATTGTTGCTTCCAAGAGACTCACTTCAGACCTTAAGATACCTGTAGATTGAAAATGAATGTATAGAAAAATATTAACCATGCAAATGGAAGTGAAAAGAAACCTGGGGTTTCTATTTGAACAAAATAGACTTTAAAAAACAATGACTGGGATTTCTATTTTTGAATAAAGAAGACTTTAAAAAACAAAGACTGTTACAAGAGACAAAGAAACACATTACATCACTATAAAGGAGACAATCCATCAAGAAGATATAATAATTGTAAATATTTATGAACCCAACATGAAACACCAAAATACGTAAAGCAACTGTTAACAAATGTAAAGAAAAAAATTGATAGTAATACAACACTAATAGGAGACTTTAATACCCCACTTACATCAACGGATAGAACATCCAGACAGAAACTCAACAAAGAAACAGTGACTTTCAGTGACACGTTGGACCAGATGGACCTAACATATGTATTTAGAACATTCCACCCAAAATAGTGGAATATTTACTCTTTTCAAGTGCACGTGGAACATTCTCCAGAATAGATCACATCTTAGGCCACAAAACAAGTCTCAATAAATTAAAAAAGATTGAAATCATACCATGCATTTTTTCCAAATACGACAGTATGCAGATAGAAATCAATTACAAGAAAAAATCTGGAAAGACCACTAATACATGGAGGCAAAATAACATGCTAATAAAACAATGAATGGGTCAACTAAGGTCAAACAAGAAATCAAAACATACATGGAGACAAAAGAAAATTAAAACACAATGGTACAAAATATTTGGGATACAGAAAAAGCTGTTCTAATAAAGAAGATTGTGGCAATACATGCCTACCTTAAGAAGCAAGAGAAATCTCAAATAAAAAATCTAACCTTACACCTAAAGGAGTTAGAACAAGAAAAGCAAAGCCCAAAGCCAGTAGAAGGAAGGAAATAATAGAGCTTAGAGCAAAGATAAATAATTTAGACTAAAAAAAAATAGACTAAGTCAATGAAACCAAGAGCTGGTTCTTTGAAAAGATCAACAAAATTTAGTCAGACCTTTAGCCAGACTCATCAAAAAAAGGAAAAGAGAGAACTCAAATATATAAAATGATAAATGAAAGAAGAGAAATAACAATCAACATCACAAAAACACAATGAATTATAAGAAAATATTATGGAAAACTACATACCAACATATTGGACAACCTAAAAGAGATGCATACATTCATAGAAATTAAAAGCCTTCCAAAATGAATCAGAAAGACATAGAACATTTGAACAGACTGATTTCTAGCAATGAAATGAAGTCAGTAATAAAAAAGCTCCCAACAAACAAATGTCCAGGAGCAGATAGGGCTTTACAGGTGAATCCTGTTGAACATTTAAAGATTTAATACCTTTTCTTCTCAAATTATTTCAAAAAATAGAAGAGACAGGAAAGTTTCCAAATTTATATTCAAGGACAGCATTATCCTGATACTGAAACCAGATAAGGAAACCAAAGGAAAAAAAATGCAAACAAACAAAAAAAACTACAGGTGAATATCTTAGATATACACAGATGCAAATATCCTCAACAAAATATTAGCAAATTAAATCCATCAATACTTTAAAAAAAATCATTCACCATGATCAAGTGATACTTATTCCAGGAATAAAGGTTGGTTCTCTATTCAAAATAAATCAATGTATTACATCAAATTAACAAGAAAAAAGGTAACAATTATATCATCTCAATGGGTGCAGAAAAGGCATTTGACAAAAGTACAGCATCTATTCATGAGAAAAACTCAACAACAAAGTAGATTTAGAGGAAACATGCCTCAACATAATAGAAACATATGAAAAACCCACAACTAATATATATGGTGAAAAATTGAGGGCTTCCCCTCTGCAAACAAGTATAATACAAAGATGTCCACTCATCACTTTTCTTCAACGTATTGAAAGTCCTAGTAATCAGACAAGATTAAGAAATAAAAGGCGCCCATTTTCTTTTTTTTTTTTAATTTTTTTTTTAACGTTTATTTATTTTTTTGGGACAGAGAGAGACAGAGCATGAACGGGGGAGGGGCAGAGAGAGAGGGAGACACAGAATCGGAAACAGGCTCCAGGCTCTGAGCCATCAGCCCAGAGCCCGACGCGGGGCTCGAACTCACGGACCGCGAGAGCGTGACCTGGCTGAAGTCGGACGCTTAACCGACTGCGCCACCCAGGCGCCCCAAGGCACCCATTTTCATAAGGAAAAAGTAAAACTTTCACTATTTGCAAATGACACCATACTATATATACAAAACCCTAAAGATTCCACCAAAAACCTGCTAGAACTAATAAATGAATTCAGTACAGAATACAAAATTAATATGCAGAAATCATTTGTATTTTATATATTAATAATGAAGTAGCAGAAAGAGAAACTAGAAAAAAATCCCCTTTACAGTTGCACCAAAAATAATAAAATACCTAGGAATAAACTAAACCAAAGAGGTGAAATATCCATATTCTGAATACTATAAAATATTGAATTGGGGCACTGGGTGGCTCAGTCAGTTAAGTGTCTGACTTTAGGTCATGACTCAGGTCATGATCTCAACAGTTTGTGAGTTTGAGCCCCACATCAGGCTCTTTACTGACACCTCAGAGCCTGGAGCCTGCTTCAAATTCTGTGCCTCCCTCTCTCTCTGCCCCTCCCCTGCTAGTGCTCTCTCTCTCTCTCTCTCTCTCTCTCTCAAACATAAATAAACATTAAAAAATATATTGATTAATGAAATTGAAGAAAAAAGAAAGGAAATTGAAAATCATACCAACAAATGGAAAGATATTCTATGCTCAAGTGTTGGAAGAACTAATATTATTAAAATGTCCACTACCCAAAGCAATCTTCAAATTTACTGCAATCCCCATCAAAATACCAACAGCATTTTTCACAGAACCAGAACAAATTATCCTAAAATTTGTGTGGAACCATAAAAAAACCCCAATGGCCAAAGCAAATTTGAGAAAGAAGAACAAAGCTGGAGGTATCACATCCCCAGATTTCAAAATATAGTTACAAAGCTGTAGTAATCAAAACAATATAATACAAGCACAAAAATAGACACCTACATCAATGGAACAGTATAGAGAGCCCAGAAATAAACCAACACATATATAGTCCATTAATCTAGACAAAGAAGCAAGAATAAGCAATGGGGAAAAGAAAAAAATGGTATTGAGAAAACTGATCAACTACATGCAAAGAAGGAAAATGAATCATTTTCTTACACTATACACAAATATAAACTCAAAATGGAACAAATACCCCAATGTGAGACCTGAAACTATAAAACTCCTAGAAGAAAACATAGGCACTAATTTCCTTGACATTCACTGTAGAAACATTTTTCTAAATATGTCTCCTTGGCAAGAAAATAAAAGCAAAATTAAACTATTGGTAGTACACCAAAATAAAAAGCTTTTGTACAGTGAAAGAAACCATAAGCAAAGCAAAAAGGCAACCTACTGAATGGGAGAAGATATTTGCAAATGGTATATCCAATAAGGGAATCGTATCAAAAACATAAATAATTTATTCAATTGCACACACACACACACACACACACACACACACACACATACAAATAATCTGATTTAAAAATGTCTGGAGCACCTGAATAGACATTTTTTCAAAGAAGTCATTCAGAGGGCCAACAGCAAAGAACAGATGCTTAGCATCACTAATCACTGGGGAAATGCAAATCAAAACCACAATGAGATATCACCCTATACCTGTCAGAATGGTTAAAATCAGACACACAAACAATAGGTGTTGGTGAGGATGTGGAGAAAAAGGAACCCTCCTGTGCTGTTGTTGAGAATGCAAATTGGCACAGCCATTGTGATAAACAGTATGGAGTTTCCTCGAAAGATTGAAAATAGAATTATATGATCTCCCAATTCTACTGCTGGAAGAAAATTAAACACTAAAGAAAATTAAACACTAATTTGAAACTATACATGACACCTAGGTTTATTGCAGCATATTTATAATAGTCAAGATATGGAAACAATGTGTTTCCATATACACATATAGATATATAATGGAATGTTACTCAGCCCTAAAAAAAAGAATGAGATCTTGCCATTTGCAACAACATGGATACACCTAGATGTTCTAAGGCTAAGTGAAATTGGTCAGAGAAAGACAAATACCATACGATCTCACTCATATGCAGAATTTAAGAAACAAAACAAATGAAGAAACAAAAAAAGGAGACCAAAAAAACCAAAATCTTAAATACAGAGAACAAATTTGTGATCATCAAAGGGGAGACAGGGAGATTGGTGAAATAGATTTAAAAAAATCAAGAGTACACTGTTATTTTATTTTAATTAATTAATGAAGTAATTAATTAATTTACATCAAGTTAGGTAGCATATAGTGCAACAATGATTTCAGGAATAAATTCCTTAATGTCCCTTACCAATTAACCCACCACCCAAAGCCCTCCAGCAACCCTCTGTTTGTTGTCTATATTTAAGAGTCTCTTATGTTCTGTCCCCCTTCATGTTTTTATATATTTTTGCTTCCCTTCCCTTATTCATATGAGTTCATCTGTTTTGTATCTTAAATTCCTCATATGAGTGAAGTCATATGATATTTGTCTTTCTCTGACTAATTTCGCTTAGCATAATACCCTCCAGTTCCATCCATGTAGTTGCAAATGGCAATATTTTATTATTTTTGATTGCTGAGTAATACTCTATTGTATATATATGCCAATTTTTCTTTATCCATTCATCCATCGATAGACATTTGGGCTCTTTCCATACTTTTGCTATTGTCAATAGTGCTGCTATAAACATTGGTGTGCATGTGCCCCTTCAAAGCAGCACAGCTGTGTCCCTTGGATAAATACATAGTAGTGCAATTGCTGGGTTGTAGGGTAGGGTTTTTTTAAATTTTTTGAGTAACCTCCATACTGTTTTCCAGAATGACTACACCAGTTTGCATTCCCACCAGCAGTGCAAAAGACAACATCTTTCTCTGCATCCTCACCAACATCTGCTATTGCCTAAGTTGTTAATTTTAGCCATTCTGACAGATGTGAGGTGGTATCTCATTGCGGTTTTGATTTGTTTTTCCCTGATGAGTGATGTTGAGCATTTTTTCATGTGTCTGTTAGCCATCTGGATGTCTTCTTTGAGAAGTGTCTATTCATGTCTTTTGTCCATTTCTTCACTGGATTATTTGTTTTTTTGGGTGTTGAGTTTGATAAGTGCTTTATAGATTTTAGATACTAACCCTTTATCTGATATGCTGTTTGCAAATATCTTCTCCCATTCCTTTGGTTGCCTTTTAGTTTTGCTGATAGTTTCCTTCACTGTGAGCTTTTTATTTTGATGAGGTCCCAAGACTTCATTTTTGCTTTTGCTTCCCTTGCCTCTGGAGACGTGGTGAGTAAGAAGTTGCTGTGGCCGAGGTCAAAGAGGTTTTTGCCTGCTTTCTCCTCTAGGATTTTGACGACTTCCTGTCTTCATTTAGGCCTCTCATCCATTTTGAGTTTATTTTTGTGTATGGTGTAAGAAAGTGATCCAGGTCCATTCTTCACTGTCGCGGTCCAGTTTTCCCAGCACCACTTGCTGAAGAGACTGTCTTTACTCCATTGGATATTTTTTCCTGCTTTGTCAAAGATTAGTTGGCCATATATTTGTGGGTCCATTTCTGAGTTCTCCATTCTGTTCCATTTATATGAGTGTCTGTTTTTGTGCCAGTATCATACTGTCTTGATAATTACAGCTTTGTAAAACATCTTGAAGACCAGGATTGTGATGCCTCTAGCTTTGTTTTTCTTTTTCAAGATTGCTTTGGCTATCCGGGGTCTTTTCTGGCTCCATACAAATTTTAGGATTGTTTCTTCCAGCTCTGTGAAGAATGCTGGTGTTATTTTGATAGGGATTGCATTGACTATGTAGATTGCTTTGGGTAGTATCAACATTTTAACAATGTTTGTCCTTCCTATCCAGAATCATGGAATATTCTCCCATATTTTTGTTTTTTCTTCAATTTCTTTCATTAGCTTTCTATAGTTTTCAGTGTATAGATTTGTACCTCTTCAGTCAGGATTATTCCTAGGTATTTTATGGCTTTTGGTGCAATTGTAAATGGGATCAATTCCTTGATTTCTTTTCCTGTTGCTTCATTATTGGTGTATAGAAATGCAACTGCTTTCTGTGCATTGATTTTATAGCCTATGACTCTGCTGAATATATGGATAAGTTCTATCAGTTTTTGGTGGAATCTCTTGGGTTTTCCAAATAGAGTATCCTGTCATCTGTGAAGAGTGAAAGTTTGACTTCCTCCTGGCTGATTTAGATGCCTTTTATTCCTTTGTGTTGTCTGATTGCTGAGGCTAAGACTTCCAATACTATATTGAATAACAGTGTTGAGAGTGGACATCCCTGTCTTGTTCCTGACCTTAGGGGGAAAGCTCTCAGTTTTTCCCCATTGAGGATGATATTAGCATTGGGTTGTTCATATATGGTTTTTATGATCTCGAGGTATGCTCCTTGATTTCTGCTCTTGTCTTTATTATTTCCTGTCTTCTGCTGGTTTGGGGTTTTATTTACTGTTCTTTTTCTAGCTCTTTAAGTTGTAAGGTTAGGTTGTGTATTGAGACCTTTCTTCCTTCTTTAGGAAGGCCTAGATTGCTATACATTTTCTTCTTATGACCACCTTTGCTGCATCACAGAGGTTTTGGGGCTGTGGTGTTATCATTTTATTGGCTTCCATGTAATTTTTAATTTCCTCTTTAACTTCTTGGTTAGCCCATTCATTCTTTAGTAGGATGTTCTTTAGTCTCCAAGTATTTGTTATCTTTCCAGATTTTTTCTTGTGGTCAATTTCAAGTGGCCTAGCGTTGTGGTCTGAAAATATGCACAGTATGATCTCGATATTTTTGTACTTATTGAAGGCAAATTTGTGTCCCAGTATGTGATCTATTCTGGAGATCATTCTATGTGCACTGGAGAAGAATGTGTATTCTGCTGCTTTAGGATGAAATGTTCTGAATATATCTGTTTAGTCCATCTGGTCCAGTGTGTCATTCAAAGCCATTGTTTCCTTGTTGATTTTCTGTTTAGATCATCTGTCCATTGCTGTAAGTGCAGTGTTGAAATCCCCTACCTTTATGGTATTATTATCAATGTTTCTTTATGTTGTTGATTGATTTATATATCTGGGTTCTCCCTTCTTTGGAGAATAAATGTTTACAATTGTTAGGTCTTCTTGGGGGATAGACCCCTTAATCATGATATAATGCCCTTTTTCATTTCTTGTTACAGTCTTTAAAGTCTAGATTGTCTGATATAAGTATGGCTACTCCAGCTTTCTTTTGTTGACCATTAGCATGATAGATGGTTCTCCATTCCCTTGCTTTCAATCTGAAGGTGTCTTTAGGTCTAAAATGTGTCTCTTGTAAACACCATATAGATGGATCTTGTTTTCTTAGCCATTTTGTTACCCTATGTCTTTTGATTGGAGCATTTAGTCCATTGATGTTTAGAGTGAGTACTGAAAGATATGACTTTATTGCCATTATGTTGCTTGTAGAGTTGGAGTTTCTGGTGGTGTTCTATGCTCCTTTCTAGTCTTTGTTGCTTTTGGTGTTTTTGTTTTTGTTTTGTTTTGTTTTTTCATCTTTTCTCCCCTCAGAGACTCCCCCTTAAAATTTCTTGCAGAGCTGGTTTAGTGGTCACAAACTCCTTTAATTTTTGTTTGTCTGAGAAACTTTTTATTTGTCATTCTATTTTTAATGACAGCCTTGCTGGATAAAGAACTCTTGGCTGCATATTTTCCTGATTCAACACATTGAATATATCCTACCACTACTTTCTGGCCTGCCAAATTTCTGTGGACAGGTCTGCTGTGAACCTGATCCATCTTCCCTTGTGGGTTAAGGTCTTTTTTTCCCTTGCTGCTTTCATGATTGTTTTCTTGCCTGAGAATTTTGTGAATTTGACACTGATATGTCTTGTTGATGGTCGGTTTTTTTTTTAATCTAATAGGAGTTCTCTGTGCTTCCTTGATTTTGATGTCCATGCCTTTCCCCAGGTTGGGAAAGTTTTCCTCTATGATTGGCTCACATAAATCTTCTACCCCTTTTACTCTGCCTTCATCTTCTGGGACCCCTATTATTCTGATGTTGTTTCTTTTTAATGAGTCACTGAGTTCTCTAATTTTTATAGCATGCTCTTTTGCCTAGTCTTCCTCCCTTTTTCTGTTTCATTATATTTCATAAATTTGTCCTCTATATCACTGATTCCCTGCTCTGCTTCATCCATCCTTGCTGCCGTGGCATCCACTCGAGTTTGCAGCTCAGTTATAGCATTTTTTATTTCATCCTGGCTAGTTTTTGCTTCTTTTATCTCCACAGAAAGGGATTCTAATCTATTTTCAACCCCAGCTAGTATTCTTATTATCAGGATTCTAAATTCTGGTTCAGATATCTTGCTTGTGTCTGTGTTGATTATGTTCCTGGCTGTCATTTTTTTGTTGTTGTTGTTCTTTCTTTCAGGGTGAATTCCTTCGCTTTGTCATTTTGAAGGAAGAAAAGGAATTAACAAAGTAAAAAAATAAATAATTAATAAAGAAATAAAAACAACACAAAAAATCAAATAAAGGATTCTAGATCCTAGGTGTGTTTTGGTCTAGTTGTTGAAAGAGGCTTGACAGATTAGAGAAAAAAAGGGAAACATAAGAAAAGAAAAAAAGGGGGGAAAGAAAGAAAAACATTTGAAAATTTAAAAAAATGAATACAATAAAATAGAATCAAATGAAATGGTTAAAGTAAAATAGAATTTTTAAAAATTACAAAAAAGTAAAAATATAGCAGAAAAAATTTAAAGAAAAACATTTTTACTAAAAAGAAAATAAAAATAATTTTTTCTCTTCTGTATTCAAGAATAAGTAAAGAAAAGGAAAAAAATGAATACATGGTCTAGAAACAGAATGCAATACGATTGGAATTACATCCATTTTCCCCTAGAAGTCAAACTATGAAGCACTTTAATCCCAAAACTAAGCCATCAGAGAGACTTGTGTTCCTCAAAAGCAAGATTGGCTCAGTTGGGCAGGGCTTAGTGTAATGGCTCTGTTCTCCATTAGATGGAGCTGCTTAGCTTACTGGAGTGGATTGTTTTGGTGCATGTAAGCATGTAAGCACATGCATGGGAGGGATGAAAATGGTGTCACCCAGCTCCCCAATCTCTAGTGTCTTAACTCTGTGCTCTCCCCAACCGGCAATCAAGCACCTCTCCTTTGTCTTCAGCTTCCATCCATGCTCCACTTCTACACTGTCCGTGACCAAGCCATCAGGCTGCCAAGTGGCACCTCCCTCCTGAGTTTTACCTCAGATGGGGCTGTTTTCCAACCCCTCACTTCTGAGGGACTGTGGCTTTGATTTGCTCTGACCATCTGGAGGAGGGTCTCACTGAGCAATGGCCAGGTGCTGGCCCAACCCCAGAAATGTTCATGAGACTGTGCTGCTGGCAATGCCCAGAGACTGTGGCTGGGTGCCAGCCCATCCCCCCAAAAAATTCACACAATCATGTAGCAGCAGCATTTCAGGGATTATAGTAAATAATAACACACATCTGGGGCTAGGCTTCACCCTTAAAGTCCTTGTTTCAACACGAGGAAATGTGGTTGTTCTCCGGGGTCTTCTAGGACTTTTGCCTGTGGGGAGACTGCACAGCCTCTACCAAATGTTCTCCCAACAGGGGAACTATCACTCCCCATGTGGCCTGAGGTCCCCTTGGACTTTGGTCTTTGCTCCTGGGGATTCACTCCCACCAGAGTACCACCAGTATCCAGCTTGGAGTTTCAGACTCTGCACTCTCCCTGTTTATAGAGTCTTAATGGAATTTAAACGCTCTCCTTTCTCATCTATCCCTTTTTGTTCAGACCCTTGTGACTATTTCCACTTTCTCTTTCTCTCCAATTGCTTCTGGTGAGGGGGGATGCTTTTTCCATACTCTCCCCCAATCTCTGTCCTCTCTTTGTAAGCAAAAACAGCTCCCTGCCCCCTGCAGCTTCTTTTTCTCCCAGTTCAGCTCTCTATGCTACATACCTGCTGAGTTCTGTGGTTCAGATTGTGCAGATTGTTGTGTTAATCCTCAAATCATGACCTAGATAATGCATGTAAATGTTCTATGTAATATGCCAACTATTATTAACAATTATCATTTGCTATAATGCCCCAGGATGAAGGGACTGAAAAAAGGAAATTCCTTGGTGCACTGAGAATTCACTTAGAAAAAGGATCAGATGAGAAATGGTCCGGCAAAAGACTCTTATTCTGACTTGCCCTTTTTAGATTTTAGAGTTAGGTCATTTACAAAATCCTTAAAGTCAAAATCCTCTAAACACCAAAGGGAATAATTCCATAAAATTGTAAGGCTAAACTTATCTGTTAATGTGACATGGGCAAAGAAGTTTGTTTGCTGTAAAAAAAAAAAAAATTGCTTCTGCAATAAGTTGCCATTCCATGCAAGACAAAACTTCAGATGCCCAGCCAAAATCTAAATATCTCTGAATCTAATTTAATGTCATCAAATCCAGAAAGATTTGCTCATATTATTGTTTCACACAGAACACATCTCTAGTAGATCTGAGTTTGTCTGGCTTATCGAGGTTTGTCCAGACTAGGAATGTGCTGCTTCCTGTTTCCTTATTGGCAACCTGTTTACTTCAGTCTTTTACAAAAACAGTATTTGAAGGCTTAGGAGGACATAGAATGATTCAAATTTGCAAAAACATTATTGGATGGTGCATTCATATTCTGTCTTGTTCTTGTGTTTACAGTCCTCAAACTTCAAACCTTAAGTCCAAGAAACTGTATAATGTAGAAACTGTGTAAGTCGTGAAGTGTCAAGTAGCCCTTGATTTTAAATGGGCATGGTACCAACTCTAAAGTGAAGAATTTTCTTATCAATGCCTTTTATACTTTCTCCCATGGAAAGAAACAACTTAGTTTTGTGACCCCCCAATCTTTTTCATGTTTTTTGCTCTGGTTGGAATTGTCAAAGTTATATCTTTATAAAAAAAAAAAAAACCATGTACAAATTGGAGAGTTAAATAAAACAAGAATCTCAGAAGTATGTTCCAAATCTGGAAATTTCAGGCCAATATTTATAATTAATAAAATAATCTTTTTTTCTGAATTAAAGTTATTTTTGTATTTTCCCAAGGAATAACAGTGATAACACTAATTGATAGAAAGTCAAAACCCATACATTTCTGAAAAACAGAAGTGTCATAATGCTGTCACAAGGCCTTATGTATTAATAAAACAAGGAGGCCCTTTTGTGGTATCACTTGCCTAGAAATATCTCATTTACCTCAATGAGATTACCTCATTGCTTGAAGTCTTTCCTTTGGGAAGCTGGTGGGGAAATGTGAGCTACTATTAGACAAATGGGCAAGTAAACTAAGACTATGATAAAAAAAAAAAAAAAGAGCAGCAACTGGGTAAGTTTTAATGGAGAGAAAAGTTTCCACAGAATTAACATGACAATATTAGGAATGTGAGATGGGAAGAGGGAAAAAAGTTTCCTTCTTTCATTAATTCAACAAGTATTTGAAAAGATGTTAGGCTTTAGTAATATATAGTTTCCACTCAAAAAGTTAACAGTAGAGGAAAACATAAACAGGTAATTTAAATATTCTATCTGGCATACTACAATAGGAGTAGTGCAATAATGTATAGGAACACAAGAGGAGGGGCACCTACACATCAGTTTCCTGGAGGAGGTGAATTCTGTACTATGACATTTCTGTTATCTAGGCAAAGAGAGGAATGGCAGAGGTAGAGGAAACAGCATGCTCTCCCAATCACCTCAAGGCTGCATTTCAGAAGAGCTTCAGTGAGTTCAATATAGTTGCAGCAGACTATTAGGAAGATAACTAGAAATGAGGTTAAGCATGGACTCAATCCCTGAAAGGCTTTTCCAGCTTTGCTAAGAATTGAACTTTAACCTAAGGGTAATAGGCACAATGTGTTTTCCAAAATCTTATGGGAAGAGGCAGCAACTTAGAGTGTTTAAGATTGTGGACTGTCTGTTTAGGAAACTGAGGTATCCTTCTATAAAATGTGATAATCATAATAAAACCCACTCATAAAGTTGTTGAAATAATTGAACAGTTTAAACTACATAAAGGACTCAGAACAGTGCCTGGAACATGGTTAACCTCTCAGTAAGTTTGAGATATTAGAATTATGATGTGTTTCAATCTAGGGAATGATACGATTAGACTGGTCTTGTGAAATGATCACATTATCTCAGAAGGAAGAATGGTTTTATAGTTTATGCAACAGTGTGAGGATATTCAAAATGGAGGAAATTTGAATTGTGTGTGTTTTGGTTGTGGGTAAAGGATGAGGTGGTGTTCAGAGTAAATACTTTGTTGAAGTGAAAAGGTAAAGCTTTTGAATTTTAAAACTGAAGAGAACCATTATATGATCATTTAGCTTTAAGATAAAAGTTAACTGAGCCCTAGAAAGGCTAAAGGACTTAAAGTCCTGCAGCTGATGGTAATAAACATCAGGTTCTTTGGATCATAGTCCACACTTTCATTCTACTTTTGTATCTCATGAGAGAGGTACGTCTACAATGACTAAGTTTGTTCTTTAGGCTCTTTGTGGTAAATCTCACTCAAGCTACAGGAAACATGGTACCTTGCATTTAATAATCTCCCCAGGCACTATCCCCATGTACTTGAATGATTTTTGTTGACTTTGTTTTTTATCTTCTATTTCAAAAGATCAAAGGAGTTCTTAGTTGAGGATATTCTATTTTCCAATTTCTGACTAAATCCTTTTTTACATAATTAAACACAAATTACCTTCTTGAATACAAATGTTTGTTAGGAATGCAGGTAATCTGGCAAATGTTTATTTCACAGAAAGCATCCCATAATATAACATTTTAAGAACTGCTTCAAGATTACTATTTTTCACTGTCAAATATAGGGAGCAATTTTTCTGCTACTTCAATAAAGGAAATTAGAGTAAGGTAAACTTTTGGGCCTCTGGTTCCACCTCTTTTTGTTGATACATTGGTCATCAGAACTGCACAAATGGCCTTATGCATCACTGTGTTGGATCGTGGAATTATGGGGCTTGATGCCAGTACTGTTTGTTCTGTGCCTTTACGTAAATGATTTGATCCCTTTTTTGACCCATCTATAAAATGAGAAAGAATGAGTGATTTATAAGCATAGCTCTCTAATGTGGCATGACACAACACAATTAAGAGACTTTTAACTCAGAGATTTGAACTCAAAATAGTACTTGCTACGGGATAGAAGGAACATACTTAAAGATCATAAAAGCCATTTATGAAAAGCCCACAGCTAACATCATCCTCAACGGGGAAAAACTGAGAGCTTTTTCCCTGAGATCAGGAACACGACAGGGATGCCCACTCTCACCGCTGTTGTTTAACATAGTGCTGGAAGTTCTAGCATCAGCAATCAGACAACAGAAGGAAATCAAAGGCGTCAAAATTGGCAAAGATGAAGTCAAGCTTTCGCTCTTTGCAGATGACATGATATTATACATGGAAAATCCGATAGACTCCACCAAAAGTCTGCTAGAACTGATACATGAATTCAGCAAAGTTGCAGGATACAAAATCAATGTACAGAAATCAGTTGCATTCTTATACACTAACAATGAAGCAACAGAAAGACAAATAAAGAAACTGATCCCATTCACAATTGCACCAAGAAGCATAAAATACCTAGGAATCAATCTAACCAAAGATGTAAAGGATCTGTATGCTGAAAACTATAGAAAGCTTATGAAGGTAATTGAACAAGATTTAAAGAAATGGAAAGACATTCCCTGCTCATGGATTGGAAGAATAAATATTGTCAAAATGTCAATACTACCCAAAGCTATCTACACATTCAATGCAATCCCAATCAAAATTGCACCAGCATTCTTCTCGAAACTAGAACAAGCAATCCTAAAATTCGTATGGAACCACAAAAGGCCCCGAATAGCCAAAGTAATTTTGAAGAAGAAGACCAAAGCAGGAGGCATCACAATCCCAGACTTTAGCCTCTACTACAAAGCTGTCATCATCAAGACAGCATGGTATTGGCAGAAAAACAGACACATAGACCAATGGAATAGAATAGAAACCCCAGAACTAGACCCACAAACGTACGGCCAACTCATCTTTGACAAAGCAGGAAAGAACATCCAATGGAAAAAAGACAGTCTCTTTAACAAATGGTGCTGGGAGAACTGGACAGCAACATGCAGAAGGTTGAAACTAGACCACTTTCTCACACCATTCACAAAAATAAACTCAAAATGGATAAAGGACCTGAATGTGAGACAGGAAACCATCAAAACCTTAGAGGAGAAAGCAGGAAAAGACCTCTCTGACCTCAGCCGTAGCAATCTCTTACTCGACACATCCCCAAAGGCAAGGGAATTAAAAGCAAAAGTGAATTCCTGGGACCTTATGAAGATAAAAAGCTTCTGCACAGCAAAGGAAACAACCAACAAAACTAAAAGGCAACCAACGGAATGGGAAAAGATATTTGCAAATGACATATCGGACAAAGGGCTAGTATCCAAAATCTATAAAGAGCTCACCAAACTCCACACCCGAAAAGCAAATAACCCAGTGAAGAAATGGGCAGAAAACATGAATAGACACTTCTCTAAAGAAGACATCCGGATGGCCAACAGGCACATGAAAAGATGTTCAGCGTCGCTCCTTATCAGGGAAATACAAATCAAAACCACACTCAGGTATCACCTCACGCCAGTCAGAGTGGCCAAAATGAACAAATCAGGAGACTATAGATGCTGGCGAGGATGTGGAGAAACGGGAACCCTCTTGCACTGTTGGTGGGAATGCAAATTGGTGCAGCCGCTCTGGAAAGCAGTGTGGAGGTTCCTCAGAAAATTAAAAATAGACCTACCCTATGACCCAGCAATAGCACTGCTAGGAATTTATCCAAGGGACACAGGAGTACTGATGCATAGGGGCACTTGTACCCCAATGTTCATAGCAGCACTCTCAACAATAGCCAAATTATGGAAAGAGCCTAAATGTCCATCAACTGATGAATGGATAAAGAAATTGTGGTTTATATACACAATGGAGTACTACGTGGCAATGAGAAAAAATGAAATATGGCCTTTTGTAGCAACGTGGATGGAACTGGAGAGTGTGATGCTAAGTGAAATAAGCCATACAGAGAAAGACAGATACCATATGGTTTCACTCTTATGTGGATCCTGAGAAACTTAAGAGAAACCCATGGGGGAGGGGAACAAAAAAAAAAAAAAAAAAAAGAGGTTAGAGTGGGAGAGAGCCAAAGCATAAGAGACTGTTGAGAACTGAGAACAAACTAAGGGTTGATGGGGGGTGGGAGGGAGGAGAGGGTGGGTGATGGGTACTGAGGAGGGCACCTTTTGGGATGAGCACTGGGTGTTGTATGGAAACCAATTTGACAATAAATTTCATATATAAATAAAAAAAAAAAAAAAAAATAGTACTTGCTATATTACTTTTTTAATACCTTTAAAAATGATTGGTTGGAAAGAATGTAATACTTTCAAAAGGGTTCTTGGGGTTAACATATACATATATAATAGAAAATTTATTATATTGGTCTATTCACATCTATCTCTTGCCACTACTGGGGTGTCATGTCAGTGAGGGCTGCTAATAAAAATATTTCCAACCAGAACCATGAACACCAACTGAATTGCCTTCTCCAGATCAAACAGGCTGATAAGCAGGAGTGAAATAATTCCAAAGGAAAATGGACATTTGCCGTATAAGCTTACCAGCTCAATTTGCACTTACCTCTACAGTTTGTTGGAAAGGTGGAAATAGGGCCTCCTGCCTCTGGTAAGGGGTTTTTTGTATTATCCAGTGCTAATTGGAAAACTCTCATTTTTAGCATCCAGAATAGGTTAATACATAATAACCAGGGAGACCCAGTGCAAAGTTGGTGGTTAATGTTTGTTTACTTAAGGAGGATGTCCGGGCTAAAAGGTTTTATTTCACATGTGTGTAGGAATAGAAAGGAGGATGGATGTAAGGAAACATTTTCAGCAGAATAGCAGACCTTAGGAAAAAGCTGTTTGGGGGTTTTAAGAGTATAAAGGTATTATTGAGCTAATATTTTCATCACTTATTATAATTAATTTATTTACAATTATAAATTATTTGTAATTAATTGTTCATAAATATTTTATTTATTTATGATTTATTGTAAATGTATAATTAATTGCTTATAATTAATTATTAAGTACTTCTTATTTATAAATGTATGTACCATCAAAGATTTTCTTAATAACTTGCTGGATATAGCAGAGTGGAAATAGTAGAATCCTGATGGTAATGCATTTTAAGGGGTCGTATCCATTACCTAGAATAGAGAATATACTCTGAAAGTCAGTCATTGTGCTATACACTTAGTCATTTTGAGGAAGAGTGGTTCATTCAAGACAGATCCTTGAAAGATTCTAAAATTAGAACTAATCACTGCCTTTGACTAACTTTTATTTTGGTAGGTAAAACAGCTCTCTCCCCATATCTTTTCCATTATTAATTAATGTGAATAAATTGTCAGTATTCGTTTATTTATATTCATTTATTGTCAGTGTTAAATGTGACTAAAAAACCCATAACTTACTATTCTCATTTTTTTTCTTTTTTTGCATTGAGTTGGGTTCTAACATCAACTTTTTAACTATAGCTCTGTGAACTTAGGCAAGTCATTTAATTTCTTACTAAGTTCTGCAGTGTGGGACACAGGGAAGGCTGGTGGGAAGATCACAGGCTTTGAAAGTTTGTAAGCCTAGGAATGACGTGATTTGGCTTACCCTTTAAAAGGATCACTTTGTCTTCTATGTTTGGAGGCTATTGCAAAAATTCAAGTAAAAGATGATATAAACTCAAATTAGGGTGGTAGCAAGAAACATGGTATGAAGTAGTCACATTCTGGATATATTTTGAACATAGAGTTTAAGTTTTCTTGTTAGATTATTTGTGGAACATGAGCGAAAAGAGGAGCCAAAGATACTTACAGAATTTAGGGCTTCAGAAGCTGAAATTATGGATTTATAGCAGCTGACATGGAAAGGTTGCAGGTGAAACAACTGGTGTGTACCTATATGGGTGTGTTTGGGGGGGGGGGAATGCTTGGCAGCCCAGCTTTGACACATTAAATTTGACATTCCACTCATTTTTTTTTCATATTTTGGACAGAAGTCTTAGCCGAACAACCTCAAATCTGCTAGGCAAAGCACTAATGAAAAAAATGTGAACATTAGATTCTGACAGATCTCGACTCCAGTGCCATTTCCTCCACATATTGGCTGTTGGAATTTGGGCAAGACCTTATGTGAGTGAGTTTCATCTTCAGTTTCTCTGAAACGAACACAGTGGTATATGCAATTGTATCTATGTTTATGGGGATAAATGAGAAACCATAAATGAAACAACTGGCACACGGTATATAATTTTAAAATGTTGGGGCACCTGGGTGGCTCAGTCGGTTGAGCGTCTGACTTCAGCTCAGGTCACGATCTCGCCATCCGTGAGTTCGAGCCCCGCGTCGGGCTCTGGGCTGATGGCTCAGAGCCTGGAGCCTGCTTCTGATTCTGTGTCTCCCTCTCTCTCTGCCCCTCCCGTGTTCATGCTCTGTCTCTCTCTGTCTCAAAAATAAATAAACGTTAAAAATTTTTTTTTAAAAATGTTATTTATCATTACCATCATCATCATCATCATCATCATCAATGATAGGAAATATTTTTCTATGCATAGTTAGTGAGTTTTGACTTTCCAGATGCTATTCTAAACTCTGCTCTCAGTTTCTCCCACATATTTTAAACCACAGAGAAGTTTTTCTTGTGCCTGCCTATTGTCTTTCATTAATTGGTACTATATGCTGTTCCTCCTTATTCTGTTACTTGTATCCTTCTCAAATGCACACTTTTCCCTCAATGGAACCCAAGCCTTAAAGTCCAAATTCATAGATTTTCTTTACTGGTAGCTATTTAATATAATTAATATATTAATACTGACTTGTATGTAATAGACAAAAGGCAGGAAAAATAGGGTAAAGCCATATTCCTAATGTCCTTCTGTAAGAAATGATGGTAGTAAAGGTGGCATCTTCACATCTTGAGAGTAAGCTGGAAGCTAGAATCATAAATGTTCAGCTACTCTGGCCTAGAGGATCGAAGGACAACACTGAGAAAAATCACCAGGGCCAGCAAGAGTGAACTTTGGGAGGTCCACATCAGTGGATGTCTCTCATCTTCTTTTTACTAAGGCCTCACCTATTTGAGGATCTTGTTCTTATGCAGAATTCTTCCTTCTAATTTCCCTTATGAAAGACCAAATCAGGTCTGTAGCAGAAACCTGTATAATAAACTCCCATTCCCTTACTACTGGGGCTTTCATCAGCATCGAATTTCCATTTTTTTCTTTGATTTTGGTATATATGAGTTTTCCATTCTATCTAGAGAGATCAGCTAGGAAAGTACAGTACAATGGGGCACATGGGTGGCTTAGTGGGTTAAGCCTCTGACTTCGGCTCAGGTCATGATCTTGCTGTTCATGAGTTCAAGCCCTGCACTGGGCTCTGTGCTGACAGCTTGGAGCCTGAAGCCTGCTTCAGATTCTGTGTGTGTCTCTGTCTCTGCCCCTCCCCTGCTCACACTCTGTTTCTCTCTCTCTTTCAAAAATCAACAATTAGGGGCGCCTGGGTGGCGCAGTCGGTTAAGCGTCCGACTTCAGCCAGGTCGCGATCTCGCGGTCCGTGAGTTCAAGCCCCGCGTCGGGCTCTGGGCTGATGGCTCAGAGCCTGGAGCCTGTTTCCGATTCTGTGTCTCCCTCTCTCTCTGCCCCTCGCCCGTTCATGCTCTGTCTCTCTCTGTCCCAAAAATAAATAAACGTTGAAAAAAAAATTAAAAAAAAAATCAACAATTAAAAACAATTTTATTTTTTTTTTTTTTTTTTTTTTTTTTTTTTTTATATATGAAATTTATTGTCAAATTGGTTTCCATACAACACCCAGTGCTCATCCCAAAAGGTGCCCTCCTCAGTACCCATCACCCACCCTCTCCTCCCTCCCACCCCCCATCAACCCTTAGTTTGTTCTCAGTTCTCAACAGTCTCTTATGCTTTGGCTCTCTCCCACTCTAACCTCTTTTTTTTTTTTTTTTTTTTTTTTTTTTTTGTTCCCCTCCCCCATGGGTTTCTCTTAAGTTTCTCAGGATCCACATAAGAGTGAAACCATATGGTATCTGTCTTTCTCTGTATGGCTTATTTCACTTAGCATCACACTCTCCAGTTCCATCCACGTTGCTACAAAAGGCCATATTTCATTTTTTCTCATTGCCACGTAGTACTCCATTGTGTATATAAACCACAATTTCTTTATCCATTCATCAGTTGATGGACATTTAGGCTCTTTCCATAATTTGGCTATTGTTGAGAGTGCTGCTATGAACATTGGGGTACAAGTGCCCCTATGCATCAGTACTCCTGTGTCCCTTGGATAAATTCCTAGCAGTGCTATTGCTGGGTCATAGGGTAGGTCTATTTTTAATTTTCTGAGGAACCTCCACACTGCTTTCCAGAGCGGCTGCACCAATTTGCATTCCCACCAACAGTGCAAGAGGGTTCCCGTTTCTCCACATCCTCTCCAGCATCTATAGTCTCCTGATTTGTTCATTTTGGCCACTCTGACTGGCGTGAGGTGATATCTGAGTGTGGTTTTGATTTGTATTTCCCTGATAAGGAGCGACGCTGAACATCTTTTCATGTGCCTGTTGGCCATCTGGATGTCTTCTTTAGAGAAGTGTCTATTCATGTTTTCTGCCCATTTCTTCACTGGGTTATTTGCTTTTCGGGTGTGGAGTTTGGTGAGCTCTTTATAGATTTTGGATACTAGCCCTTTGTCCGATATGTCATTTGCAAATATCTTTTCCCATTCCGTTGGTTGCCTTTTAGTTTTGTTGGTTGTTTCCTTTGCTGTGCAGAAGCTTTTTATCTTCATAAGGTCCCAGGAATTCACTTTTGCTTTTAATTCCCTTGCCTTTGGGGATGTGTCGAGTAAGAGATTGCTACGGCTGAGGTCAGAGAGGTCTTTTCCTGCTTTCTCCTCTAAGGTTTTGATGGTTTCCTGTCTCACATTCAGGTCCTTTATCCATTTTGAGTTTATTTTTGTGAATGGTGTGAGAAAGTGGTCTAGTTTCAACCTTCTGCATGTTGCTGTCCAGTTCTCCCAGCACCATTTGTTAAAGAGACTGTCTTTTTTCCATTGGATGTTCTTTCCTGCTTTGTCAAAGATGAGTTGGCCGTACGTTTGTGGGTCTAGTTCTGGGGTTTCTATTCTATTCCATTGGTCTATGTGTCTGTTTTGGTGCCAATACCATGCTGTCTTGATGATGACAGCTTTGTAGTAGAGGCTAAAGTCTGGGATTGTGATGCCTCCTGCTTTGGTCTTCTTCTTCAAAATTACTTTGGCTATTCGGGGCCTTTTGTGGTTCCATAGGAATTTTAGGATTGCTTGTTCTAGTTTCGAGAAGAATGCTGGTGCAATTTTGATTGGGATTGCATTGAATGTGTAGATAGCTTTGGGTAGTATTGACATTTTGACAATATTTATTCTTCCAATCCATGAGCAGGGAATGTCTTTCCATTTCTTTAAATCTTCTTCAATTACCTTCATAAGCTTTCTATAGTTTTCAGCATACAGATCCTTTACATCTTTGGTTAGATTGATTCCTAGGTATTTTATGCTTCTTGGTGCAATTGTGAATGGGATCAGTTTCTTTATTTGTCTTTCTGTTGCTTCATTGTTAGTGTATAAGAATGCAACTGATTTCTGTACATTGATTTTGTATCCTGCAACTTTGCTGAATTCATGTATCAGTTCTAGCAGACTTTTGGTGGAGTCTATCGGATTTTCCATGTATAATATCATGTCATCTGCAAAGAGCGAAAGCTTGACTTCATCTTTGCCAATTTTGACGCCTTTGATTTCCTTCTGTTGTCTGATTGCTGATGCTAGAACTTCCAGCACTATGTTAAACAACAGCGGTGAGAGTGGGCATCCCTGTCGTGTTCCTGATCTCAGGGAAAAAGCTCTCAGTTTTTCCCCGTTGAGGATGATGTTAGCTGTGGGCTTTTCATAAATGGCTTTTATGATCTTTAAGTATGTTCCTTCTATCCCGACTTTCTCAAGAGTTTTTATTAAGAAAGGGTGCTGGATTTTGTCAAAGGCCTTTTCTGCATCGATTGACAGGATCATATGGTTCTTCTCTTTTTTTTTGTTAATGTGATGTATCACGTTGATTGATTTGCGAATGTTGAACCAGCCCTGCATCCCAGGAATGAATCCCACTTGATCATGGTGAATAATTCTTTTTATATGCCGTTGAATTCGATTTGCTAGTATCTTATTGAGAATTTTGGCATCCATATTCATCAGGGATATTGGCCTGTAGTTCTCTTTTTTTACTGGGTCTCTGTCTGGTTTAGGAATCAAAGTAATACTGGCTTCATAGAATGAGTCTGGAAGTTTTCCTTCCCTTTCTATTTCTTGGAATAGCTTGAGAAGGATAGGTATTATCTCTGCTTTAAATGTCTGGTAGAACTCCCCTGGGAAGCCATCTGGTCCTGGACTCTTATTTGTTGGGAGATTTTTGATAACCGATTCAATTTCTTCGCTGGTTATGGGTCTGTTCAAGCTTTCTATTTCCTCCTGATTGAGTTTTGGAAGAGTGTGGGTGTTCAGGAATTTGTCCATTTCTTCCAGGTTGTCCAATTTGTTGGCATATAATTTTTCATAGTATTCCCTGATAATTGTTTGTATCTCTGAGGGATTGGTTGTAATCATTCCATTTTCATTCATGATTTTATCTATTTGGGTCATCTCCCTTTTCTTTTTGAGAAGCCTGGCTAGAGGTTTGTCAATTTTGTTTATTTTTTCAAAAAACCAACTCTTGGTTTCATTGATCTGCTCTACAGTTTTTTTAGATTCTATATTGTTTATTTCTGCTCTGATCTTTATTATTTCTCTTCTTCTGCTGGGTTTAGGCTGCCTTTGCTGTTCTGCTTCTATTTCCTTTAGGTGTGCTGTTAGATTTTGTATTTGGGATTTTTCTTGTTTCTGGAGATAGGCCTGGATTGCAATGTATTTTCCTCTCAGGACTGCCTTTGCTGCGTCCCAAAGCGTTTGGATTGTTGTATTTTCATTTTCGTTTGTTTCCATATATTTTTTAATTTCTTCTCTAATTGCCTGGTTGACCCACTCATTCGTGAGTAGGGTGTTCTTTAACCTCCATGCTTTTGGAGGTTTTCCAGACTTTTTTCTGTGGTTGATTTCAAGCTTCATAGCGTTGTGGTCTGAAAGTATGCATGGTATGATTTCAATTCTTGTAAACTTATGAAGGGCTGTTTTGTGACCCAGTATATGATCTATCTTGGAGAATGTTCCATGTGCACTCGAGAAGAAAGTATATTCTGTTGCTTTGGGATGCAGAGTTCTAAATATATCTGTCAAGTCCATCTGATCCAATGTCTCATTCAGGGCCCTTGTTTCTTTATTGACCGTGTGTCTAGATGATCTATCCATTTCTGTAAGTGGGGTGTTAAAGTCCCCTGCAATTACGACATTCTTATCAATAAGGTTGCTTGTGTTTATGAGTAATTGTTTTATATATTTGGGCGGTCCGGTATTCGGCGCATAGACATTTATAATTGTTAGCTCTTCCTGATGGATAGACCCTGTCACTATTATATAATGTCCTTCTTCATCTCTTGTTACAGCCTTTAATTTAAAGTCTAGTTTGTCTGATATAAGTATGGCTACTCCAGCTTTCTTTTGGCTTCCAGTAGCATGATAAATAGTTCTCCATCCCCTCACTCTCAATCTAAAGGTGTCCTCAGGTCTAAAATGAGTCTCTTGTAGACAGCAAATAGATGGGTCTTGTTTTTTTATCCATTCTGATACCCTATGTCTTTTGGTTGGCGCATTTAGTCCATTTACATTCAGTGTTATTATAGAAAGATATGGGTTTAGAGTCATTGTGATGTCTGTATGTTTTATGCTTGTAGTGATGTCTCTGGTACTTTGTCTCACAGGGTCCCCCTTAGGATCTCTTGGAGGGCTGGTTTAGTGGTGACAAATTCCTTCAGTTTTTGTTTATTTGGGAAGACCTTTATCTCTCCTTCGATTCTAAATGACAGACTTGCTGGATAAAGGATTCTCGGCTGCATATTTTTTCTGTCTAGCACACTGAAAATCTCGTGCCAATTCTTTCTGGCCTGCCAAGTTTCAAAAGACAGATCAGTCACCAGTCTTATAGGTCTCCCTTTATATGTGAGGGCACGTTTACCCCTTGCTGCTTTCAGAATTTTCTCTTTATCCTTGTATTTTGCCAGTTTCACTATGATATGTCGTGCAGAAGATCGATTCAAGTTACGTCTGAAGGGAGTTCTCTGTGCCTCTTGGATTTCAATGCCTTTTTCCTTCCCTAGTTCAGGGAAGTTCTCAGCTATTATTTCTTCAAGTACCCCTTCAGCACCTTTCCCTCTCTCTTCCTCCTCTGGGATACCAATGATGCGTATATTATTTCTTTTTAGTGTATCACTTAGTTCTCTAATTTTCCCCTCATATTCCTGGATTTTTTTATCCCTCTTTTTCTCAGCTTCCTCTTTTTCCATAACTTTATCTTCTAGTTCACCTATTCTCTCCTCTGCCTCTTCAATCCGAGCCGTGGTGGTTTCCATTTTGTTATGCATTTCGTTTAAAGCGTTTTTCAGCTCCTCGTGACTGTTCCTTAGTCCCTTGATCTCTGTAGCAAGAGATTCTCTGCTGTCCGCTATACTGTTTTCAAGCCCAGCGATTAATTTTATGACTATTATTCTAAATTCACTTTCTGTTATATTATTTAAGTCCTTTTTGATCAGCTCATTAGCTGTTGTTATTTCCTGGAGATTCTTCTGAGGGGAATTCTTCCGCTTGGTCATTTTGGATAGTCCCTGGCGTGGTGAGGACCTGCAGGGCACTTCCCCTGTGCTGTGGTGTATAACTGGAGTTGGTGGGCGGAGCCGCAGTCAGATCTGATGTCTGCTCCCAGCCGACCGCTGGGGCCACAGTCAGACTGGTGCGTGCCTTCTCTTCCCCTCTCCTAGGGGCGGGATTCACTGTGGGGTGGGGTGGTCTGTCTGGGCTACTTGCACACTGCCAGGCTTGTGATGCTGGGGATCTGGCGTCTTAGCTGGGGTGGGTAGGCAAGGTGCACAGGGGCAGGAGGGGCAGGCTTAGCTTGCTTCTCCTTAGGTGATCCACTTCAGGAGGGGCCCTGTGGCAGCAGGAGGGAGTCAGATCCGCTGCCGGAGGTTTGGCTCCGCAGAAGCGCAGAGTTGGGTGTTTGCGCGGAGCGAGCAAGTTCCCTGGCAGGAACTGGTTCTCTTTGGGATTTTGGCTGGGGGATGGGCGGGGAAGATGGCGCTGGCGAGCGCCTTTGTTCCCCACCAAACTGAGCTCTGTCGTCCGGGGGCTCAGCAGCTCTCCTTCCCTTTGTCCTCCAGCCTTCCCGCTTTCTGAGCAGAGCTGTTAACTTATGACCTCCCAGCCGCTAAGTCGCGCTTGCTGTCGGAACACAGTCCGTCAGGCCCCTCCGCTTTTTGCAAGCCAGACTCGGGGGCTCTGCTTGGCCGGCGAGCCGCCCCTCCGACCCGGCTCCCTCCCGCCAGTCCGTGGAGCGCGCACCGCCTCTCCGCCCTTCCTACCCTCTTCCGTGGGCCTCTCGTCTGCGCTTGGCTCCGGCGACTCCGTTCTGCTAATCCTCTGGTGGTTTTCTGGGTTATTTAGGCAGGTGTAGGTGGAATCTAAGTGATCAGCAGGACGCGCGGTGAGCCCAGCGTCCTCCTACGCCGCCATCTTCCTCCAAGACCTCCCCAGTAAACTCAAAAACAATTTTAAAAAAAACTACAGCACATGTGTGCACACACATACATATTTATATAAAGCTCAGGATTTGTTGGTGCTTATAAGGACGATTTCTGCACTAATAGTCTGCCTTTTGCCTGGAACACCAAAATAATTCCCCCTGAAACAAATACTAACATGAATTTTCTACTTATTTTCTTCCTTCACTGTTTAAGATTTCCTATTGCAACAAGCCAAATAAATTTTGTATTCAAATTTCATAGTATGCTGTATAATGAGCTCGTGAATGGACCTCCATGAGACAGGTTTAAGAAGTCTTTACCTACCAAAACAAAACAAAAACACAATGGAATTAACTGGAAAATAATCAATATAATTCTATGAAAATAATTAACAAAAACATTAGCTTTTTTTCCATTTGAGATGCAGATTTCTTTATTTGAATATTTTACTTTGCAAAATAAGGACAGAATTTAAAGATTTGTTAATAGCAAATAGAGGACAATAATTTTAGTTTTGGCATTAGTATACTTTTATTTAATTTTTTTTGAATTTAAAATAATGTTGACATTTCTTAGAATGTGGAGTTATAAAAATGTTTCCTAAGGTTGTTTAAATCAGCAAAAGAAACAATCAAGCAAAAGAATTGTTGCATGACATAATTGTAAACTCAGTTGATATGGTAAAAGGAGAGATAATAAGAAGAAATTTGGAAAAAATAGATCATTAAAAATAATAGCTGTTGTTTCGAAAAGATAAACAAAACACTGGCACCTGGATGGCTCAGTCCGTTAGGTGTCTGACTTCAGCTCAGGTCATGATCTCACAGTTCATGAGTTCAAGCCCCACTTCAGGCTCTGTGCTGACAGCTCAAAACCTGGAGCCTGCTTTGGATTTTGTGTCTTCCCTTGTCCCTGCCCCTCCCTTGCTCACACTCTGTCTCTCTCTCCCAAAAATAAATAAAAATTTTAAATTAAAAAAAAGAACAGATATACCAAACTGATGAACCTTTAGCTAAACTTAAAAGGGGGGTGGGGGGAGAGGACTCAAATAAAATTAGAAATGAAAGAAGAGGTATTATACCTGATACCACACAAACACAAAGGATCATAAGAGACTACTATGAATAATTATAGAACAAAAAATTGGACAACCTAGAATATATGGTTAATATGAATCCTTCACAATAAGTCTAGGGGTGTGTTTCAGTCAGCTGTCTCTGTGTTGGGGGGGGGGGGGTTCGTTAGCCAGCTAAGAATTGTTTCTCTATTTATAACAGTCCTGCAGTAGTTGTGAGTTAAAACCCCACTTACCACCAGAGCCAGATGATCAAAAGGCATCCCGTGGGGGGCTACTTCAAAAAAATGGGATGCCAGATGAGTGCACAAGTACTCCTTCCCCAAAAATACCAACGACCTGGGGTAAGGCAAAAGGAGAAAACAAATATTGTGCCCACCAGTCTTTATCCATGGAAAACACCTTAGTAGGATTTTAGATGTTTATCAAATCAGAAAGCTGTCCCTAAATCTGAAGTTCTAAGATTGGTAAATAGGCTTTTTTTTCCATAGAAAGACTGGGGTGTGCTAGTCTGCTGTCTTTGCACTGTGTCCTGTGGTTGGAAGCTGTCCAAGAACTCTTTTTATTTGCTACCATCCCATGGGACCATGAATACAATCCTGCTGGCCACTAGAGCCAGGAAATCAAGAGGCATTCCCTGGGAGGCAAGCCATATAGCCAGGGTACAAGACATAAAAACTGGGTAACCAGACACAAGCACAGTCTTCCCTTTCAGAGATAATGGCTCTCTGGGGAGACAACTGAGGGAGTGCAGGATAATAGCATCAACCTACCAAGGTCTCTGGAGAGTATTATAGTCAGCTCTAGATGTGTTTTTAATTAAAGCCTGCACCTCAGGCTGAACCTATGAAAATAAGCTAATAAGCCAATAAGCTCTTTTACCAAAAGACTGGGTACTTCAGTCTGTTGCCTTTCTGCTGTGCCCTGTGTGTGGTAGCAGGTTAATAACTTTTTCTACATTTATTACAGTCCTGAGGGACCTGTAAGTATAATCTCTGCTGGAACCAGAACTAGGTAACTTAGAGATGTCTTTTAGGTAGGAAATGCAAAAATTGGGGCACCAGACAAGTGTACAAGTTCCTTTCCAAGAGATACAGGTGATCTGAAGTGGGACAGAGGGACAGTGCAAAGATGGCACCTCCAGCCCCTGAGATGGAAAGTATTTCAGAAGGTTTCTAGATGTGTGATAAACTAGGCACTTGGGTGCAGACAGAAAACATAAAAATGGCAGTTTACATAATACTGGGGGCAAACAAGAGACATATATATTCATACTGATTTTGGAGCACATTGTGAGGACATCTCTGTAAATGAGGGAGCTGGCAGGTGCCAATACCCTCCCTTATCCCCCAACATAACGCAGAGCCACCTGTGAAAGGCGAGGCTACACAGACACATGCTGCCAACATGCTAGCAGTGTGCCATTCCCACAAGTTCTCCTGAATACTAGCCCACTCCAAGTCTGCTAGTCTCAGTTCTGGGCTCAGCACAAATTTGTTTAAAGCTGTGCATGTGCCATACCAGAAGCTGAGTGCACAGCTGCCAAGTACTCCGAGCACATTAGTCACATTGTATCCAGCTATGAACTCCCAGTTGCCAGGCACACAGCTGCAGCTGGGCACCTGGCCCAGCCATGCTCAGCCATCATTGCATGCCACACCTAGGCTTCTGGCTCTGGCAGACCCAGAACACAACCCCTCTTGTTGCAGTGCTTTTGGGGATCCTATATAGAGGTAGTGGTCCAGCACAAATTTTGTTAACACCACAGCTCCATGCTCACCTTCCCCAGCAGGCATGTCCCCCTTACGCATGGCCTGCCTGAGGCCCACTAACACCAAAGGGAACAAACACAGCTCACAAAAGGCAGAGTCAGTGCAGATGACTTCACTAAAAGTAGAAGCAACTCAAACAGCACATCAGGGCCAAAGAAATACACACAAGATAGTGTCCTAAAGTATCAGGTTATGCTAAAGAGGGAACACTGCACTGCATGGCACTCTAGGACGTCTTATTCATAAAGGCATTACATTCAAAGGCAGAAGACACAGTTGACATTTTTTAACACACAGATACAGAGAGGCAGACAAAATGAGGCGACAGAGAAATGCATCTCAAATAAAAGAACAGGACAAGGCCATGGCCTCAGATCTAAGAAAAATAGATATAATTAACAAGGCTGATAGACAATTTAAGGAAATATTTATAAGTATGTCCACTGGATTTGAGAAAAGAGTGGAAGACATGAGTGAGAGGATTAATAGAAAAATAAGGAATAACATGGCAGAGATAAAAGGCACAATAAATGAAAGGAGAAACACACTTGATGGAATGAACAGTAGGATGGAAGAAACAGAGGAATGCATTAGTGACCTGGAAGACAGAGTAATGGAAAGTAAGTAACCTAAACCAGAAAGAGAGAACAAAAGAGAGAAAAGAATTATACAAAATGAAAGTAGAATTAGGGAACTCAATGACTCCATCAAGCATAATAGCATTTGTACTATAGGAGTCTCAGGAGAAGAAGATGGAGAAGGGGTGAAGATAATTTATTTGAAGAAATAATAGCAGAAAACTTTCCTAACGTGGGGAAGGAATCAGATACCCAGATCCAGGAGGCACAGAGAAACCCCAACAGAATCAACAAAAGCAGACCAAATCCAAGGCATATTGTAATTAAGTTGGCAAAATATACAGGTAAAGAAAAAAAATCTTAAAACCAGAAATACAAAAGAAGACAGTAACTTACAAGGAAAAACCCATAAGGCTAGCAGGGAATTTCTCAGCAGGCACTTTCCAAGCCAGAAAGGAGTGGCATGATGTATTCAAAGTGCTGAGTGGGAAAAATCTGCAACTAAAATTTAGAATATAAGGAGAAATAAAAAGTTTCCCAAACAAAACCTAAAGGAGTTCATGGCTACTAAGCCAGCTCCTCAAGAAATATTTTAAAAAGGACATTTTGAGTAGAAAGGAGAGACCAAAAGTGACAGTATTAAAGATAGGAAGCACAAAAGCAGTGAAAGCGAATACTTCTGTTAAAAATCAGTCAAGGAACTCACAAGATAAAAGGATGTAATATATGACAGCTTATAACACGTTGCTACAAAAGCCCATATTTCATTCTTTCTCATTGCCATGTAGTATTCCATTGTGCATATAAACCACAATTTCTTTCTCCATTCGTCAGTTGATGGACATTTAGGCTCTTTCCATAATTTGGCTATTGTTGAGAGTGCTGCTTTAAACTTTGGGGTAAAGCGCCCCTATGCATCAGCACTCCTGTATCTCTTGGGTAAATTCCTAGCAGTGCTATTGCTAGGTCATAGGGTAGATCTATTTTTAATTTTTTGAGGAACCTCTACACTCTTCCAGAGTGGCTGCACCAGTTTGCATTCCCACCAACAGTGCAAGAGGGTTCCCATATCTCCACATCCTCTTCAGCATCTATAGTCTCCTGATTTGTTCATTTTAGCCACTCTGACTGGTGTGAGGTCATAACTGAGTGTGGTTTTGATTTGTATTTCCCTGATGAGGAGCGATGTTAAGCATCTTTTCTTGTGCCTGTTGGCCATCTGGATCTTTTCTTTAGAGAAGTGTCTATTCATGTTTTCTGCCCATTTCTTGACTGGATTATTTGCTTTTCGGGTGTGGAGTTTGGTGAGCTCTTTATAGATTTTGGAGACTAGCCCTTTGTCTGATATGTCATTTGAAAATATCTTTTCCCATTCTGTCTGTTGCCTTTTAGTTTTGTTGATTATTTCCTTTGCAGTGCAGAAGCTTTTTATCTTCATTAGGTCCCGTAGTTCATTTTTGCTTTCAATCCCCTTGCCTTTGGGCATGTATCAAGTAAGAAATTGCTGCGGCTGAGGTCAGAGAGGTTTTTTTCCTGCTTTCTCCTCTAGGGTTTTGATGGTTTCCTGTCTCACATTCAGGTCCTTTATCCATTTTTGGTTTGTTTTTGTGAATGGTGTAAGAAAGTGGTCTAGTTTCATCCTTCTGCATGTAGTTATCCAGTTCTCCCAGCAGCATTTGTTAAAGAGACTGTCATTTTTCCATTGGATATTCTTTCCTGCTTTGTCAAAGATGAGTTGGTCATACGTTTGTGGGTCTAGTTCTGGGGTTTCTATTCTATTCCATTGGTCTATTCTATTCTATTCTATTCTATTCTATTCCATTGTGTCTGTTTTTGTGCCAATACCATGCTGTCTTGATGATGGCAGCTTTGTAGTAGAGGCTAAAGTCTGGGATTGTGATGCCTCCTGCTTTGGTCTTATACTTCAAAATTACTTTGGATATTTGGGGCCTTTTGTGGTTCCGTACAAATTTTAGGATTGCTTGTTCTAGTTTTGAGAAGAATGCTGGTGCAATTTTGATTGGGTTTGCACTGAATGTATAGATAGCTTTGGGTAGTATTGACATTTTGAGAATATTTATTCTTCCAATCCATGAGCATGGAATGCTTTTCCATTTCTTTATATCTTCTTCAATTACCTTCATAAGCTTTCTATAGTTTTCAGCATACAGATCTTTTACATCTGTGGTTAGGTTTATTCCTAGGTATTTTATGCTTCTTGGTGCAATTGTGAATGGGATCAGTTTCTTTATTTGTCTTTCTGTTGCTTCATTGTTACTGTATAAGAATGCACCTGATTTCTGTACATTGATTTTGTATCCTGCAACATTGCTGAATTCATGTATCAGTTCTAGCAGACTTTTGGTGGAGTCTATCAGATTTGCCACGTGTAATATCATGTCATATGAAAAAAGTGAAAGCTTGACTTGATCTTTGCCAATTTGGATGCCTTTGATTTTCTTTTGGTGTCTGATTGCTGACGCTAGCACATCCAACACTATGTTAAACAAGAGCGGTGAGGGGCGCCTGGGTGGCTCAGTCGGTTAAGCGTCCGACTCACGGATCTCGTGGTCCGTGAGTTCGAGCCCCGCATCAGGCTCTGGGCTGATGGCTCAGAGCCTGGAGCCTGCTTCTGATTCTGTGTCTCCCTCTCTCTCTGCCCCTCCCCCGTTCATGCTCTGTCTCTCTCTGTCTCAAAAATAAATAAAACGTTAAAAAATTTTAAAAAATTGGAAACAGCCCCAGGGACTAAACTAAAAAGGGAGAAAGGAGAAAGGAAAGGGTTTAAATTACATTAAGACTGTAAACAAGGGGAGCGCAAAGGCTGCAACTCCGCAGCTTGATACCTGGCAGTGCTCTGGTGGGAAAGGTGAATCTCCAGGAACAGAGTGGGGTCCGGGAGGTTCTTGGGTCACACGGAGAAAAGAGGTTCCACTGCTGGAAGGACACTTGGTAAAGACTGTTGAAGCCACCTGGTCCCATCAGACCCCAGAAGGCAGACACATTTGCTGGTGCTGGGGCAAGGTTGCTGAGGGTGAAGCCTGGTGTCAGATGTATGTTGCGATTTTCCATAGTCCCTGAAACGCTGAGGCTACACTGTCTCGCGATTTTCTTGGGGGAAGGGCTGGCACCTGGCTGCAGTCTCGGGGCACCAGGAATAGCAGGATCCACCGGGGGTTCCCAGGTGCAGCTAACATTCGGCCATTGCTCATTCGGCCATCGCTCGGTGATACCCTCCCACAGAGGGGTGTAGCTGGTCAAAGCCGCAGTCCTTTGGAAGTAAGGGGCCAGGGAAAACAGACACATCTGAGACAAAACTTGGGAGAGAGGTACTGCCTGGGGCCTGGTCACAGAGAGTGGAAAAGCAGGGAGTGGACGAGAGCTGAAGACGGAGGACCAGTGCATAACTGCTGATCCGGAAGAACAGACTGAGTGCCTGGGTGGCGCCATTTTTCACCACTCCAGAGCATGCAATGTGCACCGACAAGCACCACAACAATCCACCCCAGTAGGCTAGCAGCACCATCTAGGGGAGAGTGGAGCTGTTACACCAAGCCCTGCCCAACTGGGCCAACTTCACTCTTCAAGAACACAAACCTCACCACCGACTTAATCTATGGACTATAAAGAGCTACATGGACTAACCTCTAGGGGAAACCAAAGCAATTTCAGTCCTACTTCAATCTGTTAGCACGTTCATCAATTCAATTTTTTTTCTCTCTTTTTCCTTTTTCTCTTTTACAATTCTTTCCTTTTTCTTGAATACAGAAAGAGAGAAGACACATTTTTACTTTTAATTTTTATTAAAAAATATCTTTCTTTAATTTTTATTACTATATTTTTTATTTTGTGTAAATTTTTTCAAATTCTACTTTACTTCCATCATTTTATCTTAGTCTACTTCAGTGTACTCACTTTTTCAAATTTTTAAACAATTTCCTTTATTTTCTTTTTCTTTTTTCTTTTTCTTTTCTTTTTCTTGAACGCAAAAAGAGTAAAACTTCATTTTTACTTTCAATTTCTTTTAAAAATAGTTTTATTTAATTTTTATTACTATATTTTTTGCTTTTATGTAATTTTTTGCAAATTCTATCTTAATCCCAATATTTTATTTTAATCTACTACAGTGGATTCACTTCTTCAAATTTTCAAACTATTCTTTTGTCTTTCTTTATTTTTTTTCAATATATGAAGTTTATTGTCAAATTGGTTTCCATACAACACACAGTGCTCATCCCAAAAGGTGCCCTCCTCAATACCCATCACCCACCCTCCCTTCCCTCCCACCCCCCATCAACCCTCAGCTTGTTCTCAGTTTTTAAGAGTCTCTTATGCTTTGGCTCTCTCCCATTCTAACCTCTTTTTTTTTTTTCCTTCCCCTCCCCCATGGGTTTCTGTTAAGTATCTCAGGATCCACATAAGAGTGAAACCATATGGGATCTGTCTTTTTATGTATGGCTTATTTCACTTAGTATAACACTCTCCAGTTCCATCCATGTTGCTACAAAGGGCCATATTTCATTCCTTCTCATTGCCACGTAGTACTCCATTGTGTATGTAAACCAAAATTTTTTTATCCATTCATCAGTTGATGGACATTTAGGCTCTTTCCATAATTTGGCTATTGTTGAGAGTGCTGCTATAAACATTGGGGTACAAGTGCCCCTATCATCAGTACTCCTGTATCCCTTGGGTAAATTCCTAGCAGTGCTATTGCTGGGTCATAGGGTAGGTCTAGTTTTCATTTTCTGAGGAACCTCCATCCTGTTTTCCAGAGTGGCTGCACCAATTTGCATTCCCACCAACGGTGCAAGAAGGTTCCCGTTTCTCCACATCCTCTCCAGCATCTATGTCTCCTGATTTGTTCATTTTGGCCACTCTGACTGGCGTGAGGTGATATCTGAGTGTGGTTTTGATTTGTATTTCCCTGATGAGGAGCGACATTGAGCATCTTTTCATGTGCCTGCTGGCCATCTGGATGTCTTCTTTAGAGAAGTGTCTATTCATGTTTTCTGCCCATTTCTTCACTGGGTTATTTGTTTTTCGGGTGTGGAGTTTGGTGAGCTCTTTATAGATTTTGGATACTAGCCCTTTGTCTGATATGTCACTTGCAAATATCTTTTCCCATTCCGTTGGTTGCCTTTTAGTTTTGTTGGTTGTTTCCTTTGTTATGCAGAAGCTTTTTATCTTCATAAGGTCCCAGTAGTTCATTTTTGCTTTTAATTCCCTTGCCTTTGGGGATGTGTCAAGTTAGAAATTGCTACAGCTGAGGTCAAAGAGGTCTTTTCCTGCTTTCTGCTCTAGGGTTTTGATGGTTTCCTGTCTCACATTCAGGTCCTTTATCCATTTTGAGTTTATTTTTGTGAATGGTGTGAGAAAGTGGTCTAGTTTCAACCTTCTGCATGTTGCTGTCCAGTTCTCTCAGCACCATTTGTTAAAGAGACTGTCATTTTCCATTGGATGTTCTTTCCTGCTTTGTCAAAGATGAGTTGGCCATACATTTGTGGGTCTAGTTCTGGGGTTTCTATTCTATTCCATTGGTCTATGAGTCTGTTTTTGTGCCAATACCATGTTGTCTTGATGATTACAGCTTTGTAGTAGAGGCTAAAGTCTGGGATTGTGATGCCTCCTGCTTTGGCCTTCTTCTTCAAAATTACTTTGGCTATTCGGGGCCTTTTGTGGTTCCATATGAATTTTAGGATTGCTTGTTCTAGCTTTGAGGAGGATGCTGGTGCAATTTTGATTGGGATTGCATTCAATGTGTAGATAGCTTTGGGTAGTATTGACATTTTGACAATATTTATTCTTCCAATCCATGAGCATGGAATGTTTTTCCATTTCTTTATACCTTCTTCAATTTCCTTTATAAGCTTTCTATAGTTTTCAGCATACATATCTTTTACATCTTTGGTTAGATTTATTCCTAGGTATTTTATGCTTCTTGGTGCAATTGTGAATGGGATCAGTTTCTTTATTTGTCTTTCTGGTGCTTCATTATTAATGTGTAAGAATGCAACTGATTTCTGTACATTGATTTTGTATCCTGCAACTTTGCTGAATTCATGTATCAGTTCTAGCAGACTTTTGGTGGAGTCTATCGGATCTTCCATGTATAATATCATGTCATCTGCAAAAAGTGAAAGCTTAACTTCATCTTTGCCATTTTTGATGCCTTTGATTTTCTTTTGGTGTCTGATTGCTGATGCTAGCACTTCCAACACTATGTTAAACAACAGCAGTGAGAGTGGACATCCCTGTCGTGTTCCTGATCTCAGGGGAAAAGCTCTCAGTTTTTCTCCATTGCGGATGATGTTAGCTGTGGGCTTTTCATAAATGGCTTTTATGATCTTTAAGTATGTTCCTTCTATCCCTACTTTCTCGAGGGTTTTTATTAAGAAACGTTGCTGAATTTTGTCAAAGGCTTCTTCTGCATCGATTGACAGGATCATATGGTTCTTATCTCTTCTTTTATTAATGTGATGTATCATGTTGATTGATTTGCGACTGTTGAACCAGCCCTGCAGCCCAGGAATGAATCCCACTTCATCATGGTGAATAATTCTTTTTATATGCTGTTGAATTCGATTTGCTAGCATCTTATTGAGAATTTTTGCATCCATATTCATCAGGGATATTGGCCTGTAGTTCTCTTTTTTTACTGGGTCTCTGTCTGGTTTAGGAATCAAAGTAATACTAGCTTCATAGAATGAGTCTGGAAGTTTTCCTTCCCTATTTTTTGGAATAGCTTGAGAAGGATAGGTATTATCTCCGCTTTAAACGTCTGGTAGAACTCCCCTGGGAAGCCATCGGGTCCTGGACTCTTATTTGTTGGGAGATTTTTTTTTTTAATTTTTTTTCAACGTTTATTTATTTTTGGGACAGAGAGAGACAGAGCATGAACGGGGGAGTGGCAGAGAGAGAGGGAGACACAGAATCGGAAACAGGCTCCAAGCTCTGAGCCATCAGCCCAGAGCCCGATGCGGGGCTCGAACTCACGGAGCACGAGATCGTGACCTGGCTGAAGTCGGACGCTTAACCGACTGCGCCACCCAGGCGCCCCTGTTGGGAGATTTTTGATAACTGATTCCATTTCTTTGCTGGTTATGGGTCTGTTCAAGGTTTCTATTTTTTCCTGTTTGAGTTTTGGAAGTGTGTGGGTGTTTAGGAATTTATCCATTTCTTCCAGGTTGTCCAATTTGTTGGCATATAATTTTTTATATTTCTGAGGGATTGGTTTTAATAATTCCATTTTCATTCATGATTTTATCTATTTGGGCCATCTCCCTTTTCTTTGTGAGAAGCCTGGCTACAGGTTTATCAATTTTGTTTATTGTTTCAAAAAACCCACTCTTGCTTTCATTGATCTGCTCTACTGTTTTTTTTCCTTTGGATTCTATATTGTTTCTTTCTGCTCTGATATTTATTATTTCTCTTCTTCTTCTGGGTTTGGGGTGTCTTTGTTGTTCTGCTTCTATTTCCTTTAGGTGTGCTGTTAGATTTTGTATTTAGGATTTTTCTTGTTTCTTGAGATAGGCCTAGATTGCAATGTGTTTTCCTTTCAGGACTGCCTTCACTGCGTCCCAAAGTGTTTTGATTGTTGTATTTTCATTTTCATTTATTTCCATATATATTTTTAAATTTCTTCTCTAATTGCCTGGTTGACCCATTCATTCTTTAGTAGGGTGTTCTTTAACCTCCATGCTTTTGGAAGTTTTCATCCTTTTTCCTGTGGTTGATTTCAAGCTTCATAGCATTGTGGTCTGAAAGTATGCATGGTATGATCTCAATTCTTGTATACTTATGAAGTATACTTATGTATACTTTTGTGACCCAGCATGTGATCTATCTTGGAGAAGGTTCCATGTGCACTCAAGAAGAAAGTATATTCTGTTGCTTTGGGATGCAGAGTTCTAATTATATCTGTCAAGTCCATCTGATCCAATATATCATTCAGGGCCCTTGTTTCTTTATTGATCCTGTGTCTAGATGATCTGTCCATTGCTATAAGTGGAGTTTTAAAGTCCCCTGCAATTACCACATTCTTATCAATAAGGTTGCTTATGTTTCTGATTAATCGTTTTATATATTTGGGGACTCCTATATTTGGTGCATAGACATTTATAATTGTTAGCTCTTCCTGATGTATAGACACTGCAATGATTATATAATGCCCTTTTTCATCTCTTGTACAGCCTTTACTTTAAAGTCTAGTTTGTCTGATATAAGTATGGCTACTCCAGCTTTCTTTTGACTTCCAGTAGCATGATAGACAGTTCTCCAACCCCTCACTTGCAATCTGAAGGTGTCCTCAGGTCTAAAATGAGTCTCTTGTAGACAGCAAATAGATGGGTCTTGTTTTTTGTTTTTTGTTTTTTGTTTTTTTTTATCCATTCTGATACCCTATGTCTTTTGGTTGGAGCTTTTAGTCCATTTATATTCAGTGTTATTATAGAAAGATTTGGGTTTAGAGTCCTTGTGATGTCTGTAGATTTCATGCTTGTAGTGATGTCTCTGGTACTTTGTCTCAAAGGATCCCCCTTAGGATCTCTTGTAGGGATGGTTTAGTCGTGATGAATTCCTTCAGTTTTTGTTTGTTTGGGAAGACCTTTATCTCTCCTTCTATTCTGAATGACAGACTTGCTGGGTAAAGGATTCTTGGCTGCATATTTTTTCTGTTCATCACACTGAAGATTTCCTGCCATTTCTTTAGCCTGCCAAGTTTCAGTAGATAGATCTGCCACTAGTCTTATGGGTCTCCCTTTGTAAGTTAGAGCCTGTTTATCCCCAGCTGCTTTCAGAATTTTCTCTTTACCATTGTATTTTGCCAGTTTCCGTATGATATGTCATGCAGAAAATTGATTCAAATTATGTCTGAAGGGAGTTCTCTGTGCCTCTTGGATTTCAATGCCTTTTGACCTCCCCAGATCAGGGAAGTTCTCAGCTATGATTTGTTCTAGTACACCTTCAGCCCCTTTCTCTCTTTCTCTTCTGGAATTCATATAATACGGATATTGTTCCATTTGATTGCATCACTTAGTTCTCTAATTCTCCCCTCATACTCCTGGATTTTTTTTATCTCTCTTTTTCTCAGCTTCCTCTTTTTCCATAATTTTATCTTCTAATTCACCTAATCTCTCCTCTGCCTCTTCAATGCAAGCTGTCGTTGCCTCCATTTTATTTTGCAGCTCATTTATAGCATCTTTTAGCTCCTCCTGACTGTTTCTTAGTCCCTTGATCTCTGTAGTAATAGATTCTCTGCTGTTCTCTATACTTTTTTCAAGCCCAGCGATTAACTTTATGACTATTATTTTAATTCATTTTCTGTTACGTTGCTTAAATTGTTTTTGACTGGTTCATTAGCTGTCGCTATTTCCTGGAGTTTCATTTGAGGAGAATTCTTCCATTTCGTCATTTTAGATAGACCCTGGAGTGGCGTGGAACTGCAGGGCACTTGCCCTGTGCTGTCTGGAGTAAGTTGCGTTGGTGGGCGGGGCTGCATTCAGACCTGGTACCTCCCCCAGCCCACTGCTGGGGCCACAGTCAGACCGGTGTGTACCTTATCTTCCCCTCTCCCAGGGGCAGGACTCACTGTGGAGTGGTGTGGCCCCAGTCTGGGCTACTTGCACACTGATAGGCTTGTGGTGCTGCTTCTATGGGATCCGGCATATTAGCTGGGGTGGATCTGCAAGCTGCATAGCGGTGGGGGGGGCAGGCTCAACTCACTTTGCGTTGGGTGGTCCGCTAGGGAGGGGCCCTGTTGCACTGGGAGGGAAGCAGAGCCATCCTTTTCTGTGGTCCTCTTGTCTATGCTTTGCTCTGGAGAGTCTGTTCCGCTAATCTTCTGGCAGTTTTCTGGGTTATTTAGGCAGATATGGGTGGAATCTGATCAGCAGGACGTGGTGAGCCCAGTGTCCTCCTATGTCACCATCTTCCAAAGCCAAGAATTCTTTATCCAGAAAGGCTGTCATTCAAAATAGAAGGAGAGATAAAAAGTTTCCCAGACAAAAATTAAAGGAGTTTGTGACCACTGAACCAGCCCTGCAAGAAATATTAAGGGGGACTTTCTGAGGGGACAAAAGATGAAAATATATAATAAACAAACAAGCAAACAAATAAATAAATAAATATAAAAAGCAACAAAAGATTAGAAAGGACCAGAGAACACCACCAGAAACTCCAACTCTACAAGCATCATAATGGCAATAAATTCATATCTTTCAGTACTCACTCTAAACATCAGTGGACTCAATGCTCCAACCAAAAGACATAGAGTAACTGAATGGATAAGAAAACAAGATCCATCTATATTATGTTTACAAGAGACCCACTTTAGACCTAAAGACACCTTTAGATTGAAAGTAAGGGGATGGAGAACCATCTATCATGCTAATGGTCAACAAGAGAAAGCCAGAGTAGCCATACTTATATCAGACAATCTAGACTTTAAAATAAAGACTGTATCAAAGGATGCAGAAGGGCATTATATCATAATCAAGGAGTCTATAGACCAAGAAGACCTAACAATTGTAAACATTGATGCACCAAATATGACAGCACCCAAATATATACATAAATTAATCACAAACAGAAAAGAAACTCATCAATAGTAGTACCTTAATAGTAGGAGACCTCAATAACCCACTCACAACAATGGACAGATCATCTAATCAAAAAATCAACAAGGAAACAATGGCTTTGAACGACACACTGGACCAGATGGACTTAACAGATATATTCAGAACATTTCATCCTAAAGCAGCAGAATATACATTCTTCTCCAGTGCACAAGGAATGTTGTCCAGAATAGACCATATACTGGGACAGAAATCAGCCCTAAGTAAGTACAAAAAGATCGATATCATACTGTGCATATTTTCAGACCACAACGCTATGAAACTTGAAATCAACCACAAGAAAAAATTTGGAAATGTAACAAATACTTGGAGACTGAAGAACAACCTACTAAAGAATGAATGGGTTAACCAAGCAGCTAAAGAGGAAATTAAAAGTATGTGGAAGACAATGAAAATGATAATACCACAACCCAAAACCTCTGGGATGCAGCAAAGGCAGTCATAAGAGGAAAGTATATAGCAATCCAGGCCTTCCTAAAGAAGGAAGAAAGATCTCAGATACACAACCTAACCTTATACCTTAAGGAGCTGGAAAAAGAACAGCAAATAAAACTCATAACAAGCAGAAGACAGGAAATAATAATGATTAGAGCAGAAATCAATGCTATCGAAAAAAAAAAAAACAGTAGAACAGATCAATGAAACCAAAAGCTGGTTCTTTCAAAGAATTAACAAAATTGATAAACCACTAGCCAGTTTGATTAAGAAGAGAAAGGTAAAGACCCGGATAAATAAAATCAAGAATGAAAGAGGAGAGATCACAACCAACACAACAGAAAGAAAAACAATAATAAGAGAATATTATGATTAACTATATGCCAATAAAATGGGTAACCTGGAAGAAATAGAAAATTTGAACAGACCCATAACCAGTAAGGAAATCGAATTAGTAATCAAAAATCTCTCAAAAAACAAGGATCCAGGCCAGATGGCTTTGCAGGGGAATTCTATCAAACATTTAAGGAAGAGTTAACACCTATTCTCTTGAAGGTGTTCCAAAAAATAGAAATGGAAGGAAAACTTCCAAATTTTTTATGAAGCCAGCATTACCTTGATTCTAAAACCAGACAGAGACCCCACTAAAAAGGAGAACTATAGACCAATTTCCCTGATGAACATGGATGCAAAACTCCTCAACAAGATATTAGCCAAGTGGACCCAACGATACATTAAAAATATTTTTCACCATGACCAAATGGGACTTATACCTGGGATGCAGGGCTGGTTCAGTATCTGCAAAACAATTAACGTGATGCATCACATCAATAAAAGAAAGGACAAGAACCATATGACCCTCTCAATATATGCAGAGAAAGCATTTGAGAAAATGCAGGATCCTTTCTTGGTAAAAACCCTCAAGAAAGTAGGGATAGAAGGAGCATACCTCAAGATCATAAAAGCCATATATGAACGACCCAACGCTAATATCATCCTCAATGGGGAAAAACTGAGAGCTTTCCCCCGAAGGTCAGGAACAAGACAGGGATGTTCACTCTCACCACTGTTATTCAACTTAATATTGGAAGTCTTAGCCACTGCAATCAAACAACACAAAGAAACAAAAAGGCATCCAAATCGGCCAGGAGGAGGTCAAACGTTCACTCTTCACAGATGGCATGATAGTCTCTATGGAAAACCCAAAAGATTCCACCAAAAAACTGCTAGAACTGATTCATGAATTCAGCAAAGTTGCAGGATATAAAATCAATGCACAGAAATCGTTTGCATTCCTATACACCAACAATGATGTGGCAGAAAGAGAAATCAAGGAATGGATCCCATTTACAGTTGCACCAAAAACTATAAAATACCTAGGAATAAATCTAGCCAAAGAGGTGAAAAATCTATACACTGAAAACTATATAAACCTTATGAATGAAATTGAAAAAAATACACAATAAAGGGGAAAATATTCCATGCTCCTGGATAGGAAGAACAAATATTGTTAAAATGTCAATGCTACCCAAAGCAATCTACATATTGAACGTGATCCCTACCAAAGTAACACCAGCATTCTTCACACAGATAGAACAAATAATCCTAAAATTTGTATAGAACCATTAAAGACCCCGAATAGCCAAAGCAATCTTAAAAAATAAAACCAAAGCAGGAGGCATCACAAACCCAGACTTCAAGCTGTACTACAAAGCTGTAATCACGAAGACCGTATGGTACTGGCAGAAGAACAGACACTGAAATCAATGGAATAGAATAGAGAGCCCAGAAATGGACCCACAAACGTATGACCAACTAATCTTCGAGAAAGCAGGAAAGAATATCCAATGGAATAAAGACAGTCTCTTCAGCAATTGGTTCTGGGAAAACTGGACAGCGACATGCAGAAGAATGAACCTGGACCACTTTTTTACACCATACACAAAAATAAACTCAAAGTGGATGAAAGACCTCAATGTAAGACAGGAGGCCATCAAAATCCTCGAGGAGAAAGCAGGCAAAAGCTTCTTTGATCTTGCCCGCAGCAATCTCTTACTCAACACATCTCCAGAGGCAAGGGAAACAAAAGCAAAAATGAACTACCGGGACCTCATCAAAATAAAAAGCTTTTGCACAGTGAAGGAAACAATCAGCAAAACTAAAAGGCAACTGACAGAATGGGACAAGATGTTTGCAAATAACATATCACATAAAGAGTTAGTATCCAAAAATCTACAAAGGATTATCAAACTCAACACCAAAAAATAAATAAATAAATAAATAATAATAATCCAGTGAAGAAATGGGCGACAGACATGAAGACACTTCTCCAAAGAAGACATCCAGATGGCCAACCAACACATGAAAAAAATGCTCACCATCACTCATAATCAGGGAAATACAAATCAAAACCACAATGAGATACCACCTTACACTTGTCAGAATGGTTAACATTAACAACTCAGGCAATAACAGATGTTGTCAAGGATGTGGAGAAAGAGGATCTCTTTTACATTGTTGGTGGGAATGCAAGCTGGTGCAGCCACTCTGGAAAACAGCATGGATGTTTCTCAAAAATCTGAAAATAGAACTACCCATTACTACCCAACAATTGCACTACTAGGCATTTATCCATAGGATACAGGTGGGCTGTTTCGAAGGGACACATACACCCCCATGTTTATAGCAGCACTATCAACAATAGCCAAAGTATGGAAAGAGCCCAAATGTCCATCAATGGATGAGTGGATAAAGAAGAAGTGCATATATATATATATATATATATATATATATACAATGGAGTATTACTCAGCAACCAAAAAGAATGAAATCTTCCAATTTGCAACTATGTGGATGGAACTGGAGGGTACTATTCTAAGCGAAATTAGTTAGAGAAAGACAAAAATCATATGACTTCACTCATATGAGGACTTTAAGAGATAAAACAGATGAACATAAAGGAAGGGAAACAAAAATATATAAAACCGGGAGGGTGGGGGGACAAAACAGAAGAGACTCCTAAATATGGAGAACAAACTGAGGGTTGCTGGAGGGGTTGTGGGAGGGGGGATGGGCTAAATGGGTAAGGGGCATTAAGGAATCTAATGAAATCATTGCTTCACTATATACTAACTAATTTGGATGTAAATTTTAAAAAATAAAAAATAAAGTTAAATTTAAAAAAAGACCATTAATAAATATTCAAGGAATAAAAAGAAATCCAAATATATTACTAAAAAAAGACATGAAAACCATGAAAGAAAGACAAAAGAGCATCAGAGAAAATCTTCAGAAAAACCACAAAACAAATAAAAACATTACAAAAATATGTATCTCTCAATAATTACTTTGAATGTATGTAGAGAACACAATCTAATTAAAAGATATATATAGTTACAGAATGGATAAAAAAACCAAGACCCATTTATATGCTGCCTGCAAAAGACTCATTTTAGACCTCAAGACACATGTAGATTTAAAATGAGATGATGGAGGGGCGCCTGGGTGGCGCAGTCGGTTAAGCGTCCGACTTCAGCCAGGTCACGATCTCGCGGTTCCTGAGTTCGAGCCCCGCGTCAGGCTCTGGGCTGATGGCTCAGAGCCTGGAACCTGTTTCCGATTCTGTGTCTCCCTCTCTCTCTGCCCCTCCCCCGTTCATGCTCTGTCTCTCTCTATCCCAAAAATAAATAAACGTTGAAAAAAATTTAAAAAAAAATAATAAAAAAAAAATAAAATGAGATGATGGAGAAACGTGTATCCTGAAAATGGATGTCAAAAGAAAGCCTGAGGCGCTATTGGCCAAGGTAAACTTTAAAACAGACTATAATAAGAAACAAAGAAGGACACTATATAATAATAAAGGGGACAATCCAAAAGGAAGATATGACAATGGTAAATATTTATGCACCCAACATAGGACAACCCAAATACATAATAACAGTTAATAATAGCAGTTAATAAGGAACTAATAGATAGTAATACAATAATAGTAGGGGACTTTAACATCCCACTTACATCAATGGACATATTATGTAAACAATATCAACAAGAAAACAATGCCTTTGAATGACTAACTGGAACAGAGGGACTTAACAGTTATATTTAGAATATTCCATCCTAAACAGAATACACATTCTTTTCAAAACCACACAGAACATTCTCCAATATAGACCATATATTAGCCCATAAAACAATCCTCAACAAATTCAATAATATCAAAGTCTTACCATGCAACTTTCTGACCACAACACTATGAACCTAGAAGTCAAACACAAGAAAAAAATCTGGAAAGAACACAAATACATGAAAGTTAAAGAACATTCTACTAAACAATGCATGGGTCAATCAGAAAATAAAACAAAAAAGAGAAAAGTACATAGAAGCAAATAAAATAAAAACACAATGGTCCAAAACCATTGGGATGTAGGAAAAGTCATTCTAAGAGGGAAGTTTATAGCAATACAGGTCTAGCTCAAGAAACAAGAAAAATGTCAAATAAACAATCTAACCCTGCACTTAAAAGAGCTAGAAAGAAAACAACAAACAAAATCTAAAGAGAGGAGAAGGAAAGAAATGATAAAGATTAGAGCAGAAATAAATGATACAGAAACTTAAAAAAAAAAAACCAATAGAACAGGTAAATGAAAACTGTTGTTTCCCTTGACTAAATCAATAAAATTGTTAAGTTTGTAGCCAGACTTGTGAAGGGAAAAAAAGGACTCAAATAAACAAAATCACAAATTAGAGAAGACAGATAACAACCAATACCACAGAAATACAATTATAAAATAATATTATGAAAAACTATGCCAACAAATGGGACAACCTTTTTGTTGGCATATGGGAAGACATGGAAAAATTCCTAGAAACATATAACCTACTGAAGTTGAAACAGGAAAAATTTAAAAAAATGAACAGACCAATAATCAGCAAAGATATTGAGTCAATAATCAAAAACCCACAACAACAACAACAACAACAACAACAAAAAGTCCAGGACAAGATGACTTCACAGGTTAATTCTACCAATCATATAAAGAAGAGTTAATACAGTTTCTTCCCAAACTATTCAAAAAATTAGAAAAGGAAGGAAAACTTCTAAATTTGTTCATTCATTCATTACTCTGATACCAGATAAAGACACCACTAAAAAAGAGAACTGCAGGTCAATATCCTTGATGAACATAGATGCAAAAATTCTCAATAAAATACTAGCAAAATGAAACCAATAATACATGAAAATAATCATTCCCTATGACCAAGTGGGATTTATTCCTGAGTTGCAAGGGTTTTTCAATATTTGCAAATAAACTAACATGGTACATCACATCAATAAGAGAATGTATAAGAACCATATGATTCTTTCAATCCATGCAGAAAAAGCATTTGAAAAAGTAACATATACATCCATGATAAAACACTAAAAAAGTAGGTTTAGAGGGAACATACTTCAACATAATAAAGGCCATCTATGAAAAAAGCCAAGATCATTCTTAACGTAGAAAAAATGAGAGATTTTCCCCTAAGTTCAGGAACAAGATAATGATGTCCACTCTCACCACTCGTATTCAACATAGTACTGGAACCTAGCCACAGCAATCAGACAACAAATGAAATAAAAGGCATCCACATCAGTAAAGAGGAAGTAAAACTTTCGCTATTTGTAGATGACATGATACTTTACATATAAAATTCAAAAGATTCAACCAAAAAACTGCTAGAAGTGATAAACAAATTCAGTAAAGTGGCAGGATACAAAATCAATGTATGGAAATCTGTTTCACTTCTATATAATAATAATAAAGCAGCAGAAAGAGAAATTAAGAAAACAATCACATTTACAATTTCCTAAGCAATTAATAAAATACCTAGGAATAAACCCAACCAAAGAGGTAAAAGATCTGTATTCTGAAAACTATAAACACGATGAATGAAATTAAAGAGAATGCAAAGAAATGGAAAGACATTCCATGTTCATGGATTTGAAGAACCAATATTGTTTAAATGTTTATACTACCCAAAGCAATCAACATACACATTTAATGCAATCCTGATCAAAGTACCACTAGCATTTTTCACAGAGCTAGAACAAACAATCCTAAAATTTGTATGGAACCACAAATGACCCCAGATAGCTGAAGCAATCTGGAAAAAGGAAAGCAAAGCTGGAGGTATCACAATTCCAGACGTTGTTATTACAAAGCTTTTAGTAATCAAAGGGGCACCTGGGTGGCTCAGTCAGTTGAGTGTCTGGCTTTTGGTTTAGCTCAGGTCATGATCTCATGGTTCGTGGGTTTAAGCCCCACCTCAGCTCTGCACTGACAGGGTGGAGCCTGCTTGGGATTCTCTGTCTGTCTGTCTGTCTCTCTCTCTCAAAATAAAAGAATAAAATTAAAAAACCCAAAGCTTTAGTAATCAAAACAACTTGGTACTAGCACAAAAATAGATACACAGATCAATAGAACAGAATAAAAATTCCAGAAGTTAAACCTACAACTATATGGTCAAATAATCTTTGACAAAGCAGGAAAGAATATACAATGAAAAAAGAGTATCTTCAATAAATGGTTTGGAAAACTGGACAACAATATGCAAAAGAATGAAACTGTATCACTTTCTTACACTATACACAAAAATAAATTCAAAATTGATAAAGACTTACATATGAGACCTGAAACAATAAAAATCCTAGAACACAGGCAGTAACTTCTTTGACGTCGTCCATAGCAACTTCTTTCTAGAATGAATGAAATCTGTAAAAAAAAAAAAAAAAAAAAAAAAAAAGGCTTATTTGCATACTGTGTAAAATTTTAATTCCATTTAGTTAACATACAGCTGTATATTAGTTTCAGGTGTACAATACAGCAATTCAACACTTCCATACATCACTCTGGGCTCATCATGACAAGTGCACCCCTTTCTCCCTTCCACACACCTTCCATCTGGTAACCATCACTTTGTTCTCTAAAATTAGGAGTCTGTTTCTTGTTTGTTTTGTTTCTTAAATTCCACATATGAGTGAAATCATATGGTATTTGTCTTTCTCTGACTGAATTATTTTGCTTAGTATTGTATTCTCTACCTCCATCCACATCGGTTGCAAATGGTGGGATTTCATTTTTTATGGCTGAGTAATATTCTATTGTGTATATGTACATATTTTTCATCCATTCATCAGTTGATAGGCACTTGGAATCTTTCCATAATTTGGCTATTGTTGATAATGTGGCTATAAACATTGAAGTGCACTTATCTCTTTGAATCCGTATTTTATATCTTTTGGGTAAATACCTAGTAGTGAAATTGATGGATTGGAGGGTAGTTCTATTTTTAACTTTTAGAGAAACCTCCATACTGTTTTCCAGAGTGGCTGCACCAGTTTGCCTTCCCACCAACTGCGTAAGAGGGTTCCTCTTTCCTCTCATCCTCAACAACACCTATTGTTTCCTGTGTTGTGAATTTTAGCTATTTTGACAGATGTGAGGTGATATTTCTTTGTAGTTTTGATTTGCATTTCCCTGATGATGAGTAATACTGAGCATCTTTTCATGTGTCTGTTGGCCATCTATATATCTTCTTTGGAAAAGTGTCTATTCATGTCGCCAGCCTATTTCTTAAATGGGTTATTTGTTTTTTGGATGTTGAGTTTTACAAGCTCTTTATATATTTTGGATACCAATCCTTTTAAGATATGTCATTTGCAACTATCTTCTCCATTACAAAGGTTGACTTTTAATTTTTTATTGTTCTTTCACTATGAAAAAGCTTTTTGTTTGATGATGCCCCAATAGTTTATTTTTTGCTTTGTCTCCCTCTCCTCAAGAGACATATCTAGTAAGAAGTTGCTATAGCCAATGTCAAAGAAGATACTGCCTGTGTTCTATTCTAAGAATTTGATAGTTTCCTGTCTCACATTTAGGTCTATCATCCATTTTGAATTCATTTTTGTGTATGGTGTAAGAAAGTGGTCCAGTTTCGTTCTTTTGCACGTTGCTTACCCCTTTTCCCAGAACAACTTGTTGAAGAGACTTTTTTCTATTGAATATTCTTTCCTGTTTTGTTGAAGATTAACTGACCATATAGTTGTGGGTTCATTTCTGGGTTTTCTCTTCTGTTCCAATGACCTACGTGTCTATTACTGTGCCAATACCAGACTTTCTTGATAACTACAGTTTTGTAATATAACCTGAAGTCCAGAATTGTGATGCCTCCAGCTTTGCTTTTTAACTTTTAGATTGCTTTGAGTATTTGGGGTCATTTGTAGTTCCACACAAATTCTAGAATTATTTGTTATAGCTCCATAAAAATACAATACTGGGATTGCATTAAATGTGTAGATTGCTTTGGGAAATGCAGACATTTTAGTATTTGTTTTTCCAATCCATGAGTATGAAATGTTTTCCCATTTCTTTGTTTCATCTTCAATTTCATTAATCAGCGTCTTATAGTTTTCAGAGTATAGATCCTTTGCTTCTTTGGTTAGGCTTATACATAGGTATTTTGTGGGTTTTGGTGCAGTGGTAAATGGGATCAATTCTTTCATTTCTCTTTCTTCTGCTTCATTATTGGTATATAGAAATGCAACAAATTTCTGTACATTGATTTTGTATCCTTTGACTTTACTGAATTCATAGTGTCATTTCTAGCAATTTTTTTGTGGAAGTATTTTGGATTTTCTGTATAGAATATCATGCCACCAGCAAATAGTGAGTTTGACTTCTTCCTTGCTGATTTGGATACGTTTTATTTCTTAATGTTGTCTGATTGATGAGGTTAGTACTAACAGCACTATGTTAAATAACAATGGTGAGAGTGGACATCCCTGTCTTTTTCCTGATTGTAGAAGAAAAGTTTTCAGTTTTTCCCCATTAAGGATGATATTATCTGTGGGTTTCTTGTATCTGATGTTGAGGTGGTTCCTTCGATTCCCTCTTTGTGAGGGTTTTCATCATGAGTGGATGTTGTACTTTGTCAAATGCTTTTTCTGCATCTATTGAAAGGATCATATGGCTCTTATCCTTTCTTTTATTAATGTGGTGTATCACATTGATTGATTTGCAAATATTGAACAACCCTTGCAAACCAAGGGTAAACCACTTGATCGTGGTGAATCATTCTTTTAATATACTGTTGGAATTTGATTTGCTAGTAATTTATTGAGAATTTTTGCATCCATGTTTATCAGGGGTAACCTTCAGTTCTCTTTTCTGGTGTAGTCTTTGTCCAGTTTTGGAGTCAGGGTAATGCTGGCTTCATAGAATGAGCTTGGAAGTTTTCCTTCCATTTGTATTTTTTGGAATAGTTTGAGAAATATAGGTATTGGGGCACCTGGTTGGCTCAGTGAGTTGAGTGTTTGACTCTTGATTTTGGCTCAGGTCATGATCCCAGGGTTGTGAGATCAAACCCTGCAGTGGGCTGCTCTCTGAGATTGAAGCCTGTTTGGGACTCTCTCTCTCTCTCTCTCTCTTCTGTCCCTCTCCCCTCCTCTCGAAGAAGAAGAAGAAGAAGAAGAAGAAGAAGAAGGGGAGGAGGAGGAGGAGGTGGTGGTGAAGGAGGAGGAGGAGGAAGGGAATAAGAATTAACTCATCTTTCAATGTTTGGTAGAATTCTGTGAAGCCCTTTCATCTTGGACTTTTATTTGTTGGGAGATTTTTCACTACTGATTCAATTTCGTTGCTGGTAGTCAGTCTTTTCAAATTTTCCATTTATTACTGAGGAGAATTTTAATTTGATGCCATCTTAATTATTTCTTTTGCTTTTGTTGCCTGTGCTTTTGGTGTTATAGACAAGTGCCAAGACAAACTAAGAAGCCTTCAGTCCTTTGTATCAATAATTCTATCTTGCATAGGCTTGCATTTCCTGTCATTAATATTTTTCATTCTGGATGACTTTTCTTCCCTCTGAATTCACAATATTACAAGTACTCTCAATTTAGTATGCCTAATTATTTTTTTTTCCTATTTGGTAGAATATTCTTGTGAAAGCTAGACTGCAAGAGTATGAAACTCCACCTATCTTTTCATGTACATTTTGAATTTAAATGTATCTGTAGCAATACTCACTTGACTTTTCAGACTAGACACATAACAAACTACTACTTTCAATGAGATATTGTAAAAACCATTGCACCATATTCAAATCCCTGTTTACCTCTTGCACTGATTAAACTCAGAATAACTATCAGATTTCCTAGTGTATCCCAAACTTGAAATGTGATAGACAAGAATACAGTGGACTTTTATCAAATTGATATTCTGGTGACAGTATGATTTTTCTTCCAGGGGAAAGAGTGATTCTTTTATCATTTGTTTTAGTGGAGCTATCAGAGAATAAATTAGCACAATATTCTGTTGCTAATATTGAATGATAAACGGTAAGAAAGACATTTTGGCTATACACAGGTAGATTAAAAAAATTTTTTTTGAAAATATGCTGCTGCCTCTGTATTTTTTTAAGAATGCCTTGAATAGGGAATGCAGATTGAAAATAAAATAATAATTAGAAAGAAACATTTTCTTGAAATTGAAGAAAAAGTAAAGGAAATTAACTCAACTAATATTTGTTTCTTAAGTACTGGACATCATACTGAGTGCTGAGAATACCAAGATAATGAAATTGAATCTGTTTTTGAAAAGCTCTTGGCCCTTTAGAGGAGACATGATACTCATTTCACTTTACTTGGTATGTGGTTTTGTTATTGCACTCAGACGTTGCACTCAGAAGATAGTGAAACACAGTACAAATAAGGATCATCTTTATCTATTAAATTGGGTCCAGAAAGATGTTCCAAAAGATGTTATATCAGAGCTACAATTGAAAAGCTGAATTGGAGTTTTATCAAGTTGCTGTATTTATCAATAGGTCATGGTTGAACAAGCATTTCAGGCAAAAATATAGATATGTATAAAGGTTCAGGTACACTCACAAATTCAGAAACAGTTTGGTACTATTAAAGTACAAACTCTCAAGGGTTGGAGAGACAGAGACTCACTGGTGATACAGGAAGGAAGGTTTAGGTTATGATAAATCTTCTGTTTCTAGACAGAAACTCCTATTTTATTTTTAGGAGTATGATTGAAATCTTGGATACATAATAATCAGCTGAAGGAGCTTTAAAAAAATTCTCCATCCCATTTACAAAGATTGTTATTCAGTTTATATGAGATAGGGCATGAGCAACAGTATTTTTTTTTATTTCCCCGTGTTTTCGTTTAGTTGTTTTATTTATTTACTTATTTGTTTATTTGTTTATTTATTTATTTATTTTTATTTTTGTAATGAGGTCCCAGGGTTGAGAATCACTGCTTTGGAAATTGATTAGTCAATAAAGGGCAGGAAAATATACACTTTTATGTGCATCTTTGACCATTCATTCCAGCCATACAGTTGAAGAATTTGGATTCAGAAGTCATGTCTTTTTTTTTTTAACTTTTTTTTTAACGTTTATTTATTTTTGAGACAGAGAGAGACAGAGCATGAATGGGAGAGGGTCAGAGAGAGAGGGAGACACAGAATCTGAAGCAGGCTCCAGGCTCCAAGCTGTCAGCACAGAGCCTGACGTGGGGCTTGAACTCATGGACCGCAAGATCATGACCTGAGCTGAAGTCGGACGCTCAACCGACTGAGCCACCCAGGCGCCCCTCAGAAGTCATGTCTTAAAATAAAAGGAACAATGCTATAATTAGCTACTAATCTATGCCCCCCCCTTTTTTTTTTTAGTGGAAAGAGCTTACACTTCAGGCCTAATTCATTCTGTTAGCAATTTCACTATGAACAAACACCCTCTCTGGGTCTCAGTTTCTGTATATGTAGAACTGGGAATCTAAATAATATCCATCTAAAAGCATTGCTATAAATTCATAGATGTGAGAACTATGGTTAAGTGTGAATTATTTCAGGTAGAAGCACTCTACAAGTTGAAGTAGAAAATGTAATTGATTGTCCAGTACCCATTACACCCCAGCTAATCATGAGATTTATATCCCCCTTCCACAAGTTTTATTGCTCTTAAAGGAGGTTGATACAGAGAAATGATTTCTCTTCTTTCACTGGATTCTGTTATTTCTGTAGATGACTCCTGGAACTGCTACAGCCATTTTGCTGCTAAGAGGAAAATATATAAAGAGTCCTGTGTACCAGAAGACATTGATTAGAAGGAAACAACCAACCTGGAGCCCACGCTATTTTCTGAGTTTATTATGTAAGATAATACATTTCCTTTTTATTTTGCCAATTTGAATGGGCCATCTTGCAGCAAAAATGTAGAAACTAAGAATAAAAAAAAACAAGTATTCATGGAACAAATACTCAACTTGTTAGAAACAGTCATAATTTTATCTGAATTTTAAGAGCTTGGACTGAATGAAAATTGACCTGAAAAGTCTACTTTAATCTCATTTAAACTTACTAAGAATGGAAAATTAATTTGAATTAGATGGGAGAAGTTCCAGGACTATAATGGGGCATTAAAAGTACATAGAAGAAACTATGAAATCCATTTTTTCTTAGATCCCTGGCTTTAATTTGCTGTGACTGTAGGTATTTATGGAATACTACCCACCAGTGAAAGCATATGACATAATGCAAAGCACAAATTTTGGGGGATCACTGACTTAGTTTAACTCTATTCCTTTCTAACTATGTGATCTCTGGCAGGTTACTTAACCTCTCTGAGCCTCATTTTCCTTAACTATAGCATATAGAAAATACTACCTATCTACACAAAGAGTCTGCTGTGAATATTAAATGAGGTATTATAAAGCACTTAGTACAACACATGGTATATCATCATCATCATCATTATCATAGTGATGATAACAACAGCATCGATGTTAATTTTCACTTGTTGAGTATTTAAAAATTTTTTTTTCAACGTTTATTTATTTTTGGGATAGAGAGAGACAGAGCATGAACGGGGGAGGGGCAGAGAGAGAGGGAGACACAGAATCGGAAACAGGCTCCAGGCTCTGAGCCATCAGCCCAGAGCCTGACGCGGGGCTCGAACTCACGGACCGCGAGATCGTGACCTGGCTGAAGTCGGACGCTTAACCAACTGCGCCACCCAGGCGCCCCACTTGTTGAGTATTTAAATGAAGAGAGACAAACCATGTTTCAGAGGTGGATCCCTAGGATTGTTCCAGTCTAAATCTACTTCCTAAAACTACATCTATACAGGCTTAGTCTGTGTAACTAAGAGATGGTGAAGAACACGAAATGTTTTCTTTCCTTAAAAATTGTTAAGTAGCTTAAATAAGCATACCTCTTTATTCAGTGTAGAATTTCTACAGGGATCTTGAAAATTCTCCTATTTATATAGAAAAAAAATTAAGTAAGCCACATGATAACTTCATGCAGGAAAATTTGGTACATAATTAAAATACATGAATGGTTACCTTTAACTTGATTTTTGGCCTTTTCCCTTAGATTAACAGCCTGATTTTTATAAACTAATGGGGCACCTGGGTGGCTCAGTCGGTTAAGCTTCCGACTTCAGCTCAGGTCATGATTTTTCAGTTCATGAGTTCAAGCCCCACGTCAGGCTCTGTGCTGGCAGCTCAGAGCCTGGAGCCTATCGTGGATTCTGTCTCTCTCTCTCTCTTGGCCCTCCCCCACTGGCACTCTCTCAAAAATAAATGAACATTTAAAAAATTTTTTTAAGAAATTAAGGAGTTACTTCATAATGATTAATGTCTCACATGCTTAAAAGATGATTAGCATCTAAGAATTCAGACACAGAATAATGAGATTTTCCTGGAATGTGGAACATAATTTTCTTTAGGATAAAATAGCAAAGTGTACAATTTAAAAGAATGTTAGGACACATAATCAAAAGAAATATAAAATAAGAATACTCTTTGGTGTAAGAAAATATATTTATAGAATCTGACGGAGTCAGAGACTTAACTTACTGAGCCATCAAGGCTCCCCATCTTCTAAGGTTTTTATGCTTTCAGGTCTCACATTTAGGTCTTTAAACTATTTTGAGTTTATTTTTGCATATGGTGTAAGAAAATGATCCAGCTTCATTCTTTTGCATGTAGCTATCCAGTTTTCCCAACACTGTTGAAGACACTTTTTTCCCATTGGATATTCTTTCTTACTCTGTCAAAGATTAACTGATCATATAATTGTGGGTTTATTTCTGTGATTTTATATTCTGTTTCATTGATCTATGTGTCTATTTTTGTGCCAGTACCATACTATTTTGATTACTGCAGATTTGTAGTATAACTTGAAGTCTGGAATTGGGATGCCTCCAACTTTTCTTTTCTTTTCCAAGATTGCTTTGGCTATTTGGGTCTGGTGGGAATGCAAACTGGAGCAGCCACTGTGGACAACGGTATGGAGGTTCCTTAAAAAGTTAAAAATATAACTACCCTATGAGCCACTAATTACACTACTGGATACAAAAATGCTAGTTCAAAGGGATACAAGCACCCTTATGTTTATTGCTGTGTTATTTATAATAGCTCATAGCCAAATTAGGGAAGCAGCTCAAATAACCATTAATAGATGAATGGATACAGAAGATGTGGTATACACACACACACACACACACACACACACTGGAACATTATTCAGCCATTTAAAAAATGAAATCTTAAAATTTACAACATGGAGGGAGCGAGAGAGTATATGCTAAATGAAATAAGTCAGTCAGATAAAGAAAATACCATATGACTTCACTCATATGTAGAATTTAAGAAACAAAACAAATGAGCAAAGGAAAAAGGAGATAGAGAGAGCAAGACAAACCAAGAAACAAACTCTTAACTAAGACAACCAACTGAGGGTTACCAGGGGGGAGGTGGGAGGTGGGGATCAGTGAAATAGGCAATGGAGATTAAAGAGTACATTTATCATGGTGAGCATTCAGTAATGTATAGAATTGTTGAATAACTATATTATACACCTGAAACTAATATAATACTGTGTGTTAACAATACTGAAATTAAAATAAAAAAGCTTTAAAAAGGATGGGTGCCTTGGTGGTTCAGTCAGTTAAGTGTCCAACTTCAGCTCAGTTCATGATCTCATTGTTTCTGCGATCAAGCCCCACGTTGGGTTCTGTGCTGATGGCAATGGAGTCTGCTTGGGATTCTCTCCTCTCTCTCTCTCTCTCTCTCTCTCTCTCTCTCTCTCTCTGTCTCCCTCTCTCTCTCTCTCTCTCGGTCTCTCTCTCCCCTCTCTGCCCCTCCCCCCTCTCTCCCTCAATAAATAAACGTTTTAAAAAATGGATGCAATTAATTGTATTCCAAATCAAAGTGAAGTACTTTCATGACTAAAAAGTCTGGAATGGAGGGTATTGATGAACTCTTAAAAGGAAAAGGTGTAATGGGGCAACTGGGTGGCTGAGTCGGTTGAGTGTCCCACTTAGGCTCAGGTCATGATCACATGGTTTGTGAGTTTTAGCCCTGTGTTGAGCTCTGTGTGGACAGCTCAGATCCTGGAGACTCAGATTCTGTGTCTCCCTGTCTCTCTCTTCCCACCCCCCTCTCTAAAAGGAAAAGTTACAAGCAACAGATTTACAAAATAAGCTAAGCTTCTTCCTTTCAGGATTGTTCCCCACCTTCTTTTTCATTGTCATCAGAAATCTAATTTGGTCAAAATCATGACTCAATTTAACTCCTGGGACATACTACTCAGCCAACTCCATAAAAATCTTCAAATTGTGTTAAAATCATCCTCAGTGCCCTGCTACTGCCTAGCTGCATGCATGACACTTCATAAACTCTATCTAGCTCCTGTTGAATGTGTTTTAACTGTGCTCTGTAGCATAAAACAGAAGAAACTGTTTTGGTGTTCACTTTTCAAATATGAAGCAAATATAAAAATACAAGAATTAGAAAATATGTATTTGACGAAAATATTTATGATATTATTACATTGTTTTACTGCTATACTTAAAAAAATCCTTCTCTTTGTTGGCATAAAGTTCAGGTGTTCTTTAGTAGAACAAGAGGACATTTTAGAAAAATTACATTTTCAGCTGACACTAAGAAGGATGCTGTGATTAAGATAAGTATTGACTAATGTATCAAAAGAAGCCTATGTGACTTAACTAGTGTATTCTAAAAAAGAAAAAAAAAACTTGTATTTCATGAGCTCATAAGTAATACAAGATCAGAAAATCCTGTAATCCCCAACATTATATATCTAGTTCAATTTCATCATTTTACTAATGAGGGGAAAGACTCAGAGAATATAAAATTATTCAAATGGGATTATTCAGCTCCTCAGTGAATCAATGGCCTACATTTTCTAATACTTAAAAACCCTTCCAAAATGCAGTCTACACTGGTTATACAAATACAGTTGGTTATTTCCTAGAGGAAAGCTAAGCATTTAGCTTAAGAGTTAATTTAGTTCCATTAAGTTCATATTTACTGGAAAGGAATGTTTTATCTAATTTTGGGTTAGGTGATTATGATGTAAGAAAATAGGATCAAAACTTAGGTGAGTTCTTGAAATATGGGTAGTAGATCTTAATCTTTCACTTAACCCAGATAAGTTTAATATACACAAAGTCAAACTTACCTTTTCTAGAATTCTACTATCACAGAATTATTATTCTGTGAGTATTGGACTATTCTCCAAAAATGTCAATGCCATTGTGAGGTAGAAAGTGAAATCTTAGTTATTTACACCTTAGTGTGATTCATTTTAATGATTCATCTCTCCACTTCCACACAAACCTCAACCATAAACTAAAATTATTTTTTTGTTTGGTGAAAGATATTTTTTAATAATGTGGCCAGTAGGGATTTATGGTTGTAGATTATTGAAAATTTCCCAATGATGGCCTATTTGGGCTAGTAGCAAAAAGAAATCAATCATAGAATAGATGGGGAAATTGGGGGCATGTGGATACAAAGAAAGAATTTGAAGAAGAGGAGATAACTGATAACTACAGAAATGATCCATAATCCCCTTGTTCTGATAAATTTTTTATTCCATTATTCCTTCTAAGCCATACTGGCCAGTAGTTGCCCAACAGCAAAACATTCCAGTATTATCACTTAGATTCAACTATAGCAAACCTTGGTGGGCTTAACAGTATCTGTGCCTTAATTAATACAGAAATAGGATTCATTTTTATACACCAATAATGAAACAACAGAAAGAGAAACAAAGAAACTTATCCGATTCACAATTGCACCAACAACCATAAAATACCTAGGAATATACCTAACCGAAGATGTAAAGTATCTGTATGCTGAAAATTATAGAAAGCTTATGAAAGAAATTGAAGACACAAAGAAATGGAAAAACATTCCATGCTCATGGATTGGAAGGATAAATATTGTTAAAACGTCAATACTACCCAAGGCAATCTACATATTCAATGCAATCCCAGTCAAAATTGTGCCACCATTCTCAAAGCTAGAACAAAAAATCCTAAAATTTGTATGGAAATACAAAAGACCCTAAATAGCCAAAGTAATATTGAAGAAGAAAACCAAAGTGGGAGGCATCACAAACCCAGACTCTAGCCTCTACTACAAAGTTGTAATCATCAAGACAACATGGTATTGGCACAAAAACAGACATGTAGACCAGTGGAATAGAATAGAGAACCCAGAATTGGACCCACAAATGTATGGCCAACTAATCTTTGGCAAAGCAGGAAAGAGTAACCAATGGAAAAAGACAGTCTCTTTAACAAATGGTGCTGGGAGAACTGGACAGCAACATGCAGAAGAATAAAACTAGACCACTCTCTCACACCATACACAAAAACAAACTCAAAATGGATGAAGGACCTGAATGTGAGACAGGAAACCATCAAAACCCTAGAGGAGAAAGCAGGGAAAAACCTCCTTGGCTTCAGCTGCAGCAATTTCTTACTTGACACATCACCAAAGACAAGGGAATTAAAATCAAAAATGAACTATTGGAACCTCATTAAGATAAAAGTTTCTGCACTGCAAAGGAAACAATCAACAAATCTAAAGGGCAACTGATGGAATGGAAAAAGACATTTGCAAATGACATATTGGATAAAGGGCTAGTATCTAAACTCTATAAAGAAGTCACCAAACTCCACACCCAAAAAACAAATAATCCAGTGAAGAAATGGGCAGAAGACATGAATAGACACTTTTCCAAAGAAGATATCCAAATGGCCATCAGACACACGGAAAGATGCTAAATGTCACTCCTCATCAGGGAAATACAAATCAAAACCATACTGAAATACCACCTCATGCTGGTCAAACTGGCTAAAATGAACAAATCGGGAGACTATAGATGTTGGTGAGGATGTAATGAAACGGAACCCTCTTGCACTGTAGGTGGAAATGCAAACTGGTGCAGTCACTCTGGAAAACAGTGTGGAGGTTCCTCAAAAAATTAAAAATAGAACTACTCTATGACCCATAAATAGCACTGCTAGGAATTTACCCAAGGGATAGAGGAGTGTTGATGCATAGGGGCACATGTACCCAAATGTTTATAGCAGCACTTTCAACAATAGCCAAATTATGGAAAGAGGCTAAATGTCCATCAACTGACAAGTGGATAAAGAAGATGTGGTTTATATATACAATGGAATACTGCTTGGCAATGAGAAAGACTGAAATGTGGCCATTTGCAGCAACATGGATGGAACTGGAGGGTATTACGCTAAGTGAAATGAGTCAGGTAGAGAAAGACAGATACCATATGTTTTCACTCATATGTGTAATTTGAGAAACTTAACAGAAGACCGTGGGGAAGGGAGGGGGGAAAAGTTACAGGGAGGAAGGCAAACCATAAGAGACTCTTAAATACTGAGAACAAACTGAGGATTGATGAGGGTGGGGGAGAGGGGAAAGTAGGTGATTGGCATGGAGGAGGGCACTTGTTGAGATGAGCACTGGGTGTTGTATGGAAACCAATTTGGCAATAAATTATATTTTTAAAAAAAGAAATTCAAAGGGTCAGTCCAGGTCTTGGAGATGTAGGGACTTCACCCCTCAGGCTTCTTCCACAAGTGCTGTTCTCTCAGACTACTCACAACTCTTTCGGGTTTCCTCTAAATGCACCAAGGGGGCGCCTGGGTGGCGCAGTCGGTTAAGCGTCCGACTTCAGCCAGGTCACGATCTCGCGGTCCGTGAGTTCGAGCCCCGCGTCGGGCTCTGGGCTGATGGCTCGGAGCCTGGAGCCTGTTTCCGACTCTGTGTCTCCCTCTCTCTCTCTGCCCCTCCCCCGTTCATGCTCTGTCTCTCTCTGTCCCAAAAATAAATAAACGTTGAAAAAAAAATTAAAAAAAAAAATGTACGAGTTACATTCTTAAAAAAAAATAAATGCACCAAGTTATTTTTTTGCCTCAGAGCCTTTAAACCAATGGCTCCTCCATCTGGATTGCTTTTGCTCCAGTCTTTGCTTGACTTGCATTTTAAGGCTGAAATATCTTGTTAAATATTCTTGTTAAATATCTTGTGAATGTATTCCGTGTCTGCCCTATTTAGAACATATTTCTCTTTACTTTCTTTCTCAGTCCCTTTTAATTATGCAAGTGCCTTAAAGGAAATGTTTCCAGTTTGTAAAATTTTCTTATTTATTCTCTGACCTCGTCTTACCTGTAAAAGGCTGTGTCTAATTTACTAGCATTTCTGAAACACCAACCACATTATTGAATGTCTTAAAGCACAGACACTGTTCTGGATTTTAGTGAGAGTTAAGTGGTGTTGTTCTCAGTTATGGAAGCAGCCAGGCTGCCACTGTGATGTGGAGAATTGAGAATGTGGTTTTTAGACTTGCCTTGACTGAGGGGCAGGTGGCATGTCCCATCACAATTTGAGGTGGAGGGAAGCTGAAGAAATGCTGCCAGCAGGAGAAATCAGCATTTTCCCCAGGAAAGAGCTTTATCTCTTCTCCAACATTTTCACAAATCTTTGGTTGAGTCTTCAGAAGTTTGCACTATGTGAATTCAGGGACGTTAGTCTGCAAATATTAAAGGAAATGTGTTTTGATCAGATGTTGCCTACTGATGATTATATCCACACACAAAAAATAACAACAACAACAACAAACAACAAGTAACAACAACAGCAAAAACCCAAGAAACCTCTTATATCCTGTGTGAAACCTAAAATTTTAAGAATTGCTGTCTCTGCGGTACCTGGGTGGCTCAGTGTCCAGCTCTTAATTTCGGCTCAGGTCATGAGCTCACAGTTCAGTTTGTGGGACTGAGCCCCATATCAGGACTTGTGCTGAGAGCGTGGAGACTCCTTGGGATTCTCTCTCTCCTTCTCTATCTGCCCCTCCCCCACTCATTCTCTCCTTGTCTCTCTCTCAAAATGATAGATAGATAAATAGATAGATAGATAGATAGATAAACTTTAAAAAAAAAGAATTGCTATCTCAAGACTGTAATCTCCTTGAAGGAAGGGATTCTGTTTCATTTTTCTCCATAGCATAAAGCCCTGGACAACCCCTCTTCCAGAAAATGAGCCATCATTTAAAGATACTACAGCTAATACTAAATTAAATATTAACTGTTCCCTCTAGCATGAGAAGGCTGCCAACCCAAGGGAGAAGAGGGTTAAATTTGAGTATAACTGACATGACTATTGCTAAGGCTAATAGCAATAGCTTCCTACTTTCCTTTTTCTTTCATCCCCCTTAGATAAAAATTGAGTAATCATGGGGAGCAAAGATGGGGGTAGCAGGAACAATTTATCAAGCACTTCCTATATGGCAAACCCAGATCTACATTGATTCCCTCCTGAATGTTGTAAGAACTACACTAACTAGTTACAATGTAGTTATTATTTCTACTGTTACATAAATAAATTGAGATACAGAGTACTTATGTAACTTGTTTATAATCACAAAGCTAAAAAGTAAGGCCGAAATTTGAAATGAAGTCAGGTAAGTTTAACTTAGAAACAAGTTCTATTTCCATTATAAGATTCTATCAGTAAAATATCTGATAAACTGATCATCCACATGCTATTAGAACCCTGAGACTCCATTCCATAAGGGCTTCCCTTTTAGAAGTGAAGGGCAGGAAGACAATAGTAGAATCTCAAGCATGGTAAAAAGAAAAAAAAAAAGACACATCCTATCAATCATACAGGTAGTTCACATTCCAATGAGAGGAGGCCAGAGAACAAAAAGGAAAATATTAGAGCATGAAATTTTTTCCCTTAAGGTATTTAAATAATTATAAGGGGGTTGAGAAAGAACATAAAGAGAAAACAGTTTCTAAATAAGGCAGGCAGGGAAAATGGTGTCTGCACTGGGAAAATTTTTAGAAGAATGCTGTGCTTATAAAATAACTCTCACATGATCTTCACATGGGTCAATCCTCCAGCTTTATCATTTATTTTCACAGACTCTTATTTTACATCTTATTTCCCTTGGTCATCCAATATTTCCAATATTTGGCAGTTTTTGCAGCATTCATGAAGTGTTAGTATCCAATTTTTTGAAATACTATTAAATAGCATTAGTTTGTGTTCAAACCTTGACTTCAGGTTTTTTTTACCATACGACTGCCCATGATAAGCATGCCAGATGTTGTCCCAACCTTTGTTGTTTCCTCCTTGAGGGTCAGAGTGACAAACTATTAATCCAGGTTGGCAAAGCCCATGCCAAGGTGTTTTGTTTCAAACTCAACTAGGTCACAAAATAATATGTAACCCAAACTGACTTTCTAAAGAGATCAGAGCATAAAGATGGAGACATGCTTTTTAAAATTCAGTTATGAAAAGCTTCTCTTGGAAGCCATTCCATAAGCATTACTATAAGCTCAACAATGCACCACACCCTGTTATAACAGTGATGTATTCTAAATATCCAAATATCGGGGCGCCTGGGTGGCGCAGTCGGTTAAGCGTCCGACTTCAGCCAGGTCACGATCTCACGGTCCGTGAGTTCGAGCCCCGCGTCGGGCTCTGGGCTGATGGCTCAGAGCCGGGAGCCTGTTTCCGATTCTGTGTCTCCCTCTCTCTCTGCCCCTCCCCCGTTCATGCTCTGTCTCTCTCTGTTCCAAAAATAAATAAAAACCGTTTGGAAAAAAAAAAAAAAATTAAATATCCAAATATCTTCACTTCCACATCCATTATCTTTCTCATTTCTACAAATGTCCCCTAAGGTAGGTGTTACCTTTAAATGAGTGGAGTAAGTGAGGCAAAACAATATGCCATAACTAAGTTCCAGAAGTAGGACTTATGTGAATGTAGGTAGTCTGGGGCAGGTAAGCCGAGTGATGGAAAACACAGATGTTGGAATCAAGCACAGCTATATGTTAACCATGCTTCCATTACTTATTAGCTGTCAGACAATGAACAAATTTCTTTACTTTATGCTTTGTTTGAAATGGGGATAATAGTTAGAACTATTTTAAAGGATTATGTGAGTGCTAAAAATTGTCTATGTAGTTATTAATTAGAATTACTTATCTGTCTCCAGGATCATCATTCTTTCTAGTTCATTTTAGCTGCAAGTGAACAGTCAGCAGAAGTAAGTAGTTTTAATCCAGCTGCTGGCGAGAAATCATCTCACCATCTCTCAGAGTGACTGGTGCAGACATCTTAATTGTTACTGTAGAACATATTGACAAGGAACAACACTTTTTTTCAGAAACTGCATCACAAAATGGGAATATTTCTGTGTTTGAGCTTAGATCAATGTGAACACAACTTCCAGTACTGATTAAAAGCAAGATATTAGATATTAGCTGTCTGATAACTAGAAAAGTTACATTCCTTAATTATGCAAGACCCCCTGTATAATTTCTTTACAGATCTTACAAAAGAGCAAATTCTCCTTCCAAAGGAGTAAGTCCTCAACTGTGGTCACTGTGAATACAGGCAAAGTAAACTAGGCTTCTTTATAAGAACTTCCATGAGAAGCAAGAAGTCATAGTCATAGGACTGGCAGATGATGAAGCAGTGTGTGGAATTGTCATGTGACTGAGAAGAGCAGAGGCTTATAGAAGGCTTCAAAGAAGCCATAAAGAAGGGAGGATATGTTTTTAAGGCATCTACACCAAGGCAAATAATAGGGGGCAGGGAGCTGGGGGGCCATGGTAGTGGTGGAGAGTTAAGACCTCAACATTCAGTTGACACTTGAGTAGGAGTGGATAGCTTCCTTTTGGCCTCTGTACTGCTTCTGTCTCAGATATGATCTCAAATGCTTCTTAGTCTCAGGGTGGTAAACACTGTGTGGGCTGTTTCAAAAACCAGGAAGAATGCAGCAAGTTTGTCAAAAGATGAGCTGCCCCTGTCTAAAAGCAGGAGAAATGGTTCTTTATTCTTTCCTTCTTTGACAGCAAAATGAAGGTACAGCCAAGACCATGGAGACTTGTTCTGTAGGACAACATGACCTTTCATATCCAAGCTGGGCTAGGAAATGAGGCAGAATCTGCTACTTAAGCTATATACCCAGTTTGAGGAATTATTTGGCATTCAAGTTTCTAGAAAATGCATGTTGTACACTGTGTATTTTTTTTAAGTTTCTCCTTGTTTAAATTTGATTAATGAAAAAATTTGGATATGAGATGAAGAGATTTTACAAGATGAAATGTAAAGTACAGTTGTCCTCAGAACTGGCACTGTGCTTTTTTTTATTTTTAAATTTTTTTTTCAACGTTTATTTATTTTTGGGACAGAGAGAGAGAGAGCATGAACGGGGGAGGGGCAGAGAGAGAGGGAGACACAGAATCGGAAACAAGCTCCAGGCTCTGAGCCATCAGCCCAGAGCCTGACGCGGGGCTCGAACTCCCGGACTGCAAGATCGTGACCTGGCTGAAGTCGGACGCTTAACCGACTGCACCACCCAGGCACCCCACTGTGCTTTTTTTAAATAAGTGATGAGGATTAAGGAGTGCATATGTGATGAGCACCATTTGATATATGGAAATATTGAATCACTGTATTGTACACCTAAAACTAATAGTACAGTATTAACCAGCTGGCATTTAAAAAAACTTTAAAAATATTAAAAATAACAGTGCCCTTTTGTTTAATAATTTGGTATCATCTTTCAATGACTTATCAACAAACAAATGTAGATTTAGATTTAATTCCCCTTCCTAATTCCATTTTTATGTCAAAATAAAAACTAAAGATGGCTAAAGTATTCTAGAAGATCTAAAGCATTTGATTTCATGTAATGACTTTTGTCAAATGTCAAATTTGGTGGTAGTGAGGCTCCACTCATGTCGAAATGAATTTTAATAGAATAATGCTTAAATTAAAACTTTAACAAAGTGAATAATTCCATTAAAAGTAATTAAGGATTTCATTCTTTTTTGTAAATAGTAACATAAAATAAAGAGGTGAGAGGATTTCAAGTCCTAAAAACAGGCCACTTTGTTCTTTCATTTTGCATGTCAACAATGTTCTCTGTTGATATAAATAATGTAATTCTTCCTTTGAACATTTTCTAAAGATGAAGGATATCATGGTGATATTACTTTATTTCTAAGAGAAAACTTAAAAAACATTATTCACAAGTAGATGAAGACACGTTACTGCTGTAGTTATCCATAATGAAATGCTTCAATTACTAATGTGCATTTTCCCTTACTGTATGCAGAGGTTCTACCTAAGCACACTGATAGATAAGCTATGTTTTGATGTGGTTATTGATGCAGCAACTAGAGTGGGACATCTGAGAAAAGATTCAGGGGATAAAAACTAGAAATACTGGAACATGAAAATCACCACTAAAGCAGTTGAACATACTGACAGCAAACCCAAAATGTCTTTGTTGCCAGTTTCTTTCTACATCAACATTCATATTCATGAGTACTTCCCAAGACCAATATGCCAAGAACTCTATCAGGTATGCATATACATATTATTTCATGTGATTCCCACCATAAACCTTGAGTAGACTTTATTCCCATTGTAATCTGACTGAAGATTGGATTCTAATTCTCAGTTTTGACTCATATAATGTATGTGCCAATTGACATGTCTTCAGGTTTTGTTTTGCTTTGCTTTGTTTTGTTTTCCTTATCCCTCTGTACCATACAGTTCCAGGCCCACATAAGCAGTGGTTTTTAACCTGGAGTGATTTAAACCCATGGGGGGAACTTGGCAATGTCTGGTGGCATTTTTGATTGCACAACAAAGTGGGTGCTAAGTGGGTGGAGGTCAAGAAGGCTGCTAAACAGTCTATAATGCATGGGGAATCATACACACACACACACACACACACACACACACACAACAAAGAATTATCTAGTCCAAAATGTTTACAGTACTGAGGTTGAGAGTCCAAATACAACAGGAAGAAGTTAGGTAACTAAATCATGAAAGAATAAGTCTTAAACTGGTAGTAAACATGAGCTCAACTAAAGTATAAGCCAAAGGTATTTTTAAACTATACATCTCTCAAGGTATCCATTCTTTTGATAATCCAGATATATTTGGGGGCAGGGAGGAGAGAACAATGAACACAGAGTTCCTCTTATTCAGTATTTATTAAACACTGGTTGTGTGCCAAATACTATCCATAAGGACATAAAAATGAACAAGACATGATTGCCATCCTTAGGAAATTTGAACTCAAACAAAGGGAGTCTGACTAAAAATCCAATCATTTTTATGTAATGCGTAAGAACTGTGATAGAGATCTAACACAAAAGGTCAATAAACCCTGTCTGGGGCAGAGAAGGTTTTCAGAGTTGAAAATCTGAAAGCAAAACAAAACAAAACTCCAAATATTTTCAATATTTAGGAATTTTAACTACAAAATCAGATTTATTTTATGCTGGTAGAATCTCAATCTCCTGGATTTTTAATGTGTTCAGTCATTATATACTTTCTAATATGCTTTTAACTTCCAGGAATTCATTTTAAATTCATTCATGTGGGCTTATGCTTTTATCAAACATGAGCAAACCAAAAAATTTTCTCTACTGTCTTTGTGAATAGGGTCATAAGTCTGAATTTACAGGTTTTTTTCTGTGGAAATGGCCACCCCAAATCACTCACACCATGTAAGTTCTTAGAAATGTGGTAATGTATTCACCAGTCTTTTTCAATGAAAATCAAGAGTTGTCTATTTATTCAAATTTCTTTATTACCAATTTTTGCACCTAGATAATTCTTAATAAATCTTACTGTCTAAATAGCAACATCCAGAAAATGACTCAGCATCTCATCATTGTTACTTGAGAATAAATATGCGTTGAGTGAACTGGTGAACAGTTCCCAGAATTCCTATTATGTGACAAACCTTATGCTAGGTACTAGGGCTATGAAGACAATTAAGATGAAGAGACAAGTGAAGTAATCAATATTATAAGTTTGCTGTGTGCAGCCCTCATCCCTTCCCTTCATCTACTCAGTGACTAATCATGTTGCTTCTGCTCAATAACTTTTGAATCTATGCACATCTGTTTAATCTTCTACCACTAACCCAGTCAAAACCACTAATATCTTTCTTTTGTGTCTTGAAATACCTTCTTTTTTTGTTTTTATTTTAACTCCAGTAAGTTCACATACAGTGGTATATTATTTTCAGGTGTACAATATAGTGATTCAACAATTCCACACATCAACTGGTACTCATCATAACAAGTGCAACTCCTTAATCCTTATCTATTTAACCCATCCCCATCCCCTGCCCTCTGGTAGCCATCAATTTGTCTCCATAACTTTTATTTTATTTTTTTTATCTTTATTTTTGAGAGAGAGACAGAGTGTGAGTGGGGAAGGGGCAGACAGAGAGGAAGACACAAACTCTGAAGTAGGCTCCAGGCTCTGAGCTGTCAGCACAGAGCCTGATGCGGGGCTTGAACTCCACAACCGTGAGATCATGACCTGAGCCGAAGTTGTCTCAAATGAATGTGTCTTTATAATTAAGAGTATGTTTCTTGATTTGTCTCTCTCCCGATCCATTTTTCCTTTTGTTCATGTGTTTTGTTTCTTAAATTCTACATATGAGTGAATTTATATGGTATTTGTCTTTCTCTGACTGAATTATTTTGCTTAGCAATATACTCTATCTCCATCTGTGTCATTGCAAATGGCAAGATTTCATTCTTTTTTATGGTGGAATAATATTCCATTGTGTGTATATACCACATCTTTTTTTTTAACGTTTATTTTTGAGACAGAGGGAGACAGAGCATGAACGGGGGAGGGTCAGAGAGAGAGGGAGACACAGAATCTGAAACAGGCTCCAGGCTCTGAGCAGTCAGCACAGAGCCTGATGCGGGGTTCGAACTCCCGGACTGCGAGATCGTGACCTGAGCCAAAGTCCGACGCTTAACCGACTGAGCCACCCAGGCACCCCTACCACATCTTCTTTATCCATTCCTCAGTTGATGGACACTTGGGCTGCTTCCATAATTTGGCTATTATAAATACTGCTGCTATAAATATAGGGACACATATATGCTTTAACTTAGGGTATATTTAAAGATATATATATATATATATATATATATATATATGATATATAAGATAGATATATCTTATATTCTTAGAGTAAATACTCAGTAATGCAATTGTTGTATCATAAAGTAGTTATATTTTTAACTTTTTGAGGAAAATTTTTCTGCACTGGCTGCACCAGTTTGCATTCCTACTGATGCTGTATGAGTGTTCCATTTTCTCCACATCATTGCCAACACCTATTTTTCTTGTGTTGTTGATGTTATTCTGACAGGTGTGAGGTGATATCTCTTTGTACTTTGATTTGCATTTTCCTGGTGATCAGTAATGATGAACACCTTTTCATGTGCCTATTAGCGTATGTATGTCTTCTTTGGAGAAATGTCCATTTATGCCTTTTGTGCATATTTCAATTGTATTATTTGTTTTGGTGGTGTAGGGTTATATAAGTTCTTTATGTTTTTGGATACTAACCCTTTATCAGATATGTCATTTGCAAATATCTTCTCCCATTCAGTAGGTTACTTTTAGTTTTGGTGACTGTTTTCTTCACTGTTGCAGAAGTTTTTTCTTTTGGTGTAGTCCCAATAGTTTATTTTTCGCTTTTGTTTACCTTACCACAGAAGACATATCTAGAAAGATACAGCCAATGTTAAAAAGGTTACTGCCTGTGCTGTCTTCTAGGATTTTTATAATTTTAGGTCTCATTTTAGGTCATTAATCTATTTTGAATTTATTTTTGTGTATGGTAAAAGAAAGTGGTCCAGTTTCATTCTTTTCATGTTGCTGTCCAGTTTTCCCAACACCATTTGTTGAATAGATCATCCTCTTCCAATTTGATATTCTTTCCTGCTTTGTCAAAGATTAATTGACCATATAACTGTGGTTTCATTTGTTGATTTTCTATTCAGTTCCATTGATCATGTACCTATTTTTGTGCCTGTACCATATTGTTTTGATTACTAAAGCTTTGTAATATAACTTGAAGTCTGGAATTGTGATGTCTCCAGCTTTACTTTTCTTTTTCAAAATTGTTTTGGCTGTTTGTGGTCATTTGTAGTTCCATACAAATTTTAGGATTGTTTGTTCTACTTCTGTGAAAATGATGTTATTTTGGTATGGATTGCATTATATGTGTAGCTTGCTTTGGGTAGTATAGACACTAACAATATTTAATTTTTTTAATGTTTATTTTTGAAGGAGAGATAGACAGAGTGTGAGTGGGAAAGGGGAAGAGAGAGAGAGAGAGACAAACAGAATCTGACACAGGCTCCAGGCTCCGAGCTGTCAGCACAGAGCCCGACACAGGGCTCAAACCCACAGACTGCAAGATCATGACCTGAGCTAAAGTTGGATGCTCAACCGACTGAGACATCCAGGTGTCACAAGACACTAACAATATTTGTTCTTCCAATCCATGAGCATGGAATGTCTTTCCATTTCATTGTGTTATCCTCAATTTCTTTCATCTGTGTTTTATAGTTTTCAGAGTACAGGACTTTCACTTCTTTGGTTAGTTTATTCCTAGGTGTCTTACTATTTTGGGTGCAATTGTAAATGGGACTATTTTCTTTTTTTAATGTTTATTTATTTATTTATTTTTAGAGAGATGAGGGAGAGGGGGAGGGGCAGCAAAAGAGGGGTAGAGAGATTATCCCAAGCAGGTTCCATGCTGTCAGCACAGAACCCAGTGTAGGGCTTGACCTCAAGAATGATGAGATCATGACCTGAGCCAAAACCAAGAGTCAAATGCTTAACCAACTGAGCCACCCAAGTGCCCACAAATGTGATTATTTTTTTAAATTTCTCTTTAGTAAACAGATTTCCATAAATTGATTTTATATCCTGCCACTTTACTGAATTTGTTTATCAATTCTAGCAGTTTTTTTGCTAGAGAGATTTAGGTTTTCTATATTTAGTATCATGTCATCTGCAAGTATTGAAAGCTTTACTTCTTTCTACTGATTTGGTTGTCTTTTATTTCTTTTTGTTGTCTGCTGTGCTTAGGACTTCTAGTACTATGTTGAATAAAAGTGGTGACAGTGGACATCCTTATCTTGTTCCTGATCTTAGGGAAAGGGTCTTAGGTTTTCTCCATTGAGGATGATGTTAGTTGTGTGTTTTTCATAGATGGCCTTTATTATGTTGAGGTATGTTCTCTCTAAACCTACTTTGTTATGGGCTTTTATCATGCATGGGTGTTGTACTTTGTCAAATCCTTTCTCTGAATTTATTGAAATGATTATTTGGTTTTTATCCATTCTCTTGTGATGTATCATATTCATTGATTTGCAAATACTTAATCACACTTGCATTCAGGGAATTAAAATCCATCTTGATATTGGTGAATGATATATTCTATTGTTTTTAAAGTTTTAAACTATATTTGTGCTCTAATCTTCATTTGTTTGTTTTTATTTTCCAGCTCCTTTAGGTGCAAGGTTAGGTTGTTTATTTTGAAATTTTCTTTCTTGTTTTATTTTCTGATTGATCCATTCATTGCTTAGTAGCATATTATTTAACCTCCAGGTATTTGTGGTCTTTCCAGATTTTTTCTTATGGTTGATTTCTGTTTTCTTTTTTTTTTTTTAATTTTTTTTTTTTAACATTTATTTATTTTTGAGACAGAGAGAGACATAGCATGAACGGGGGGAGGGCCAGAGAGAGAGGGAGACACAGAATCCGAAGCAGGCTCCAGGCTCTGAGCTGTCAGCACAGAGCCTGATGCGGGGCTCGAACTCATGGACCGTGAGACCGTGACCTGAGCGAAGTCGGACGCTCAACCGACTGAGCCACCCAGGCGCCCCTGATTTCTGTTTTCATAGCCTGTGGTCAGAAGAGATGCATGGTATAACTGAACTATTCTAATTTTTTGAGGCCTAATTTGTGACCTAGTAGGTGATCTTTTCTGGAGCATGTTTTGTATGCTCTTGAAAATAATGGGTATTTTTCTATTTAAGGATGGAATCTTCTGAATATGTCTGTTTAAATCCATCTGTTCCAGTGTGTCATTCAAAGCTATTATTTCCTTTTTAATATTCTGTTTAGATGATCTATCTCTTGGTGTAACTGGGGTATTAAAGTCCCCTAGTATTTTTATACTACTATAGATTAGTTACTTGTGTTTATTATTAACTATTTTATGTATTTAGGTGCTTTCATGTTGCGTGCATAAGTATTTATAATTGTCATATCTTCTGGTTGGATTGTTCCCTTTATTATTATATATTGTCCTTTTTGTCTCTGGTTACAGTATTTGTTTTATTTTTATTTTTTATTGTTTTGAGAGTGAGAGGGTGCAAGCGCATGAGGGGCAGGGAGAGGGAGGTAGAGAGAGAGAGAGAGAAAAGCAGTGCTTACCCAAAGTGGGGCTCACATTCACCTAAAGCAGGCTTTGACCTGACCGGATGTGGGATTTGAACTCCCAAACCATGAGATCATGACCTGAGCCAAATTCAGATGCTTAATGACTGAGCCACACAGGTGCCCTACAGTATTTGTTTTAAATTCTATTTTGACCAATATAATTATTGCTCCTCAGGCTTTATTTTGACATCCATTTGGATGATAGATATTTCTCCAGCTTCTCAGTTTCAATCTGCAGGTGTGTTGAGGTCTAAAATGGATCTCTTATAGGCAGTATTTACATAGGTTTTATTTTTTATCCATTCTCTTACCCTATATCTTTTCATTGAAATGTATTGTCCATTTTCATTCTAAGTACTTATTGATAAATATGTATTTATTGTAATGTTATTATTTGTTTGTGGCTGTTTCTGAAGATTTTCTCTGATCTTATTTTGTCTTTCTTTCATGGTTTGCTGATTTTCTTCAGTTATATATTTGGATTTCTTTTTATTTTTTTGGATATTTATTAGTGGTCTTTGATATATGGTTACCATTAAGTTTGTATATAAAGTCTTCTGCATATGGCAGTCTATATTTAGTTGATCATCACCTAATTTTCAACCCATTATTCTCTCCTCATATTTTAGGTATATGTTGTCATATTTTACATCCTTTTATCTTGTGAGTTCCTTGACTGATTTTTCACAGAAATATTCATTTTTATTGTTTTTGTCTTTTCTACCTTTATACTGTCACTTTTGGTCTCTCCTTTCCACTCAAGGAGAGTGTCCTTTTTAATATTTCTTACAGAGTTGGCTTAGTAGTCATGAACTCCTTTAGGTTTTGTTTGTCTGGGAAATGTTTTATCTCTTCTTATATTCTGAATGTTAGCTTTGTTGTATAGAGTCTTAACTGCAGATTTTTCCCATTTAGCACTTTGAATGCCACTTCTTTCTGGCTTGGAAAGTGTCTGCTAAGAAATCCCCTGGTAGTCTTATGGGTTTTCCCTTGTAAGTTACTGTGTTCTTTTGTCTCACTGCTTTAAAAATTATTTTTCATCACTATATATTGCTAATTTCATTATAATATGTCTTGGTGTAGATCTGCTTTTTTTTTTTTAATGTTTTTGAGACTTCACTTCACCTCCTGGATCTGGATATCTGTTTCCTTCCAAAGATTAGGGAATCTTTCAGCTATTATTTCTTCAAATACATTGCATGCCTCACCCCCACTTTTCTCTCTCTTCTTATTCTGCGACTTCTATAATGCAAATTTTATTATGCTTGATGGAGTCATTGAGTTCCCTTTTGCATACTCTCCTTTTGCATATTTATTTTCTCTCTCTTTTGTTCAGCTTGATTACTTCACTCTGTCTTCCAGGTCATTAATTCATTCCTCTGTTTCTGCCATTTTGTTGTTCATTCCATCAAGCATGTTTCTTATTTCATTTATTGAGCCCTTTACTTTTGGTGTATTATTGCTTATCTCTCTGTTAAAGATATCACTCATATCTTCCTTTTTTCTCCTCAAGTCCAGTGAGTATTCTAATGATCATTGCTTTAAATTCTCTACCTGGCATGTTACTTATATTTGCTTTGATTAGATCTCTGGCTATAGCCTTGTTCTTCTTTCATTTGAGACAAATTTCCTTGTCTCATCCTTTTGTTTGCCTCTCCGTGTCTGTTTCTCTTTCAGCTATGTCTTCTGCTCTTGAAAGTAGTGACTTTATGAAGAAAAGGTCCTGAAGAGCCCTGCAGTGAAGTGTCTTCTGTTCACCATAACCTAGCACTTCCAAAGAATATCTTGTGTTTCTTACTCCCTCATGTTGTGTCTGAGTCACTTTTCCTTTCAGTGCAGTTTTCTGCACTGACTTTCTTCCTATTGTAGGCTGTACTTGTTCTCTGTGGTGTTACACGAGCTCTGAGGGTACATGCCTGTCATGGAAGTTGAGAGTGGGGCAGTGGTGTTAGCCAAATTTGTGCTAGACCACTAGCTTTATGCTAGATCACCTGATGCACTTTGGTAGCTGATGGCTGCACACAGGGTTGGCCAGGGGTGCAATGCTGGACATGCACACAGCAATGGCCAGGTACATTTGGGTCCAGCATGTGAGCCTGGCTGGGATTGGCAACTGGGTGAAGTGCAAACCTGACCACTGTATGGTGACTGGGCATAGTGCATGCAACCAGCTGTGCACCTGGTGCCTTGGCCTGGTATGGGTGCAACTTTAACAAAAGTTGTTTTCAGCCCAGGGCCAAGACTAGCAGGCTTCGAGTAGGCAAGTCCTCATGAGAACTGGTGGATGTGGCCCACAGCTAGCAGATAAGGTGACTAAGGTTTGTGCAGCTTCACCTCCTGCAGATATCCCTGTGTTTATGCTGGGGACTGGAGAAGGAAAGTGGCTCCTGTCAGCTCCTTCATTTTCAGAGAGGTCCCCAACATGCTCCAAAATTAGTATGAACTGATCCTTTCTCCAGTTTGCCTCAAGCATTGTGCAAACTGTCAGTTTTATGTTTCCTCTCCAGGAAGGCTGCTGACCCTTTAAGGGTGATAACCTCACTCTCCTGGCCTGCTCATTGCTGAATCAGCTGACTTTTAAAGCTCTATGTTCCGATTCCCACTTGTTTTACAAACTCACAGAATTTAGTCAGTCCCTGTTTTTTGAAGTCAAATATTATGGGGATTTGTCTTCCTCATGTAAGCTCCCTGTTTTGAGGGCCCATTTCTCTGCCTCTCTTCACACAGCTCCCTTCCTCCTATAGGCAGCCTGCCTTGCCATCCCGGCCTTCCTAACCTTTCAGATTCAGTTTCTTTATATGTAGTTGTGAAGTTTATTCTGCCAATATCCAGATCCCTCTTTGGTTTATTGACTTTCATGTGGATGATATCTAATTGAAGATGAAGGATGGGGTGGGATCAGGTTCCTCATACTCTTCAATTTGTGGTTCGTCAGCATTTAAATATGCTTAAATGTCTCCTATCTTAAGAATAATGACTTTTCTCCAATGTAATAACTTTCCAGCTACTATATTGTGGTTTTCTACACCTATCACTTATCTTCATCTTCCATTCACTCTTCAACCCTCTCTAATCTGGCCCCAACTTCTTCAATGTCATTGGGACTATAATTTTCAAGGTCACCATAATTTCCTTTTTGCTAAATCCATAGTCACTTTTACATACAGATGTTACATATCTATATACTGAAAGTGCTGACCGTTCTATCCTCTTCTTGAAACCATCTTTCTATTGAGAACAGTAAATTCCTAATGTTCTTCCCAACTTTTTCACACCCCTTATTAGGGTTTTCTTTTCAGCTTCTTTTTAACTGCCCACCCCTTCAATAATGTTGTTAAGATTCTGTTCAGTTCCTCTTGCTTTCTCATTCTTCATGGTCATTCTTATTTAGGACCAATTTTTTAATTACTACATATATGCTAATGACTCAAAAGTCTCTATCTCACCCCCAAATTCCATTCTCTCTTGAAGTCTAGATCAGTATATACAGCTGCTTACTTAACATCATCTTTCATTTGACTTTCCCACAAGTACCTCAAATTCATATGATTGTAGCTAAAATTATTATCTTGTCCTCAAGCGTGTTATTCCCCATACTCTTCATCTAGTGATGAAGAAGTACTACTCATCTAGATGAAGAACATGGGCAATAGTATGTTTGAATTGTTTAAGCTGGAAATTTGGAAATTATTGCGATCACTTTCTCTCCTCCCACTCCCAATATCAAGTTAACTTCAAAGGCCTTTTATTCACTTTACATTTCAAAATCCACTTGTCTCTATTTCTATGACACTACTCTACTTTCCAACTGGTCTGCCTCCTTATATCTTGATTTACAAGGCCTCTCCTCCTACTGTGTGCACACACCCAGAAAAACTTACCTATAATTCATTCTCCTTATTGTGCCAAGTGATCTATCTAAATGTGAATGTGATCAGACTACCCTCTTTCTTACAATAATTCAATATCTCCTCATTGCCCTGAGGAAAACTTTTAGTTTTTATAACTAGCTTCATGGAGTGTCTCAATTTGAAGTGTTTTTTTTTTCTTCATTCACTGCTGGTGGTCAGTATTGACTCTCCTTTCCTGCTCAAAGCAAGGTCTTCCATGACATGTTGGGTAGATTCCTTAACATCCAGGTCATTTTTTTACTATCAAAAGTCTATAAAGTTTAAAATTCCAATCTCCTATTAGTGATTAATCTAACCTCCTCCTATGTTCCTCTTGTTAGTAAGGTGAGTGAGATGGGGGAGGGAGCCTCCTTCTTGCCCTCTCAGCTTGAGTGATACTGGAGGAAGCATGATGTGCCTCTGGGACAATTGCTTTTCCTCTCTTTTCAAAGTCATAACTCCTAGGCTGTGTCAAGACAGAGTAGGGACAGGCAGAGTTTGTCTTTTCCTAACCTATGCTGGTTGGTTGCTGGTTTTGCTACTTCTTTGGCTAACACTGACTACATCCTCAGTGTTCCAGGCATTTGAATACTGAGGAAGACAAATACCATATAACCTCTCTTATATGTGGAATCTAAAAAACCAAAACAAACCAAAACAAAACAAAAAACAACAACAGACACATTGAACACAAAGAACAAAATTGTGGTTGTCAGAGGTGGGGGATGGGAGAAATGGGTAAAGAGGATCAAAAGATAAAAATGAAAAAATACCATTAAAATTAATTTTAAAAGGGTGATTTCATATTATACTAAAAATATAATTAAAATAATAACAATAAAAGTTGATAAAACTTGGAAAAGTTTGATAAAACTTGGGGCCCTGAAAAATGAGATGAGGGCATTTGTATGGATGTCCTGAAAGTGTTGGCTTTACACACACATCTAGCCCCCTTGATAATCCTCAGGACTTGCAGCAGTGAGCTACCATTCCCTTGTGAGTGCTAACACTTCCCCCATACTAGAAATAGACCACATAATAATATAAGCTCAGCTTAGTAGTAGCCCTAATCACACTGACACTGATCCATTGCATTGATGATAACATGTTGATCAGAGAGGACAAGAGAGGGTGATTAGTACAGTGGAGACACATGCACTCCAGAAAGCAGAAGACAAACCCTATGAAGATATTCAGGGACCTGCCATTTCAGTGACATTTCTAGGAATCCAGTGGTCAGGGGTATACTGAGATATCCCTTATAAAGTATAAGACAAATTGCTGCATCTCGCCTCACCTACCATAAAGAAGGAAGCACAGTGCCTGCATCTTGCATCTCTCCTACCATAAAGAAGGAAGCACAGGTCTTTTGGGATATAAAGACAACACATTTCTATTAGGGATTGTGCTGATTTGGCTCATGTTCCAGGTGACATAGAAGACTGTGAGCCTTGAAAGAACTTAGAGCAGCAAATGCAGGCTATAATGTCCTGCCCATTGGTCAGTATAATCAGGCTGACTCTATGGGCCATGCAATCTGTCCGGTGATGGGAAAAGATTCAGTGTGAAGCTTGTGTTAAACCCCAGTAGGAGAATCACAATTCAGTCTCTTGGCATTCCAAAGCAACGCTATGGCTTCTACAGCAGAGAATTAATTATACAGTTCTTGACAAACAGTTCCTAGTATGGGCACCAAGTGACATTACATCCTAAAATACCCAAAATTACTTGGATTCTATCAGACCCAACAACTAATAAAGCTGAACAGGCCACACTTGCTGCAGTTGTCTCATTCAGTGAGTACAGTGGGGACTACACTGCAGGTCTCTTCTTATGAGAAATTATGCTCTTTCACAAGACAACCAGGCAACATTGGCTGGAGAACTCCCCATTAGCTTGGCCATAGCATTCCTGAGAATGCACAGTGTGCTTCTGGGTAAGTCTCTATCTACCCAGTTGTCCTTCTTTCTCCCTTTGCCTCACCAGTAGCCTGTCTCTGCCCACCCTCTCAGTTTCCTTCCCTTTTATCCTTGTAAGAATTTCTCCCAAAAATCTTTTACACCTAATTATCATGTTGAGCCTACTTTGAGGAGGGTCTAAACTAACACAGAGGAGACTTTTGGTGTTAGTATATGAGGAAAAACAAAAAAGAGTAAGAAACTCCATTAGGACTTGATTTCATGATAATTTTTCATCCATGATGAAAGATTGGAATATTATCCCCAAATCTCTGGTAAACAACATCAAATAATGAATTGTTTGTCCCCAAGCTCTTCCTATATTCTCAGACTAGGAATTCTATTTTCCAAGACTACTCCCCTCCAGAGTAGTATTAAAAAGTATAACTCCAACTCTATCAAGGATTGAAGAATGTGAGCTCCAATTCAGGCCTCTGGGGCCAAAGAGCTGTCATCTTATCCTCAGGAATTCCATTCCAAATCAGCTTTAATTGGTGATAATTTTTAAAAAATCAGAAAAAGCTTGCTAATCGTAGGCCTATGTGGTCCCCACTTCTTTACTTTCATTTTTCTTAATTTAAATTTTAGTCAACATACAGAAACATATTGGTTTCAGGACTAGAATTCAGTGATTCTTCACTTACATAAAACACCCAGTGCTCATCACAAGTGCCCTCCTTAATACCCATCACCCATCTAGCCCATCTCCCACCCACCTCCGTCCATCAACCCTCAGTCTGTTCTCTATTATTAAGCGTTTTCTGTGGTTTGTTTCCCTCTCTTCTTTCCCCTCCCCCATTACCATGTGCTCATGTTTTGTTTCTTAAATTCCACACATGAGTGAAATCGTATGGTATTTGTCTTTCTGTTATTGACTTATTTCGATTAGCATAATACATTCAACTCAATCCACATCATTGCAAATGATGTTATTTCATTCTGATGGCTAATTAATATTCCATTGTATAATATACCACATATTCTTTATCCATTCAGTAGTTGATGAAAATTTAGGCTCTCTCCATAGTTTAACTATTGTTGACTATGCTGCTGTAAACATTGGGATGCATGTACCCCCTTCCAATCTGTATTTTTTTTATCTTTTGGGTTGATATCTAATAGTGTAGCTGCTAGATTGGCAGGTAGTTCTATTTTGAACTTTTTGAGGAACCTTTATACCATTCTCCAGAGTGGCTACAGCAATTTGCATTCCCACCAACAGTGTAAGAGGGTTCCCCTTTCTCCACATCCTCTCCAACACCAATTGTTTCTTGTGTTGTTAATTTTAGCAATTCTGACAGGAGTGAAATGGTATCTCATTGTGGTTTTGATTTGTATTTCCCTAATAATGAGTGATGTTGAGTATCTTTTCATGTGTCTGTTAGCCCTTTGGATGTCTTCCTTGGAAAAGTGCCTATTCATGTATTCTGCCCATTTCTTAATTGGGTTGTTTGTTTTTTGGGTGTTGAAATTGATAAGTTCTTTACAGATTTTGGATATCATCCCTTTAACTGAAATTTCATTTGTGAATATCTTCTCCATTCTGTAGGCTGCCTTTTAGTTTTGTTGATTATTTCCCTTACTGTGAAGAATCTTCATATCTTGACGAAGTCCCAATAGCTTAAGTTTGCTTTTGTTTCCCTTGCCTTCAGCAATGTGTCTAAAGAAGTTACTACTTTGAGGTCAAAGAGGCTGCTGCCGGTGTTCTCCTCTAGGATTTTGATGGTTTCCTGTCTCACATTTATGTCTTTCATTCATTTTAAATTTATTTTTGTGTATGGTGTAAGAAAGGTGTCCAGTGTCATTCTTCTGCATGTCACCGTACAGTTTTCCCAATACAATTTGTTGAAGAGACTGTCTTTTTCCCACTGGTATTCTTTCCTGCTTTGTTGAAGATGAATTGACCATATAGTTTGAGTCCATTTCTGGATTTTATATTGTGTTCCATTGGTTTATGTGTCTGTTTTTGTGCCAGCACCATATCTCAATGACTACAGCTCTGTAATGTAGGTTGAATTCCAGAATTATGATGCCTCCAGTTTTGTTTTTCTTTTTCAGGATTGCTTTGGCTATTTGAAGCCTTTTCTGTTTCCATACAAATTTTAGGGTTGTTTGTTCTAATTCTGTGAAGAATGCTAGTGGTATTTTGATAGGGATTGCATTAAATGTATAGATTGCCTTAACAATGTTTGTTCTTCCAATCAATGAGCATGAAATGTTTTTTTCCATTCTACAATTTCTTTCATAAACTTTCTATACTTTTCAGCATACAGATTTTTTACCTATTTAGTTAAGTTTATTCCTAGGTATCTTAATTGTTTTTGGTGCAATTATAAATGGGATTGATTCCTTGATTTCTCTTTCTGTTGCTTTGTTATTCGTGTATAGAAATGCAACAGATTGGTTTTATATCCTGAGACTTTCCTGGATTCATGTATTAGTTCTAACAGTTTTTTGGTAGAGTCTTTTGGGCTTTCAACTCTATGTAGAAATACTCTATGTAGAATACATGTCATCTGTAAATAGTGAAAGTTTGACTTCTCCCTTGCCGATTTGTATGCCTTTTATTTTGTTTTGTTTTCTGATTACTGAATCTGAGACTTCCAGTACTATGTTAAATAGTAATTGTGATAGTGGTTATCCTTGTCTCATTCCTCTGACTGTAGGAGAAAGGCTCTCAGTTTTTCCCCATTGAGGATGATATTAGCTCTGGGTCTTTTGTATATGGCCTTTATGATCTTGAGGTATGTTCCATCTATCCCTACTTTGTTGAGGGTTTTTTATCAATAAAGGATGCTGCATTTTGTCAAATTCTTTTTTTGCATCTATTGACAGGATCATATTGTTTTTATCCTTTTTTTCTATTAATGTAGTGTATCATGTTGATTGATTTGCACATATTGAACCAACCTGCATCCCAGGAATAAATCCCACTTAATCATGAGTCACTGATTTCTCTAATTCTTAAATCATGCTCTTTTGCCTTAATCTCCCTCTTTTTTTCTGCTTCATTATTCTCTATAATTTTCTCCTCTATATCACTGCTTCATCCATCCTTGCTGCCGCTGCATCCACCTGTAATTGCAGCTCAGTTATAGCATTTTTAACTTCATTCTGGCTATTTTTACTTCTCTTACCTCTGCAGAAAGGCACCCTAATCTATTTTCGACTCCAGCTAGTATTCTTATTATCGTGATTCTAAATTCTGGTTCAGACATCTTGCTTATATCTGTGTTGGTTAAGTCCCTGGCTGTCGTTTCTTTGTACTCTTTCTTTTGGGGTGAATGCCTTAGTTTTGTCATTTTGAAGGGAGAAAAGGAATTAATGAAGTAGAAAAATTGAAATTAAAAAAAATTACAATTAATAAAATATTAAAATTAAAAATTAAAAACACACACACAAATTGAATAGATGATGCTAGATTGTAGGTGTGTTTTGGTCTGGGTGTTGAATGTGGTTTGACAGATTAGAGAAAAAAAAGGGGGGAGAGAAAAAAAGAAATCATTTGAGAATTTGAAAAAATGAATATAGTGAAGTGGACAAAAATGAGATGATGGTGGTAAAATAGAATTTGAAAAAATATACACAAAAATAATATAGTAGAAAAAAATTAAAGAAAAATATTTTAATAGAAATTAAAAATAAATATGAATTTTTTCATTTTTTTCTTTTTCTGTATTTAAGAAAAAAGAAAAGAAACAAAAACGAGAAAAAAGATTGAAAAAGAAAAAAAATCCTTTGAAAATTTGAGAAAGTGAATACACTGTAGTAGACTAAAGTAAAATGATGGAAGTAGAATAGAATTTGAAAAACATTTACATAACCGTAAAAAAATATAGTAATAAAAATGAAATAAAACTATTTTTAATAGAAATTGAAAGTAAAAATGAAGTTTTTTCTCTTTCTGCATTCAAAAAAACCAAAAGAAACAAGAGAAAAAGAAAAAGAAAGAAAAAAAGGAAATTGTTTGAAAATTTGAAAAGGTGAGTACACTGAAGTAGACCAAAATAAAATGATGGAAGTAGAATTTGAAAAAATTTACAGAAAAGTAAAAAATGTAGTAATAAAAATTAAGAAATATATTTTTAATAAAAATTGAAAATAAAAATGAATTTTTTCTCTTTCTATATTTAAGAACAAGAAAAGAATTGTAACAGAGAAAAAGGAAAAAGAAAAAAAAGAAAGAAAATTGAACAGATGAACCTGCCAACAGATTGAAGTAGGACTGAAATTGTTTCGTTTTCCCCTAGAAGTCGGTCTATGTAGCTCCCTATAGTCCATAAACCAAGCCGGCAGTGAGACTTGTGATCCCGAAGAGCGAAGTTGGCCCAGTTGGGTGGGGCTCAGTGTAACAGCTCTGCTCTCCACTAGATGGTGCTGCTAGCCTACTGGGGTGGATTGTTGTGGGGTTCGTAGGTGTGTATGCACATGCACAGGAGCAGTGAAAATGGCACCACCCGGCCACCCAGTCTCTTCTCTCAGATCAGCAATCATGCACCCATCCTCTGTCTTCAGCTCTCATCCACTCCCCACTTCTTCACTGTCTGTGACCAGGCCTCAGGCAGTACCTCTCTCCCAAGTTTTATCTCAGATGTGGCTGTTTTCCCCAGCCCCTTACTTCTGAAGGACTGTGGCTTTGATGCTTTCTGCCCCTCTGGGGGAGGGTCTCACCCAGCAATGGCTGAATGGGCAATGGCCAAATATCGGCTGCACGCAGGTACGCCTGCTGGACCCTGTTGTTGCCGGTGCCCCAAGACTGCGGCCAGGTGCCAGCCCATCCCAGAAAATGTTTGTGAGACAGTGTAGCAGCAACATCTCAGGGATTATGGAAAATCACAACACACATCTGGCACCTGGCTTCACCCTTAATGACCTTGCCCCAACACCAGTGAATGTGGCTGCTTTCCAGGGTCTGCTGGGACCAGGTAGCTTCAACAGTCTCTACCAAATGTCCTTCCAGCAGTGGAACTGCTTTTCTCCTTGTGGCCCGAGAACCTCCTGGACCCCACTCTGCTCCTGGGGATTCATCCTTCCCACCAGAGCACTGCCAGGTAACGAGCTGCGGGGTTGCAGCCTTTGCACTCCCCTTGTTTATAGTCTTTATGGAATTTAAACCCTCTCCTTTCTCCTTTCTCCCTTTTTAGTTTAGTCCTTGTGGCTCTTTCCAATTTTCCACTTTCTTTCCAGCTGATTTTGGGGAGGGGTGATTTTCCCATATTCTCCCCCCTTCCCCAGTCTCCATCCTCTCTCCTCCTTCAAAAGCAGTTCCCTACCTTTTGCAGCTTCTTGCTCCCAAAGTTCACCTCTCTTCACTGCATACCTGCTGAATTCTGTGGTTCAGGTTGTGCAGATTGTTGTGTTAATCCTCCAGTTTTCTAGGTGTGTAGGATGGTTTAGTGTTGGTCTGGCTGTATTTCATGGACATGAGACACACAAAAAGCTTCCATGCTGTTCCACCGTCTTGGCTCCTCCTGGGAATTTTTTGGCAGACAAAAGAGAAATGAACTTTGTTTACATTTTTTTAAGAGCAGATCCACAATCCAAAAAAACTTTTTGAATGGAGAGAAGAGCAGAATTTTAATATTGTATCAGTGTATTTTTAAAATCCATTTATTTCAACCTTAGTCTGTCCTAACCATATATAAATTTTTCCCCAAAGATTTTTTTACGAACCTTCTACAACTTTTCTTTGTATTTAGATTTTGTCCCAAGCCATATTTTTTTCAAACAATCAGTCTCATTTTGGGAAAAATTACTTTCTTTTTAACCTTTAACAAAAAATGCATTCCCATTCCTTATATCTTTTTTACATATCTCCTACTTTTCTGCAAACAGTAACTTTTCTTATTTTCATCAGTATTAATTATGTTTAGCAGAATTTTAACTCTTAGAAACCTTAGTCTCCAGTGAAAACTAAGTAGCAACCAACTATGAACTATCTGTTATAGTAGGATTTTTTAGATGGCAAATTTATGAATCAATTAAGCATGAAACAAGTTTTTTTAACAGATTTAAATATTCTTAGTTCTTTTATCATAAGAAGCCAAAAGCACAAACCTATGTTTAGTGAGTAATGCTTTAGAATTTCATCCAATTTGGAAAAGGCCTAAATGTGCAATGAATTTAATCCAGTTTATCTTCCAAATAAAACCTTAAAGTTTTAGGTTACCAAGGGCCTTGAAAGCTATCTTAACAATTACCCATGAAAATCTTTTAGGAGAATTAGCCATCATTTTAAGTTGTCATTTTGTTAACAAATTGCAACAAAGATAACATGAGCTTATTTGACTTTTAGTAAACTTAGGTAGAAGAATTTTTATATTTAATGTTGATAATTTTAAAGACGGGCCTATCTTAATTAAATCAATAAACTTAAAGTATTTTAAATAACAAGTATGTTCCATTTGAGTCCATTTAAAAGTCAAGCAATATGTTTACCATTGTCAATTTTTATTTGGGATATTGGTGAGGAAATTTGAAGTGGGTGGTTTAAGTCCAAGGGTGTGCTCCTTGCCCCTTGACAGTGATGGTGCCAGAGGCACCTAGAAGGTATAGAAGTCAGTCATGTAGGTTGCATCCCAGGGGGTGTAGAAGTAGGAGGAGGGAAAGAAAGGCAGAAGAAGTGAGGTGCCACCAACAAGGCTGGAGACGAATAAAAGCTCAGGGGACAGAGAAAGAGGTCTCACTGTCTTAAAGCCCGTTAGCTCAGAGAGATGAGCAGAGGCATAACTTTTTTATTTTTTTATTCTTTTTCCCCAAGTCCTGCCAGCTATTTCAATCAGGTTTTTCTTGTAAAATATGAATAGCAATGTGGCATTCCAGGTGTGTAAGTGAGAGATTTTTATTGGGCCAAGAGCATTTTTAAGCAGCACACTATGCACTCCCAATTGGCCATTTCAAGGGACCCCTCAGCAGGGTACTATGGGCATTGCTGATAAATTATAGAGAGCAATTGGGTCAGATCTTTGTCTGAAACTTTACATCCTGATGAGTGCAAAAGCATATGGAGTTGCTCCTTATGTATATTCTGCTGTTTAAATAGCTAATCCCCATGACAAGAGAACATGAAAACAAAATTAAAAGAAACAAGACAATGACGGGTTTCTGCATGCCTGATTGGAACAGAAAAGATTAGGGATAAATTTTTCATCTCAGGGTGGGCATTAAGTGCAGGTAGTTCCTACCTGAATGAATGTCATGGGCTTTCAGTGCTGATAGTTCCTACCTGAACAGCAGATGTCCTATTCCTGTTTTTTGGTTTGAGAGATGAGGTTCACAGCAGGGATCCAGTTGTCTGCTGGTACCTGCTGGGGTGCCACTTGTAGCCAGGCACTGAAGAAAAAGTTCTCAGACACTGAAACTGAGCGGACATGCAGGGCTGTCCTCTGCTAGCAAAACAGCAGCAGCAGCAAACTTCACATAATCTTTACTTCATGTTCACCTGTTATAAAGATCAAAGAATGTCAAAGCATGGGAGGTAAACACAAGGAGCCTCCAGACATAGATCAAACATACATCTGGTGTTTACATGAAAGCATGCAGGGAAGATGTACAGTCTCAAGGACTGCTACACAACTACAGTGGGTCATTCCCAGGCTCCTGGGAGATCATGAGCCTCTGAATTTCATAGAGCACTTGCGTTCTTGAGACCAGAACATCGCTGACATTTCAGCAATTACCCCATTCACTTCCCCAGGGCTTACAATGCACTTTCTAAAAAATAACTCCACACCCAGTAGTTTAATTTTGCTTTTGTTTTCCTTGCCTTAGGAAACATATGTAGAAAAATGTTGCTATGGTTGATGTCAAGAAACTACTGCTTGTGTTCTCTTCTAGTAATTTTATGGTTTCAGGTGTCACATTTAGGTCTCTAATCTATTTTCCGTTTATTTTTGTTTATGGTGTAAGCGGTCCAGTTTCATTCTTTTTCAGGTAGCTGACCAATTTTTCCAAAAACATTTGTTGAAGAAATTTACTTCTCCCCATTGTATATTCTTGCCTTTTTGTCATAGATTAATTGACCATAAAAGTGTGGGCTTATTTCTGGGCTTTCTTTTCTGTTCCATTTATCTATGTCTGGTTTTGTGCCAGTACCATACTGTTTTGATTACTAGAGCTTTGTAGTATACCTTGAAATCTGGGATTGTGTACCTCCAGCTTTGTTCTTTCTTAAGATTGGTTTGGCTACTCAGGGTCTGTTGGGGTTTCATACAAATTTTAGTACTATTTGTTCTAGTTCTGTGAAAAATGTTATGTGTATTTGGATAGGGATGCTTTGGGTAGTACAGACATTTTAACAATTTTGATACTTCCAATGCAGGAGCAAGGAATATCTTTCCATTTGTTTATGTCATTTTCAGTTTCCTTCATCAATGTTGTATAGTTTTCCGGTCACAAGTCTTTTATCTTTTTATTAGGTTTATTTGTAGGTATTTTATTATTTTTTGTTGCAATTGTAAATGGATTTTTTTTATTAATTTCTCTTTCTGCTACTTCATTATTAGTGTATAGAAACACAACTGATTTGGGGGTATTAATTAGCATATAGAAACCCAACTGATTTCTGGGCTTTAATTTTTGCAACTTTACTGAATTCATTTATTACTTCTAATAGTTTTTTGGTGGAGTTTTTAGGTCTCAGTTTATCTTTTTTTTTCATTTTATTTTTTATTTTTTAAAATTTACATCCAAATTAGTTAGCATATAGTGTAACAATGATTTCAGCAGTAGATTCCTTAGTGGCCCTTACACATTTAGCCCTCAGTTTGTCTTTTAACAATGGTTATATAAATTTCAAAAATGCTGGACTAAAAGAGTATTTGTAAAAGAATACCAAAAAAAATAAAAATTTTTGACTTAAGAACTTCTCAGAGTCTATAAGATGACTAAGAGCATTATGAATCTTCAAGAAGGAGATAAAGTATATAACATTTCCCCAAATGATTTACCACAAAATCTGTGGAGTCCATCCTGGGTTTTGCAGGGGTAACTTTCCACAAGGAATGCCTTGAGGACTGGCATGTGCAAAATTCAAAGATGAGTGAAAAGGATGTAGGATGCTGTACCCTGTTGAATAAGGAGTCTCAACTGAAATAAGGCTGATCCATTTTGCTCCTCTCCATGCCACTTCCTGCAGCCAGAGACGTGAAAACTGGGAACAATTTAAAGTGCTCTGTTCTTCTCTGGCAACATGATAATGTTTAACTCTAGGTCCTGCCTTCGACTTTAAAAGTTGCCAGATCCAGACTGTGAGGTGTACAGTTAATTATTTTAGTTCCTTTTTCCAATCCAGATTCAGCTGAATCCCATCAGAAAACAAAGCTCATGGTGGCTGAGGAAAACAAGTCACAGTTTGAATTCATTTAGCACTGAAGCATAATGGATTATGTTCCTATCTCCTCTGGCAACCATAACACTTCCAAGTTTTTGCTAAATAAACTGTCCCTGTTTATATGACACATAATAACAACCATGAGTCCAGACTGCCCTTCTGTTTGAAGGCTTCCTAAGTGTGTTTTGTTTTCAAACCTATTGCACATTGAAATCTGACACTTAGCAATACTTACCTGGCAGGGGAGATACCATAATCACAAGGGTGGTTTTCCTAGGGCAAGGCTTATCTATTGCACTCTGGATGTGCTGACCCCTGCAATTTCCCCAAATGTGGGAAACTGGACTGCATAATTTGTGGTAGTGTGGGACTGTGTTCACACTTTCCCTTCGTTAAAAAAAAAAAAAATCTGAAATTTAGCAAACCCCTCCAGGATGCATATACATTCAGAAGCTTCCTGGTTGTGCTGTGGTCTAAACATAACCTAGTTTACTTTAGAGTGAACATCTTTGCCAGTTCCTCTCTGGAGTTAGGGGCTCATTTCCACATAGATGATCATGACAGACCCAAGTAAGGAAGACAACCTAAATCAAATGGAAAAGAATTAAGTGTTTGGCTGATACTCATCACAAATCCTAGAATTGAGGATTTGAGAGGAGTACCCTTATAGGATCAGTTTTTGGCTTTCTTAGTCTTGAGGCCCAGTGTGACATTTGTACATAATTCCATTTTCAAATACCTCATGGTTAACTCAGGGAGACTGGCGTCAGAGGATTGCGATAATGTAAAAGAAATTGCTGCCACACGGTGGAGTACTCAGTTGTTATATGCAATTTCCTTTAAAACCTCCATAAATTTTCATCATATAACATGGAAGATGTATTTCAGTATATTTTTTACACTTATGTATTTATTACTCACTTCTTTTCACTAGGATCTGAAGGCATTGATTTAGTCCATGAGTATGAGATTTTCCAGACACACAGACTTGCTTTGCCATCCCCACATCACTTATTCTGCATCTATGCCCGAAAGCAAATTATAGTGTTAATCCTATAGCAATAGAGCATTATAACATTCCTCTTTCTCCTTTAGCCCATTTTTTTTTTTTTGTCTGCAGAAGTGTCACGGTGTTGATAAAGTGTTTATATATCAGGACCCACAGATGGAAGGCTGCCCCAATTGTCTGGCCCATATCACAAATCTAAACCTAAGTCAGCCTGACCTCAGGAGAAACATCTCACAGTCAAGGAAACCTAACATACAACAATCTCAATCCTCCAACTCAGCTTTAGAAAACTCACCTTATCCTAGAAAATAGGACCTCCTAGCTTTAATAGGAAATCCCTGATCCCCTAGCTAATTATGCCCAATCATGCCATATTTCCAAGTGTCTTCTTTTAATGCTCTATAGAACTTGCTCTTGCCTAAATTCCTTGGAAAGTGTTTTCCACTGTTTCTAAGGCACTGTACTGCCCCAAATCCATGGATTATGTTCCCTTGAATAAAGAACATCAAACTCCTTAAAAAATTGGTATACTATTTTCACTTGACAGTTTATATGAGGATGCCTATTTGTTAAGGTATAACAGGCAGGCAGGGAAAGGGCCTGTGAAATGAGGGTTTGTGGAAGGTGTCATGAAGAAGGGACTAGGGAAAAGTGAGAATGGAATTAATGAGCATGTAAAGAACAACTAAAAGTAGGCAGAAAACCCTGTGTATTGGACTACCTAAGTTTCCAATTCAATTACATGCATCAACCTGTGGCATAACTACATGGGTCTTTGACAATGCCTTTATCCTAAGGGAAACATTGGTACTTCTGGCCTACAAAAGATAAGAACACTCTAGCTAAATACATTTTCCAAGATCTTTTGTGTGTGTGTGTCCAAAAGGAAATAAAATGAAAATAACAGAGAGTTTTATAGGAAAAAATAATGAAATAAAATTAAAATGGGCACACAGACACTAATGGTAACCTCCTAGGAGCATTAGTAGAATGGCTGCAAGGTAGACAGTCAGAACTAGGAGGCTTATCCCTTGGCATGGAGTGTGAGACGATTGGGGAGATCCTGGAAGGAATACATACTATTTGGATGAGATGATTCTTTTACCTATCAGCTCTTTTCTAATTGATTTACCAGGAGGGGGAAATTGAGATTACGTGTGGAAAGCCATTGCATTATTTAGTACAGTGTTCTTATTTCCATTAACTGAGAAGTTTTCCACAATTCTTATTCTATAGCAATGGAGTAAATTTCCTTATCTGTATTGCATCTTGTAATTTTTGTGCACAGATGTATTATCACCATTAACACTCTATTTGATTACTTGCCTGCCTTCAGTATTAAACTAATCCTGGATGCACAGGTAGCATGCCATTTTTACCTCACTTTCTCAGTGCCTAGCACAGAGCCAGGTATTTGATAAGAAATCATTGATGTTTGCTAGATTTAATCGAATTGAAGGTGGTCATAGTGGGAATGGAGACAGAAAAGAAAAAGGTGTAAAATCTACTTTCTTTTCATACTCAGGAAATTAAGGACAGAGTTCTTAGAATCATTAAGCTTCATTTTCCCACCTGCAGCCAGAAACCTGTTAGCTCCAGTTAAGTTTGTGCAGACATGCAAGCAGTAACCACACACCCTACTTCTTTTATAGCTTAGATTAAAAGCCAAGTCTATCTCCATAGTTCACAGCCTGAACAAGCCAGTCTAGGTTTGTACCAGGCACCAGCTGCTCTTTGTCCTTGTCAAACAGAAAAATAGATACATGACCTATAGAGCAGTCACAAATTATAGTGCTCACACTACCCAGAATAGTACAAGCTGTTCTTTCTTTTTTCAACAATCAACCTAGATGTGGAAAACCTGTGCTCTTCCTGACCCTTCAAGGCCTCTAGGCCTAACTTTCTTTTTCTAAATTAATTAAGGTTGTGGAAAGCCACTGTTGCTGATGGGAGATGATTACACACACAAGAAGATTTTATCATTAATCTCTCCCTTAAAAACTATACTCTATTTTCCATGGCTCAGTTTCATCTATTACTCCTAATTAGAGCCAGCTCCTACTTGCTCAATTTACCAGGTATTTATGAAGCATCTTATGAGTGTAAGGCTGTGTCTATAACAATTGGCTGGAAAAGGACAAACCTAAACATAATCTATGCTTGATCTTCAACATTATCATTACTGATCCATATAAGTGGGACAGCTCAAGACCATGGCAGGAGGGGCAGCTGCGAAAGGCGATAATCACCTTGTTACTGTTTGGGATTATTTAAGTAGAGATTTCAATCATTCATTCATTACTTCATATATTCAACCGGCAGTTATTAAGTGCTCAATGTAAACAGAAGACTCTGTATTCTATGTCTCTGTAAACAGAAGACACTGTTCTATTCCCATGTCCAGTAAAGTGGCTGAATGAGAATATAGAATTGGTGGTGGTGGTGCTTGGGGAATGACTTTAGAGGTATGATATTCTATATCAAAGTTCAAACTCTCTGACTCTCCTGATAGAACTGGGCAAAGCTGATTATTCACAGACTGATTCTTTCTGTTTCAAAAAGTAAATTAAAGCTATACCAAGAAAGATAACATGAACTATTTTCCCTCCGGGGTTTTACTTATTCATTTTTTATATTTGCTAGTGAGTTTTAAAAAAATCCTTCAAAGATAGTTTAAAAGTTATTTGTATCCAAATAAAGCTCAGATTCCTATTTGCTTAAAGGAAAATTGTCTTTTTCATCTCCTGAATTTCATGGGAAGCAGATGCAGAGGATTTATGTCCTGAAAAGTTTGGAGACCTCTCCTCTGAACCTCTTCCTTTAGGCAAGCTGGGTGGATATCCTGAGTGCATTACCACAGATACAGAGAGGGGCAATGGCACCCTCTAGTGGCTGACCAAAAGACAAAATCAAGCTGTTTTTTTGCTGCCATCCTTGCCTGGCAAATTGAAAGCTAATTTGTTCTTCACCTAACTTCACTGCTGATAGGAGCAACTTGACCTGAGTTTGGTGATTACTTCAACACTTTTACTCTTGGAGATAGTCTCTTCTTTTGACCATTATATGCTTGCATGCATAAAGTACTAGCCTTGGCATTTTAAAAAACCTGGTATTAGAATTCTAGTTTCAAACAAGAATGATGATTATTTCTTTTCTCAAAACCTCTATATAGGGACTTCTGTGAAGATTAAAACCAGAAAATGTGTGAAGAGATCACATGACACACACACCCACTGAAAACTAGTACACATTAAACAAATATTATCTAAGAGGACTACTCATCTTTTTTTCCCTTACTCTGGAATCAGAAATTCAAATTTAATAGCCTGATGGAATACAAATGTATGAAAAAAGAGTGATTCTTGGCAAACCTTTTAGTCATCTTTAGAAAGAATCAAGTTAAAATGCTCTTCAAGAGGAAGTAAATAAAACCTACTCTATACACTTTTCAGAACCTTCTGTGTACACTGTTGATTAGTTGTAGAGCTTAGCCTTCAAGTTCTTCTTACTAAGGAACTGGGTTTTTTTTTTTTAACCCATGTGTTGAGGGAATGTAAAGGAATTCAGATTACACCAGCAGCAAAATTGAGAGTCTGACCTGAACAAATGGGACTTTTGGAACAAACCAAAATAATAATTTTGCAAGTTAATTATTTGTTAACTTTGGACATGGCAGTTCAAAACCTGGGCTCTGCAGACCTCTGTTGTCACGACTCTCCTGAGGAACTAGCATTTTTGAGGGACTGTGATAGTGTATGGGGTGGGAACTGACGGGGGAGCCAACAAGGTATCCTTCCATTTGTACAACACTACTATATGCCCTGTGCAATACCTCCAAACATGTATAAACCACACTCTGTCCACAAAAGCAACCACAGCTAAGTGAATTAAAGACATTTTGATTCCAACACCTTCACTCCTTCCACTTCACTGAGGTTTTCAAACATACTTATATTTAATTCCTAATTCTTACACAAATTAGCTCTATGGCCTTGAGCAAATTATTTGATCTAAGCTTGAATGTTCTCATCTATGATAAAACAATAATATATACTTCATAGAGATGTAATGAAGATTACATGAGATAGTGAAGATAGAGACCTAACTCAAAATCTGGCATCTGTGTATGTTTAATAGGTGACAACTATTGCTGATTACTATTACTGAATCTTCTACAAGTAATAAGGATTGAGTACACAACCAAGGCCTGAGTATCAGCATCAATAAAACACAAACTGAGAAAAAAAGAAAATTAAAATAAAAATATTTTCATTTAAAAACCTTTACAATTATTTTTTTAAAATTTTAATGTCTACTTTTATTTTTGAGAGAGACAGGCAGACAGAGTGTGAGTAGGTGAGGGGCAGAGAGAAGACACAGAATCCAGAGCAGGCTCCAGGCTCCAAGCTGTCACAGAGAGCCCCACATGGGGCTCAAACCCACAAATGGTGAGATCATAACCTGAGTGGAAGTTTAACGCTTAACCAGCTGAGTCACCCAGGAGCCCCAAAACCTTTATAGTTTTTGCTGTGTTTCATGTTATATGTGGGGGAAAAACCTATATATCACAGCACAGCCCCTCTCATTGCTGAGGAAGAGAATATAATGGAAAAACTCATGTATGGCCCTTGTACAAGTCAAGATCATAACTGCATTCACTCTTCAGGACTTCATCTCAAATGCCATGGTTATGAGCAGGTTTATTAGTGCTTACCAGTGACTGCATACAATCTATGGACCAACCTGTGTCATAGTCTTACTGGTAGCCTGGTAATTTGCTCCAGGAGGTGGAACACAAGCTATTCCTCAGAGCCCCACCAACCAACGGAATAACTGTACATATTGCCCCTTTTCTGCCACAGAATGGGGCTAGAAAGTAATTTGGGAATATGGCTCATAGAGGCTCTGGCTTGCTTCAGATCACAGAGCACATTTCGTTTGCCCAGAATACTGGCTCTAGTCAGTCTATTTCAATAAGAACATAGATGAAATTTTTAAGTTTTTTAAAAATTATTCTCTTGGCCAATAATTCTTGAGGCAAGCATTATGCTGTTTTTATTGTTATTTCTTGATAGAAATCATTAGGGAGGGAGACATATCTTCCAGCTAAACACCAGGCAATTTGGTATCTGTCACAAGCTCCTAGTAGGAATTTATAAAATGCTGAGGCTTGTGCCAGTTTCATGAAATGTTAGGGGAAAAATAGTCTGTGTTGAGGAAATTATGGGGTAAATATGGGAGGAAAGAAGGGGGAGAAAAATTTGGCTAGAAGCTTACATGAATGAGGGAATGGGGAGGGCATGCAGACTGTGATCAAAAAGAGTGTGAACAGAAGAATGATTGATCCAGTTCAGTTTCTGAAAGTATGTCAAGAACAAATGCCATATCCACTTAGATCTCTCCCTCGCCTCCTTTAGGTCTTTTGTCTTGAGACCTTTTCTGGATACTGTATTTAAAATTGCAACTCCCTCATCTCTTCTTTATTTTTCTTCATAGCACGTATCACCTTTTAACACACTATATGCTTCACTTATTTATTTCATTTGTAGTCTGCTTTCCCTTTCCTGAGTGCAAGTTCCATGAGGAAGCAGAGGTTTTCTTGTTGTCTTCATTATCTAGTGCCTAGTACATATTAGGCACTCAGTGTATATTCATTATACAATATGTAAATGTTGGACTTGATGTTCTCAGCACCATATCTGTGGTAGGGCACTGAAGCTCCAAGAGTCATAAGTCCTAAGCACAAGGGCTCACACAGAAGTTTTAAGATGGGACTTTTAATCCAGTAAGGTTTCAGAGTGCCAGTGTGGTTAAGACTCAGCAAATAGAGTCCTTCTAGTCTGTGGGGTGGTAACCCAACTGACTTGGAGGAATAGGTATAAGATTGGGGACACCAATGATTAAGGCCCTACCATCACATCAGAACCTTAGGAGTTTCAGAAAAGAAAACCCAAGATGAAGCTGTATCCCCATCAGAGAGGGTAACTTTCAACCTGTGTGTGAAATTTAAAGGTGAAACTTAGGATCCAGATTACCCAAGGCTACAGACAAGATTGGAGCGTGTGTGCCTTGATGTGGCTCTGGACCACTCCCCTCCCCCAACTCTCCGGAGAAAGTCAGCTCATGTTTCAGCCTGCTATTTTTTGGTCCAAATGTACATCCTAAGGTTTGTCCTGGGATTATTTTACAGGTACAAATGGCATTTCAAAATTCAGATTTGTGTCTGGGGTGGACAGCAAGTAAAAGATGTCTGAAAATTGCATCATTCAATTCCTGATAAAGATGCTCAGTTGTCAGATCCTCTAAGGTCAAGTGCTTCTTGTACATATTCATATTTAATCCTTGTATTGATCTCACGAGAGAGACATTTTTAAATAGCTAAGAAGAATGGGCCTCAGAAAAGTTCAATGCTAGTCCAAGCTTACATGGGAGATGGTAAGTGGCAGCATGAGAGTTTCCTTCCTGATCTGTCTCTGATGCTGTGTGCATTTCTCTGAACCAAATTGCCACATTATGTCAGCACCAGTAGGCTGAGCCCATCCTGCTTGTTCCTTGCAGATTCCATCACCAGCCTGCCTGTGTCAATGTAACCTCCCAGGTCTTGATAGAATACCATATTACTTGGCTAGCAGCCAGGCATAATGGGAACGTAAAATGCCCAAGTCAGATGTAATGTACAGCATGGTAACTATAGTTAATAATATAGTTCTCCAACCCTGTATTATGTATTTGAAAGTTGCTAAGATAATATATCATAAAGTTATAATTATAAGAAAAAAAATTGTACTATGTGTAGTGATGGATGTTAACTAGGCCTATTGTGGATATCATTTCATAATATATACATGTATCAAATAATTATTTTGTATACCTGAAACTAGTATAATATTATTTTTCAGTTACGTCTCAATTTTGAAAAGGAATAAAGGGAGGAATTCTGAGAGGAAAAAGCTTAAGTGGTTACAGGACTTCATGGAGCCACAGAATATCTCCTTCCAGGAAACCAGTCAAAGCCTGCACTGATATTTTCTCTCTTCCCTTTAGTTTTAAGTGAGATTTTGGTAGAAGATAGTCTTAATTTTTCCAAGCAAATGAACAACCCTAAAGGGGTGGAATGCCATCACTTGAATTCTATCACTGGGTTTGTGTGCAAAGAGGCTGTCTTGCTCTGTGGAGGAATTTTAGAACACTTTAGACACATCATTTCTTTTGCACCTCACCGTAGTCTCAGGATACTGAAACTTTTCATAAGGAATCTCTACATTAATTGTTTTTTTTTTCAAATTTTTATTTAAATTCCAGCTAGTTAACATACAATGCAATATTGGTTTCAGGAGTAGAATTCGTTGATTCATCCCTTACATACAACACCCAGTGCTTATCATAACAAGTGCCCTCAATACTGATCATCCTAGCCCATGCCCCACCCACATCCCTCCAGCAACCCTCAGTTTGTTCTATATTTGTTTTTTTTTATTTTTCAAAAATTTTTTTAACATTTATTTATTTTCGAGAGACAGAGAGGCAGAGCATGAACAGGGGAGGGGCAGAGAGAGAGGAGGAGGCACAGAATCCGAAGCAGGCTCCAGGCTCTGAGCTGTCAGCACAGAGCCTGACACAGGGCCTGAACTCACAAACCTTGAGATCATGACCTGGGCTAAAGTTGGATGCTCAACCGACTGAGCCACCCAGGCGCTCCAGTTTGTTCTATATTTGTAAGAGCCTTTTATGGTTTGTTTCCTTCTCTCTCTCTTTTTTTCTTTTTCCCCCCTCACATATGTTCATCTGTTTTGTTTCTTAAATTGTACATATGAGTGAAATAATACAGTATTTGTCTTTCTCTGACTTATTTTGCTTAGCATAATACACTCTAGCTCCAACCACATGATTGCAAATGACAAGATTTAAGTCTTTTTGTTGCCTGAGCAATATTGCATTTTATATATATATATATATATATATATATATATATATACACACACATACACACACATACACACACACACACACCACATCTTCTTTTCTTTATCCATTCATTAGTTAGTGGACATTTGGGCTCTTTCCATAGTTTGACTATTGTTAACAATGCTGCTATAAATATTGGGGTGCATATACCCCTTTGTATTTTTGTATCCTTTGGGTAAATACCTAGTAGTGCAATTGTTGGGTCCTAGGGTAGTTCCATTTTTAACTTTTTGAAGAACCTCACCTCATACCTGTCAGAATGGTTAAAATTAACACAGGAAAAAAAAGATGTTGGCAAGGATGTGGAGAAAGGGGAAACCTCTTACATGAAACTTTTAATAGCCTCATGGCTGGTATAGGGGTCAAAGGTAGGTCACCTCAAGGTGGGCCATTTTAGCATAATTGTTTTGAGTTAAAAAGGAATCAAAACCCAGTAGATTCAGGAATAGCTCTTTACCTCCCCAACCCTAGAACTGCTTAAAAGAATTTAGATAAGAAAACGGCTCCAGGAAAAAAGCTGTCATCATAGATAATTACATTCTGATATGAATTAGGTATTGTAGGCAGAAAGGAACCTAGCAGGACCTTTTGGTCAAAGTCCTCTATATGTCTTGTTTCTAAGTGGCCCAGCAAACATTTATTTACCAAACATTTACATTTTTGAATTCTTCTTGAGGACTGCATTCCTTCCCTTTTTGTCTCACACCCATACCCCTTTCTTCTTGGATCTGGATCATTTTGCTTGACTGTCTTTGGAATCTCCACCTCTGTGTGTATGTACAGTATTACATTTGATTTTCTCATGTTAATCAGTCTCGTGTACATTTGATTCTTAGGCCAGCTAGAAGGACATTGTAAGGGACAGGAAATTCTTGCTTTCTGACACTGGCTTTACATCAGTTAACTATTCTGTCTTCAGAAAGTTCACACCAACAGTTTTATGTTCCAGATTCCTGTCATCCTATTGAATTTTAAAAAGCAATTCTTGTAAAGCAATGGCCATTTCTGGCTCAGTTCAAAAGTCTTTTTGCCCAGTTTGATTTCATTAGCTCTTTGTTTTTTGGTTTTTTTTTTTTTTTAGATGGAACTTGTCTCAAAATTGAGGGTTTTTTGTACAAAAGTTTTATACAATTCTACATCAGCTATCTGGAATAAGGCAGGGTCTACAGATGCTGGTCACAGGAGATGGCTCTTAGAAGACAAGGGAGATGTCTAATTATAAGCCCTAGCCTACAAATATGCATGTATTCTCTCTGAAGGCAGAGCTTGGGGATACTGGACTGTATAGCCAGGTTAAAGCAGGGCTGCTGGCTGGTGATTCCTCCAATAAGAGACACTGGGAGTATTGATTGCTGGAGAACTAAGGATCTGCTAGGCTGAAAATCCCATAAGGGACTATCACCAATTTGCAGCTGCTGCCTCTGGTGATTTTTGAGTGTGGGCTCTCTCTATACCCAGAGTGAATTGTAGACTGTGATGCCTGGAAAGCCACTGGGCTCTAGGTGAAGACCACAGCCTCTCATGATGAAGTCATACATTTTCCATTTTTGATTAGCTCCACTCGTTTCATTCACTGAAAATCCCCCTAAGTCAGGATGCCTAAGTGGGCAGTGGGAAGGACACTAAACAGCTATGCCCTCACCATGACACTTTTAGTAGAGGGCTTCATGGGACAGAGACCTGGGGTTTGCTCATGACACAGATCAGGGTGTGGCACCCAGTACATTCTTATAAATGCTTCATAAAGGGTTTATTCTGCTGTGGGGTCTAGGGTGGGGGGAAACCAAGAACTCTACGTGGACTCCTAAGTTTTCAATGCTAGAATAACCCCAGAATGAAGGGAGATGAAAAGTTGTTCAAATAACCTATTAAAAACCTTCATTCCAGCAGCTGTTTTGAACCAGGTAAAAGTTCTAAAGATGCTAGAAAGCACCACCTGAAAAGACACTGAGCTCCCATCCCACCCAGGTAGTCCAGTGGCCTCAGTCTTGGGATATTTGTGGCAGGGACGGGGGTGAATGGAGAAACACAAAGAGAAAGATGAGGGTAAACAACCTGGAATATGAGGAGGAGGAAGAGAAAGGGAGAGAGAGAGGAACGGAGAGAAAAGGAGGCAAGAAAGGAGGGGAGAAAGAGAAAGAGAGAGAAAAGGAGGGAGGGAGGGAGAGATTGGTTCAGCTCTAGCCAGCTACTAACTTTAAATGAGACCTGACCACAGGTTGTGGGTGGCACACAGTGGTCATGTTGTGATTGAGGTGGTGTTGGAGCCATGGCAGCTTTGGTTTGAATTTGAAACATAAAGAAAGGCTCACTGTGCAACAGCCTGTGGCTCTACCTTTGAACTTGGTAGTTTTCCACTTCTGCCTGTAGAGCAGGAGGAGGATGTGGTGTGAGGACCAGTGCACTGAAAACTTGAGTTCAGAGCCAGTGAGACTTTGCCCCCAAGGCCCCCATGGCCCACTCCCCACACGGAGTCTCCCAATCCTGCCTGGAGAAGAGTGCCTGTGGCTCCATTAACTTTCTTCTAACTCTACATGGGGTTCTTTGGGCTGTTTTTTTGGGGGGGGATCCACTCTTTTTTCATCTCTGGGGTCTAGGCAGCTCCTAGGGCCATGAGACAGTCCCTGAAGGGGCCTCAAGCTCCAACTGGAGCTTGGGTTGCAAAGAACAAGGGATCATGCTGATTTCTATTTCCTTGGCTTAGGCAGTGCAAGTGGATCCAAGACTTTGGGACTTGAGAACCCAAAATAGTGAACCTCTTGTCTAACACTGCTCCTCTCAGACCCACAAAATCCAGGGGTGGCCTATGGCAACGTATAGGTTTCTACACTTGGCCAAAATACCTTTTAAAACTGAAGGTGAGCAAAAATAGTGTGGAAAAAAAGAAATAAAACGACATATATTTGTGGGTGGCATGCTCCTATATATGGAAAAGTCCCAAATAATCCACACACAAAAACCATTAAAGTCAATAAACTCATTCTGTAAAGTTGCAGGGTACAAGATAGGCAAAAAACAATTGTGTTTCTATATGCTAGAAATGAACAATCTGAAAAGGAAATTAAGAAAATAATTATATTTACAATAGTCCCCCAAACAATGAAATATCTAATAATAAACCTGTTCAAGGAGGTAAAAGTCTTGTACACTGCAAACTAAAAAACGTTGCTGCAAGAGGTTTAAAAAGACCTAAAGTCTCTGTATTTAAGACTCTTTTATGGTTTGCTTCTCTGTTTGAAACTACTTTTTCCCCTTCCCTTCCCCCATGATCTTCTCTTAAGTTTCTCAAACTCGAAATATGTGTGAAAACATATGATATCTGTCTTTCTCTGACTTGTTTCACTTAGCATAATACCCTCCAGTTCCATCCACATGGTTGCAAATGGAAAGTTTCATTCTATCTCATTGCCAAGTAGTATTCCATTGTATATATAAACCACATCTTCTTTATCCATTCTTCAGCTGGTGGACATTGGGCTCTTCTCATAATTTGTCTATTGTTGATAACACTGTTATAAACATTGAGGTACATGCGCCCAAATTAGGGCTGGTGGAGGGCTTGGGGGTAGAGGAAAGTGGGTAAATGAGCATTGAGGAGGGCACTTGTTGGGATGAGCACTGGGTGTTGTATAGAAACCAATTTGACAATAAATTATATTTAAAAAATCAGGCCAACAAAAAATATAAAGAAAGAAGAAAATACCTATTTTTAAATCTGTTTCAAAGTATAGAAATGGAAGGAAAGTTTCCAACTCATTCAATGATGCCAGCGTTACATTTATTCCAAAACCAAAGACCCCACTAAAAAGGAGAACTACAGACCAATTTCCCTAATTAACATAGATGCAAAAATTCTCAACAAGATACTATCTAACCAAACCAAACAATATTTTAAAATAATTATTTACCAAAATCAAGTGGGGTTTATTCCTGGGCTTCAGGGCTTGTTTAAATTCTGCAAATCAAGCAACATGATACATCACCTTAAGAAAAGAAAGGATAAGAACCACATGAACCTGTCAATACATGCAGAGAAAGCATTTGGCAAAATACAGCATCCTGTCTTGAAAAAATCCTCAAGAAAGTAAGGATAGAGGGAATAGGCCTCAAGATCATAAAGACCATATACAAAAGACCCACAGCTAATATCATCCTCAGTGGGTAAAAACTGAGAGCTTCCCCCTTAAGATCAGGAACACGACAGGGATATCCACTCTCACCACTATTGTTCAACATGTTGGAAGTCATAACTGCAGCAATAATACAACAGAAAGAAATAAAAGATACCCAAATTGGCAAGGAAGTCAAACTTTCACTCTTCACAGATGACATGATATGCTATGTGAATACCCAAAATACTCTACCAGAAAACTGCTAGAACTGATACATGAATTCAGCAATGTTGCAGGATACAAAATCAATGTACAGAAAACAGTTGTATTCTTATACACTAACAATGAAGCAACAGAAAGACAAATAAAGAAACTGATCCCATTCACAATTGCACCAAGAAGCATAAAATACCTAGGAATAAATCTAACCAAAGATGTACAAGATCTGTATGCTGAAAACTATAGAAAGCTTATGAAGGTAATTGAAGAAGATATAAAGAAATGGAAAGACATTCCCTGCTCATGGATTGGAAGAATAAACATTGTCAAAATGTCAATACTACCCAAAGCTATCTACACATTCAATGCCATCCCAATCAAAATTGTACCAGCATTCTTCTCGAAACCAGAACAAGCAATCCTAAAATTCATATGGAACCACAAAAGGCCCCGAATAGCCAAAGCAATTTTGAAGAAGAAGACCAAAGTAGGAGGCATCACAATCCCAGACTTTAGCCTCTACTACAAAGCTGCAATCATCAAGACAGCATGGTATTGGCACAAAAACAGACACATAGACAAATGGAATAGAATAGAAACCCCAGAACTAGACCCACAAACGTATGGCCAACTCATCTTTGACAAAGCAGGAAAGAACATCCAATGGAAAAAAAGACAGTCTCTTTAACAAATGGTGCTGGGAGAACTGGACAGCAACATGCAGAAGATTGAAACTAGACCACTTTCTCACACCATTCACAAAAATAAACTCAAAATGCATAAAGGACCTGAATGTGAGACAGGAAACCATCAAACCCTAGAGGAGAAAGCAGGAAAAGACCTCTCTGACCTCAGCTGTAGCAATTTCTTACTTGACACATCCCCAAAGGCAAGGGAATTAAAAGCAAAAATGAACTACTGGGACCTTATGAAGATAAAAAGCTTCTGCATAACAAAGGAAGCAACCAACAAAACTAAAAGGCAACCAACGGAATGGGAAAAGATATTTGCAAATGACATATCGGACAAACGGCTAGTATCCAAAATCTATAAAGAGCTCACCAAACTCCACACCCGAAAAATAAGTAACCCAGTGAAGAAATGGGCAGAAAACATGAATAGACACTTCTCTAAAGAAGACATCCAGATGGCCAACAGGCACATGAAAAGATGCTCAACGTCGCTCCTCATCAGGGAAATACAAAGCAAAACCACACTCAGATATCACCTCACGCCAGTCAGAGTGGCCAAAATGAACAAATCAGGAGACTATAGATGCTGGAGAGGATGTGGATAAACGGGCACCCTCTTGCACTGTTGGTGGGAATGCAAATTGATACAACCACTCTGGAAAACAGTGTGGAGGTTCCTCAAAAAATTAAAAATAGATCTACCCTGTGACCCAGCAGTAGCACTGCTAGGAATTTACCCAAGGGATACAGGAGTGCTGATGCATAGGGGCACTTGTACCCCAATGTTTATAGCAGCACTTTCAACAATAGCCAAATTATGGAAAGAGCCTAAATGTCCATCAACTGATGAATGGATAAAGAAATTGTGGTTTATATACACAATGGAATACTACGTGGCAATGAGAAAGAATGAAATATGGCCCTTTGTAGCCACATGGATGGAACTGGAGAGTGTTATGCTAAGTTAAATAAGCCATACAGAGAAAGACAGATCCCATATGTTTTTACTCTTATGTGGATCCTGAGAAACTTAACAGAAACCCATGGGGGAGGGGAAGGAAAAAAAAAGAGGTTAGAGTGGGAGAGAGCCAAAGCATAAGAGACTGTTAAAAACTGAGAACAAACTGAGGGTTGATGGGGGGTGGGAGGGAGGGGAGGGTGGGTGATGGGTATTGAGGAGGGCACCTTTTGGGATGAGCACTGGGTGTTGTATGGAAACCAATTTGACAATAGGCTTCATATATTGAAAAAAATAAAGGAAAAATAAATAAAATAAAATTTACATCCAAATTAGTATATAGTGAAGCAATGATTTCAGTAGATTCCTTAATGCCCCTTACCCATTTAGCCCATCCCCCCTCCCACAACCCCTCCAGCAACCCTCAGTTTGTTCTCCATATTTATGAGTCTCTTTTGTTTTGCCCCCCTCCTGTTTTTATATTACTTTTGTTTCCCTTCCCTTATGTTCATCTGTTTTGTCTCTTAAAGTCCTCATATGAGTGAAGTCATATGATTTTTGTCTTTCTCTGACTAATTTCACTTAGCATAATACCCTCCAGTTCCATCCACGTAGTTGCAAATGGCAAGATTTCATTATTTTTGATTGCTGAGTAATAGTCCATTGTGTGTGTGTGTGTGTGTGTGTGTGTGTGTGTGTGTGTGTATATATACCACTTCTTCTTTATCCATTCAGCCCTCGATGGTCATTTGGGCTCTCTCCATACTTTGGCTATTGTTGATAGTGCTGCTATAAACATAGGAGTGCATGTGTCCCTTTGAAACAGCCCACCTGTATCCCGTGGATAAATGTCTAGTAGTGCAATTGCTCGGTTGTAGGGTAGTTCTATTTTAGTTTTTTGAGGGACCTCCAAACTGTTTTCCAGAGTGGCTGCACCAGTTTTCATTGCCACTAACAATGCAAAAGAGATCCTCTTTCTCCACATCCTCGCCAACATCTGTTGTTCCCTGAGTTGTTAATGTTAGCCATTCTGACAGGTGTAAGTTGGTATCTCATTGTGGTTTTGATTTGTATTTCCCTGATGATGAGTGACGTGGAGCATTTTTTCTTTTTTTTTTTTTTAATTTTTTTTTCAACGTTTATTTATTTTTGGGACAGAGAGAGACAGAGCATGAACGGGGGAGGGGCAGAGAGAGAGGGAGACACAGAATAGGAAACAGGCTCCAGGCTCTGAGCCATCAGCCCAGAGCCCGACGCGGGGCTCGAACCCACGGACCGCAAGATCGTGACCTGGCTGAAGTCGGAGGCTCAACCGACTGCGCCACCCAGGCGCCCCGTGGAGCATTTTTTCATGTGTTGGTTGGCCATCTGTATGTCTTCTTTGGAGAAGTGTCTATTCATGTCTGTCGCCCATTTCTTCACTGAATTATTTGTTTTGGGGTGTTGAGTTTGATAAGTTCTTTATAGATTTTGGTACTAACCCTTTATCTGATTCGTTATTTGCAAATATCTTCTCCCATTCAGTCGGTTACCTTTTAGTTTTGCTGATTGTTTCCTTCGCTGTGCAGAAGCTTTTTATTATGATGAGGTCCCAGTAGTTCATTTTGCTTTTGTTTCCCTTGCCTCCAGAGACATGTTGAATAAGAAGTTGCTGCGGGCAAGATCAAAGAGTTTTTTACCTGCTTTCTCCTCGAGGATTTTGATGGCCTCCTGTCTTACATTGAGGTCTTTCATTAATTTTGATTTTATTTTTGTGTATGGTGTAAGAAAGTGGTCCAGGTTCATTCTTCTGCATGTCACTGTCCAGTTTTCCCAGAACCACTTGCTGAAGACATTGTCTTTATTCCATTGGATATTCTTTCCTGCTTTGTCCAAGATTAGTTGGCCATACGTTTGTGGGTCCATTTCTGACTTCTCTATTCTGTTCCATTAATCTGAGTGTCTGTTCTTGTGCCAGTACAGTGCTGTCTTGATGGTTACAGCTTTGTAGTGTAGCTTGAAGTCTGGGATTGTGATGCCTCCTGCTTTGGTTTTCTTTTTCAAGACTGCTTTAGCTATTCGGGGTCTTTTCTAGCTCCATATAAATTTTAGGATTATTTGTTCTAGTTTTGTGAAGAGTTCTGGTGTTATTTTGATAGGGATTGCATTGACTATGTAGATTGCTTTGGGTAGTATTGACATTTTAACAATATTTGTTCTTCCTATCCAGGAGCATGGAATATTTTTCCTTTTTTTGTGTGTCTTATTAAATTTCTTTCATAAGCTTTGTATAGTTTTCAGCGTATAGATTTTTCACCTCTTTGGTTAGATGTATTCCTAGGTATTTTATGGGTTTTTTTGTGTGTGCAACTGTCAATGGGATCAATTCCTTGATTTCTCTTTCTGTTGCTTCATGGTTGCTGTATACGAATGCAACCGATTTCTGTGCATTGATTTTATATGCTGCAATTTTGCTGAATTCATGAATCAGTTCTAGCAGTATTTTGGTGGAATCTTTTGGGTTTTCCATATCAAATATCATGTCATCTGCAAAGAGTCAAAGTATGACCTCCTCCTGGCTGCTTTGGATGCCTTTTAATTCTTTGTGTTGTCTGATTGCAGAGGCTAAGACTTCCATTACTATGTTGAATAACAGTGGTGAGAGTGGATATCGCTGTCTTGTTCATGACCTTAGGGGGAAAGCTCTCAGTTTTTCCCCATTGAGGATGATATTAGCAGTGGGTCGCTTGTATATGGCTTTTATCATCTCCAGGTATGATCCTTCTATACCTACTTTCTTGAGGGTTTTTATCAAGAAAGGATGCTGTGTTTCGCCAAATGCTTTCTCTGCATTTATTGGCAGGATAAAATGGTTCTTATCCTTTCTTTTAGTGACGTGGTGAATCACAATTGATTGTTTTGCAGATATTGAACAGCCCTGCATCCCAGGTATAAAGCCCACTTCGTCATGGTGAATAATTCTTTTAATATATTGTTGGAGCCAGTTGGCTAATATCGTGTTGAGGATTTTTGCATCCATGTTCAGCAGGGAAATTGGTCTATAGTTCTCCTTTTTAGTGGGGTCTTTGTCTGGTTTTGGAATCAAGGTAATTCTGGCTTCATAGAAAGAATTTGGAAGTTTTCCATCCATTTCTATTTTTTGGAACAGCTTCAAGAGAATACGTGTTAACTCTTCCTTACATGTTTGGTAGAATTCCCCTGGAAAGGCATCAGGCCCTGGACTCTTGTTTTTTGGGAGATTTTTTATTAATAATTCGATTTCCTTACTGGTTATGGGTCTGTTCAAATTTTGTATTTCTTCATGTTTCAGTTTTGGTAATGTATATATTTCTAGGAATTTGTCCATTTCTTCCAGCTTGCACACTTGATTGGCATATAATTGCTCATAAATTTCTCTCATTATTGTTTTATTTTCTGCTGTGTTGGTTGTGATCTCTCCTTTTTCATTCTTGATTTTATTTATTTGGATCCTTTACTTTTTCTTTTTGATCAAACTGGCTAGTGGTTTGTCGATTTAATTAATTCTTTCAAAGAACCAGCTTCTGGTTTCATTGAATTGTTCTTCTGCCTTTTTTTGTTTGTTTGTTTCAATAGCATTAATTTCTGTTCTAATCTTTATTATGTCCTGTCTTCTGCTGGTTTGGGGTTTATTTTCTGTTGTCTTTCCAGCTCTTTAAGGTGTAAGGTTAAGTTGTATATTGGAGACCTTTCTTCCTTCTTAGGAAGGCCTGGATTGCTATATACTTTCCTCTTATGATGCCTTTGCTGTGTCCAAGAGGTTTTGGGTTGTGGTGTTATCATTTTCATTGGCTTCCATGAACTTTTTTATTTCCCCTTTAACTTTTTGGTTAGCCCATTCATTCTTTAGTTGGATGTTCTTTAGTCTCCAAGTATTTGTCACCTTTCCAAATTGTTTTTTTGTGGTTGATTTTGAGTTTCATACCGTTGTGGTCTGAAAATATGCATGGTATGATCTCGAATTTTTTGTACTTGTTGAGGGTTGATTTGTGTCCTCGAATGTGGTCAATTCTGGAGACCATTCTATGTGCACTGGAGAACAATGCACATTCTTCTGCTTTAGGATGAAATGTTCTGAATATATTAAGTCCATGTGGTCCAGTGTGACATTCAAAGCCATTGTTTCCTTGTTGATTTTCTGATTAGATGATCTGTCCATTGTGTAAGTGGGGTGTTGAAGTCTCCTACTATTATGGTATTATTACCAATGAGTTTCTTTATGTTTGTGATTAACTGATTTATATATTTTCATGCTTTCACATTTGGAGCATAAATGTTTACAATAGTTGTCTTCTTGGTGAACAGACCACTTAACTATGATATAATGCTCTTCTTCATCTCTTGTTACAGTCTTTGTTTTATTTTTTCTTTTAATATTTATTTATTTAATTTATTCATGTTTTAAAATATAATTTATTGGCAAATTGTTTTCCATACAACACCCAGTGCTCATCCCACTAGGGGCCCTCCTCCATGCCCATCACCCACGTTCACCTCTCCCCCAACCCCCATCAACCCTTAGTTTGTTCTCAGTCCTTAAGAGTATCTTGTGGTTTGCCTCCCTCCCCTTCCCCTCCCCCATGGTCTTCTAATTTTCTCAAGATCCACATATGAGTGAAAACATATGGTATCTGTCTTTCTCTGCCTGACTTGTTTCACTTGCCATAAAACCCTCCAGTTCCATCCACATTGCTCCAAATGGCCAGATTTCAGTCTTTCTCATTGCCAAGTAGTATTCCATTGTATATATAAACCATATCTTCTTTATCCATTCATCAGTTGATGGACATTTAGGCTCTTTCCATAATTGGGCTATTGTTGAAAGTGCTGCTATAAACATTGCGGTACAAGAGCCCCTATGCAGCAGCACTCCTGTATCCCTTGGGTAGATTCCTAGCAGTGCCATTTCTGGGTCATAGGGTACTTCTATTTTTAATTTCTTGAGGAACCTCCACACTGTTTTCCAGAGTGGCTGCACCAGTTTGCATTTCCACCGACAGTGCAAAGGGGTTCCCATTTCTCCACATCCTCTCCAGCATCTATAGTCTCTTGATTTGTTCATGTTAGCCACTCTGACTGGTGTGAGGTGGTGTCTCAGTGTGGTTTTGGTTTGTATTTCCCTGATGATGTGTGACATTGAGCATCTTTTTATGTGTCTGCTGGCTTTTTTGGAAAAGTGTCTATTCATGTCTTCTCCCCATTTCTTTACTGGGTTATTTGCTTTTCAGGTGTGGAGTTTGGTGATTCTTTATAGATTTTGGATACTAGACCTTTATCTGAAATGTGACTTGCAAATATCTTTTCCCATTCCATCAGTGCCTTTTAGTTTTCTTGATTGTTTCCTTTGCAGTGCAGAAGCTTTTTATCTTGATGAGGTCCCAATAGTTCATTTTTGCTTTTAATTCCCTTGCCTTTGGAGATTTGTTGAGTAAGAAGTTGCTGCAGCTGAGGTCAAAGAAGTTGCTGCCTGTTTTCTCTGCTAGGCTTTTGATGGTTTCCTGTCTCACATTTAGGTCTTTCATCCATTTTATTTTTTGTGAATGGTGTAAGAAAGTGGTCTAGCTTCATTCTTCTGCATGTTGCTGTCCAGTTCTCCCAACACCATTTGCTAAAGAGACTGGCTTTTTTCCATTGGATATTCTCTCCTGCTTTGTCAAAGATTAGTTGGCCATATATTTGTGGGTCCAATTCTGGGTTCTCTATTCTATTCCATTAGTCTATGTGTCTATTTTTGTGCCAATACCATACTATCTTGATGATTAGGGCTTTGTATTAGAGGCTAAAATCTGGAGTTGTGATGCCTCCCGCTTTGGATTTATTTTTCAACATTACTTTGGCTATTTGGGGTCCTTTTTTGGTCCCATAAATATTTCAGGACTGTTTGTTCAAACTTTGAAAATAATGCTAGTGCAATCTTGGTTGGTATTGCATTGAATGTGTAGATTGCTTTGGGTAGTAATGACATTTTAACAATATTTGTTCTTCCAATCCATGAGAATGAATGTTTTTCCATTTCTTTTGTCTTCATCAATTTCCTTCATGAGTTTTTTAGTGTTCAGCATACAGATCTTTTACATCTTTGGTTAGGTTTATTCCTAGGTATTCTATGGTTCTCGGTAAATGGGATCAATTTCTTGATTTCTCTTTCTGTTGCTTCATTATTTGTGTAAAGAAATGCAACTGATTTCTGTACAAGGAGTTTGTATCCTGCAACTTTGCTGAATTCATGTATCAGTTCTAGCATCTTTTTGGTGGCCCACATACTCCCACATGTCACAGACTTAAAACACCTGTAATACACACACAGAGACAACCCACATTCACTGTATACATCCCACATGTATACCACACAAATACCACCTAATACACACCATGCACACCACAAGACACTTCACAACCCACACCTACATTACTTCTTCTCTATCCCACCAACCATATGCTGCATACTGCCACAAACATATTTTACACACGTCACAAAGAAAACACACAAACACCACAAAATGTCGCACATATCCCACACTCTACACATAAACAACACAAACAACACATATATGCAACACCCATACCACACATATTCTGCATATAAAAGACACATACACAGTAGCTCATGTCAATTATACTAAACACACAAAGTACATGCACAGGAAACACACAAAACACATAAGTTACATGCACACGATACATACATCTCACTGCACACCCACCACAACTCTACAACATGTACACTACATATACCATAGATACTCCATATATACCACACACACACCACACATGCACTGCCCAAACCATACATATGTCACGCAGAAACACACATACACCAACCCAACACCAGACATAGCTCTCATATATCACATATATACCACAGAGACACACACACACCTCACATATCAAACATACATCCTGTATATATCACACATATAATACACACACTTTCACTGATGCACATCACACAGAGAGCACATACACACAGGCATGCCATACATATACCAGAAACACAATATATATAAAACACCAATATATATCACACACATAATCCACAATATACCACACCCTCACCAATCATAACACATACAAACCAGAAACAGAGCACACATAGCACATATACAACAAACATACCACATAGATACCAAAAATTCACGAGATATATAACAAACACCACCTACACACACCAAATGCACACCACATGTATATTATACACACTTCACACCAGCAAATATGCATAACAAACATCAACAACACGTGGGTCACACAAATACCACATGAACACACACCACAAGTGGAGAACAAACACACAAGAAATATACATTATCTCAACTCATCTACCATATGTAAGGCACACATAGACCACCCATATATCACTGACACACCACACATGCTCCACACAAGCCACACAAATGCCATAACCACACACACACCACATATATACCCCACAGATCATACATACAAAACACACAAAAGCATGTATATCACAACTGCCCCAAACACATACCACACATACCTTACACATACCAAATACACCCACACACCACACACACACCAAACTAGAGATATCCCACAGGCACAACACACATACAACACACTCACACCACATGTAAAACATGCCCAACAACCTTACCACACACAAAACATACACCGCATGTATCATACATATACCTCAGCACATGCACACACACGTCTATTTCACACATACACATTCCACACACACAAAACCAAAAGAACCTTTACACCATGCACAAACCACACACACACCACATAGTCTACCTTCACACACCACACGCCACAAAGCCCAAACATACATGCTGCTTATATACCACAGCACACCACACATATACCACACACTCAGCACATGTCACACCCTTAACGCATGTACAGCACTCATTGGACACACACACACAGTTCACACCTCAAATACAACTCGTTTACAACACACAGAGATACCACAAGCACACCACACATTCATGACACAATAACCATATACTTACAACGTACACACACACACACACACACACCCACCACACAATAACCACATATGTCCATAGATCCACATACATACACTACACATGTAAAACACATAGAATGTACACAGACACACCACACATACACCACAAACACCAACATTATTCCACACACATACTCCACAGTTATACCACACTCACAACACATCATGCACACACACACACCACACATGTACCACACACACACACACCCCAATGTACCAAAGTCACTCCAGAGAGCACATACATCCCATGTATACCACACATCAGCACTCATTCCAAACACAGACACACACCACATGCACATCAGACACACACCACACATACACACAAAACTCACCACACTCCTCAAACACGTACTGTGAACACACACCCATGCCTCACGGAAAGCATTCACATGATACATACACCACACACAGTGACACATACCACACATCCATGAGAAAAATATACCACACACTTCTACCACATGCACATCAACTCACAATATGTACAGCACTTCCACACCACCCATATAAAACACACACCACCCATATACCATTCACAGACCACACCAAGGATACACACACATGACACATGCACTAAACCATGCCCACACAGACAAAAATAAATACACATAGCGTAACCCACACTTGACCAATACACCACACGCACACCAGTTACACACATCAGAAACACAACACATACACCATACATCACAGAGAATGTATGTACTCACCACACACACACACACACACACACACACCACAAACCAGAAACACAAGAAACAACCCCACAAAACAGAAATCAAATACATATCATGGAGACAACCACCATTATCATATATATGCCACACTCAATGTACACACACAAAACAACCCACATATGCCAAATGCCCACCCCATTTATAACCTACACACAGCAACAGATATATACTACACACTCCACATACAGACCACACATTTATCACACACACAAACTACACATATACCACACAAACACAATACATATCCTGTAAAACAACCAAGACTGCCACAAAACAGTCCCCACACAGACACCACAGACACACCACAGCTATTCTACACGTATACTACCCCACACAAACACCACACACACACACCACACATATGATACATGCACCAAACACCACCTAGCTACACTATTCATACACAACACATGTATCACACACATGCACTCTACAGACACATAAAACTTTTACAATGCACACACCACATATATGTCACACACACAGCCTGAACCCACATACCATGTAACACTGCACACACATAGTCCACACACACTGCACACAAACCTCACGTAGACAACACACCCACATGCAACACATGCAACACACACTGCACGTATAAAATACAATACACACACACAACACACAGATACCATGCACACACAAGCCAAGCAGATACCACACATACCACATCTTTCACACTTTCACCACCCACACTACATATCCCATTACACATACAATACACCTATTTCAGAAACGCCACACACCCAAAAGGCATGCAACACTTACACCACACATACCACATGCACCACAATTTCATTACACACATATGACACATATACCACACACACATACATCCCATGCACCAGTCCTCACCATACAGATACCACACATACCATATATAACACATACACATACCACACATACCACACACATGACATACAAACCACACTCACCACACATTCCACACAACCTTCCACACATATTTGCCACCACAAACTACCCATAACCACCCAACACCACACCTACACCATGCATATATTACCCACATGCCCACCACACAACACACAAAATGTACATACACCACATACTCACCATACGCACCACACTCATAACACACACAACACATTGGAGACACACAAAACACATCACACATACACTGCATCCATGTGTATACCACACACAAAGCCTAGACCAGCTATTAACCAAAAACATACTACACACACACAGGGATAGCATGCATGCACCTCATATACACCATAAACACCACACATGTCACACACAACACAAACATGACATGCATATACCACACACACAACACACATGTACCTAAATGACCCATACACCACACACACCACACAGATACACAACACAGATGTGGCACACACAAATTCTACTCCATTCGCCACTCAAACACTGCACATGCATGGCAGGGAAATCACATATGTATGTCACAAATACCACACAATACCCTTATGGCACACATATCACACACACATAATACATGCACCACACCTATATCTCACACACACACTGCACAACCCATAAAGCACATGGAAATAATGCTCTCAGCACACACATCACCCCACACAATGAATGTCATAATACACAAGCACTAACAACACATACAGTACACACACTCCACACCCACACACCAAATAAACACCACACCCGTCACAAAAATACCAAGCAAACACACACATCAAATATACACCACATACATAATATACAGCACACACAAATACACATACATCTCTCACACTCATCGCACATGCAACTCACACACCAGAGACAAACCACACATACCACACACACATGCCACACACACACATTGTACACTTACACTATACCTAGTCCACACATATACAACACCTGTACTCCACACATGCACACCACATGCACACCACATATATGCCACACACACTGAAAACAATGGATAGAGCACACACATTACACCCATTCAACCACACATATTCCACACATCAAAAATACACCACACATACCACACACACATTAAATATTTACAATACACACACCACCCTTGATGCCCATGTGCCATACTCACACATATCAAACACATATCACACACACACACATGCACCACAAATACCCCCACACACACACACACAACACATATACCTCATATACACACACAACCTAAGAAACAATATGCCAACATATACTGCAAGCACAATCAGATTCATGACCCATACACCACACACACCACACAGATACACAAGACAGATGCTGCACACACAAACTCCACTCCTTTTGTCACTCAGACACTACACATATATGACAGGGAATGTATCTCACAAATACCACAAATACCACCCTCACTGCACACACATCACACACACATAACACAGGCACCATGCCTATATCAAAGACACACACACACTTCACAACACATACAGCACATGGAAATAATGAACTTACCACCACACACATTGCATACCACACATACACAAGCACTGACACATTTAACACACACACATCACACGTACTCCACACCCATACACCACATTAATACCACACTCATCACAAAAATGCCAAGCAAACATACATACCATACATACACCCCACACACATAACATATACCACACATAACTACATACACACAACACACATGCAGCACGCACAGCAGAGACACAAAGCACACATACCACACACACACACACACACACACACACACACAGAGCATGCCACAAATAAACCACCAACACACACAAAACAGATACTTCACAAATTCCTCACATAATACACTTCCACAAACACCACAAGTAAAACTAATGAAAAATGAGACATATACACCACACATATACCACACAGCACACATGCCACACACACAAAATAGTCAACCCACAAATTCTACACATACACCATACTTACAGCACACATTCAACACAACACCTCACACTCACCATATACATAGCTACCAAAGGTACACCACACACATGCACACTCACCACAGATATACCAACACACACAACATACACTACATGCACATATCAAACAAACATCATGTATACACCACATACACAAAACAAATATAACACACACATATAATACATGCAACACACACAACACACGAATTGCACACAAACACCACACATATATCACACATACCACAATACAGAAATACACAACACACAAACACAAAACCTTTATGAAAAATACATCACACATGACCGCACTCAAGACACTTCTAACACAGACACCCACACCTTGCACATACCACACACATCGCACATCACATTAGCCACATGAATACTACATACACATGTATATCACACATACATGATGCACACCATATGTACCACATATCCACCACACACTCACCATGCATATACCACAAACATGTCCAACCCAAATCACACATGCCCCCACACCCAGTTATACCCTCTCTAACAGTATTACCACACTCAACACATTAACAATGCATAATAACCAAACAGTCACACATATACAACACAAACACACTCCACATATATACACCACACACCAAACACACACCACATATAAATAAGAGACATGCCACCTCCTCCACACATAAACTACACATATACCACACACACTGCACATGTAGACACAAACAACACATATACCACACACCTACACCTAACACACAGAACACATATACTACAAACACATACCTCACATGACACACAATTAGACACAAACATATCACCCATTCACCACAGACACACCACATAGATATGTACCCCAAACTATTTATTACATAAAATACACATATAACACACACACACACACACACACACACACCCCTACACCCCACACATATATCACCCAATCACACTCCACATATACATCACATACACACCAAACATGTATCACACACAACACACTTATAGGCACCACAGGCACCACATATAAAAGAAACACACCATGATAATCCATATATATATGATATACAGACACCACGCACACCAGACACACCACACTTAAATTACACAAACCCCACCCATATGTCACACAATAAAACCACACATGCACCACATACACAACACACACACCATACAAAGACCATACACAAACATACATTACACATGGAACATACACACGACACATATAGCACAATCACAAAACATATGGCACACTTGCAGCCCACACAAAGACACACACAACACCTATAAACCACTGACACACCATACACACCACACACACCACACAAATGCCATGCACAGACACAAACCACACATATGCCACACATACCACACATACAGAACAGGAAAATGAATTCAACCACAAGCTCTCCAAACCTATACTACACATACCATACATGTACCCCCAACACACACACCAGACTGTGCACACACCTACCTGTGGTTAACGGCCTGAAACTACACTGTTCCACTGTCTTTATGTAGCCTTTTGCATACATCTCATAGGAAGTTTGTTGAAACACTCTTTATTAATGTGTGTTGGGAGAGCTAGTATGGCAGCAGTATATTCTTGCTTGCCCCCTGAACATAGCTAGAAAACTAACAAATCATTCTAAATACTCCAGAAAGCAACCTAAAAACTGGCAGAACAAAGTCCACAACTACAGGGTGAAAAGAAGCCACATCAAAGAAAGTAGGAAGAGAGGTGGTTTGGGGGAGAAAGAGATCAAGGGTGCTGCAGAGGAGAGGGACCCCTCATTGGGGAAAATGGTGAAGGGAAAGGAGCACCCAGGGGAACACACAAGGTTAAAATTTCCCCAAAGATATATGAAAAGATGCTCAACATCATTCACCATCAGAGAAATACAAATCAAACCTACAATGAGCTATCACCTCACACCTGTCAGAGGGCTAAGATTAACAGCACAACAAACAACAGGTGCTGGCAAGGATGTGGAGAAAGGGAAACCCTCTTACATTGTTGGTGGGAATACAAACTGGTGCAGACACTCTGGAAAACAGTATGAAGTTTCCTCCCATGTTAAAAATAGTGAACCAAATGCCTTTTGAAGAAATAGTGAACCATGACCACCACCTGGTCATCAGATGGAAGCACATACTTCATTCCAAGAATCACCCCTGTCCTGATCTAATGATTGGATGGGCAGAAGCACACCAAAAGCCAAAGGTTTCACTCCCTTTCTTGAGGTAGAATGAGGGTCTCTTGCTCACAAAGCTCCAAAAGACAGCCTGTAGAGGACTCCCTTTATTTTATTTTTTTATTTTTTAAAATTTACATCCATATTAGTTAGCGTATAGTGAAACAATTATTTCAGGAGTATATTCCTTAATGCCCCTTACCCATTTAGCTAAAGCCCACAATAGGTCCTTCTGATTCCTGAACCAACTAATTGCAAATACATTGGGCTGGTTACTTCATTCTCATCATTATCCAATACTCACTCCTAATGAAGAACTCTGACCCACCGTGTATCCATTTTCACCACATTGCTTTCTTTTCAATCTAGGTGGGGGGGGGGGGGGTACATAAAAATTCAGTCGTTCAGAGTAATATCTTCTGCTTCTAAAGGTAGAATCTGTTCCAGACCTTGTGTTTGTGGGACAGCTTGGGCCAAATGCCCCAGCCATTTTAGTTTCATGACTATATGAACATCCTAGGGCATTGGAAGTGATCTAGAGGGAACTATTTATGTGGAGGCTTGGCAGGAGGTATTAGGAAAGGACTGGCCAACTTTCTTGGCTGAGGGAAAATGAGGTAAGATATCTTCCCAAGTTTATCCCAATTCCCACTAGAAATGTCAGTATTTGGCCCTCCTTGTGCCCATTTCCTTCACCTGGCTGTATTTCTGACTATTGTTTTTCTCCCATAGGAGCCCTGGAGCCACCACTCACACATCCTGGGTATGATGCAAACTCTCACTCTGGTCCTGTGCGCGGTGAAAGCTATCAGGCTGCCATCTACTAAGGAAAACATGGCCTTTAGTCCCTCAGTGCTTTGCACTTTGCCTGCTGTGGTATGGAAGGTGAAGGGGAGCCAGCTTGCCTTGCTGACATGCATGATTGAGTTGCATTCATTCTAAGAAGCAGACAGCTTGCACAAGGGCAGAATGAACCAGGAGGGATTTAGCATTGGAAGAACCCTTTCCAAAAAGAGGGAACAAAGTCTTTGTTCCAGATTCCTGAACAAGAGCATCAAATCCCAATAGCTACACCTCAAACACTGATGCCTCCATCAACTGATGGACAAAGAGGGAGGAATAGATAAAGCCAGTAATCACTGGCTTGTAAAGAAGGAATGTAGGCTTTTTGCTGACAGGCCTCCGAGTTGTAGTCCTTCAAAAGGCTCCCTTTGCCTAAGTCCACAAGCATTTCTTATTGCAAATACAACCTGGTTGATAGGAGACTCTGGTGGGTACTTCATTCTCAACATTCTCCACATCTCATGTGTGATGAAGAATTCTGGCAGTCTTTGTCTCCTCTTTTAACACTTAGCCCTTTTTGTGAAAAACAGTTCTTCATTGAAACAGTTATGAGACAGTGTCTCAGAGTAATATCCTCTTCATTCAGCTTGGAAGTTAATGGTGACATAAGTATTGCATCAGTTCCTTCTCAATTTGGTTTCAGAATGATGTGGCCATACCCAAATATAGGGTGTGTAAATGTGCCTAGGGAGAATGTTTCTGAGAAGGCTAAGCCAGAGATAAGGGGTGAATTCCAAATCCTTTGTAAAACAAGGGGTATGGAACATAGATATCTCCTTCCAAAACTTGACCCATGCCCATTTGGATGCATAATTTTGATACACATTGTAGTCATTTCCATCCCATTGCTGCTATTCTAATTTGGTATCATTACATACATCAGTACCATGGTCTGTTCACAAACAAGGTCCAAGGATTGGATGTGAATACAGGCAATTCCTGGGTCAATGAAGGTCTCTAGGAGTCTAATACCCCAGATAACAGGTAGCCCTCTTGTACCTGAGACCTCAGTGCTTCAAGGCTTCAGTAATGGGGGATATACTTCATCCCCAATCATTGGTGATACATTCAGTCAAAAGAAGAGCCAGTCTATACATGTAGGTATGCTCCATGACATGATCCATGCCAAAAAAGCTTTTTGAATAAATAGTGCACCAAGGCCTTGTTCCCACCACTTGATCATCACATGGAGCCCATTCTTTATAACTCATAGTCACTGCTACCCCTATCTAGTGATACAATGGGCAAAAACACACCAAAAGTCAAAGTTACCCTCTATATCTTAAGGGAGAGTGTGGATATCCTGCTCAGGGCTCCAAGGGGCATCCGTCTTTCGAGTATTCCTATATCCAAACCCCACAAAAGATTCTTTTGGATCCTGAGCAAGCCACCTTCCCAATGTATACTGCAGGTCAGTTTCTTGTAAATGGCATCCAATTCTCATTCTCAGTGAAGAACTTCCCCCCAGGTATGTCACATTTCATGACATTGCTTTATTATCCATCAACGTTCGTCTTGAGGCCCTTACAAATGCAGTCTTTCAGAGGAATATCACCAGCTTGTAAATATCCAATGTGGACCAGACCTGGTGATGGTGGGAAGGTGGAGCCAAGGGGCCCTGGAATTTTGCTTTAGGGATACATGACCATCCAGACCCCTAGGGCATTGGAAGGGGTCAGGCCAAGGAGTGTGTGTGTGGAGCCTTGGCTGGACAGACATATTACTGGGGAGCCAGCTCCCTTGAGGGTTCTAGGGGAAATGAAGTTCAGCATCTCCTTTCCACATAGATCACATTCTCATAGGATGGAAATATTGATTGCAGTTTGGTCCTGGTTGCAGCAATTCCTTTCCCTGACTATATTTCTGACTCAGTCTTTGTTCACCCTTAGGAACCATGGAGCCGGCACTCCCTCTGCTGGCACCAGGGATGGGTGTTGAGTTCCCACCGGGGACCTCTTTCAGGGATAGCCATCAGTATTGCATATACCAAAGGAGAATAACCCTCCTCTCCTTGAGCTTGGTGCTTGGCTGTTTGCAGCAAGGGGCAGGGGGAGGAGAACAAGCTTGCCTCATTGCTCTGCCTGATCAAGGTGCCTTCCCTCTGAAAAGCAGACAGTTCACACAGGAGCTGTAGTCTCCCAGAGCTGGTCAGCACCAAAAGAGCCCTTTACAGGAAGCTGGAAGCAGTGTCCCTTTCCACTCTGTGGATCAAGAGCCCTTGGCCCCTGGCAGCTACAGCACTTTCAGCACCTACTCCATTTAAGGATGTAAAAAAGTAAGAAAGCAAAGTCCCAGGGCTCTGTAGGTCCTTCCAAAGGAAGAAAGAAGGTGTTTGGCTAACAGGACTCTCAGAGCCAGACGCTAGGGTGCTTTGGCCTAGTCCCTTTAGGTTTCCTTTCCCCAAAGCCAGGTTGGGAGCACCACAGGAGCTAGTACTGGGCACTTCCTTCTCCACATCATTCCCCTTCCAATCTCTGAAGTGCTCTGGCCTTCCTTATCCACCTTTACACATGTTTGCTCTTTTATAGAAACAAGGTTCATCCTGCGATCTGTTCAAAGTCACTATGTCAGAGTCATATCTTCTGCCTCCTTCCTGGGAATCGGGTCCAGTCTTTGTGAGTATGGCAGAGATTTTGCCACAGGGCTTCTTCTTCATTAATTCATTGGGTTCCCAAAGGATGTGGCCATTCAGAGGCCAGGGCATTTAGAGGGGCCCAGCAGAAGATGTTTGTGTGTATGCCAGGCCACAGATTTGGGCAGGGAGCTGGCCTCCTTCAGGGCTGAGGGCAAATGAAGTCAGATATCTTTCCAGGTGGATCCCAATCCCCCCTGTAGAGGTCAACCTTTGGCCCTCTTGGGCCCATTTCCTTCCCATTGCTGTATTTCTGCCAATTTTTTTTCTTCTCCCTTAGGAGCCATAGAGCCATCAGTCCCTCAGCAGCCACCAGTGGGTAGGCTGCAAACTCCCACTGTGCTTCTGGGCTCAGTGAGAGCTCTTGGGCTCTGACGTTACAAAGGAAAGATGGCCTTTAGTCCCTGAGTGCTTGGTGCTTGGTCTGCTGTGGTATGGAAAGGGAGGGGAGCCAGCTTGCCTCACAGCACTGGATGATCGATTTGCCTCCATTCTGAGAAGCAGATTACACAATGACAGTGTGGACCAGGAGGGGGTCAGCACAGGGAAAGTCCTTTCCAGGAATCAGGAATGACATCCTTGTTCCAGACTCCTGAGCAAGAGCCAGCAAACCCCAATAGCTAGAGCTCAAACACTCCTGCTCCATCAAATGATAGAAAAAGTGGGAGGGGCAGACAAAGCCAGAAATGTCTGGCTCCTAAAGAAAGAACGCAGGCTTCTTGCTGACAGGGCTCCCAGGTATAGTCCCTCAGAGGGCTCCATTTGCCTAAGCCCACAGGCACTTCTTTATTCTGGATACCACCAGGTTGATAAGAGATTGCTCTGGGTACTTCATTCTCTACATTCTCCACATCTGTGTGATGAAGAACTCTGGCAGTCTGGCTCTCCATATCCACATATTTGTTTTTGAAAAAAGGTTCTGCATGGAATCTATACCGAGCCAGTGCCTTAATCACCTCTTCTTTCACCTTGGGACTCTGGTGATTTCCTTCTGATGGTGATATAGGTGTTGCCAGGGGCCACTCTCCCTTTGCTTTCAGAATGATTTCGCCATTCCCAAACCTAGAATGTGTGAATGTGCCCCAGAAGAATGCTTGTGGGTAGGCCCGGCCAGAGGGTAGGGGTGGATCCTGCCTCATGTGTAGAAATGAGTAATTAAGACAGATATCTTTTTCCTTGATTTGACCTGTGCCCATTGGAAAACAGAATTTTGAGTCACATGGAAATACCAGAGCGGTAGTTCATCAGAAAACCTGGATGTTGCCTGTGTGGCTGACAGACCAATTCCTCCTCGTTGTGACCCATGACCTAGTTATGAAAACAGAAAATAGATGGGAAGGGCTTTGAGGAAGGCCAAGGTTCTACATGACAGAGGAGATTAGGATAAAGATGGGAATTAATGAAATGTGTCACATAGTTTTTCCTTCAACAAGAGGTAAGGCCAGCTCCCTCCCAAACCCTGGCATTGCCTACACATGGACACTCTGCTTGGGCACCCTCAAATGACCTGTACCTCCCATTGTCAACATAGTTCAGAAAGGTAAATAATGAGGGGTCCTGTTCCCAACCTATGCCGGAGACATAAGAACTTGGCCAGATTCCCCAACTTAAAGGAAAGAATATGACTCTGAGACACCGGCTCTGAATGCCAACCAGGGAGAAACTACTTGGGAAAAAGAAAAAAAAAATGTATTGAAATGGAAACACAGTAGGCCAAAGTGCTTCATCATAGGTGAGAATGGGACAAAGATTAGAAGTGTCTAGCACAATTTCATGGCAATGTCCTGTCTAAGGAGTAAGAAACACCTATGGCCAGAGACAAACTAAACCTCTAAATGGAAACCTCCCGAAAGCCCAGTCTACAAGAGGTCTGCATATTTCCTTCAGAAAGTGAGGGAAACCTTCTGGCTTTGGCTGTTTTTCCTGCCCTTCCCATCAGGGGAAATAGGCAGTAGGGATTCAGGAGGTAGTGGGTCCATGCTTCAGGCTGTTGCTCAAGCGTTGGGAACCCTTCCTGTGGTGCATTAATTTTTGAATGGCCACTTTCTGCACTATCTAGGTCCTGGAACACACCTCATATGTGTGGATTATGTGCTCTTCAGAATCTTAGGCCAAGCACTAAGTGCTCTCTGCCAGCAGGACAATCTTTCCTTTGGGTTGTCAGAAACTACTCTTAGCCCAGAAGCAGAGTGAGAACTCACCACCAATCCCTGGGAGCTCACTGTGTAATTGACAGCCTCACTGCCCCACCCAGCCTGCAAACCAAGTCCTAGTTAGCAAACAGCAGTGCTATTGGAATGATTCTATGCACAGCCAGAGTTTTCACTTTATATGAGAATAGAAGAAACCTGAGAGTGAAATGTCCCCCTCATTTGCCCATACCCCTGAGGTGAGGACAGCTCCCTTCCAATACCTTTGGCCCTACCAACACAGAAATATTCTGTTCTGGGTACTTCCCACTGACCTACATCTAATGTTGTCGCTAAAGATCTGGAAGGTAAGTGCCCAGGGCTCCTATGGCACAACCTATTCTGTTGTCACAAGAACTCATCTGGAGTCCCCAATCAAAATCAGAGGGAATTGCTGTGAAATATTGGCCCTGATTGGCCCATAAGAGATACTAGTTTGAAAAGGAGTAAAAGGATTGGATGCCTGGGTGGCTCAGTTCGTGAAGCATCTGAATTTGTCTCAGGTTATAATCTCATGGTTCCCAAGTGAGAGAACACATCAGGTTCTCTACAGTCAGCATAGAGTCTGCTTTGTATCCTCTGTCCCTCCCTCTCTGCTCCTCCTTCTGCCTCTCTCCCTCCTTCCCTCTATCTCTCAAAAAGTAATAATGAACATTAAAAATTAATAAAAGAATGGAAATAGATACACAGAAGGACAATGTTCCTTATGAGAGATGAGAATGGGATAAATCTGAGGATGTCATGACTAGTACAATCTCCTGGTAAGCTGACTGTCTCTGGAATAAGAAACACATATGGGCCAGGGCAAAGAGAAAACTTCATCATCCACAGTGGGAGCCCTCATGGCAAGATGCCTGTATTCTTACTTCTGAAAGAGAGGGAAAGCTTCTGGAGTTCACTGTTTTCCATTTCCATCCTATCAGTGGATAGAGGCAGCAGTGATTCAAGGGTAGCAGGTTTGTGCTCCAGGCTAATGCTCCAGTGTTTGGACATGGGCTGCAGTGCAGTAGTTCTTGTATGGTCTGTTTCTATGCCAATCAGGTCCTCCAGAATACTACACATGGGTGAACCAACTGCTCTTCAGAGGAAAGCATCTTTAATGGCCAGGGAGGGAGAGAAACAGGCTAACCATCATTTCTTATATCAAACAGCCAAACACCAAGTACTCACAGGAAGGCAAATATTTCCTTTGGGATATCAGAAACTAATGGTTCTTGCTGAGCACAGACCACAGTCAGAACTCAGTAATGGCTGGGCACCTCATTGGCCTTGGCTGGGAACTGAGACATAGTTATCAATACAGCCAGGGAATTGGGATGGCTACACACAGGGCCAAAGTTTTTCATTTAAGGTGAGAATGGGATAAAGCTGAGAATGAAATGTCTAGCTCCATGGTCCTATTGTCCCATAAGTGAGGATAGCTTCCTCCTAGTATCTTTAATCCTGTATACACATGAGCATTCCTGCTGGGCACCTTGAAATGCCCTGTGCTTACCTTTGACAACATAGTACTGAAAGGCAATTTTTGAGGGACCGTGTGTCCCAATGTATCCCAGAGTGACAATAACTGGGCCAGACTCCCTAGTTAAAAGTGGAGAAAATGGCTCTGAGACACTGTCTCTGAATGGACAATAGGGGGAACTTAGCTTAAAATAGATCCACAGCATGCAGAAGGATACACAGCAGGTCAAAGTCCTTTCTTAACATAAGAGAATGAGATATAGCAAAAAATGAAGTGACTAGCACAATCTCCTGGCAAAATGGTTGTCTCAGGAGTAAGAACAAGGTGTGGGAGAGGACAAAGGGAAACATCCTGCATCGCTCCTTCAGAAAGGGATGGAAAGTTTCTGGCACTGGGTTTTTTTTTTTCCCCTGGCCTTTGAGGCAGTATTGATTAATAGCAGGTTCTGGCTTGTGACTGACCCTCAAGTATTTGGAAAGTGGCTGTGGCTCCTAAAGAAACAATACAGGTTTCTTGCTGACTAGGCTCCCAGGTGTAGAACTTCAGAGCACTCCCTTTGCTTAAGCCCATGGGCATTCATTTTTTCCAGATACAACCACGTTGATAGAAGACTGTGTTGGGTACTTCATTCTCAACATTCTCCAAATCTCATTGTGATGAAGAACTTTGGAAGTATGTGTCTCCATTTCCACCACTTAGCCCTTTCTGAGAGAAAAGGTTCTTCATGGAATTTATCCAGAGACCTTGTCTTAGACTAACATCCTCTTCTTTCAGCTTGGAACTTTGGTGGTGTCTTTGTAATGGTGATATAGGTATGGCACTGGGCCCTTCTCAATTTTGTGGTTATCCCTGAACCTGGGGTGTGTAAAAGTTCCCAGGAAGATGGCTTGAGGGTAGGTTAAGACAATGGTTAGGGGAAGACCCTGCCTCCTGTGTGGGACAAGATGAAGGCTTGATAGAGATATCTCCTTCTTTGATTTGACCCATGCACACTGGAATGCATAACCTGGACCCAACTTCCTATCTCATTGCTGCTTTTCTCCCTTGGTCACAGTCACCCACCAAGACCATGGGGCTGCCCTGTCCAAAACTAAATTCCAAGGATTGGAGGTGAGTTTCCAGTATTGAGTCCATAGAGGACTCTGAGTCTGATGTCGCATTGGTCAGCTGACCTTCTGTCCCGTAGCTCCTGTTGTGTAGCAGGGTATTATAGCAATAGTAAATAATTGATCTTCTTTGGCAACCAGGTTCTCCCTGGAATCTAGTCAGAGTCAGCGTCTCAGAGTCCTATCCTTTCCTATTAAGCAGGGAGTCTGGTACAATCCTGGTGAGTGTGTAAGAGGTTTGCCACAGGGTCCCTGGGAAATGGGCTTCAGAATTTGTGGACATCAGCTGCCCTAGGGTATCTGCAGGTGCCCAGTGGAGAATGCTTGTGTGTAGGCTAAGCCAGAAGTTTTAGGAAGGGAGCCAGCCTACTGTCTGGATCTAGAGTTAATGAAGAAAGACATCTCCTTGCCAGATGGATGCCATTCCCTTTGGCGATGCAGAACTTTGGCACTGCTTGTACAAACCCCCATCCCATTGCTGCTTTTCTAGCTAGGTCTCAGTTCACATTCCAGGACCATGGGGCTGTCACATACACAGCCATGGCTATATGAATGGTGAGAGTTTCCCAGGCAGTTCCTGATGAAATTGAAGGCTTTCTGGGTCTAATATCCCAGAGGAAACCTGGCCCTTCTGTCCCTGAGCACATGGTATTGCTTAGCTTGCAAGGGTATGCACGAGCATGGGTAGCCTGTTGGCCTCCCTCCCCTCACTAATGGAGATCCCTTCATTTTGAAGAACAGCACGTTTTCCTGTGGTCAGGATGCTCCGGGATCTGGCCAGCAGAGACCTATTGTAAAGAATGAAATCTCGTTTCTTGAAACCACATTGATGGACTTAATCCTAAGTGAAAGCGGTCAATCAGAGAAAAACAAATTCCATATGACTTCACTCATATGTGGAATTTAAGAAATAATAGAAATGCACAAAGAAAATATAGACAAAATGAAAAAAAACTATTCTTAATTATAGAGAACTGATGTTTACTAGATGTAAGTTGTTTTGGCTGATTGGTGAAATAGGTGCAGTGGTTTAACAGTACATTTATTGTGATGAGCACTGAGTGATTATAGAAATTTTTAATATTTTTTTAAGATTTTTTATATCTTACTTATATTGAGAGAGAGAGAGAGAGAGAGAGAGAGAGAAAGAGAGGGAGGGAGCATGCACAAGGGGAGGAGCAGAAAGAGAAGAGAGGGAGAATCCCAAGAAGGATTCATGCTGTAGGTTCAGAGCCCAATGTGGGGCTCGATCTCACGAACTGGGAGATGATGACCTGAGCCAAAATCAAGAGTCTGATGCTTAACCAAGTGAACCACCCAGGCACTCCAGTTGAATGGTTGAATCACTATATCATACACCTGAAACTAATATAACATGGTATGTTAAATATATTGGAATAAATGTTTTTTAACTTAGAAAAACATTTCTAGAAAAGGAAAAGAGAGAGTCATCATTTTATGGAATATTATATATCCATTAAAAATATGTTTATATTAAGCAATGGAGAAAAGTGTATGGAAGATTTTTATGCAATATTTTAAACCAAAAGAAAATGTAAGGTACAGTCTTGACTGTGCAATATCAGCTTAGCTCTGTAAAATATATGGATAGAGAAAAAAAAGCAATAATGTGAAAGAAAAGTAGAATACAATGATTGATTCATTGTAACTGACTTACTCATTTCAAAAATGCTTGTTTTTGACTCCTTGATGATATTTCAGCACATATAGTCCAAAACCCAAGTATTTACACCTCAAGCATTCAGAATAGATTAATGAGAACAGAATTTATGACCACAAAGATTCAATGTTGCATCTTGGTTTCTAATAATAGTGTTTAAAAAATATTCAAACTTATCAGTTCCTAGGTGATAGCAGAAAGTGACAAAATCAGAGAACCAAAAATGGCAGACTGTCTCGCAAGTGATTTTAGGTATTGTTATACTTGGGGCCAGAAGTAAGTTACCTCTAAGAAGAGCATGTGGAATTATCTGAAGCTCAAACCTTGAAATGCTTCCCAATTTGGTAAAACTTACAAGTGATAATAATGTAAATACAGGTAACAATGTTGCTAAAGATAAAAAGTGACATTTTCCTATGTGTTTAATGCAATCCGCAATACATATAAATATAGTGCTTCAGGAAATCAGGTTATATCTAAAATACACTTGATAATATAAAGGAAATATTGTTCCTTGCCTATTTTCAAGTTAGCTAACATGCGATGTATACAGTGTACTCTTGGTTTTGGGGGTAGCTTCCTATGATTCATTGGTTACATACCAACTGTTCCTTGCCTTTTGATTGTACATGAGAAGTAGCCCATGATGAATAAATATGCCAAATGACAAGATATGTTCATGTTAAAAACACCATCAGTACAGAACAATTTAGTGATTCTTCTTTGAAGTGAAAGAAAAAATAGATATGATTTACCTTAGGTAGTTAATTATTAGTAAATTGGAAAAGGTAATGTTGAAACAAAAATGCTCATAGTAAAACAAACAAACAAACAGAAGAAACATAATGCTCATAGTAAATAACAATGCTCACAGTCACTGGTATCATCCAGGAGGCACTGTGGAAGTTGTACAAAGAGAAACCATTCTTACACTGTACAAATCATTATGTCAAATTTGTACCTTGTTCAGCTCAGCATTTCTGCTCCTCTGAATGAAAATACGATAGCCAGTGAAATACTGCATAATGGATAAATTTGTTTTGCAAATTCAATGAGCAGATGTGACATTTTCACATCTGTTATAAAAAATACTTTAGTTCGAGCCCCGCGTCGGGCTCTGTGCTGACAGCTCAGAGCCTGGAGCCTGTTTCAGATTCTGTGTCTCCCTCTCTCTGACCCTCCCCCGTTCATGCTTTGTCTCTCTCTGTCTCAAAAATAAATAAACGCTAAAAAAAAAAATTAAAAAAAAATACTTTAAACACACCTAAAAATACCCAATGTCATCAAAATAAAATGCAGCCACTGTCCTATACAAAATAATTAGGTTAACCAAGTAGTAATATATATGTAATATACATATATAAAACATATTCTGTATACTATATAGTTTTATAAAATACAGCATGTATAGTAGGTATATAACATATATTACATATATACACAAAACATATATTAGTAAATAATACACAATATAAAATCAAATATTGTTATAGTAATATATAATATAAAATAAAATTAGAAAATACACCATGCTGAAATCAGAAGTCCATTAGTGCAAATAGATTATAAATTTTTATGCAGTTATCATATCATGATGGGATTACATTGTACTACCCAAGCGAAACTTTTAAGAAAGCTCTCCAAAGATGAATCCTGACTATATGTAAATATGCATGCCTATTAGAAGGCCTCTCCCCCAAAGTGAGAAAACCAAAGTGAGAAAGTCACTTTGAAATATACTAGGGAAAATGTGAAGTTTAACAACACATAGAAATATACTTTCTGATTTAAAAAATAAAAAGGAAACATAATGACATAGGCAATGAGGAATCTATGGAAAAATATAAATTCTTACCAGGAAAGAGGCTTATCATAAAAAATTAGACTACGGTAACCTAATTTTACTCTTGCATGGAGATACACAGAATTAAAGTAAATGCCTTCAGATTTTGATTTTTAATAGGAGAAAGTTTGATTTTCAATGAATTATTATATATAATCAACAGAAAGCAGTCACTCTCTTGGCTCTTTAATATTCTGAAGATTTATGTTTTGATATATTTCATGATAGTGGTTTTAAACCAAAGGCAGTTGTTAGTATTTTAAAAATCATCGTGTTTTGATCTTGTAAAACTGATTCATGATTTTCTTATTACATTCTGATAAATTTGGTAGTGGTCTGGATTTATTGTTATTTTTAACCAACACTACATTTAACAATACGAGTCACAATGAAGTCCTGCAAAGATGGTTAATGAGTTAATAGTAAAAATATCTAAGACTGTCACTATATTATGAGAAAATGTCAAACATACAAAGTGTTCCCTTTTGAAAACAAGCTAAAAAGTATATTTTATATACAGATAATTTGTCTTCCTTTAAAGCCAAGGAAGTAAAATTTTAATAAATTCTGATTTTGACATACTTGAAATATTGTATCTTAAAATGGTGTCTTTTTCTTATGTGTTTTAATACACCTAGTCCTTAATTTTTCAATATTTTTTAAAAACTTTGACATTACAGGAAAATTAAACATTACAAATTAATGAAAGTAGGTGTATAATTTTACACTTTTACACTTAGGCCTGTGGATTCCATATGTCTCTGCCAGGTACATCCAATGTCCCCTAGCTCATTGGACTGGAAGGTCCTTATATCCTGTATATTCCTTTCAACATCATCCATGTGTTTATCTCTCTCTGAACTGCGCAGGGATTTCTCCCTGCAAAACAACCCTGAGTCTGTAAACAACCCCAGAGCGTTATTTTGACCCACCAAGTCCCTTAAAGAACAGATCCTGTTGTAAAAAGTAAGTAGTATTAGAGCAAAGAGTAATCCACAAATCCACATGGAAATGGTCCAAAACAAAAAGGCTCTGTGCTGCAATTTAAGAAACACCTCTGGGAAAAAGCTGCAGCATAGCCCCTGGCTCAGCCTTTGTGGCACCAAAAGACAGTGTTTTCCTCACAGTGATGCCACCCTATCCAGTCCTGAGGCCATGGAGGCGCCTTCTTGGAAGTTCCTGAGGAAACTGCCTCACCAAGTACATGCTGATGCACTCTGAAGGAATACTCACGTGTTGCAAGCAACTCGGGAAGGGTAACAGGGGCTTGTCACTCCCCCCGCTGGCCATTCGGTACAGTGCAGGATGCTGAGAACCCAGTTTGGAATGGCCAGGAATTCCCTTTCTGCTGTCCAGGGCAGCACAGGGTGCTCTGGGATCAGAGGAAGTGGATGTGTACCTCCTCCTGGCTGGGATGCTAAATCATTTAAAGCTCAATGCCCCAGTCTTTTTTGCTGAGTGCATCAGTGATGCATTGCTCTAGCCATGCCTACTCTCTTGCCTGTAACATGCCTCACTGCTTGAAGCCATGGCCGGGAGAGCAAGGGACTCATCAGGCTTTTGAGTCATCTCAAAAAAATCGCCTCTGTGCCACGACGTAATAGCGGTAGCAATTTCAACTCTCTAAAAAGAGCTTTCCACCATCAGATTTTTCCAGTGGATTTTTAATGTATTAGGCACAGAATTGCAGCTCTCCTTGGGGGCAAGGTCTTCCTTGATGAACATAATATGTACACTTGATCATAGTCACAAATAACTGAAGCAAGCAGCAAAGAAAGTGGAAAATCTTTGGCTTGTCCTAATTTTGAAATTGTGGTCTAGAGGTACTTCCAAAAACTCAGTAGTTATCTAAGCAGTGGGATAAAACTGGCATACTTTGGAGCATGTCAAGGAAGGGATCAAACTGTGTTTTGTCTTTTTTTTCTCATTTAGCAAGTCCTCTGAGAAACTAATGAATAAGGTAGAATATTATGCTCACGACCCTTTCTCTTTAGTTATGTTTTTACGCACAAGAAAGTAATCTGCACTCATACTATGTGAAAAATATCTGAAAATGTAACAATGTAATGTATTTTAAATGACACATCTTGAATACACAAAAAATGATTTAGAGAGAACATGATCTATGCTTCTTAAATAAAAACACATATGAAGTATATTTTAAATTTATCTTTTCAAAATTCTAGGTGTTAAAACCTTAGCTTCCGATCACGGTGTGGGGGTTTCGGGGAAGCTCAGGACATCATCTGTTTTTCACCCAGATTGTAAGCAAGTCAGTATTTTAATTGGTAATTCTGTGTCCATGCATGTCCACAGATCATTAGTTTGGTGGCATTCCCATGATGGAACTCTCTACAGCCTCCCCACTTATGCCTCATGTTTCCAAGAATAAAGGTCCCCCCCAACCCCACACCCCCACCCTCACAACATAACCAAAGCATTAAACAATGGCAAAGAACACAGCCATTCATGGGCTTGGGCCTAGCTACCAATTTAGGACAAATCAGTGACAATACCACTGTGTGTGAACACTTGTGACTGTCTGAGACCATGGACTTCAGAACCACATGGATGCAGAAGTCATCTTGGCCAGCAAAGGAGAACATGGGGGTTCTTAGTGGCCATTTATGTGGACCCTGATCTTGGCAAATAAGAAACCACCCAGATCCATCAAGTCCCAGCCAAGAAGGAGTGGCAGTGATGTAGGGAATTTTGCCTTAAAAATAATTGTATAAGGAAGTGTAGGAATGTTGAAAATCTTATTCATAGATAGCATAAATATTCATGGAAAGAGGCCCAGCTAGAGCTTTGAAACATGCATCACATTCTTTCCCCTGGATATAAGACAAGCAGAAAAATGAATTCAAGGTCATGGACAAAGATCTTAGGTAGATGGTGATCATGGGGCCCCTTATAGGGAGACAGGATGGAAAGTCCTGCCTGCCCTTAGGCCATTCACAAATTATCTTCTTCTGGCCTCATGCTTTTCACATGCACAGTTTGATTTCTTTACATGTTTTTCCCACTTAGTCCTCATGCACTTTCAGACTTTGAGTTAGAGAACTTAAAGTTTTTAATACTTGACCGAAAGAAACCTCAACAAGAGAAGCCAAAAGTGTTTCCTCTTCCTTCAAAGTGTGAAAAGGCAGCCACTGTCCTGGGTCAGGAAGTGGTCCTGGCAAGCGTTAGACTCCTAATTTCAGTGATGGTTGCTATGTCTTTGAAAGTAGCTTCAACTTCTAAATCCTGGACTATGTGAGGACTGTCACTGCTCCTTACAAGGGAGCCACACTGAAGTGAACATAGACTCCAAGGAAGGGTAATTTGGGGCCCCTTCACCAGGAAGAGTGGGGCATGGACATTCTCCTTTCTCTCACATACAATAAGCTGATGACTATAAGATTTCTTTATTCAAGAAGAAATATGAGCACCTGGTCATCATTTAAATTAACATAGGAAGTAAAAGAACCAATTAACAACTCCTAGGCTGTAAAAGAAACAGGACTTTAATGCAATAATATTTAAACTAGCATTAACTAAATTTCACCCCTCCAAATAGGTAAATAGGCCTCAGAGAACTGAAGTCAGGGAGATGGATGGGATCATTTCCTTTTCCTCTGGCCTTCAGGAGATTCCGGGAAGAAGCTCCCAATGTTCCCCTTCACCTCAGAACAGAGGTACTGGTGCCCCCAAGCCTCCCAGCCGTGTCCCCACTGCCAAGGAAGAGGTTGCACTGCCAGCCTGGACACTCACTCACCCCTGAGCTTGATGATGGTCAGTTCTTCTTGGCCTTGACAGTTCTTCTGCTGGCTCACTAAGATCAGGGCTCCAGCTGACAGGACAGGATGTAGCTACAAGACAGAGTGATGCCTATGAGCCTATCAAAGACCACAGTTAAAGTTTCCTTTCCAGTGTCTGACCAGCAGCTAAGTCCAGGTCCTCCAGGGGTCACAATGCACCAAGGTCTAGGGCTGATCAGGGAGCCATGGGCACAGGTTCTCTGGACTGGCCACCAGGGAGAGTCTACCACTGCCCTCCCCCATCTCCTGCCTGACCTCATCTCACCTCTCATTCTGAACCTCTTCATGTCTCAGAACCAGACCCCAAATTGCTCCTTGGGGTTGAGGTTGTAATTTTTTATTTGCAGCCATCTGAAGCAGCAGGATCTCCCTCATTGTTTTGTATTCCTGGGGCCAGAAGAGAGAAGGACAGGATACAGACAGGGCTTCATGAGGGATGCCAAATGGCCTTGTGGGGTATGAAGAATGGGACAGTGGTTAGGTCCTGGGTCTTTGCATACATGGGAACCCTCCTTCCCTCAGTTCCATCCAGGCCATACCTATTCTCAGAGATAGGTATAAATAGCCCTTCCTCAAGGAAGTTTGCCTTGATCCCACCCCCCCCCCCCCCAACAACCCCAGATGTTAGTCGGATGGGTCTCTTCCGAATTAACACAAAATATGGGATGGAGTCAGGGAGTAATCTGTCTGGGGGAGGGGGACGGTGTCTCTGGTTTTCCCTCCCCGACCTCTCCCACAGGAAGCGCCACAGCTGCTCACCTCATTCCTTTTCTTGAGGTTGATCTTTCCTCCCTGGAAGGCAGACAATCAAAATCCACCAGAAAGAACCCAGTAGCCATTCTGAGCCCCCTATGCCAAATCTGTCTCATGTTGCACTACCACCAGATCCCACAAGGGGGCCAGGCACACACAGACAACAGGACAAAGGCCAGGTTCTGGGCCCAAAGAAGGGTAGGGGGAGCATCTGGACAGAGGCTCAGGGACCTTATAACCCAGACCTTTCTGATGATATACAAGGAGGCTGAGGCCTTATGCAGGAATGGGCTGCTCATTCACTTAGGTGCTTCATGACGTGGAGGGGCCAGATTACAATCTCCCCCAAGGGGCATCATATAAGGAAGAGACTGACTCCAGCTCTGTCAAAACCTTGTGTACTTTGCAGTCTGGCCAGTCTGCTGCTTTACCAGCCTGGAGAACCCAAACCAATGTCTTCTGCATAGTCGCCCTTCACTCACATTTAAGATGGGCATGACTGACCAGCTCACAGGAGTGGCTGTGAGGCTCTCAGGAGAGTAGCTTTGTCAAGTTCTAAGCTCAGGGCTCAGTAACGGGGCTGCTTCCAAGCCTCATTAATGGTTCCCTGCTCACCCACCTCTAGATAATCCTCCATTGTCAGGTGCAGCATCACCAGGTTGTTGAAGAATATTGGAAGGAAGGGGACAACAGGGGTTTCATCGTGGTAAGGGTGGGATGAGACCCTGCTCTCAGGAACCTCCACAATCTTCCACAGAAAAACCTTACCCTCAGCCTCTTGGCCTGCCCCACGGTTCCCACATGGAGCAGACTATGCCCCTTAGCAGCCTCCCCCCAACTCTGCCTCCCTTCACCCTCTGAGAACACCAGACCCTTCATTACAGGGTATGTGGCCCTAGCCCCCTCCCTACCCCCAAATCCATCCTTCACCCAGCTTTACAGACCATCTTCCTGGTTACTTCTAAAGGAGGATTTCAGGCACTGTGACAACAGGAGTCAGGACTAGAGTAAGAAGGCCCCTCCTCTCTTGATTTGCAGACCTCCTGCTGGGAGGGGGGGCCCCTCCTCTCACCCTGGAGCCCCTGCCCCATGCGCATACTTACTTTCTGCTGCTGATGCCTCTCTCAGGCTTTCTGGATGTTTATCTCTTGGGTGACAAACTTGGAGAGTGCCTCCTGCCAGAGTTGAGGACAGGGTCAGGGGGGCCACACAACCCCCACCCAAATTCTCCTCAGCACTATTGTATTTGGCCACTGGACATCTGACCTGAATCATCTGGTGCCAGTGCTACTCTAGCCTCCCAGTGTGCTCTGATTCCAGATCAATCCCAGAACCAACACTCATTCTGTGTGTGAACTAGGCTTCCTCATCTGAAAAGTGTGAGAACTCCACCCACCTCACCAGGTCTCCTGAGGACCCACTGCCGTATATTTTATCATCACTGGTCTTGCTCTCACACATCAGATGGAGCATCTGATTTATGGACAGTAAGATCCATAAATTCCTTCCCTCCCTTGAACCTCATCACCACTTGCTGAGGCCTGCACCACAGAACTGGCACCTTTCTGTTTCTCAGATGAGGAGACAGAGGCCCAAATAGGGGAGATAAATTTCTCAGGGACTCACAGATGAAAGGTCACTCTCTCCTTTTAGCCAGAGACCCTTTCTCAGCTGCTCTTACCCAGTCTAAGACCACCACTGACCAGAAATCCTTTCCTCTGGGCTTTTGAGGTATGTCCAGGCCCCCGACTGGGCCAAGCCATTGATGGAGAGTAATGGGGTGTCTTGAAAGTCTGGTTATGCAACATCGGTCTGCCTTAGCCCATCCAGAGTCTCTGCACCCAGATCAAAACAAAGGCAAAGCCAACGTTTTCTCCTCCCCAAGCAACAACTCCTCAGGACATTCCTCAGCTGAGCAGTCTTTCTTCATTCTCTCAGGAAGGAAACCCTTAAAGTGCTAACCTCTAACTGACAGAGAAAAGGATGATGGGACACTTTATTTCTCTGTTTACATGAAGCTTCTAATACCCATTAAAGAAGGATCCACTGTGAATACATAATTTCCCCCAGACACTTCTCATTAGCCACTGAGGGCATATGTCATTGTCAACTGGACACTTAGGTGAAAATCCTGTGATCAAATAGCAGTGACTGGTATAGGGGCATAGTGTGGAGTCACAGAATGCACACATATCTGTCTCTGTCCAGCCATTTGAACACAAGCCTAGAAAGACATTTTTCCCTCACCGGATCCATGGAACTCCCCTTGGAGATGCTGTCTCCTTGGAGATGTTGTGCAAACAGAAGTAAGGGAAGAGTCTAGCATTCCTGAGAGCAGACTGGGCTGGTTTAGGAAAGAAAGGAATCCCTAACTGTCTCATTCACTCAACAGCTGAGAGGAAGATTAGTGCCAGCAGGATAGATCCTTGTGGAAACAAGAGACTTGCTAATGTTGCCAGCTAGACATCCCAGCCAACACCATTATACCTATGACCAGGGACTCCTGCACCTCAAACTGTCCCCCATTTGTTCATAGACCACACACATCCCTCCTCCTGTTAATCCAGAAAATCTATAATTAAACAACAACAACAAAAAGATTAAGTGAGAAACTAACAAAACCACATTGTGCCCATTCCCCCTTCCCTCTCAGTTCTCCCTCTTTCCAGACTCCCAGCTTCCACTCTACCTTGTTCATCAGTTCCCTGCTCAGTGACTTGTCTTGACTACACAGCTCCTTAAAGTTTTGGTAGCTCTCCCTGAGAGGAGAGAAAAGAAAAATTTAGGAAAAACATGGGGGATTTGAGTGCAAATCCCTTTTGCTTAAGAACCAAAAGCTTCACCTGAGTGAGTGTTTCTCTAGGTTCCTCTGAGCACAAAGGTGTCTGTGTGGCTGGGGAGGGGAGCTCTCATGGTGGTCACCTGGGCCTCTATTCCCATTTCTATTGAGCTTCCCTGTGTTGCCTAGTTTTGGGTTTTATCTGGGCATATAATTCTGCCGTTATAAACATTGGAAAATCTCCAACTTAAATCAACCCAGGATCTGGCCTGTAAGAAAACTGATGCCTGAAGCAGCACTGGTGGACTGAGGACCCAGAGAGTCTAAAGACCCCCATATATCATCTCAGTTTTTGTCTCCAGTGTTTGCTGCCTCCCAGGAGTTCCCAGTTGACTGAAGGAACATGGAAGAAATATAAGAGATCCCTAAACCATCCTGATCCTCCTGTGGAAACAGGCTTATCTACCTGTAAACTTTCCCCCATGTGTTCTTCAGACCACAAATTGAGGTGCTCTGCAGAGCACAGAGGATGGCATGCAATGGGGAGTAGTTCCTCATAATTTGGCACTCCTGGGGAGGAAGGAGGATGATCTTTGAGGTGGGGAGCTGGAGCCCTATTTGCTCTAGCTTTAGTCCCCTCCACTTAAGTCTCCCCTCCTGGATGAGACAGATGCTCAGGGAGTCCTGGAAGTGCACAGTTAGGGCCAGAAGAGCAACACTCATAGGGAGGAGGATTTTGTTTCATTAAAGGAAGAAACCAGGTAGGAAGTCCACCACTGGCACATGTGAGTCAAAGTCAGTGTGCTTCTGGCAGGAAAGTCTAGGGACTGTGGAGGGGCTCAGACCATAGAAATGAAAGGTGAAGAGGCATTCCCCAAGAATCCAGAGCAGGACTCCACTACACCTCCCCCAACATACCTGGGCCACCTGGATCCAGTGCTCCACTACCCTGGCCCTGACCTCCTGGGCAGTCATGTTTGGGTCCCTGAGGCAGGTGGCAATGACACAGTTGGTCACACTTTTGAAATGGGTGATGGTGACATGGACCGTGTGTGCCAGATGCTCATTGCCAGGCTTATTCTTCTTGGGCCAGATGGAACCCAGGCAATGACTGGGCACCACCTTCTTGAACAGCTCCTGGGGAGCAAGGAGAGTGTCATCTGGCACCACCACAGCCTAGATCAGTGTGTCCACAGTCCCAGGGAGTAGTCACTGGTCAGACCTGGAGCTCGGGAAGCTGAGGATATGCCTGGGCCTATTGGGAGTTCCCAGGTTTTGTTCTAAGCTCACTGAGGCATACAGCATGACCCAATACTGGTGGGGAAGGAAGAGTTCATTTGAATCCAGCCCCTCCTCACTAACTCTGAGATTCCAGAAAGTGGCTCAAGTTTGTTCTTACCAAGGGGACATCTTCCACCCATCCTGATTGCCCTCTGCTCTTTCTGTTGAGATGCACATTCTTCTGTGACAGCTACAACCATGACCTTCTTCATCTTCCTTGTAATTTAGTATACATCAGGTGCCTCATAAGTGCTGAGGCTGCTGAGCCTCCTGGGTGTATGTGTGGAAACCCATGGACCTGGCTGCACACAATGAGTGTTCCTCCATCACCAATTGGGCTAGGCCTTACCCAGATTTCTATCTGTTCTACCACAGCCAATCTTTGCAGCAAGGTGCTATTAGTGTCCATCTCTACTGACCAAGTGGACAGTAAAGGGTCAGAGGTTAAGTAAGTTATGCAAATCACAGAAATGGAAAGTGGTGGAGCTGGGACTTGGACCCAGATCATAAGAGTCCAGATCAGGAAAAGGCAGGTCTGGGTCAGTTGATGGCAGAGGGAAGTCTTCCTTCCATAACAAGAACCCAGCTGCTCACCCCATCTATTATTGTTGCTTGCTCTGCCAGCAGTTCGGGAGGGAAGGCCATGAGGTCAGGCTTCTCCTCAGTTGGACTGTTCTTACTGGCCACATGCCAGGAGCAGAAGGCCTCTGAAGCTGGAGGTGGCTCTGTATCTATTTTCAGAGGTGGAGATGAAATTCTGAATATAGCTGAAGGTCCAGCTGATTCCAGCTCAGGACTTGGCACCTGTCCTAGAGCTGATGTTTGCTCTTGCTCCAGCACTAGAGCTGTTAAAGGTGTTGATGGTGGCTCCATCAGTTAATGTGGTAGTAAAAATAAACCTGGAACAAGCTCTAAATATGGAGTTGGCCCTTGTTCTGACTTTGCAGCAGGCTGGGGCACTAGAATTGGCAGTGGAGAAGATAAAGAGAAAAGATCAACATTATAACAGAATTTCCATGTGTCTTTCCAAGAACAGGAAGGATCCCCCTCCCTTTAAGGGAGTACCCAGCACATGAACCCTATCCTAGATATTTTTCTCAGACTGAAGTCCTCCTTACCCCCTTGTTTGGCCTCAATAGGCACTAAATGTTCCTAATGGACCATGAAAAGTGGGTCATGGCACTTCATGTCTAAGCCAGTCAAGTTGGCCTGCATGTATGCCACCTTTAGGTTTAACCAAGGACAGTGCAGTGTCCGCCATCCTCCTGTAAGTACTGATCTGGCCAGGTGCCCAAGATGGGAGAGAAGGCACTGGAGGAAGCATGTGTGTAACAGAGTCAGAGGCCTGGCCCTTTGCTCCACACCATGCTTCCACAACCTGCTTCTTTGGAGCTGAGCACCAACCCACTCCCAACCACTCTGTGGCTGTTTTTGCAATGGAAGCCATGATCAAAGAGCACATCTAAAAGAGATCCTGTGTGAGGCTCATCTCTTGAGGATGTCTCTTTCTCTGCATCCTCTCCAACATCTCTTGTTGCCCGAGTTGTTAATTTTAATGATTCTGAGAGGTGTGAGGTGGTATGCCATTGTGGGTTTGTTTGTATTTCCCTGATGGAATGGGAGAGGATATTTGCAAATGACATATCTAATAAGTGGCTAATATCCGAAGTGTGTAAAGAACTGATCTAACACAAGGCCCCAAAACCAAATAATCCAATTAAAAACTGGGCAGAAGATTAAAACAGACATTTCTCCAAAGAAGACATGAAGATGGCCAACAGACACTTGAAAAATGCTTATGATCACTTATCATTGGGGAAATGCAAATCAAAACCACAGTGAGATACTACCTCACACCTGTCAGAATGGCAAAAACTAGTAACACAAGAAGCAATAGGTGTTGGCAAGGATGTGGAGAGAAAGGAACTGTTCTTGGGAATGCAAAGTGGTACGGCCACTGTGGAAAACAATGTGGAAGTTCCTCTAAAAGTTAAAAATACAACTATGTTATGATCCAGCAGTAGCACTACTGGGTCTTTACACAAGGAGTAAAAGAACACTAATTCAAAAGGATACATGCAGCTTTATGATTATAGCAGCATTATTTGCAATAACCAAGATGTGGAAGCAGCCCAAATATCCATCAATCGATGAATGGATAAAGAAGATGTGATATATTACACACACACACACACACACACACACACACACAATGGAATACTATTCATCCATAAGAAGGAATGATTTCTTTCCATTTGCAAGGGCACGGATGGAGCTAGAGAGTATGATATGCTAACTGAAATAAGTCAGTCAGAAAAAGACAAATACCATATAATAATTTCACTCGTATGTAAAATTGAAGAAAGAAACAAGCAAAGGGAAAAATGAGATAGAGGGTGTATGGACAAACAAAACACAGACTCTTAATCATACAGATCAATCTGTTAGTACCAGAGGGCAAGTGGATGGGGGGAGGGGTTGGTGAAATAGGAGATGGGGATTAAGAGATGTACTTGTAATAATGAGTGCAGGGTGAAATATGGAATTGGAAGCCTGCCACTAATGTAACTCTGCATATTAACTAACTGGAATTAAAGAAACCAAAAGGAAAATACACTGAGAAAAAGAAAGAAAATTAAATGAGGACCTATCCAATCATTTACCAGGTGAAGTACATGAGAACTGAGTTATGGCACTCTTGCCATGCCTGTGATGGGTTCAGAACTACCTTGGAGGAAGTTACAGTGAGTGTCCTCTAAGGCACATAGTACAGAGACTCCTCCTCCTCATGTGGTCTCCTCCTGCTACCTTGCATACAGAAATATTTAGCAGTCGTTGTGCAGGCATTGAAGAAGAATCAGGATGACAATATTTTACAGATAGATAAAGGAGGCTTAGCAATGGAAGTTCAGCGGGAAATCCTCCGTGCATGACATCCTGGGCCTGTACTTGTGACGCTCTTGACCCACCTCCAATACAGGTTCATTTTGTATGCATTCCTTTAACCACCACCCTTCCTTGCTCTGGGCCTAGCAATCTATATTAGCGACCATGACCAAATGTGATATGTGCCCATGTGGAGATCACCTCCAATGAGGAAGACAGAAGTGAAAGCGGGGTCCATGCAGTTAGAAAGGATGGTGGGCAACAGCAAAGGGTCATTTAAAATAGAGACCTGTACTTCAAAGGAAACTTCTTCAAAAAGGAAAACGTGGCACATAGGTCTTGTAAAAGTAACTAATTAGAGCTTTGGGAAAAGTATATTTTTAATATTGAACAAAGGTGTGCTATAATCTCACCTGTGTATTGATTTGTAGAACACAAAGTTAAACTGGAGTGGACCAGGTATCTGTCTGGCAATGTGTCTCATCAAATTATAACATTTTGGCAGAAATCTTCTAGGGCTCTTTAAATTTTCCAAGGCCTTCTCTAATCCTGTGACAATCAAATCATTCTCTTTGGAAATCTCCATTGTGTCATCTTCCTTATTGACTTTCTCTTCTTTGATTGTGAAGCAGTTTAACCAAACCAGGCTACATTTGCCAGTAGGTTTCTGTGTTATTTGGAGAGACAAAATAAGGATAATAAAGAAAATAAAAATCCTGCCCTTCAAAGACAATCACAGCCTATACTATTTTTCTACACATGAGCATTTTTTCCCCCACAGAGTGGAATCACAATGTGAATTTGGTTATTTTGTTGGGTAAACTGTTTTGTTTTTGTTTATGGTTTTGGTTTCCATTTTGAATGGGTAAACACTACTCCATATCTTTAAATATCCATTTACATTGGTTTTCATTTTTTTTTTTACTCTACTCATCATAGGGAAAAAACTTCACCTGCTGACAGTGCCCTAAATAGCACAAAGGAGAACAACAAGTAACCATAGAAGGAGGAGTGCTCTCTAACATTTTCCTTAAAAGAAAAAATCATAACAGAGTGGCTGCAACAGTTTGCATTCTGACCAACAGTGCAAGTTTCCCCTTTCTCCATATCCTCACCAACAGCTGTCGTTTCTTGTGTTGTTAATTTAAGCCATTCTAACAGGTGTGAGGTGGTATCTCATCATGGTTTTGCTTTGCATTCCCTCATGATGGTTGATGTTGAGCATCTTCCCATGAGTCTGTTAGCTATCTGGAAGTCTTCTTTGGAAAAGTCCCATTCATAACTGGGTTGTTTGTTTATTGGGTGTTGAGTTTGGTAAGTTGTCTCTAGATTTTGGATCCTAACCCTTTACCAGATATGTCACTTGCAACTATCTTCTCCCATTCCGTAGGCGGCTCTTAGTTTTGTTGTTTGTTTCCTTCACTGTTTCCTACTACTCAGCCATCAAAAAGCATGGAGTCTTGCCATTTGCAACTACATGGATGCAACTAGAATGTATTACGTTAAGCAAAACGAGTCCATCTGGGAAAGACAAATATCATACAATTTCACTCATATGTGGAATTTAACATGTGGGAAGGCGGGAAAGGGAGGAAAGGGAGACTCCTAATGATAGAGAAAAACCTGAGGGTTGATGGAGGGAGGTGGGTGAGAGATGGGTTAGATGGGTAATGCGTATTAATGAGGGCACTTTCAGTGAGCACTGGGCGTTGTATATGAGTGATGAATCACTGGTCTATTAAAGAGCTTTGACAACAGTGTGAGACGTTCTGTCTGACACCATCATTTTAAATGGCTGTATCATCGTCTTGCTGCCAGAGGAAACGGATCCTCTCTGTCTGAGAATGAGGTGTCCCATTCTGGGCTCTTAGAGTCAAAGCAGAGATGACTCATGCATACATGAATTCTTTGTGCAAATCTCTAATCACTGTCTTTGGTTTCTAGAAGCAGACCCCCTCCCCACCGGAATCAAAGGTGATGGCAGCTGAAATCCTGGCAACAATAACCCTCCAGTGAAGGAGTTGAGGCCCCTCTCACTACTGAAGAATGAGGATCCTTATCTCTAATACACAGCAAGGGGTCTAGTTTCAGGAGTTTGGTGAAATATTTTTGCTGTTTTGGTGGATGAGAAATTGCACCAAACCCATTGTCCTATTTTCATTTTTCCAATGATGAATGAGGCTGGACGTTCATCACTTACAGCCATTTCCAAAATGTAGCCACTGTTCTCAGTTCTGGAGTGAGCCTGTTGAACACACTCTCCTGGACATCCCCAGGGTCCACAGACAGTGATCCATGTCCAGGCAGGAAATTTCACTCCTTGTGAAACTACTATTAGTGACTGGCTTCTAACCAACAGATGATGGGAGGTCAGCTTCAAAATTTCATGACACAAATTCTGTCACTTTCTTCTTACTTGCTTTGTCCTGTGTTTGTTCTCTCTCTATGTCTCTCTCTCCTCCTCTCTCTCTCACTCGTTTTATCCTTCCCTTCTCTCTCTGTTCTCGGTCCTCATTTGCTCCCTCTGTCTCTCCTCTACCTCTGGAAATGGGGAATCAAGCACTTGTTCCCATGCTCCAGGGAAATGACAGAGAGACAGAGACAGAGAGGGAGGGAGGAAGCTGGGTGGGGGTGACACAAGTGATGGGGCAAGAGGGAAGTAAGAGACATTTTGTAATTAAAATTTAGACATCCCATCATTTTGGCCTTATTCTCTCAGTCAGAAGCCAGTTTCTCAATACTTCGTGGTTACACAGGGATGTGTATGCCAGGGGTGAGGATCACTGAGAGCCATTGTGGAGGTGGCCCACCTCATAAGCTGAGATGACATACATGGGTCTCATTCTAAGTATAACGGGAGACAATTGAACAGCCTTATGCCACTGGATGATGATATATGAATTTCCATTAATTTCAACCCCTTCATGGGTCTGACCTAAACATGAGGCCAAGGTGGAAGTGACTATTCCAATATCATACTACTGCAACCCAGGTCTGTTTTGAGTGGTGTTCCAACCCCTTCTTGTAATTCTTCAATCACTAAATTTTGCCTTCGATACATATGGCACCATCCCACAGGTGGAATAGATAGTGTCTCAGATACCCCTGATGAGGTCCCTAGAAGGTAGGTTCTAGCCTCGTCCTCATCCCCTGCTTTCAGGTTTGGAGACTGGGGAGGGCCTGAGAGACACAATGATTTTCCCAGGACAAAGACAAAGGAGGTCCAAGTTTAACTCTGTCTTCTCAAAGCTAGAGTCTTCATTATATTTTCAGGGAGATGTAAAAAGGGATATTTTAACAAATTTTGTTTGGCTAAGGAGTTGGCATGGGGGAAGAGAAGGAGCAACAAACATCCCATAGGGGGCTTTGGGTAAGTATGATTCAAAGAAGGGGCCCTGGTAACAGAATCTTCAAAAAGTGATCTCACATCTTTGGTCATAGACCTCAACAGTACTTAGAACTGTAATAACCAAGTACCCACATTCTAGACACAGCCCCCTATTCAGCTCACTTGGGTGGAGACACTGAAGATAGTAAGATGTTCCAATGTTGTCTTCCTGGTTTCAGAAGATCTGGGCTCAGGAAAGCTCAGAGTGAGAATTTTCTTTGTCGCTGTAGACATTGGCTCAGACATCAGCCCCATGCATCTGGTCATTTTGGAGAAGGCACCAAAAGGTAACACAGAAGAACACATGGCAGGCCAATTCAGGCCAGGACAAAACTGTGGTTCCACCTGAGCAGCCCCACACCTCTTGCCCCTCATAACTTGTGCGTGTTGGGGAGGGAGAAGGCAGGGAATCAGGGTTGGGTCCCTCCTGGGAGGAAGCTGGTTGTTAGATGTTGGAAGCCTGGTGGGTCTTTCCTGTTCATGCCTCAGGTCATGGCTGGTGCATGAGGTGAGTTCCTCTACCCATATGTGAATCCTGAGCTCTATAGGTTTTATCTTGTTTCCTCCCTGACTAGAGTTCTTTGCCGATGCCCTACTATGCCCCGATTTTGAAACAGATTTTCCCTTGAGAGTATCCCCCGGTGGCAATGTCCAGACATGTCCCTTATTCCTCCTGGCCAAGCTACCAGGCACTGTATTTGCAGAACTCAAACCAGGAGATCATTGAGGAGCTGGCTTATGAGTTCAACAGCTCCATCCTCCTAGACAAGGGGCAGGTACATCAAGCCACCATTAGTGTCCAGTACTGGCCTGAGGTGAGAACAAGAGTAGAGGGGCCTCCACAACCAGGACTCTAAGAAGAGTGGGGCCCTTCCAGGGCTTTCCCACACGAGCACTCCACAGGCCTATTCCCAAATCAATATGAACCTCCCCACGTAAAACCACCAGCTGTGTGGTAGAGTAGGAATACACTCTTCACATAATTGTAGAAATAGTTTTAAACATGTGTATTGTTCTTGCATTTCATTAGTGCTTTGATTGTTTTAACTGCCTGCCCCGATATCCAGTGGATCAGTCAGCTCAAATGTCCTTGTGGTCTTTGTCCAAGTCTTATAAGTTATCACTGTTTATATGGTGGTATGTACAAGATGGGGAGTGGATTAATGCGGTGTGTATATTTCTCTGCAACTTATGTGACAGAACATGTGAAATCATTGTAGGATCACCAGATCAGGAAGTTTGGACTTATTCATCTTCAGAATACCTCTAAGGAAAATCATTTGCCACTGATTTAGGCTTTCCATGTTCTTGGACCTTGACAAGCATCAATTCTATTGCCACTTTAGCAGTTCTGCACGTTACATCTTCAGTGTCCTAATGGGCTGTATTAATTTGATAAGTGTGCCATAATATACAACCACAGAATGGGTGGAAGGCCTATAATGCCTACTGGCCTGGTAATTCTTTCTCTCTTTCCCTCTCTCTCGCTCTCGCTCTCTCTGTCTCACTCTCTCCCCCTATTCTCAAAAAATAAACATTAAAAAAATTAAAATTTAATTTCCTTCTCATCTGCGGCCCATGGACAAATACTTGAAGCTGGCAGAGTAAAATGCTTCTCCAGGAACTCCTTATTGTCTTAATGTTAATATTTTGCTAGAGGGAAAAACAACCTTAGCTTGAGAATAGCTAGGCCTCCAGGAATCTGTGAGTCTTTAGCAAATGGAAATGCTTGCCACTTGCCATTTGACTTTACCTTCCCCAAGCCCATATTATATAACCAGTCATTCTTCACATTATTAATAATAACAACAATAATAATAATAATAAAATAAATGCGAAGAAGCACACTGAGGACCAAAGTTGTTCACCTCAGGTGAAAACGGAATGAAGCTGAGACCTTTGACACGAGCACCACTTCCTAGGCAACTTGGTGTCCTGAGAGTAAGAAGGAAACCCCTGTGGGGTTGGGATGCAAGGAAGAACGAGCCACAGGAACGTGGCATCCTGATCTGGATGGCACAAGAAGGCTTGTAGCTCTTGCCTTACTCTTCTATTCAGTGGGTAGAGGCACTCGTGATCTATCTGAATGTTGTCTTGTCTGTGCTGGCTGGCAACCATGCCTGTGGAATTGGGTTCTGGTCCCAGAGTCCTTGAACGGACTCTCTGCCCTGACCATCTGGGGAAAAACAATGCTCATGCTCCAACTTTGATCTTCTCAGAATGTAGGATCATCACAGGGTCAGTGGTGTCCAAGTAACCAACAAAATCAGGCCAACAAAATCAGAAGCCTGCCAAGTGCAGACATCTCCATGAAGGAGGGCAATATGTGTCCTTAGGAATCACCATGTATTAGCTGGTTGTGAATGCTGGGCACTAACAGCCACATGGTTCCTGACTCTGACCTCTGATCTCCATCTCCCCTTGTACAGAAGGGAGGATGGCTCCCTCCCGATAACACTTGCCCCTTTCCAAGGCTTTTTGCCTTCTTTTGCCAAGATAGGTCTCACAGGTGAGCCTATGGAGAATGAATTTCCCACATTCTCCTGGATTCAGGAGAACTTATCAGGACTTCACAAGTAAAATCGGAGAGAAATACTTCCAGGCTCAGACCCCCACCCCTGACTGGAACACCTGTTTAGAAAAAGATCAAGGGAATTGGAAGAGATGCACTTTGGTCCAAATTCTTTGTCTCAGATGATAATGGAATAATTCTGGGAATGAAGTGACTGGCACACATCCCCAGGGAACCTTGGAAACCTGTGGGCTATAGACAAATGGAACATAGTTTAACTACACATGGGAATGCCGAAGGAGCATAAACAGCCTACAATTGACCTCAAAGAGTGTAGGAGGGCTTGGGACATTTGCCAGCTTTGCAGCTGTTCCTGCCAGGGGGTAAAAGCAGTAGGATTTGGACGGCAGAGTCTCCACCTGGGCTGGTGCCCGAGTCTGTGGGACTGGGTTCTCATTTTTTAAGTTTTGAGTAGTTTCATTCACATTCACCTGCTGTGGAAACCCTTAGTGGCTCAGAAATCAGGATGTTCAGGCAGACTATGGCAGTGGAACAGAGCACAGTAACAGTCACTGCAAAAACATAAGACGTCAATGCCCCAAGTTTTTAGGAGGGCAACATTATTCTCTTGATATCAATTAGTTGATCAATTAATTGATTAGCAATTAGTTGTTGTGGGGGCAGAAAACAACCTTCATGTATGCTCACTCACAGTTAATCAGTCCTATCAGTGTGGCTTTTTGTTTTTTTAACTTCTGACTGTGGCCCTAAAGGCCACATCTTCATCAGCATTGGCCACAGAAGTGAGGCCAACTGACTCCGAATATCACCTGCGGCTACCCACAGCAATCCTCTTGTGCTTAAGACACCCAAGTCCCCAAGGTTGATCTGGCAGACACCCCAGGGGCACCTGTTCCTCAAGTGATTCCAAACACATGGGGACTTGGCATGACTCCACAATTGAAATTGGAGCAAAAGGCTGCCAGACTCTGGCACTGAATGTCTCACAGTGAACACAAGATTGGGATAAGTGTAAGGGAAAGGATACATCGAAAAGGATACACTGAGGCCTAAGGTTCTTCATCTCAGAGGAGACCAGAATGAAGCTGTAGATAATGTTATTGGCACAATTCCCAGGCAAGTGTGGTGATCCAAGGAGTATGAAAGATCTGTGGCCTGAAGAGAAGTGGAACATCCAGTAACTATACCAGGGAGTTCTGTGGGCAAAGGTCATGCACCCCAACTTCAATAAGATCAGGAATGTGTCAAGCTCTCACCAGCTTTCAAGCCCTTCGTATCTATGGACAGAGTTGTGACTCACAAGGTAAGATCTTGCTCCTGGCAAGTGTGCAGATTCAGCTCTGATATTTGAGTCTTTGGGTATTTTTGTGCCCTAACCTCCTTGGTGAATGGACTTTACATGACTGAACCCTGAGTGTATCAGGAGGTAGGGAGCTCAGGCTTTCCTGAAAGGGGTGGACAGAGAGCAGGACACTGGTCCCATGCCAACAGAATCCTGTGAAACACAGAGTTCTTACTGGCCGGAAGTCAACCTTTACACTTTGGTATCAGAAATTAATTGCTATGTGATGACACACGGTGTGAGTGCAGGCTCTCTGCGAATTACTGGGCGCTGTCTGAGTGATAGCCCTAGAGCTCCTGAATTTGCCCTTAGACCCTTGCTCCCAAAAGGAGATCGGGTCCTCCCCAACATCATCTGCCCCTGTGCACATGCAAACCTCTTCTGATGAACAGTTTCAAGTGCCCTGTGCCTCTTTGTGCCAAGGTAGAGCTTGCAGAAGAGTTCCATCGACTTCTGTTGCCCAGGCCCTCCCACATTACTGAGAACTAGTCACGACTCCATGATTAACATCAGAAAATGCTCCTAGATTGTGTCTGTGAATGTCCCCTAATGAAAGAGCAAGGGAATCTGAAGGGATGCACCGAGGGCCAAATGTCTTCATCTCACATGAAAACGGTATAAAGCTCCATGTGAAGTCACTAGCACTTTTCCCTAGGCAAGGTTGGTGTCATCACCAACATGAGTGGGCCAGATAGATCTAAGGGGAAACATCCTTTCATTACACTTAGGAGCCCTGTGTGCAAAAGGGCTGTCACTACTTTCCATGCCTTTCCTTCAGTGATAGACCAGTAATTTGGGGGCTCTTTCCTGGCTCCTGGCTCACCCCAAGTCTGTGGAAATGGGCTCTGGTCTTTTAGCTCTTGAGTTTCTTGTTTCTATCCTTACATCTTCAAGGTATGGGCATTGCATGGACAAACCATTTGTATCTCAGAATGAAGGAAGTTCAGACATTCCAGGAGGTTGGTAGAGATCAGGGAGTGACCATCTGGGCCAACACAGTCCGGCCAAGCACTGAGTTCTCAGTAACAGAAGAACAACATTTCCTCCCCAACATCAAAACTGAATTGTGGTGTGGTAGCACACCACCAGCGTGGGAGCTTGCCTAACGTTTCTTGTCACTCTCTGAGGACAGACAAGTTGATCCTGACTCTGACCCCTGATCTCAGTCTCTTTTTGCCCCTGAAGCGAGTTGGGCTCTTTCCAGCACCACCTGCATTGAAGTGCATTTGGGTTTTACATTCTCAACTCCATTTAACATCTCAGCTGATTGCTTGGCAGCATGAAAGCTGTCTTTGTATTGCATTAAACACACAGGAACACATCACTCTGTTTTTATGTCTTCGGCTGCATAATAACATGTGTGACTAAATGGAAAGCCATCCAGAGGTTGGTTGAGCTTTCAGTAATTCTGTGTGATATCCAAACAGGTAACTGACATCTGACATACATTTACAAATATCTATAATATTTTTTTAATGTTCATTTTATTTTTGACACAGAGAGACAGAGAATGAGTGGGGGAGGGGCAGAAAGAAGGGGAGACACAGAATCCGAAGCAGGCTCCAGGCTCTGAGCTGTCAGCACAGAACCCGACGTGATGTTGGAACTCACAACCACGAGATTATGACCTGAGCCGAAGTCGGACGCTCAACCGACTGAGACACCCAGACACCCCTACATATACAAATATCTAAATTCCCTTGAAAGACAGTCTGTCATTTGTGGTTCCTGCATTTTGTGAAATTCTGCTATCACCTAAAAATGAGGAGTTTGAATATTGAAACACCTCTGACTAGGAAATGTCATAAGGAACCATTGAAACTTCATCATAACACATTCTGTGCTCATTTATTTCTTCATTTATTCTATATGAGTGGCAAACATTTGCTTTTATGATATTAGTGCTGAACTATAAGCATAAAGACAAAATAAAAGCTAGCATTCTAGGAATAAGTGAGTTGGTCACAACAAACCATAAGAAAGTATTTCTTCTTTTTCTTTGTTTTTTTTTTTTTTTCTTTCAAAGTGTTCTTTGGAATATGTTCAACAAGGATGCCTCCAGCTTTCCTTTTGTTTCTCAGGATTACTTTGGTGCTTCGGGGTCTTTGGTGATTCCATATGAATTTTAGGATCGTTTGTTCTACCTGTGTGAAAGTTTCTGGTGCTATTTATTTTCCTAGGGATTGCCTTCAATGTGCACATTGCTTTGGGTAGTATAGACATTTTAACCATGTTTGCCCTTCCAATGCATGAGCATGGAATGTTTTCCCATGTCTTTGTGTCATCTTCCATTTCTTTCATAAGTTTTCAGAGTACAGACCTTACACCTCTTTGGTGAGGTTGATTTCTAAGTATCTTACAAAGTAACCTTGGTGCAATTGTCAATGGGATCAATTCACTGATTTCTTTTTCCGGGTGGGTGGAGGCTGGGATAGATGGGTGTTGAGTATTGAGGAGGGCACTGGTTATGATGAGCCTTGGGTGTTGTCTGTGAGGAATCGCTGAATTCAAATCCTGAAACCAATATTGCACTGTATGTTAACTAATGAGAATTTAAATAAAAGTTTTGGGGGAAAAACACTCAGAAAAAAATGAGCAGATTATGTGTTCTAGCCATTTGCACACCTCCATTTTTACCCTGGTATCCTGACTCAGACATTTTATCTTGGAGTACGTAGCTCACAAACACACAATTTTGTTTGGGTGCTGTGCTTCATTAACATTGATATCAGAAATATACAAGCACAGAATATCTTTGGATATTCTGTTTCTCAGGTTAGAATACTAAAAATGTCATTTACTTGATCAATTTAAAAATGTATAGCTCAACGTTCCAGTTCTAGTGTATCTGAATTCATTTTATATTGAATGACATTTTTTTCAGGCCTACTTAATTTTTATGTAAATGTCTTGAGGTTCTAGCCACACCACAATGCATTAAGTACAGATTCTGCTTTTTTTAATTTTAAAAAAGGAAATATGCTACTGAGATGTTAGAGGAGGGAGATCAATAATATGTGATCTCCCATGGTGGGCAATCCATATTCAGTATAGACTAGCCACATCCGGGGTTCATGTATATGAAGAAGAAATACATGTGTATTCCATTTGTGCCATTGTTACTTTGAAATCTACTGCAGGTCCCCAATTTCACCCTTAACCAAAGCAGAACTTTACCGTTGGAACACCGTGTGACTTGGGAAAGGAGCTATATCTTTCTGAAGGACAGACCTCTGCATGCCTAGTAGCAGAGGTAGGTGTGGAGGTAGACTGATCCTGAGATATAATGCTTATGCCTTCTGTCTTGGGAATAGTAGGTGATAGTGGGGTGGGGTGGGTGCTTCAGACCTACATCTTGAGCAGTGTCTTTACTGCATTACCTTCCCTCATAAGACAGAGAGCACACTCAGGCACTGCTAGGTTAGTGATGTCCTGGTACCTGGTGGTGGACACAGACCTGATTTTTCCTCATTGGTTCCAAATACTTGCCTGTTTCATGCAGGTTTTTATGCCTGTTGAAAGTAAGCCTGTATCCTTAGTATAAGGGTGTGGCTGAGCACTCCTCACTGGACACCCTAAGCAGTGTTAATAGAGCCTGACATCACATCCTCTGGAGAACTGGCCTTTAGATTTATGTACTCAGGCTCTCAAGGTACAGAGGGATGAGTGATCTAATCAAGACACTAAGACTGGCCCAGATCACAGGAGGTGGGACAAGTCTAGAGGACAAGGCTGGGCTCTGCGTTTTTAAGCCATGGCTCAAATCCTGCCAATCATTTATGCTTCAGAAATGAGAGAATCTACTCTTCTGGAAGACATCCTGCCCACTTGCTCTCTATTTGGGATCATTTTACTCTCCAATGTGCTCTGGCATGCACATACTGACATTGTGTTCAAGAAACAACAGACACTGGGGAAGTGACAGCAGAGAAAGAAGAAAGCAGTTAGAGGGAGATCGGCCATGGAGCAGTAGCATCCATTTTCGTAGCTGCATGCTCAAAGACACAAAGTTAGGCAAGGATTTCCTGATGTTCATAGGTTTATGCTGGACCCAGGGCCATCCTTGGCCCAGCCTCCAGAGGAAAGGCCTATGGTACTGCAGCCCAACTCTGTGGGAACCTGGAATTATGATGAGCTACGTCCCCTTAAGTTAGATAATGCTATAGGAGAAAAGGCTTCAGTGTCCTCCTGTAGGGTGTTTTGTTTCCCAGACTTCCATATAATCATAGTCAAGTGGCCTTTTGTTTCTATCACTGTGTTCCAATTTAGTAGGGACATGCTTTATACTTGATGGAATTCTTTTAGTGACAAGAGAAGCTTGGAGACTTGGGTTGGTGAGGACTTGGGATAGGAAGGCACATGTCAGAGCACTATACACTGAGTCTAGAGTGCAACCAAAAATACCAGTCCTTTTTGGACCCCCAAGGTCTTCATTTGGAAATAAGGGGTCATTGTTCTGGTTGACATGAGGATGCCTAAAGAGTAAAGAGTATACTCAGGGGATGGTCAGACAAAGGGGAATGGCCAACTCCTGAGTTCCCTTGTACAACCCTGAAGCCTGTAGGCCCTGAGCTTTACCCTGGCACTTCCAAGGCCCACTGCCTTCATGTCATCCACATAAAAGTGCTGATTTTGTTTGGTGTTCTTCATGCCTATGGCTCAACTGCTAGTGCTGGACACCAGCGACAAGGCAGCCTCCTGTGTCAGTGGTGCCCACTGAGATTTGCTGGAGGAACTGGATCAAGGAAAGGTCATTCAGAGGTCATTCTGGTTTTCACCTACCTCAGATACAACAGGAATTTCCCATTACTACCAGCCTTATACATAGATGAAGCTGGTTAAAATCTAGATGAAGGGCCGCAAGGTCCTTCTATTTATTCATTCAATAACTGCTCCAAGCACTCACCTTGTGCTTGGGGATCTGGTGGGCCTAAGTGCAAGGCTTACAATGACAAAGTGGCCCCTGCCTGTCAGGTCTTCACAGTCTGGAGGGGAGATGGACATTGGTATCAAAGACAGGACATGTGAAAAAAAGGCAAGAACTGTAATAGTGAAAAGAATGAGTGTGCTGAGAGGACAGGCTGGGGAGTCATTGGAAGGTATGAGAGGCCTCACTGAGGTGACATTTACTGGTGCCAAAATGACAAGTGGGAACCACACTGCACATGTCTGCAGTGTGTCAGGGAGAAGATACTGCTGGTGCAGAGACTAGGAGACAGAATTGAGCTTGTCCATTAGAAACATTAGAATGGTGGGAAATACACTGTGAGTTCCTGGGAGGGGAGAAGCAGGGAAGAGGCAGAGCATAGACCAGATTCTGGGACCTAGTAGACTATGAATTATCCATTCCTCTCTTGCAGCATTATCCAAATACTTTGACTCTTAAAGCTACAAATATTTAAGAGCTCACATTTTTGTGCAAGAGGAATCCAGGCACAGCATAGCTTTGTGACAATGCCTCAAACTCTTTATGAATCCAGGGCCGTTGTCTCAAAGGAGACTGAACAGGGTGCTCTTTTGCTCCCAAACTCACTCACATAGACAATGCCAGAATTCAGTTTGAACTGCGAGCCTATTTCAATCTTTTGACCTGGGAACTTGTATCTTTCTCTCCTATATAGGGGTCTCATATGGTAGCCCCTAACTTAAATGCTTGAACCTCCATTCTGTGGGTAGAGGAAAGACAGAGGTAGCACATGAAGGCAGAGAGCAGAGAGAGAAGGGAAAGAGAGAGACAGAGAAAGAGGACTAGGGAGACATAGAGGGAGAATGAACAAACTCAGAATAAAGAAGAAAGTAACAGAATTTGTGTCATGAAATCTTGAAACTGACCTCTCATCACTCCAAATGTGTTCTGCTGGTTAGAAGGTAGTTACTCACAGCTTAGTGGCTTCACAAGGAGTGATGTTTACTGGTATAAATGGATCACTGTCTGTGTCCCCTGGCAAAGTCCATGAGAGTGTGTTGAACAGGCTCACCCCAGAACTAAGAAGAGTGGCTACATTTTGGAAATGGCTGTAAGTGATGAACATCAAGCCTCACTCATCATTAGAAAAGTGAACATAGGACAATGGATTTGGTGGAATTTCTCATCCATCAAACCAGCAAAAATATTTCACCAAACCCCTAAATTAGACTCCTTGTTGTGCATTAGAGATAAGGGCACTTGTTTTTCAGTAGAGGGGCCTCAACTCTGTTACTGGAGGCTGATTGTTGCCATGATTTCAGCTGCCATCCCCTTTGATTCTGGTGGGGAGGGGTCTGCTTTTAGAAATCAAAGCCAGTGATTGGAGATTTGCAAAAAGAATTCACGTAGGCATGTATCTTCTCTGCTTTGACATTCAGAGCCCTGAATGGGACACCTCCTCAGACAGAGAGAACCCCTTTCCTCTGGCAGCAGGACCATGCTACAGCCATGTAAAATGATGGTGTCAGACAGAATGTCTCACACTGTTGTCAAAATCCTTTACTGGGCCATTAGCAAGTGAGTGGGCTATTATGATATTTTTTTTCTTTTTTAATTTAAATGGTAGTTAGTTAGTTAGCATGTTGGTTTCAGAAGCAGAATTCAGTGATACATCACTTACATATAACATCCAGTGCTCACAAGTGCCCTCCTTAATGCCTATCACTCATCCAGCCCATCTCCCACCCATCTCCCGCCATCAACCCTCACTTTGTTCTCTATCATTAAGAGTCTCCCTTTCTTTTCTTCCGCACCTTCCCAAATGTTAAATTCTACATATAAGTGAAACGGTATGATATTTGCTTTTCAGATGGACTCATGAGGCTTGGCGTAATATTCTAGCTCCAACCATGTAGTTATGAATGGCAGGAATCCATGCTTCTTTATGGCTGGGTAATATTCTCACCAAGATCAAAACACTTCTGGACAGTGAAGGAAACAATCAACAAAACTCAAAGCACTTTAAGGGATGGGAGAAAATATTTGCAAGTGACATATCTCATGAAGGGTTAGGATATAAAATCTAGAAAAAACTTATGAAACTCAACACCCAAAAACAAATAGCCCAGTTATGAAATGGGTAGACGACATGAGTAGACTCTTTCCTTAAGACTTTCAGATGGCTGCGAGACACAGGGAAAGATGTTCAACATCACTGTTCATTAGGGAATGCAAAGCAAAACCATAATGAGAGACCACCTCACACCTGTTAGAATGGTTAAAATTAACCCCACAAGAAACAACAGTTGGTGAGACATGGAGAAAGGGGAACACTCTTGGACTGTGGGTTGGAACGCCAACTTGTGCAGCCACTGTGTTATGATTTTTTAAAGGAAAATGTTAGAGAGCACTCCTCCTTCTATGGTTACTTGTTGCTTTCATTTCTGTGTACTATTTAGGGCACTGTCAGCAGGTGAAGTTTTTCCCTATGATGAGTAGAGTAAAAACAAATTGAAAACCAATATAAATCAGTATTTAAAGATATGCAGTAGGGTTTACTCAGTTAAAATTAAAACAGAACAAAAAAAACAAAACAGTTTACCCAACCAAATAACCAAATTCTTATTGTGATTCCACTGTGTGAAAAAAAATGCTCATGTGTAGAAAAATAGTTTGGGCTGTGATTGTCTTTGAATACCAGGATTTTTACTTTCTTCATTGTCCTTATTTGTCTTTCCAAACAATACAGAAAGCTGCTGGGGGCGCCTGGGTGGCTCAGTCAGTTAGGTGTCCCACTTCAGCTGGGGTCATGATCTCACCGTTTGTGAGTTTGAGCGCTGTATCAGGCTCTGTGCTGACACCTTGGAGCCTGGGGCCTGCTTTGGATCTGTGTCTCCCTCTCTCTCTCTGCCCCTCCCCTGCTCACACTCTGTCTCACTCTCTCAAAAATAAACACAAAAAAATTTTAGCAAAAATACAGAAAGCTGCTGGCATATGTAACCTGGTTTGGTTAAGCTTCTTCACCTAGTAAATGATTGGATAGGTCCTCATTTAATGTTCTTTCTTCTTCACTATGTATTTGCTTTTTGGTTTATATACTTCCAGTTAGTTAATATGAAGAGTTATATTACTTTCAGGTCTACAATCCATATATCACTCTGTGCTTATTATGACAAGTACATCTCTTAAACCCCATCTCCGATTTCACCAATACCCCCCGCAACCACTACCCATCAAGTACTATCAGATTGTTCTTTCCTTGAGTCTATTTCTTGATTGTCTATTGCCTCACTCTCTCTCTCTCTCTTATTTTTTTCCATTTGGTTGTTTGTGACTTCAATGCCACATATGAGTAAAATTATTGGATGGTATTTGTCTTTTTCTGACTGACTTCTTTCACTTAACATCATACTCTGTACCTCCATCCATGTCCTATACATGAATATATATATATATATATGTATATATATATATACATGAATATATATATATGGATAGATAGATATAGATATATGTAGGTAGATATATATGGATATATATACATGGATATATATATAGATGGATATATAAGTGGATACATATATAGGTAGATATATATATGGATATATATATCCATATGTATATATCCATATTTATATTTATATTTATCATTTATATTCTGGTGTCTTTTAAACAACTGTGACACAGGGCAGTATTCCCAACTAAGGCAGCAAACCCAGCTTCTTATCAGTAAAGCAACGCACTAAAATAATGAAGTGAATTTTACACAGGCTATCCCTATTATAGGGGATTCTCTCTCTCTCTCTCACTCTTTCTCCCTATACACTCCGGTTACTCTAACTATGTGTGAGGGCTTCTCCCTCATTCATTTCCTGGATTCATAGCCAACTGTCTCTGGCTAGTGTACCTGGGGATGGAGATTTTAAGAAATATTCCCAAGCAGCTGCCAAAACTCCTTTTGTTTCAGGGAACTTCCCTATCTTATCTGGCCTGAGATAGACTGCCTAATTCCACTAGTGGAAAACAAAACAAAACAGCACAAAAAAACACAAACAAAACAAAAAGTGGTATCTTTTCATCTATCTGAGCTGACAGGCTTTAGGAACAATGTGAAGTCTTTTCTCTGCCCTCTGTGCCTTTATGTGCCTTCAGACCTCTTGGTGGCTTCTCACCTTTTCTGCCTTCCCTTCCCCCTCCTCTGCTTTCTGCATAGCCTGCATCTGCAGGGGCAAATTTGCAGGTGATGCCTGCAAATCTGGCACTTCATTGTCTCAGACAACGCTCCTCCTCCCTACGCTGTCAAAAGGGGAAAACACAGACACACACACACCCACCCGCACACCCTTAAACTTTAAAGTTCCTCACTGGTTCCATGGGGAAAAAATTGACAATGGTAAACTTTTGAGGGGACAGAGATGAAATATTATTAAGATAGGCATGTCTTTTAAATTATAAAACTTTATTCTATTAAGGTTTACTAAAGGTCAAATAAGCTCATGTTATATCTGTTCCAATTTATTAGCAAACTTTGTCTCATAGTTTTCATGGGTAATTGTTAAAATAGATTTCAGAGTGTAAGGGTTAAATTGTAGTGTAGGGCTAATGCTTAGCTTGAAAAATAACAGCTTTGTGTTGACACTGAAGGTTAAGAGATAACAGCCTTGTTTTGCTCTGGTAAACTACGCCTCATACCCTTGTAAATTAGGCTTCACCAATTAAGGAAACAAAAGTTCAAAGAAAAGAGCATCAGAGGCAGGGTCAAGGAGATCCACTGGTTGCAACTTAGAGGCAGAAAGTCTAAAGTAAACACCTCATTAGGCAACTGTTTCTAACTCATCTGGAACCTGTTTCTTTGTTCTGTTCCCAGGTGATGATAAAACGATGTGATCGGTTATAAAAACTCTGTACCCTGGCTGTTCGGGGCCGCACTCTTATCAAAAGAGTGTTGGTCCCGATCGGTCGGCCTTGCCTCTCATTGTAATAAACTTTGTTGTGACTGTCACTGGTGCCCGTAGCATTCTGTTTCAGGAGTCCTGTGGATGCAACGAGTCTTTGGTGACCTAAAACTTGAACGTTTTGCTTAAATGATAAATCGAATTAATTTCATCAGACTTTTAGGCCTCTTTCAAATCAAATGGAATGCTGAAGAATTTCTTACTAAACGTAAGTTGATGCTTCTGACTTCTTATGGCAAAAAAACCCACTAAACTATTTCAATCCAGTAAAAAACATGCTTTATGGTTAATGGATTCCTAAGTCTACCACATTAAAAAATATTCTGATGTAACAGACAAGTCACAATTGGTTACTACTTAGTTTTCACTGGAAATTAAGGTTTCTAAGAGTGATGATTCTGCATAATGTAATTAATAGAAAAAAGTGAGATATGTAAAAAACATATTAAAAATAAAAGCACAGGGGCGCCTGGGTGGCGCAGTCGGTTAAGCGTCCGACTTCAGCCAGGTCATGATCTCGCGGTCCGTGAGTTCGGGCCCCGCGTCAGGCTCTGGGCTGATGGCTCAGAGCCTGGAGCCTGTTTCTGATTCTGTGTCTCCCTCATCTCTCTGCGCCTCCCCCGTTCATGCTCTGTCTCTCTCTGTCCCAAAAATAAATAAATGTTGAAAAAAAAAATTTAAAAAAAAAAAAATAATAAAAAAATAAAAGCACATTTTTGTTAAAGGGAGTAAGTAATCAAATCAATAAATGAGTAAATATGCTTATTTATGTAACGAATGAACATATAAATGTTTGTTTATACATAAATGAATATATGAATATATTTACATATAAATTATAAATAAATAAAGTAATTAAATATAATTTCAACAAAAGGGCAAAACAAGAGGACAACTTGCCCTTTTAAGTTGTTTTACTTAAGCCTTGTTTGGAATTACCCATTCCTGATAAATCACAAGGCCAAGCAATTGAAAAATTAGCACATAATAGGCTCAAAAACATGTTAAAAAAACAACAAGGGGAGCTACACCTGGCTGTTTCTATGACAACCTCAGCTGCTTCTTGATCGCGCTATGATTACTCTTAACTTTTACAATCTTAATCCTCAAGGGCTAACTGCATCTGAGTGACATTCTTCAAAATAAGATAAAACCTCTCACCCTATGGTGCTATGCAAAATCCCCGAAAGGGGGGCGCACACGGACTGGGCCCACTAAATGTCTCACCTAGGGTCGAGGATAGGCTTGTGTTCTTTCAGATTCCAGACCTCTGTGGGTTTCCTCAGTTGGCAAACACCGTGGCATCATGGAGACCCCCAGGATATCTTCCAATGAACCAAGACTTCCAGAGAATGACTCTGAGTAAGCGGCCACTGTCCCCCTTTTTCAAGATGAAAGAAGCCTCTTCATGGACTCCTCATCCTGAAGCCAGTCCGCAAATGCAAGTCCTTGCCCCTGATATCACGTGGGGAAGCCTGAAATGCCTGTCTAACCAGGCCGACATCCTGGTTAGATGATATTGCATATACCCCCTCATTCACATCTGATGGCCATGATTTCTGTCATGAACAAAAATGTGATATGTGTATCCCTGATTCTTCTCCTTGCCCTCATGTGTCCAGCCCAGGCTCAATATTCATATTGGGCTCATCTCCTTAACCCACCTCTATTTGAGAGCATAACACTCCTAGCCCAGGACATTTCTATTAGCAATATTGATACAGAGGTCATGGAAGGAGGCAATCTTAACCCGTCCTTCCAAATGGAGCAAGAGCATTGGCTTTATATGCCAAGACCTCAATGGTGGCTTCCTCCAGCGCCTCCTATGTGTGTTACTGAATTTAGCAACTTCTTGTCTCCAGCTAAAACTCAACTGGCTTTCACATGCACAGCCCAAAACCTCTACAAGGCTGGAAAATTCTACCCTTTTCTCAGCCATAAGCTTTGATATACCTCAAAAAACAAGCATATCTCACACTTCTAATGTTATAGCTTGCTCTAGTCTCAAATATTCAGACCATCCCTGGAATAATAGTCCTTGGACAACCTGCTATGGAGAGACTGAGCATAATCTTTACTGGGGCATTTGGACTAGTGTTGACAGGGGCTCTAGAGGACATCTTGAAACAAAATGTTCAAATAAGACCATGTCCTTTGACCAGTCTAGTAGGAAGAATATTTTCTGGAAAGATGGAGGCTTGTCTGGCCCTCTAACTTCTGCACCTAAAAGGAAATTGAAAGGAACTTGGTTTGTCAATCTTTGAAAGCGTGATCTTCCCTTCTTGACTCTTACTATTAGCCACAGTGAAATTTATGCAAATTGACATATTAACATAACTTGGGCCTCCCTGCACAACAATCAATTTGCATAGAACAATTTTTATGTCCTTCTCCCTAAGTTCTCTTTGCGACCCCCAATTTACAGATCAAACAACTAGAAAATAATTATAATATCCCTACTTCCCAGGGCTGGTTTATGTCTTGCGTAAGTAATGATAACATCACCCAATGAAATATCTCCTCTTTATTAGTACTTAGTGCGTCTCAGCCTGGATTTCTGTTAATAGCTCTGAGCCCTATATGCATCCTTCAGGACTAGGTGCACTTTAGAACCTTGTTCACCTCAGTGAGACCCCTCCTACCCTCCAGTGACTCCCCAGCCTTGGCTCACAGCACACTTGTTCTTTTCACTATTACAGTTCTTGCCCCACCACCCTTTCATTTTCACATGTCTTGTCTTTCATACCTTTGTTCATCTCCCCACCAGACTGTGAAGGCCCCTGGCAGGCAGGGACCACTTTGTCATTGTAAGCCTTGCACTTAGGCCCACCAGATCCCCAAGCACAAGGTGAGTGCTTGGAGCAGTTACTGAATGAATACATAGAAGCATCCTGGAGCCCTCCCTCTAGACTTTGATTGGCTCACTCTGTGGAGATGACTGCTAATAATGGGAGATTCTTATTGTGTGTGAGGCAGAGGAAATCCAGAATGACCTCTGCGTGACCTTTCCCTGGTTCCATTCCTCCCACAAATCTCAGTGAGCACCACTGACACAGGAGGTGGCCTGTTCCCTGCTGTCCAGCGCTTGCACTGGAGCCACAGGCATGAAGACCACCAAACAAAATCAGCCCCATTGTGTGGCGGACATGAAGGCAGTTGCCTTTTAAGGTCCCTGGGTAAATCTCAGGACTTACAGTCTCCAGGGCTATGCAGGGGATCTCAGGCTTCTGCCATTCCACTTTCTGTGTCCATCCCCAGTGTATACTCTTGACTCATAAGTCATCCTCCTGTCAGCCAGGAAAATGACACTCCACACCATTTCCAAATGAAGAGCCTGGGAGCCCAACATGGACTGCTATTGGGCTTGGACTCTAGACTCAGTGTCCAGGGTTCTGACATATCCTTCCCTATTCCATGTCCTCACCCCCCCAAGTCCCCAACCCTCTCTAGACTCCAAAAGGCTTCCAGCAAGTATCAAGCACTTCTCTAGTATCCCAGAACACAGTGAGTCACTGATGGAGAACCAAAGCCATTTGACACTTTATGATTACATGGAACTCTCAAGAAGCCCACTGATAACAATACTATATGGGAGTATATGGGAATACCCTGAAGCCTTTTCTTCTATAGCTATTGTCTAAACTAAGGGGAGTTAGCTCATCATAATTCCAGGTGCCCACAGAGTTTGGCCTAGTCCTTTCCTCTGGAGGCTGGGCCAAGGATGGCCCTGGGTCCAGCAGAAACCTACAAACTTCAAGAATTCTTTGCCCATCTTTAGACTTTATGCATGCAGCTATGAAAATGGATGCTGCTACCCCATGGCAGAACTCTCTCTAACCTCTTCTTTCCATCTTGTCACTTCCCCAGTGTCTGCTCTTTCTTGAACACACCTTTCAGTTTGTGTGTCCCAGTGCACATGTGAGGATTTGGATAGCAGAATGACCCCAAATGGACAGCATGTGCTGGCATGATTCCTCCCAGAATATTAGGGTCTCTCATTTGTAAAGCAAGACTGATGGGAGGGGTTTGAGCCATTGCCTAAAAAGGCAGAGCCCAGCCTTCTCCTCTGGACTCTGCCCACCTCCTGTGATCTGGGCCAGTCCTAGTCTCTTGATCAGATCAGTCACCCCATTGTACACTGAGAGCTTAGATACAGAACTAGAAAAGCCAGGTCTCCAGAGGATGTAATGTCAGGCTCCATTAATACGGGGTGCAGTGTCAGCTGGGGAGTGCTCAGCCACACTAGTGTACTAAGTATTCCGGTTCATTTTATACAGGCATAAAAGCCTGCATAAAACAGGCAAATGTGTGGAAACAGTGAAGATAAATCAGGTCTGTGTCCACCACCAGGTACGTAGGACATCACTAACCCAGCAGTGTATGAGTGTGTTCCCTTGCCTTATGATGCATGGTAATGCAGCAAAGACTCTGCTCAAGAAGTAGGTCTTCAGCACCCACCCCACCCCACTACCACCTACTATTCCCAGTAGAGAGGGCATGGATAACAACCAGGCAGAAACACTATATCTCTGAATCATACAGTCTACTTCCACACTTGCCTCTGCTGCTAACCTTATGGAGAAGTCCTTCAGGAGGACATAGATCCTTTCCAATGTGACATAGTGCTCCAAAGGTAAAATTCTTGCTTTGGTTAGGCTTACATTTGGGCCCCTGTAGTAGATGTCTAAGGAAGAAACAGGATACAGATGTGTTTCTTTTTCACATAAATGAGACCTGGATGTGGCTAGTCTATAACTGATCATGGACTGCCTACCATGGGAGATTACATACCATTGAACTCCCTGCTCTAACATCTTAGTATATGAATTTCTTTCTAAAAATTTAAAGAATAAGCATCTATACTTCATGCATTATTCAGTGGACAAAACATCAAATTTTTTACATAAAAATTAACTGGTCCTGAAAAAATTTCCTTTAATTATAAAAAAATTTCAGATAAACTAGAACATGTACATTGAGCTATAGTGTTTTAAGTTGATCAAGCAATTGAAATGTCTTATTATTTTTCCCTGAGAAACACTTTATCCACAAACATCCTATGTTGCTATGTTTCTGACTTTGATGTTTATGAAGCACAGCACCGGTACAAAATTGTGTGTGTGACCAAAGTTTTCCAGATAAACTATCTCAGTCAGGATAGAAGGGTCAAAATGGAGGTGTAAAAGTAGCAAGACCAAACTATCGGCTCATTTTTTTCCTAGTTTCCTTCCACGTTTTTGTTGAAATTCTCATTAGTTAACATACAGTGCAATATTGGTTTTGGGATTCAAATTCAGTGATTCCTCACTTACACACAACACCCAGTGCTCATCATAACAAGGGCCCTCCTCAGTGCCCATCACCCATAGTCCATCCTCCACCCACCCAGAAAAGAAATCAATGAAACGATCCCATTGATAATTGCACCAAAGATACTTTGTAAAATACTTAGAAATCAAAAGAGGTATAACATGTCTACTCTGAGAACTTATGAAAGAAATGGGAAAACATTCCATGTCCATGGTTTGGAAGTACAAAATTGGTTAAAATGTCTATACTACTCAAAGCAATCTACCCATTCAAGGCATTCCTTAGCAAAATAGCACCAGTATCTTTCACAGAAGAAATGATCCTAAAATTTGTATGGAATGAAAAAAGACCCCAAAGCACCAAAGCAACCCTGAAAAAGAAGCCCAAAGATTGAGGCATCATTTTGAACATATTTGAACATATTCCAAAGAGCACTTAAAAGAAAAAAAAAAGAAAACGAAAAAAAAAAGCCTAATGATTTACTGTGACCGACTCACTAATTCCAAGAATGCTTGTTTTTATTTTGTCTTTATGCTTATAGTTCAGCAGTAATCAAATAAAATCAAATGTTTGCCACTCAGATATTTAGAATAAATGAAGAAATAAATGACAGCAGAATGTGTTATCATGAAATTTCAAACTTTCTTTATGACATTTCCTAGTCAGAAGTGTTTCAACATATTCAAAAGCCTCATTTCTAGCTGATAGCTGAACTTGACAAAATTCAGGAACCACAAATGACAGGCTGTCTTTGAAGTGAATTTAGATATTTGTATATGTATTTCAGATGTCAGTTACCTGTTTGGAGATCACTCAGAATTACTGAAAGCTCAACCAACTTCGGGATGGTTTCTCATTTAGTCACACATGTTATTACAGTGACTATGTAGCCGAAGACATAAAAACAGAGTGAGGTGCTCCTGTGTGTTTAATGCAATACAAAGACAGCTTTCATGCTGCCAGGCAATCATCTGAGATGTTAAATGGAGTCGAGAATATAAAACCCAAATGCGCTTCAATGCAGGGGATTCTGGAAAGAGCCCACCTCACTTCAGGGGCAAGAAGAGACTGAGATCAGGGGTCAGAGTTAGGAGTGACTGGTCTGTCCTCAGACAGTGACAAGAAATGCTAGGCAAGCTCCCACTCTGATCGGAGCTAGGGAGCTAGGGATCTAGGGATCTCCCACTATACCACACAACACTGCGTATTTGGTGTTGGGGAGGAAAGGTTCTTCTGTTACTGAGAACTCAGTGCTTGGCCAGATTGTGTTTGCCCCAATGATCACTCCCTGCTCTCTACCAACCTCCTGGAATGCCTGTGCTTCCTACACCTTGAGATATACTACCGGTTTCTCCTTGCCAAGTCCATACCTTGATGAGGTGAGGATAGAAAAAATAAACTCTAGAACTAAAAGACCAGAGCCCATTGCCACGGACTTGGGTGTCAGACAGAAGCCAGACAAGAGCCACCAAATCATCACTGCTGTATCAAGGAAAGGAATGAAAAACAGTGATAGCCCTTTTGCACACAGGGCTCCTAAGTGTAGCTAATGGATGTTCCCCTTAGACATATCCCACTCATGTTGCTGATGACACCAACCTTGCCCAGGGAAAAGTGCTAGGGACTTCATTTGAAACTATACCATTTTTATTGGTGATGAAGACATTTGGGCCTTGGTGCATCCCTTCAGACTCCCTTGCTCTTTCATTACCGAGGATTTCATTAGGGGACATTTACAGACATAAAATGAGAACATTTTCTGATGTTAATCACGGAGTTGTGACCAGTTCCCAGCAATCTGGGATAGCCTGGGCAATATGAGCCCATGGAACTCCTCTGCAAGACCTACCTTGGCAAAAGAGGTCATAGGGCTTTGGATACTGCTCAGCACGAGATTTGCCTGTGAACAGGGGCAGATGATGCTGGGATGGATCCGATCTCATTTGTGGAACAAGGCCCTAGGCAGAATTCAGAAGCTACAGGGCTGTCATGCAGACAGCACCCAGGAATTCCCACGGAGTCTGCACTCACACCCTGTGTCATCACATAGCAATTAATTTCTGGTATTGAAAGGGAAAGGCTGACCTCCTGTCAATAAGATCTCTGTGTTTGGTCGGTTTCTGTTGGCATTGGACCATTGCCCTCTCTGTCCACCCCCTTCAGGAAAGCCTGAGCTACATAACTCCTGAGACACTCAGGGTTCCTGCATGCAAGTCCACTCACCAAGCAGGTTAGGGCACAAAAATACTCAAAGACTAAAATACCATGGCCCAAATCTGCAGACTTCCCAGGAGCAAGAGTCTACTTTGTGAGTCACAACTGCTTCTGTCCACAGATGGGAAGAGCTTGAAACCATGGCGATAGCTTGACACATTCCTGACCTTGTTGACATTGGGGTGCATGATGTTGCCCACAGGACTCCCTGGTATAGCTAGTGGTGGTTCCATTTGTCTTCAGGTCACTTTTTATCTCTTGTAAACCAAACTTACCCAGGGAATTGGGCTCGTAACATTATCTACAGCTTCATGCTGTTGTCATCTGAGATGAAGAACTTTAGCCCTCAGTGTGTCTTTTTCAATTCCCTTACATTTATCCTAACTGTGTGTTCACTGGGAGACATTCTATGCCAGAGTCTGGTAGCCTTTTTCTCCAGTTTTATTTGTGGAGTCTTGCCAAGATCCCATCAGTCTGGAATAGCTTGAGTAACAGGTGCCCTTGGGGTGTCTGCCAGATCTAACTTGGGAACAGGAGGTATTGGGGACTTGAATGTGTTAAGCACAAGAGGAGTGCTTTTGGGTAGGGGTGATATTGGGAGACAGGTGGCCTCATTTCTGTGGCAAAACCCATGCAGATGTGGCCTTCAAAGGCTGTTTGTAACTGTTGTTTCTCCTTCCTTTCCCCCATGGTCTTCTGTTAAGCTTCTCAAGAACCATGTATGGGTGAAACCATATGATATCTGTCCTTCTCTGACTGACTTCTGTCCCTCAGCATACCTTCCAGTTCCATCCACATTACCACAAATGGCATGATTTCCTTCTCTCTCATTGCAGATAGGACTGGTTAACTCCGAATGAGCATACATGAAGTTTGTTTTCTACCCCCACCATAACTAATTTCTGGTATCAAGGAAAACATGTTGTCCTGCTGAAAACTTGGGTCATTCAAGTCTTATGGTTGTGCAGTGACTGTTACTGTGCTCTCAGCTCCCACCATAGACTGCCTGAACATCCTGCTTTCTGACACTCTAAGAGATCCTGCATGCTCCATCGTTTCACCAGCAGGTGAAGTTAGAGACAAACGACTCAAAAAACTAAACAAAATCAGAACCCAGTCCCCCAGACTTGAGCATCAGCCCATAGTGAGACTCTGCCCTCCAAATCAACACTGCTGTTACCCGTGGCAGGAAAAGCTGCAAAGCTGGCAAGAGCCCAAAGCCCTCCTACACTCTTTGAGGTCAAATTTAGGGTTTCTTATGCTACATTAAGTCTCCCGGGTGTAGCTAAAATATTTTCCATTCGCTATAGCCCACAGGTTTTCCAAAGTCACAGGACACCCAGCTTCCCTCAGGCATTGTGCCAGTTACTTCATTCACAGCTTTCTTCCTTTATCATCTGAGACAAAGAATTTGGACCCAAGTGCATCCCTTCTGACTTCCTTGGTGTCTTTCTAGCAAGGTTTTCCTGTGAGGGATTGAGATTCTGAGCCTGGATGTATTTCTCTCTGATTTTAATTGTGGAGTCCTGCTAAATTCCCCTAAATCAAGAACATGGGCAATGGGTTCTCCATGACCTCATCTGTGAGACCTATCTTGGCAACATAAGGCAAAAAGCATGGGAATTGTGCAAGTGTTCCTGGGAGGGAGCCATTCTCCCTTCTGTGCAAGGAAGGGGAGATGGAGATCAGAGGTCAGAGTCAGGAACCATGTGGCTGTTACACAGACAGGGCCCAGCATTCACAACCAGCTATGTGTTAACATGGTGATTCCTAAGGACACATTGCCCTCCTTTCTGAGACCTGTGTGCTTGGCAGGCTACTGTTGGCCTGATTATTTTGGTTACCCAGATCCCACTGGCCCCTGTGAGGTTCCTGCATTTTGAGAAGATCAAAGTTGGAGCATGAGCATTGTTCTTCCCCAGATGGTCAAGGCAGAGAGTCTGTTAAGGACTCTGGGACAACAACCCAATTCCATAGGCATGGTTGCCAGCCAGCACAGAGAAGCCAACATTCAGATAGATCAGGAGTGCCTCTGCCCACTGGTTGGAAGTGTAATGTAAGAGCCAGAAACCTTCCTGCCCTGTCAAGGTCAGGATGCAGTTTTCTTGTGGCTGGTGCTTTCTTGCATCCCAACTCCACAGGTGATCCCTTTGTACTCTTAGGACACCAAGCTTGCCTAGGAAGTGCTGCTCAGGTCAGCAGTCCCAGCTTCATTCCATTTTCATCTGAGGTGAACAACTTTGGCCGCCAGTGTGTTTCTTCTAATTTATTTCATTATTATTATTATTATTAACAACCAGTTGCTCCCTGTGGGGTTTGGGGGGCAGGAGTCTGGAAGTCTCTCCTCTGATTTTAATTGTCAAGTCTTTGGTAGCAATTTCCTTGATTGTGTGATAGCTTGAACAATGGGTGCCTCATGGGCTTCCCTGACAAACTTACCTTGACAACAGGAGGCAGGAGCCTGAAGACGTTGGAAAGTGTTTAGCACAAGAGGTTTGCCTATGGACAAAGAGCAGTGTTGAGAGCAGCCTGCCTTACTCCTAGTGCAAAGTAAATATATCAGGAGTAAGGAGTCAGGGGCAATGCAGCTGTCACCTAGACAGCAATCTCCCAGCAATAGGCAGCAAGCTCCCACTCCCTTCCTGTGCCAACCTGGACAAATCCGTTTCTGATATCACTGAGGAAACATTGTCATCTTCTTCCCCGGGAAGATGGTGCTTGGCAGGCTGTGGTTGTCATGACAATGATCACCCTGCTGAGACCTTCCCCCTGTTGCCTGAAATGTTTGCATTCCTAGCAGCTGAAGTTTTACCTATGCACACTGCAATCCCTGAGCTGGTCAGCCAAGAAAAAGATCAATCAACGTGTACAAGACCACCAGAGTCCCATTCCACACTCTTAAGTGTTAGCTGAGAGCCAACACCACCATCACCTAATTACCACTGCCTCTATCCATTGAAGGAAAGTGCTGGAGAAAAGGTGAGGGTCCAAAGACTCTTTGACCTATCTGAGGTAAAAATGTACATACCTTGCAGACGGGGCTCTCAGGTTTAGAGTGATAAAGCTTCGGGGGATGATGGTGGGGTTTGTGGGGTCCAGAGCTGACGGCCAGGAAAGAATTCTTGGAGACTTCTTTGGTGCAAAAAGGTGATTTTATTAAAGCAGCGCGACAGGACCTGTGGACAGGAAGAGCTGCCTGCACTGGGGCTGTGAAGAGTGGTTATATACTATGGGCTTGGGGAAAGTAAAGTCCAAAGACAAGTTTCCAAGGAGACTTTCATATGCTAAAGACTCACAGATCACTGGAGGCATAGCTATAGTCAAGCTAAGGTGGTTTTTCCCTTCTAGCAAAGCATGAACATTCAGAAAGTAGGGAATTCCTGGAGAAATATTTTACTCTGTCAGCTTCAAATATTTATCATTCGGCTGCAGGTTACAAGGAAATTCAAACTTAATTTTTTTAATGTTTCTTTATTTTTTAGCAGAGAGAGTGAGAGAGAGAGAGAAGGAGAGAATGAGTGGAGAAGGGGGAGAAATATAGATAGATAGATAGATAGAGAATCTGAAGCAGGCTCCAGGCTCTGAGCTGTCAGCACAGAGCGTGACATGGGGCTGGAACTCAGGAACTGTGAGATCATGACCTGAGCCAAAGTCAGAAGCTTAACTGACTGAGCCACCCAGGCACCCCATGAAATCCTATGTTATCTGCCATTTCCTTCTTGCCTTTGTTCCCCACATCACTATGGAGAGGAGGGTGATGTTGGGACTCCAGGAAACTGAGTAGATAGGTTTCTGGAGATTAGGCGGTTGAGGAGATTGTCTTTTTCTTGTAATTTACTAAGATATTGAGTGGGGTAGGGCCAGAAAGAGGGAGACAGAGGATGTGAAGCAGGCTTCACGCTGTGAGTGCAAAGCCAGATGCAGGGCTTCAACTCATGACCTGAGACCATGACCTGAGCCAAAATCGAGTCAGCCTCTTAACCCACTGAGCTACCCAGGCACCACATCCCTTGCTGTTTTTCTAATTCTATCTTGGTTCCTACCAGGTACAGTGGGCCTGTCAATAACTCAATGAAAAAGCAGGGTTTGGTGGAGAGCTCCCACTCTGCTCCCATGCTACCTGAAAGCAATCAGTTTCTGATATACAAAAGGATCCATTGACCTCCTGTCACTGATGACTTGGTGCTCAAAAGGCTGAAGATGGCATGGTAATACTTATGATGAGGGAGCATGAGGCAGGCTGAGGGGTAAAGCACAAGCTAACACCCCCCTGCCACCCCAGGGGGATCTGAGTGATATCCCTTGGACACTCCTGGCTACCCAAGAACAAAGGAAAGGGATTTAAGTTGTTGCCTCCAGCAATGTGGAAACTAAAGCAAATGAAAAATGAAATTCCCTTACTGCCTATAGCCCACTGACAAGTCCCTGAAACAGGCAGAGTTCCTCCTCCTAGAGGGAAGAGCTCAGCTGCCTGGATGATGGCACTTTGCTGGGGGCAAAAGAGAACTTCAGCTTAACATTACCCCAATTTTGAGGACCCTGTAAGTCAACTTCCTTTCTCTCAACTTTCTTTCTGACCCAAGATATATGCGGGCAATCATCCTGCAAGCTTATGCTATGGCCTTTGATACACATCAGTCTCATGACTGAAGTTTTATTAAAGGGTAATAAATGGTGTTTCCGTACCACAGTTAGCCCCTCGAGGTGCTGGAAACCTTGCTTCCAAAATTCCTTAGAGACTTGCTCTATCACTGACCTCCTGCCAACCTGAGCGTGTATAATGATGAGTTACCCATCAGGACCCCAGTGCAGCTCTTCCATCCTTGAATAAAATCACCTTTTTGCATCAAAGACGTCTTCAAGAATTCCTTCTTGGTCGTCGGCTCTGGACCACTCCTCCGTCATTCCAAACATCATTTTGGAGTGTGGATGTGGGGCTTCAGGTCTCATCAACTGGACTCTGTGCTTCGGTGCAAATTTGGTGAGTATGCTTTCTCTTTACTCCGTTATTCTCATTTCAGGGGATTTTTGAGAAGTGTGGTCTTATTGGAACACTTCCATGTGGATTGCTCAGGCTGCAATCCTCTAGCCTATGGCTACTCTACTGGGAGGAGAAAGCCTGCCTTTTGGTAGAAAGTGAGGACCTTGACCAGAATGGTAATAAGATCCAGAAACTTGATGCCCTGTCTTTATTCCCATCCTTATATGAAGTTGTCTCTGGCAGGGGACAGCCACCTAAATGACTAGCACAGCTGCCAATCTTAAGACTCCTGTGTGAGGTTTCCTTCTCATTGGTGTAATGTGATTCCCTCCACATCTCTGGTCTAGCTGCTTCTGGCCATGAGACCTCCACTGAGAGCTGGTGGAAACCAGTACCTGATTGAATTAAAAGCCAACTGGGCACACTTTCCTAGGGGAGTTTGCTCTAAAAGCTATATGGGTTGGAATGTCGCTTAGATCATGATGGATTTCAGTCTTTACTGTTTTCCGTCAATGTCCTCTACTAACTACTACTTAAAATTGGGTAATCCCCTTTGTCAAACTTTTCTAGTGTCTTCCATGGGTTAAAAATGGCAGTTTCTTTTGTGCCTTCTTGGCAAGGCAGACTAAAGATCATATGCCAGGCACCCATCTGTAGTCTAGAATACAACAGGGTAGCAGGGGGATGCTAGCATCTCTCCTTCAGGAGCCCTTAGTCAGCTGGTCAAGGGACAATGCAGGTCATTTTGAGAACTTGGGAACCTCTGACATATCTTGTGCATGGGACGCTACCAGGGAGTCGGGATGGATTCTAGGGGTAATGGACCTTTTCTCTCTCTCCTTTTCTCTCTAGGCAGAACATGGGAGTATTCAATAAAACCAAGTGTTTTCAGTAAAATGTACCATGGCATTCAGTATACAGGGGCCGATAGATACACGTAAAAGTATGGCTAGGAGGGGCCCCACCAGGGCAGGAAGCCAGCATGCCCAATCTGTGAGATCCCATCCTTTCCATGGATTGATATTTTCCTATTGTCTATGTTGAATTCTTTCCTTGAGTTCCTTAACCTTAGTTGTAACTATTCCTGACTGGTTTCCTTCCTCAGAAAGATGCAAGTCCTTCCTTTTTCTGAAGTGAGGAGTTTGAGGGCTCACCTATTTTGGAAGGTCACTGCCACCAGAGAGTTTATTTGGGTTTGTAAGGTTACCAGAGAATCTGCCACCCATTCCATGTCATTCATTTAGCTCTTGAGATTGTCTATGGTATAGTCCTATGGGTGAACCCATGCCCCCTATTCCAGATCCTATTCCTGTCACAATTCCTGCTCCTATCAGAACAGGTTGCAGGATCGCCCGTGTAGTCCAGGACTTGGGGCTAAAGGCTGTTAGGAGCTGATCTTCAGTGTGTACCGCTATCTCTGGGGTTAGGAAGACAGAATAACACATCTGAGTCCAGTTGGCCTCTAAGCATCGGTAGGCCAGATTAGAACACAAGGGAACACCCCAGGGGTTGAACATAGGGTTGTATTCCTCTTTAAGGTTATATTTCTTCCGTATAGAGAGGTACCATTCATATCTTCAGGGACTGTACAGATTAGATTGTTGGCACTTGTGAGATGGATCCCAGGGGTCAGGGGTCCAATTAAGACAGAGGTGTTGGTTTTGAGATTTTCAGGAGTTTCCCAGGTCAAAGGGATAGGAGTGGCTAAGTAAGCCCTCTGGCTGAGGGGAAGCACATCCAGCAGGTTTGGCTGTGATTATCTATTTTATGGAGGACTTGTAGAGTAGTGATATTCCAACGCTGGAGTGGGGAATTGGTAAGCATCTGATTGAGGGCTGGAAGTCTCAAACCCTGGTAGGCTTCCAAAGGAGTGGTCGCCTTTATGGCTTATATTACCCTGTCTTGGGTATCCTTTGTAACCTTTTGAACGGCCCTGTCTTGCATCTCTTCCCCGAGATTCCGAGATTCTCCCATTGAGGAAGGTAAGTGTAGCAAGCTCTCTTCCTTCTCTGGAGGCCCTTGTTGTGACACGGATTCCTGACATTTTGGGTTATCTCTATGGTCCAATACTTAGTCCTTGGGGCACCAGGTGACTGACAGAGAGTGGGTGTTTTTCCCTTGTAGCAATCTTTGTGGAGGGAGGTGAAGGCGCTGAATGCCCTTGACCCCTTTATTGTCATATAACAATCCTGGGGGCAAAGTGTGTAAGTGGCAGTTGTGAGGATGAAAGAGGTTATCATAATATACAGCAATACTTAATAATCCTCCCATCCAGAGGAGGTATGTGAGACCCAGCATGCATCTTTTTGTCCCATGTCCAGCTTGTTGGTGCAGTCTCTATCATCCCAACAGTAAGAAGTAAGATAAGGGCTATGACACCAGCAAGGGCTGGCAGAGTTGCATCCAAACCCCTGGGCTAGGTCCACGTGTTGATTCCTCAAGCTTCTGCTGTGTGCAGGCCAGCCAGCTTCTGGAGTGTGGCTGGAGCAGGGCCAGAAATCTCAGGGGCCAGTGTTTTTTCAGGGTCATTTTAAGCGTGTTGACTGGATCTGGATCACTTTGCCAGCTTGAGAGTTCCTCTGAGTTGGCCTTCTTAGCTCTGCTGTGATGGACCCATTGGCTGATACCTGAAACTGAATACTCTGTTTGGTTGTATGTCTGTAAAGTCCACTACCAAGTCTTCAAAAAGGGCAGGTTTCTGGTAACTGTCAGATCAGGGTTAGGGAAGATATGGTATGAATATTTAGAGATCCATCCTGTTTTCCAGTTGTTTAAATAATCATATGCCCATGGGGTCTTATTATTATCACCATAGTTTAACAAGCACACAAGATTGCCTGTATATGAAATACTGTGACAATTTTCTGAAGTTTGTCTCAAGTTCTCTAGTTTAGGCAAACAACAAACATTTAAAGGCAATCATAACTAGAATTTAACATCCATAATGGTGCATTATTGAAACATAGTTGTTCTCTCTAAACCCCCCACCCCTTTCCAGAGATAGCCAAATTGAGACCAATGCATTTATAGAACAAATCCAGTCTTCACAAATCTGGCCTAATTATTTACATAAGCTCAGCAAGAATAGCGATTGATCGTGAGGATCTTTTAAAGTTTGCTTTGTTGGAACATTTTATAAGGAATCTCTGGGTTGAATTTTTAGTAGCCTCTCCAGACCAGAAGCCAAGCCATATACTTGCCATCAGAGAGGCCTGCAATACCTGTAGAATTGGGTGAATTCCTCTCGAGGTCCCCAAGATATCCTGAGGTTCCTGTACCTGTCAAGAAGTGACCTTCTTTACTTACCTGATGAGGCTGCTGGGAACTCTGTAAACAAAGCACCAGACCAACAATTACAAGGGGCTGTATGGCTCCATGTTTTATAAAGCCAACACTAATTCCTTAAAGTTGTCTGGTCATATCTGAGTCCATGAATGTCATCCTCAAATATGACATTCCAGTCAGAGCCTTGGTAAAATAACCAGTATTTCCAAATGGTGACCTGTTATAAGATGAACAGATTATTATTGAACTTATGCACACAATTGTAATTGCCATGAAAGAAAGAATACTCATTGAGAGTTTTGAATTTCAGGGGAATTAAGTAGAGAGAAGAAATAAATGCTGCAGTTTACAAATGCATACTTTATGACATTTTTGTATATCATAGATATCTTAAGAGAAAGTTTCCTTAATCTGGAAGAGGAAACATTAGGGAACCAGCAATATTTTCAACAAGAATCACAAAACTATAAGCTTCCTCAGTTCATTTAATCCCATGTTCCTACTTCTTGTTCAATTTGAATGAAGCTTTTTAGTTCTGGAAATTTTTACCCATTTTAGTATTAATCTTAAAGATGTCGAATACCTGTATTTATCCCCAAAGTCCTTTTAATAAATCTCCTTGAAGAAGAAACACGTTTTGTGAGAGAATAAGAACAATTATAAATGGCAAAATCTCAGAAATAGACATCGTTAAAGATCTGGTGAGAGTTCATTATGATGCAATTGACAAAGAAATAGTTATTTCTGTGACACATAACATCTCAATTAATCAGAAATTAAGTGATGACCTCATATCAAAACATTAGAATTTTAGGAATTGCATATATTCGTGCAGTTACAGCATTTATCTGTGCAATACAATCTAAGGTTTACCATTGTATGACACAGCATTTCCAAATAACTTAACATCCCAAATAAAAGGACTTAATTGGTCAAGAAGACTTCATTTACCATTTAAATGCTGAGAAATTTGTTAAAACCCCAGAAGTCATAAGTGCATCCTAAATAGGATTTACAGATCATTACAAATCTTACAATTTTATATATTCAACCAAAGTGGCAATAAAATATCCCAAAGGTGAATGTATAGCATTATACAGTTGTTATCAAAACCTAGCTCCTTTAACATTCAGAAGTTTTAACTTAGTGATCAAAGACCTGATAGAAATGAGACCTAAAACTTCGATTTTCCCAGTGGATAAATCTTTGTTTACATTGTCTTATCAAAAGCGGATCAACAGTTCCAGAAAACTTTGTCATTTGAGCAGAGAGAAAAGCAGGATTTCAACCTTATACCAGTGTACTTTTAAAATTTCATTCATCTCAAAACTTCTATAACTAACTTTCTTTTGCTTCTAAATTTTGTACAAAAGCTATTTCTTTCCAAATAACAAGTCTCACTTAGGACAAAATTACTTTCTTCTGCCCTCAACAAAACTGTATCTCCATTCCTTATATCTTTCTTATATACCTTCTATTTTCCTACATACAGAGTTGCTTTCTTTATTTTCATCAGTCTTAAGTACCTTTCGCAGAACTTTAACTCTTAGGAAACCTTACTCTCCAATTTAGGACTTAGTAACCAATTGAGAGGTGTTTACATCAGAATTTTTTTATATGGTAAATTCATGAACCAATTAAGTACAAAGCATGTTTTCCAATAGGTCTGAATAGCCTTAATTTCTCAGCAATAAGAAGTTAAAAACACAAACCTATGTTCAATATTCAAAGCTTTAGCATTCCATCCTGTTGGGGAAGTTTCAGGTTACCAAGGACCTTGAAACTTATCTTAACAATTACCCATGAAAACTTTGAGACAGACAAAATTAACTATCATTAACAAATTGCAAGAGATAACATGAGCTTATTTGACCTTTGCTGATAACTTTAAAGACAGGTCCAATAAACTTAAATTAGTTTAAACATCGAATATGTTTCACCTGCATCCTCCTAAAAGTCAATCAATATTTTCCCATTGTCAATTTTCATTTGGGGCACCAGTGGAAGTATCTGAAATGGGTGGTCCAAGGGAGGGGTGCACTTTGCTCCTTAATTTGGAGGGTGGGAGGAGGAACCAATGGTGCCTGAGACACTGAGGATGATATAGGACCACACCCAAGTTGGCGCAGAAACATGAGGGGGAGGGGAAGGCAGAAGCAGCAACTCTTTGGGAATATTCCTTAAAGTCCCTGTCCCGAGGCAGACTAACCACAGTTGGCTCTAATTATAGCCATTAATCTGGGAAATGAGGGAGAATCCCTCACATCTATTAAGCAGAGGAACAGGGAGAGAGAGTCAGTGTCCCCTTTTAGTCTGGTTCTATCTCGGCTAGACCAATAAGGTTCCCTTCTCGAGGTTCCTCCTGATTTCCAGTAGGTTTGGGGGACTTTCTCTGGTTGGGACATTTATTCTTTTTAATGTCCTTTCCCCTTGAAGCTGGGCGTACTTATGGCCTTCTCAGCCCCCTGATCTGATTCCCCTGAGGGTCTCTTGATATCAGCGGATGTGGACCAGCATCTGGAGAGTGGAGAGCGCCTGCTCCTGGCCCAGGGCATGATCTGACTGGGGAGCCTTGTGGGGGAGGGTTTTATGGCCTGGAAGGGGAGGAGAAATGGGCGGCTGCCATGGCAGCATCCTGGCTGTGGTGGCCAGCAGCAGGCAGCAGTGGCGGCAGTGACAGTGGCAGCAGTGAGTCAGCCAGGGCAGGAGTTTCAAGCTCAGGGGAGAGAGGAGGGAGCCTAAAGAGTCATGAAGAGGGGAACATTAGGGGAGGGGTGGGTCGCTTCTTTGGCTCCCTTGGTGAGTCTATGGATAAAGTGGCTAAAACCTTTGCCTGGCTCTCGTGGCTCCATCCTGACTCCACAATGCTCCTGTGAGGTGGAATCACAAAGACAGAGGGACAGGGACACCCCCTCCAATGAAGAGACCAGCCAGATGCCCACCTGACAGTGTCCTGAAGGAACTGTCCTTCCTGAAGGCAGTGTCCTGAGATGACGCTCTGCCCCACAGGTTCCAGCCCCGTGACCCATGATCAGAAACATTTTGATATCGCCACAGACTGAGCGCCATCTATCATGGAATCCCAGATGGGCCCACTCAGGTTCTGTGGCCCCCTGGGGAGCCCAATAATGCCTGCCTGTGGAGCCACAGTATCAAACTCAGCAGGCAAACTAGACCTAGTCACACATTCACATTCACATACACATCAGAGGTTATTATATTCCCTACCATAGAATCCCTACCTGTGAGACTTCTGAAGTCTCGGGGAGTGATCAGGTCCCCCTTCCACTCTTGCGAATGGGCCTGACTAGACTGGGCCCCAGATTTACTTGTTCCAACGTCAGGTCCAGGTCCTCACCTGCCAAGTCTCCTTGAGTCTGGAGGTAATGGTGAAGCTGGGCCGGCCTGAAGGGGACAAAGAAGGAGACTGCTGAAATTTAGGCAGGGCGTGCACTCTCCCTTGTGATCCCTCATTCCGTCACTGCCTAGCTGTTCTCCCAAACCGGTGGCAACAATGGGCCAGGGCGGTTGGGTTTCCTGGTCAGGGAACCAAGTATGTTACAGAACCAGGCTGGGAGACTGGTGGAAAAACCAAGCAGCACTCAGAGATCTTGGTGAATTGGAGATTTATTTTACACCAGTGGGCTCAGAGGAGACTGCCTCCATATCTGTGGTGGTTTTCATGCGCACAGCAGATAAAGGAAGAAGAAACTGGAGGAGGGGTCTCTAAGCTAGAGGCCAGAATTTGTTTTAGTCCAATCAGCCATCTTGGTGTATTTTATCCATTTCTCCAACAATGAAATTCACCAAAATAAAGGCCTTTTAGGACAAGTAGAGGTATTTGAAATCTTTTAGATTAATACTAAAATGGGTAAGAATTTTGAGAACTACAAAGCTGCATTCAAACTGAACAAGAATTAGAAACACAGGACTAAATGAGTTGAGGAAGATTATAGTTGTGTGACTCTTTTTGGAAATATTGCTGGTTCTCTAACGTTTGTTCTCCCAGATTAAGGAAACGTTCTTTTCAAATATCTATGATATACAGAGATGTTGTCAAATATTCACTTGTAAACTGAAGCATTGAACTTTTCTCTACCTAAACCCTCTGAAATTCAAACACTCTCAGCGAGTATTCTTTCTTTCATGGCCATTACAGTTATTTGCCTAAGTGCAGTAAGAATCTTCTCCTTGTAACAGGACACCTTTGGAAATACTGGTTATTTTACTAAGTCTTTGACTGGAATGCCTTATTTGAGAGACATGCTTAGACCCAGAAATGACCCTATAGCTTTAAGGAACTGACGTGGACTTCCCATAAAGCCCCTTGGAAATGTTGGCTGGATATCTTGCTTACAGAGTTCCCAGCAGCCTCACCAGGAGAGTCAAGAATGTCACTTCCTGGCAGGTGCAAGAACCTCAGGATATCTTGGGGACCTTGTGAAGAGGAATTTGCCCAATTCCCAAGGTATTGCAGGCCTGCCTGATGGGAAGTACTTGGCTTGGCTTCTGGCCTGGAGAGGCTACAAAAGTTCAGTCTGGAGATTCCTTATGAAGGCTTCCAGCAAAGCACACTTTAAAAGATCCTTAAGATCAATGACTATTCTTGCTGAGCTCATGTAAATAATTAGGCCCCATTTGGTAAGACTGGACTTGTTTTACAAATGAATTAGTCTTGATTTGGCTACCTCTGGAAATTAGGGTTTTTAGAGAGAAAGATAACGCACAGTTATGGATGTTAAATCCTAGTTGTCTTTAAATGTTTGCCTAAACTGGACAACATGAGGTAAACTTGAGAGATCCTGTCACAATAATACAGGTTATCCTGTGGGGATAGTAAGAGGACCCCATGCATATATTATTTGAAACACTGGAGGCTGAGGTGGATTCCCCCAACAAATGTAGGTAAGGACTTTTCTCACTGTAGACCTGTCAAGAGATAAAGATGATAGTGATTTATTATTCACTTGAGGCTGGGTTAATTCATACATCTCTAAGTATGCAAACCATGTCCTCCCTAAACCTGATCTGACAGTTACTAGAAACCCACCCCATATAAACCCCAAAGACCTGGTTTATTCAAAGGATGGAAATTCTCATGCAACAGAGAATTTAACTCCAAAATAAGAGGAACCCTACTGGGTCATATTATGTACTTCTACTGCCATAAGTTAGAGGAGCATTCTTCATGGGCTCCTGTATCTAAATAAAACCCGTACTCCCTTTACAGGAAGTCAATGAGCAAACAAATGTGACTACCTATTCCCAGGAACCTGTGCAAGACCTCAAACCTCTCTTATGATGGTTGTCCCTTTCTTTTTCTCTTTCCTTTAGCCATTTATACTAACAGTTCCTTCTTACGTTGGGCCATTCAGAGGATCACCACAGACATTTGAGTTACAAACAGGAAATACCAATCTGATTCCTGCTGCCTGTTCCCACTCCCATCTGAGGATGCTTCAAGCCTGACATCTAAGAACCTCATTGGCAACACTGGTAGACAACAGGTTTGTAATTTGCTCTAACAAAATGCTGTGCATCCATTCCAGATTACCACAAAAAAATTCTGGACTTCTAACTGACATGAATACTTAAATTGGCTCTTTAAACAATCCCTTTCTTTCCTTCAGTGATTTGCTAAACTCCTGGACTGGAGCATTGTTGTCAACTACCAAAGGAATTTGCTTGGGGCTTGTCTCTTGTTATTCTAATTATGTTTTGCTCTTTTCTCCCATGCCTCTCTGCCTGGTGCCAAGACTTCATCACTACAATCAGTTCAGCCAACAGATGAGCCTTGATCCTCAAGAAGGCCCACCTTGCATTCACCTGCCTCTGCCTTTTGTAATTCCTCTATGTGTTACCCAACAGACCAATATTGACCCGTCTAGGTAGGGACAACTCTACACCCCTACTCAGCAGAAAGAAGCTACAGAAGATGAGACCTTCCATCTTCCTCAACCTTAAAGATTTAAGGGTCGACATTGTTCAGGGGGCGGATATGATGAGGGAGCATGAGGCAGGCTGAGGGGTAAAGCACAAGCTAGCTCCCCCCACCACAGGTGGGATCTGAATGATATTCCCTAGACACTCTTGACTACCCAAGAACAAAGAAAAGGGGCTTAAGCGCTTGTCATGGTAATGTGGGAAATGAAGGCAAAGGAAAAATTAAATTCCTTTACTGCCTATAGCCCATTGCCAAGTCGCTGAAACAGGCAGAGTGACCTCCATCTAGGAGCTCAGCTGCCCCGTGATGACACTTTGCTAGGGGCAAAAGAGAACCTCAGCTTAACACTATCCCAAACTTGAGGGCCCTGTGAGTTAACTTCTTTTATTTCAACTGCCCCCAAGATGAATCCTGGCAATCATCCTCCAAGCTTATGGCCCCCCCAATATATATCCAATGGGTCTCATAATTGAGAGACCCATTACTTAAGTGGTAATAAATGGTATTTCTCTTGCAACAGCTAGCCCCTCAAGGTCCTGAAAACCTTTCTTCCAAAATTCCTTGGAGACTTACTCTATCCCTGACCCCTGACAACCTGATGGTATATAATAATGAGGTACCCATCAGGACCCCAGTGCAGTTCTTCCTGCACATGGGTCCTGTCCCCATGATTTAATAAAATAACCTTTTTTTGCACCAAAGATGTCTTCAAGAAATATTTCTTGGTGATTGGCTCTGGACCACCCTCACCATGACCCCCAAACTTCATCAGTTCAACAGCACAACTCCAAACACTGGCTGCTACAGATGCCTTCATTCTGAAGAACAGACAGTTCACCAATTGGCAGTCTTCTTCAGGAACTGCTATGTGCAGGAAACAGCCCATTCAAGGACTAATGCACCAGAGCCACTTTCTAAATACCTGAGGGTAAGCCACAAGCCAGAACCTGCCAACTAGGAGTTATTCCTGGCCTCAAAGGACAGGGCAAAAAAAAGCAAATATCAGAAACTTTCCATCTCTTTCTGAAGGAACAGTGCTGGTTTCCCTTATTCCTAGCCCACATATTGTTCTTACTCCTGAGGCAACCATCTTACCAGGAGATTGTGCTAGTGACTTCATGTTTTGCTCTATGACTTTCTCTTCTGCTAAGAGGGAACATTGGCCTTCTCTGTATCCTTCTCCATCTTGTGGCTCTTTTCCAAAAAATTTCTCCGTGTTGTCTATTCAGGGACAGTGTCTCAGAGCCATTTTTTTCTACTTTTAATTTGGGTGTCAGCCCATAGTTTTGTCACTCCGGGATATGTTGGGCCACAGGGTCCCTCAAAAATTGTCTCTCAGTACTGTGTTGACAAAGGTAAGCCCAGGGCATTTCAAAGTGCCCATCAGGAATGCTCGCGTGTGGTCAGGGTCACCGATATTGGTAGGAAGCTATCCTCACTTCTGGGACAAGAGGACCATGGAGCTAGACATTTCATTCTCTGCTTTATCCCATCCTCAGCTTAAATGGAAACTTTGGCCCTGTGTATAGCTATTCCAATTTCCTGATTGCATTGATAACTATGTCTTGGGCCCCAAACAAGGGCACTGAGGCTGTCCCCCAGGTCGTGAATACCCAGCCATTCCTAATGAGCTCTGACTCTGGTCTGTGTTAACCAAGAACAATCAGTTTCTGATATCCCAAAGGAAAGATTGCCTTCCTGTCAGTATTTGGTGTTTGGCTGGCAGATATAAGAAATAATGGTTAGACAACTTGTTTCCCTCCCTGGCCATTAAAGATGCTTTCACTCTGAAGAGCAGTTTGTTCACCCAGGTGCAGTGCTCTTAAGGACCTGCTTTGCTCAGAAAGAGAGCATTCGAGAACTACTGCACCACAGCCCAGTGCCAAACACTTGAGCATTAGCCTGGAGCACAAATCTGCTACCTTTGAATCACTGCTGTCTCCATCCACTGATAGGATAGGAAGGGAAAACAGTGAACCCCAGAATCTTTCCCTCTCTTTCTGAAGTAAGGATACAGGCATCTTGCCTTTGGGCTCCCACTGTAGACCATGGACGTTTCCCTTTGCCCTAGCCCATATGTGTTTCTTATCTATGTGATTCTTATTCCTGAGACTGTCAGCTTGCTTGCCAGGAGATTGTACTTGGCATTTCCTCCTCCGGTTTATCACATTCTCATGTCTCATAAGGAACATTGTCCCTCGGTGTATCCATTTCCATCCTTTTACTCTTCTTTTAAAGATTCTTTTATTTTTGAGGGAGAGAGAGAAAAGAGGGAGGGCACATGCAAGCGGGGAAGGGGCAGAGACAGAAGGATGGAGGATCCAAAGCAGGCTCTGCACTGACAGCTGAGAACCCCCTGCAGAGCTCAAACTTGCAAACCATGAGGTCATGACCCTGAGACAAAATCGGATGCTTAACCCACTGAGCCTGATAGACGCCTGGGTAGGCATCTCATCCCTTTCCTCTTTTCAAAATTAGATTCTCCCATGGGCCAATCAGGGCCCTGGGAGCAATTCCTTTGGATTTTAATTGTGGATTCAGGAGGAGTTTTTGTGACAACAGAATAGGTTGGGCCACAGAAGCCCTGACAGCCTGCCTTCCAGATCTATATAGACAACACTAGATGTAGGTCAGTGGAAGGTACCCGGCACAGAATATTTGTGTGTTGGTAGGACCAGAGGTGTTGGGAGGGAGCTTTCCTCACTTCAGGGGCAAGGGCAAATAGAGGGAGACATTTTTTTCTCAGATTTATTTCATTCTCATCTAAAAGGAAAGTTGTCCATAGAGTCATTCCCATCCAATTGCTATTTTCTCATGAGGACTTGGTTTGCAGGCTGGGTGGGGCAGTGAGGCTGTCAATCACACAGTGAGCTCTCAGGGATTCTTGGTGAGTTCTCACTCTGCTTCCCTGCTAACCAAGAGTACTTAGTTTCTGACAACCCACAGGAAAGATTGCCCTGCTGTCAGAGAGCACTTAGTGCTTGGCCCAAGATGCTGAAGAGCACATAATTCACACATACGAGATATGTTCCAGGACCTAGACAGTGCAGAAAGTGGCCACTGAAAAAGTACTGGGCCACAGAAACCAAGTTTCCAAACATTTGAGCAACAGGCTGGAGCATGGACCCACTACCCCTAAAGCCCTGCTGCCTCTATCGCCTGATGGGAAGGCCACAAGCTTTCCCTCTCTTTCAGAAGGAAATATGCAGACCTCTTGCAGCCTGGGCTCTCAGGAGGTTTCCCTTTAGAGGTATCCACTGTCTCTGGCCACAGGCATTTCTGACTCCTTAGGGAGAACCTTGCCAGGAAATTGTGCTAACACTCCCGTCTAACCTTTGTCCCATTCTCATCAATAATGAAACACTCTGGCCTTCTGCTGTTCCATTTTTTTTCTTTTTTTTTTTCTTTTTGCAAAGTAGTTTGTTGCTGGATGCCATTCATAGCCAATGTCTCAGAGAACTATACTTTCCTTTAAGTTGGGGTGATCTGCTCAAGTTTTTATGTCTCTGGCATAGATTGGGACACAGGACCCCCCATTATTGACCTCTCAGAACTATGTCGACAATGGGAGGTATAAGGACCTTGAGGGTGCCCAGCAGAGTGTCCATGTGTAGACAATGCCAGGGTTTGGGAGGGAACTGGCCTCACTTCTGGTTGAAGGAGAAACCATGGTAGACATCTTATTCCCAGTTTTATCCTAATCTCCTCTGTCATATAGAGCCTTTGTCTTCTGTACAGCCATTCTCATCAATTTTCTCTTTTCCTAACAAGGCCATGGGTCACAGCCAGTAGAAATTGGTCTGTCTTCCACACAGCCAGCATCCACAATTTGTGATGAACTATCACTCTGGGCCTGTGCTATGTGAGAGCAATTAGTTACTTTATCCCAGACAACAATGACCCTCCTGTCCATGAGTGCTTGTTGCTTAACAGGCCCTGGTAATCTCTGTGATGGGTAGCCAGCTTGCCTCCCTCCCCTGGCTGATTGAAATGTCTTCATTCTCTAAGGCAGATGGATCAGGCATGCACAGTAGACTGCAGGACTATTCAGCCCAAAAAAGCCCTCACAGGGAATACTGCACCATGACGTGGTGACAAAACCTAGAGGACCAATGGGAGCACGGACCTGCTACCACTGAATCACTGCTTTTTCTATGCCCTGAGCTGTAGGGCATACAAAGGAGCCCAGGGCATAAGCCTTCTTTCTCTTTCTAAAAGACAAGTGTAGGCCTCGTGGCAACTGGGCACCCAGGTGTAAGCCATGGATGGTTCCCTTTACCCCAGCCCACAGGTGTTTCTTACTACAGACAACAGTTAGCTTCTCAGGAGATTGTGCTGGGAGATTGTGTTCTCAGCTTCATCCCACTCTCATTTGTAGTGAAGCACTTTGGCCCTCGGTGTCTTTATTTCCATCCATTTGCTCTTTTTTTCAAACTAGGATCTTGCTGGAGTCCATTCAGAGTCAGTGTCTCAGAGCAACATCCTCCACTTTACACTGGGGGCTCTGGCTGAAACCTGGGGACTCTGAATAGACTGGCAACAGGACCTCTAGTAATTGCCCATTAGAATTCTGTGCACAATGAGAGATGTAGTGCATAGGAAGGTGCCAAGCTGTGTATTTATGGATCCGTGTAGGTGGTCTCGGAGGTTTAGGGAGGGACTGGCCACACACATGCAGCTGGGAGAAAAGAAGGTAGATAGATGTGCCCAGCAGCATCATCCAATTCCCGTGTGTAATGGAGAGCCTTGGCCTCCCTTGTAGCCATTCCCACCAATTTGCTATTTTCTAAGTCTTGGGTCACATTTAGGGACAATTGGGCTTTCACTCCCATAAGCAGAGCCCAAAGATTGGTGCTAAATTTCCACTCTGGCCCTGTGCCTGTGAGAGCAAACAGTACCTTTATATCAGAGGAATGATGGCCTTCTTGTCCCTGAGTGCTTGATACTTGGCCAGCTCTGGTGAGTGCAGTGAAGTGCAGAGATGCCTTCATTCTGGGTCACCCATGGCTCCCATATGCACACTAGGCATTGGGACCTGGTCAGCACTGAGGGCCCTTTCAAGAACTTTCAAGTCCAGATTGCAAACACTTGATCACCAGCTGGGAGCAGGAACACCCTGCCTCTGAATCAATGCTGCATTTATTCCCTGATGGGAAGGACAGGAAAAAACACCCAAACCACTTTTTCCTCTGTCTCTGAAGGAAGAATACACAGCTTCTGCAGAATTTCACACTCAGCTGTAGCCAATGGAGGTTTCCTTTGACACCGGCCTTCAAGTGATTCTTACACCCCAGACAGCCAGCCTGCCAGGAGATAGTAGACAATTCTCACTTTAGCCTATTCTGTGATGTAAGGAAGAACTCTAGTCCTCCAGGTCCCTACTTGTATTGTATTGCTCTTTGCTCAAATTAGGTGCTACCTGAGAGCCATTCAGAGAAAGAGGTTCAGAAGAATGTCCTCTGTTTAAACTAGAAGATTCCAGGATCCACGGGTCTGTGCCAGATACACAGACTGGGTGCAAATATTGCTGTGGGGTGTCCACTCAGTTCCTGAGCCAATGGACAGCTCTCCACGTCTGGTATCCCAGAGGAAAGCAGGTCCCTCTGTCACCAAGGGCTTGGTGCTTAGTCAGCTGGAACAATGGCAGGGATGGGTAGCCTGTTGGCCTCCCTCCCCTGGCTGACAGAGGTGCATTCATCCTGCAGAGTAGATGGTTCATGCATGCTCACCATGTTCCAGGTCCTGGTCAGGGTGCAAAGGGACTTTGAAAGGAGTACGACACCAGGCTGGGTTTTAACCACTTGACCATCGGCCACAGCTGAATCCCTGTGCCCCTGTCTACTAGTGGGAAAGGGCAAGAAACACACCCAAAGGCAGGGCTGTCCCTCTCTTTCTCAGGGAAAAATGCAGCCCCCTTGCTGACAGGGCTCCCAGGTGTAGCCTATGGGGGGGGTCCCCTTCACCAAAGCCCACAGGTGTTGCTTCTTCCTGAGACAGCCAGCTGGCTACAACATGGCACTAGTCACTTGATTATCCACATCATCTCATTCTCATCCCTAATGAAGAACTCTGACCCCTGTGGATCCATTTTCACCCTTTAGGTCTAATTCCAACCTAGGTCCTCTCTGGGGCCCATTGCATACAGTCTCTTAGTGGAATATCCTCAGCATTCTGCTGAGGATCCTAGTCTGGTGCTGGTGACTGTGTGATAGGTTTGGCCACAAGGGCCCCTGGCAGGTTGGTGTCAAAACCATGGAGGCATTCAGAGGCCAAAGGCACTGGAAGGGCCCAGAAGAGAACGTTTGCCCTTCGACTGGGCCAGAAGGCTGGGAAGGGAGCTGGCCTCCTTTCTTAGCTGAGGGAACATGAAGTTGCATAGCCCCTTTTGAGATCAATCCCATTGCCATTGGAGATATTGAGCTTTGGACTCCTTATGGCTATTCCCTTCCCTTGGCTCTAGGTCTGACTATGTCTCCATTTAGACTCAGGAGCCATGGAGTTGTCACACACTCAGCCCATGCCCATGGATAGATTTTCACCCAAGCCTGTGCATATGGGAGGTGGGCACCAAGCAAGGCAGACCAGCCCCTGCTAATGGCAGCACTTGCACTTACTTGGACTTGGATTTACCTTCCAGCTGGGTCAGAGAAGCCAGCAGCATCACAGGCATCAGTGCTGGGTTCAGGACACAGCCACAAGGAGGCTTCTAGGTCAGGTGCCAAGGCCGAACAGCCCCGTGCATTAGGCAGTGCCACATTTGCCTTAGCTTCCCTGTGGTCATGGTGTGGCAACTATTACATTGGCCTATGCAGCCCTCTCCTTCAGCACACTCAACAGTAGCATCAGTGACAGTTCTGGCTGGCAGGACAGGGTGTACAAGAGCCTCAGGACAGTGGCAGAAGGCAGGGACTGTCAGATAGGGTGGAACCCATGAGAACAGCACCTGGTCCTTGCCTCCTTTCCAGGTCACTTCTCTCAGCCCACATTTGTTAGATTAACACACTCTCACACGTGGATCCTCACACAAAAGCGATATGCATGATGGGATGTGTTGAACAAAGCCAGGAATAATCTCTAATGAGGATGAACTGAGTAGAGGTGCTGGCCAGCGTGCAATACATCTGGAAGAAATGCAGAGGGAGGTACCAGAGCAGGGTTGCCTTGCCTGTTCACATATAATTAAAGTTGCAGTGGTTTAAAAGAAATAGATCTTGCCCTCTATAGAGGGCAAATAGATCAGCACCATTCACCTATTGTAAGGACTTCCCATTTTACAGCTATTCTTGTCTTTTCAAGGTCTGTGAAAGCCTGAGAGGATCTGAGGATCTGTCCCTGTGGTAATACAAAAACAAACACAAAAATACAAGCCTATTTGCCCGAAATCCGAGTACTGAGACAGACATGCAGAGATGAACCGTTATACAGAGAAGACTCTCTTGTTGAAGAGCCAGGGGCCTGTTGGCCAAGCAGATTCCACAGTCACAGGAAATGGACCAGAATGCCCAGTTGAGGGCCAGGTCATGACTCTCAGACACTCACATGGAATGGAGCCCAGGGAGGGCTCAGTGTGAAAATAGAGCAAAGGGGTGACAGTGGGTAGAGGGAGGGCCAGAGTCGTGCATTAGGGATAAGAATGAGATCATGTGGAGAGTGACGTGACTAGCACTGTCTTCCCCCCCCCCACTATTGACTCAGGAATGAGAAACACCTGTGGGCTTTGGCAAATGGTGCTGTCTATAAGTTCCACCTGAAAGCCCGGTTGGCAAGAAGCCTGCCCAGATTCTTTCAGCATCAGAGGGAAAGATCTGTCTCTGGCTATGTGTCCTGCCCTTCCCATCTGTCCATAGGGGCCACCGTGATACAGCTGTAGCAGGGATGTGCTCCTGGCTGATGGGCAAGTGTTTGGAAGTGGGGCGTCATGCAGGATTCCATCCCAAGGTACTTTGTGTGCAGAGCAGATCCTGGAGCATCCTGCCCACACAAAAACCTGCTGCTCTTCCAAATGAAGGGGTCTCCATTAGTGATGGGAGGGAGGCTAACTGGCTTCCCATACTCGTGCATACCTTAGCTGGCTAAGCAACACCATGTGGTCCGGCATGGAAGGACCAGGGTTCCTCTGGGATATTAGACCCAGAGAGCCTTCAATTTCCTCAGGAACTGACTGGGAAACTGACACCATTCATACAGCCATGGCTAAGTGGAACACACACTAATGGTCCTGGAATGTGAAAGGAGACCTAGTGAGAAAAGCAGCAATGGCATGGGGATGAGTACGAGCAGGGCAAAAGTTCTGCATCTCCAAAGGGAATGGCATTCATCTAGGAAAGAGATATCTTTCTTAATTCACTCTCGATCCAGACAGGAGACTGGCTCTTTTCCTCAATCCTCTGGCTTGCCTACTCACAAGCAGTTTCCACGGGGCAACTGCAGATACCCTAGGCCTGGTGATGTCCACAAATTCTGAAACCCAATTCCCACGGCCCCTTGGCCAAACCTCTTGCACACTCACCAGGATTGTACCAGACTCCTCACTTCATAAGAAAGAAGAGGACTCTGAGACGCTGACTGTGACTAGACTCCAGGGAGAACCTGGTTGCCAAAGAAGAGCAATTATTTACTATTGCTATAATACCCTGCTACACAACAGGAGCTACGGGACAGAGGGTCACCTGACCAATGGGACATCAGCCTCTGAGAGTCCTCTATGGACTCAGAACTGGAAACTCGCCTCCAATCCTTGGAATTTAGTTCTGGACAGGACAGCCCAGATGGGTGTCTTGATGGGTGACTGTGACCAAGGGAGAAAAGCAGCAATGGGATAGGAAGTTGCGTCTAAGTCCTGCATTCCAGTGGGCATGAGTCAAATCAAAGAAGGAGATATCTCTATCATCCCTTCATCTTCTCCCACACAGGAGGCAGTATCCTCCCCTAACCACTGGCTTCAACTACCCTCAGGCATTCACCCTGGGTATCTTTACACACCCTAGGTGTGTGGTTGGCCACAAATTTTAAAACTATCTTGAGGAGGACCCAAAGTATAACCTATATCACCATCCAAAGGACACTGCCAAACCCCAGGCTGAAAGAAGAGGATATTCCTGTAAGACGCTGGCTCTGCATAAACGCCATGCAGAAACTTTTGGACAAAGAAGACTAAGTGGTGGAAATGGAGACACAGACCCTCCAAGTTTTTCATCACACTTGAGATGTGGAGAATTTTGAGAATGAAGTACCCAGCACAGTCTCCTATCAAGCTGTTTGTATCTGGAAATAGAAATGCCCATGGGCTTAGGCAAAGGGAGCCCTCTGAAAGGGCACACCTGAAAGCCCTGTCAGGTAGAAGCCTCCATTCATTCTTTTGGACCCAGAGATTTCTGGCTATGTCTGTCCCTCCAATTTTTTGTAGCAGTTGGTGGAGGCAGCAGTATTTGAGGTGTCATTATTGGGTTCTCCTGGTTCTTGCTAAGGAGTCTGGAATGAGGATGTCGTTCCCTATTCCTGGAAAAAGCTCTCCCTGTGCTCACCACGGCCTGCTCCATACTGCCCATGTGCAAACTGTGTGCTTCCTGGAATGAAGGCAACTCAACCATCCAGTTCAGGGAAAAAAGATGGCTCCCCTTCACCTCCCATACCACAGCAAGCAAAGCAACAAAAACTCAGGGACTAAAGGCCATCTTTCCGTGGTTAAATCAGAGTCTGAGAGCTCTCCCTGAGAATAGGAGCAGAGTGGGAGTTTGATGCCCACCCAGAGGTGCCAGCTGAGTGATGGCTCTGTGGCTCATAAGGGGAGGGGGGGTGGAAAGTCAGAAATAAAGCTAGGGGAAGGACATGGGCCCAAGGGGGACCAAAGGTTGACATTTCCAGTGGGAATTGGGACCCAATTGAAAAGAAGATGTCTTCCTTCATTGGCCTTTGGCCAAAAGGAGACCAGCTCACTGCCCAAATCTCTGGCACAGCCTTCACACAAACATCTCTTTTGAGGCAATGACAAATCCCTGGGGCTATCAAGGGCCACAGACTTCTGAAACCCAATGAATTAATGAAGAAGCCCTGTGTGAAAATATCTCCCACAGTCACAAGGACTGAGTTAGACTCCCACCTGAAAGGCAGAGGATGTGACTGTGAGAAACTGACTCTGCACAGACTGTGGGAAGAACCTTGTTTCTAAAAATGAGCAACCATGTGTGATGGTGATAAGGAAGGCCTGAGCTCTTCAGAGATAGGAGAAAGAAGTGCCCAGCACCTGATCCTGGGAAAATGTCTCTGGGAAAAAGAAGAAACTCCTAAGGACTTATGCAAAAGCCTCTAGAGTCTGCATTTGGGAAGCCTGTGTGCAACAGGCCTGCCTTCTTCCTTCAGAAGGACCTAGAGAGCCCTGGGACTTTGTCTGCTTTTTTTGTTTTCCCAGCACTGAATGGAGTAAGCAGTGACAGTGCTGTGGCCATGAGGAGCCCCCAGCTGTTGTTGCAAAGTGTGGAAAGGGACCTTGGTGCCCTCTTCCTGTAATGGGCTCTTTCTGGACTGACCAGCTTCTGGAACCTCCTGCCCGTGTGAACAGTTTGTTTTTCAGAAGGAAGGCCCCTCCATCAGGCAGAGCAATGAGGCCATCTGGCTCCCCTCCCACCACCCCTTGCTACAAACCGCCCACCACCTAGCTCAGGGATTAGAGGGCAATTCTTTTGGATATCACTTACTCATGGCTGTCACTGAGCAAGAGACTGAGTGGGCACCCAAAGCCCATCCCTTGGTGCCCTCTGCATGACTGCCAGCTCCATGGCTCCTAAGAGTGAACAAAGACTGAGTCAGAAAGGCTGTAAGCAAAAGGGACTGGCTGAAGCCCGGACCAAAGGGAGTTTGATATGTCTATCCAATGGGAATGTGATCAATATGAAAAGGACATGGGAAACTCCATTTGTCCTAGACCCAGCAAGGAGGCCAGCTCCCCCATAATATGGCTGGCCCAGCCTCCACCCCAACAGTTCTAGGCTGGACCCTTTCAAATGACCTAGGGCTCTGCCTGTCCATGGAGTCCTGAAACCAACTTGGTCTCAGCCTGTACCACAGACACAAGGGTTGGTCCACACTGGACATTGCAAGCCTGAGCTATTATTCGGGCAGACAGAATTGTATGGACCCCAAGACAAACCTTGATGGATAGTAAAGCACTCTCATGAAACTTGAGACTCATACGGTCACAGATCTTCACTCGGGATGAGGGTTGCATGATACTTAGAAAACACAGACCAACACAATAAAGGAGCAAGCAGGCTTGGTCAGGAGTCATAAAAATCTTTGTGGGCTTTGGCTATGGTACTACCCCAAAGGATTCCCCTTGGAGCCCTGTGAACAAGAGAGCCTCATTGTCCCTTAACAAATAGAAGGAAACTTTGGATTTTGGTGTGTTTCTGTCCATCATATCAGTAGATAGGGGCAGCAGTGACTCTGAGATATGAAGAAGGTGCCTCCACGTGATGATCAAGAGGTGGGAACAAGGCCTTAGTGCATGATATTTTCAAAGGGTGTTTTGTGCACTGATCAAGTCATGCAGCAAATGGCAGATGCACAGACTGAATGTTCTTCTGAGTGAGGGTATCCCCTTCAATTACAGGTGGAAATCAATGTGGCTATGCAATCCTTGGATACTGTAGCCTGCTAAGCACTGAGGGCTCAGGGACAAGGGTGTTAGCTGTCCTCTCAGACATCAGAATCTTAGAGCCCTGCATTGGCTCAGTAACTTCCTGGAAGGTCACCTCCAATCCATGGACATTGGTTGTGTATGGAATGGCCCCATGACCTTGGTGTGTGAACTGAGACCACATTACCAAAGCAGCAATGGGTTAGTAATGACTCCCAGGCCAAAGTTCTGCATTCAGATGGATATGGGTCAACTCGAGGAAGGAGATGTCTATCTTCCCTACCATCCATCTTCCCACACATGAGGCAGGATCCACTCCTAACCCGTGGCTGAGCCTATGCACAAGTATTCAGCCTCATCACCTTCACACACCCTAGGATTGGTGATGTTCACATCATTCTGAAACCAGATTGAGAGGGGCCCTATGTCACCATCACAGGGACCCCACCAGACTCACAAGCCAAAAGAAGGGAATAGTACTCTCAATGGCATGAATACATGCCATTCAGAACCTTATTCAACAAGAGGGTAATGGTTGGACATGGAGACACAGACAGGCAGAGTTCTTCATCACACATGAGATGTGGGAAATGTTGAGAATGAAGTACCCAGCACCATCTCCTATCAAGCTGGCTGAATCTGGAATAAGGAATGGTTAGGCAAAGGGAACCCTCTGAACAACTACACCTGGGAGCGACTATCAGCAACAAGTCTGCAATTTTTCCTTAGGAGCCAGAGATTTCTGGTCATGTCTCTCCCTGCCACTTTTTCTATCAGTTGATCGGAGTTATCAGTGTGTGAACTGTAGCTACTGGGTTCTGCGGGCTCTTGCTCAGGAGTTTGGAACAATGTCATTGTTCCCTATTTCTGGAAAGGGCTTTCCCCATGCTGACACCCTCCTGGCCCATACTGCCCATGTGGCAACTGTCTGCTTCTCAAAATGAAGGTAACTCAATCATCCAGGTCAGTGAGGGAGGCTGGCTCCCCTTCACCTTCCATACGACAGCAGGCCTATCCCCAAGCACTCGGGGACTAAAGGCCTGCTTTCCTTTGTTAGATTGGAGACTGATAGCTCTCACTGAGCACAGGAAGAGAGATGGAATTAGCGGGCTACCAAGGAGTGCCAGCCAAATGCGTGATGGATCCATGGCTCTAAAGGGAGAAAAAAAATTGTCAGAAATGCAGCAGGGTGAAGGAAATGGGCGCAAGAAGGGCCAAGGCTCCACAATTCTCCATCAGGAATTGGGATCCACTTGGAAAGAAGATGTCTTCCTTCCTTTTCCCTGGGCCCACAAGGCATCCAGCTCCCTGCCCAAATCTCTAGCCCAGCATACACACAAACATCCTCTGCTGGGCCCCTTCAAATGCCCTGGACCCCTGAATGACAACACACTTATGAAACCCAATGCATTCATGAAGAAGAAGCCCTGTGGCAAAAATCTCTCCCACAGTCACAAGGAGCAGACAAGTCTCCCAGGTGGAAGGCAGAAGAGACAAGTGTGAAACACTGACTCTGGACGAACTGTGGGAAAACCCTGGTTTCTACAAAAGAGCAAAGATGTGTAAGGTGGATAAGGAAGGCCAGAGCTTTTCAGAGATGGGAAGGGAGTTATGTGGAGAAGGAAGGGCCCAGCACCAGGTCCTGCCAACCTGGCTATGGGAAAAAGAAGCACCAGAAGCCTTAGGGAAACGCCCTCTAGTGTCTGCATCTGGGAACCCTGAGAGCAAGAACCCTGCTTCTTTTCCTTCACAAGGACCTAGAGACTCCTGGACTTTGTCTGCTTTTGTTCCTTTTCCCATCACTGAATGGAATGAGCAGTGAGGGTGCTGTGGCCTTCACTTGCCCCCCGCTGTTACCCAACGAGGGGAAAGGGGCATGGGGACCCTCTTCCTGTAAAGGACTCTTTTGGGGTGCCTGAACTTCTCGAGCCTCCTGCTCTTGTGTGAACCGTGTGTTTTTCAAAAGGAAGCCTCCTCCATCAGGCAGAGCAACAAGGCCGGCCGGCTCCCCTCCCCACCTCTTCCTACAAAGAACCAAGCATCAAGCTCAGGGGTAGGAGGGCTATTCTCCTTTGGGATAGCCAATGCTTATGGCTGTCACTGAGCACTGGACCAAGCGGGAAGCTATAGCCCACCCTTTGGTGCCCGCTGAGTGAGTGCCGGTGCCATGGTTCATAAGGGTAAAGAAATAATGAGTCAGACATTAAGGAAAAGTGCACAGCTGCATCCAGGACCAAAGTGTGCAATATTTCCAACCAATGGGAATATGATCGATGTGGACAAGACACGTTAAACTTCATTTCCTCTAGGCATAGCATAAAGGCCAGCTCTCGACTAATACCTCTGGCCCATCCTCCACACAAACACATCTCAGCTGGACCCCTTTCCTTGCCCTACATCTCTGGATGTCCATGTAGTCCTGAAACAAATATGCCGGCCCCTTTACCTCAACCTGTCGTCACAGCAGCCACACGGGCTGGTCCATATTGGACATTTGTAAGGCGGGTCTATGACTGCAAGGCTGAAATGTATGGAGCCCAAGACAAACCTTGATGGCTAAACAGCAATGTCATGAGACTTGATAAGCCTAGGGTAAGAATTCTTCCTTAAGGATGAGAATGGGATAATGTTTAGAACAAACTGACTAGCTCAATACATTAGTAAGCTGGATTGCTGAGAAATCAGATCTGTTGTGGGATTTGGCTACAGAGTTGTCCAAAGGGAACCACTTGGAGCACTGTGAGCAAGAGACCCACATTCTCCCTTAAGAAGTAGAGGGAAACGGTAAGCTGTTTGTGTGCTTCTCTGTCCATTGTATCAGAAGATCGGGCCCTAATGACACTGAGATACAAAAAATGTGCTTCCATGGGAGGATCCAGTGGTGGGACCAAGGCCTGGGGCAGGATACATTCAAAAGGCCTTGTGTGCTCTGGTCAGGTCATGGAGCATGCTGCACATGCACATCCTGTCTCTTCCTCCGCATGAGGGTATGTCCATCAATTAGGGTCGGCGGTCCATGTGGCTCACCATTCCCATGGTACAGTAGTCTGCTATGAACCTAGGGTTCAATGACACAATATATAGCTCTCTTCAGCGATATCAGACTCTGAGAGTCCTGCCTTGACTCGGGAATGTTCTGGAACCTACATGTCCATCCTTGCAACTTGCTGGTTTACAGAACAGCCCCGTGGTCTTGGTGTGTCAAGTGAGGTTAAGTTAGAAATGCAGAAATGGGATAAGAGTGACTACCAGGTGAGTCAAAGTTCTGCATTCACAAGGCCCCTGGTCAAATCGAGGAAGGAGATATCTAGCTTCCCTCACCCTCTAAGCACACAGGAGGCAAGATCTACCCCCAACTTCTGGATGAGCCTACCCACAAGCATTCTGCCTCGGAACCTTCACACATCCTGCGTTAGGAGATGGTCACATAATTCTGAAACCAAATGGAGAGGGACCCATTGCCACACCTATATCATAACCACAGGACAACACCGGACTCGAGTGCTGAAAGAAGAAGATATTATTCAAAGACACTGGCTCTGATAAATTCCATGCAGCACCGCTTTTCAAGAAAACGGAAAATGGTGGGCCTTTTGAGACACAGACTTCCAGAGTTCTTCCTCACACATGGGATGTGGAGAATCTTGAGAATAAATACCCATCATGGTCTCCTATCAAGCGGGTTGTATCCAGAATAAGAAATGCTTGTGGGCTTAGGCAAAGGGAGCCCTCTGAAGGAATACACCTGGGGGCCCTGCCTTCTGATTTTAGGAGACAAATTTCTGGCTATGTGTGTCCCTCCCACATGTTCTATCAGTTGATGCAGACCCCAGTTTTGAACTCTAAGTATTCGGTTCTCCTGGCTTTTACTCAGGAGAGTGGGACAAGGAAATCCTTCTCTGTTCCTGCAAAGGGCTTCCTCTGTGCTGACCCTCTCCTTGTCCATACTGTTCATGTGCAAACTGTCTACTTCTCAGAAAGAAGGCAACACAGTCATCCAGGACAATGAGGCAAGCTGGCTCCCCTTCCCCTTCCATACCACAGCAGTCCAGTCACCAGTCTTCCAGGGAATAAAGGCCATCTTTCCTTTGGTACTTCAGAGCCTCAGCACTCTCACTGAGCACAGGAGCAGAGTGGGAGTTTCATGCCTATCCGGGTGACCTCCCTGGGTTTCTGACAGCTCCCTAGCTCCTAAGGGGGAAAAAATAGTCGGAAATGCAGTAAGGTGAAGGAAATGGGCACAAGGAGGGCCAAAGCTCGGCATATCCAGTGGGAATTGGGATCCACTTGGAAAGAAGGTGTCTTACTTCGTTTGCCACTGGCCAGAAGGCCAACTCCATGCCCAAATCTCTCGTCCAACCTACACACAAACATCTTCTGCTGCAACCCTTCCATTGGCCTGGGTCTCTACATGCTTCTGGAACCCAATGAATTAAGGAAGATGGAGCCCAGTGGCCAAAATCTCTCCCACTGTCTCAAGGACTGAGCCAGACTCCCAGGTGGAAGGCAGAGGATAGGACCGTGAGACACTGCCTCTGAACCCATGGTGGGAAGAACCTTGTTTCTAGAAGAGATCAAAGATGAATAAAGGTGGATAAGGAGGGTCAGAGCTTTTCAGAGATTGGAAGGGGAATTATGTGGGAAAGGAATGGTCCAGCACCAGCTCCTGGCAAGGTGGCTGTGGGAAGAAGAAACAGGGGTTTCTGTTGCCTCAGGCAACAGTGCCATCTAGCATCCACATCTTGGAGCCCTATCAGCAACAGGCCTACCTCCTTCCTTCAGAAGGACCTAGAGAGCCCTGGACTTTGCTTTTCTTACTTTTCCCATCAATTGAATGGAGTGAGCAGTGAGTGTGTTGTGGCCATAACCTGCCCCCAGGTCTTCTTCCAAAGTGGGCCCTCTTCCTGTAAAGGGCTCTTTCTGTGCTGACCACCTTCTGGAGCTTTCTGCTCCTGTGTGAACTGTCTGCTTTTCAGAAGGAAGGAAACTCCATCAGGTAGAGAAATGAGGCAGGCTGGCTCCCTTCCCCTCACCCCTTGCTAACAACAGCCAATTACCAAGCTCAGGGATTGGACTTCTCTACTCCTTTGGGATAGCTGATGCTCATGGCTGTCCCTGAGCATGGGACTGAGTAGGAACCTGATGCCCATTACTTGTTGCCCGCTGACTGAGTGCCAGCTCCATGGCTCCTCAGGTTGAACAAAGACGGAGTCAGAATGACAGTTAAGGAGAAGGAATGGCTCCAGCCTGGAACAAAGGGCATTCAGTATTTCCGGGAAATAAACTTTATTTTCCCTAGGTATGAGGGCCAGCTCCCCACTAATACACCTGGCATAGCCTCCGCACAAACAGTTCTCAGCTGGACCTCTTTGAATGGCCTAGGGCTCTGCATGTCCATGGAGTCCTGAAACCAAAATGCCAGGGCCCCTTGTGCCACAAGTCACAAGGGCTGGTCCACATTGGACATTTGCAAGCTGGTGCTATGACTCTGCGTGACTGAATTCGTGGGGATCACAAGAGGAACCGTGGTGGAGAATAAAACAATGTCATGAAACTTGAAACCCTGAGGGCCAGAGCTCTTTATTAAGGATGAGATTTGGGAATGTTTAGGACACTCTGACCAGCACTGTATATTAGCACGCTCGCTGGCTTGCTCAGGCATCAGAAGAACCCTTAGTTGCCTTGACTAAAGGAGTACCCAAAGGATGCCCCTTGGGGCCCTGTGGGCAAGAGACCCACCTGATCCCTTAAGACATAGAGGGAAGCTTTGACTTCTGTTGTCCTTTCGGCACATCGTATCAGTAGACAGGGGCACAGGTTATTCTGAGTCATGGAAACATATGCTTCCCTGTGATGATGAATAGGTTTGAACGAGGCTATGGTGCAGCATTTATTCAAAAGGCTTTTGGTCTACCCTAGGGTGCCAGCTGAGAGAGGGACAGTTCTGTGGCCCTTACGTGTGAACAAAAATTTATTTTGAAACACAGCCATGGGAAGAAAATGACTAAGTGGACCCAAGTGCGACCTTCCAAAGGGGAATTGGATCAGTCTGGAAAGGAGATGTCTCACTTCATTTCTTCTCAGCGCATAAAGGCCAGCTCTCTCCTGCAACCTCCGGCCCAGCATACATACAAAAGTTCTCCATTGAGCATCTTCCGATGACCCAGGCCTCTTGATATCTATATACTTCTGAAACCAGATGAAGGGGTGGTCCTGTTACCAAACCCATTGCACAATCGCAAGGACGTCACCACACTCTACACTTGAAAGCAGAGCCCGGTGCTCTGAGAGACTCACTTGGCATGAACCCCAGGGAGAAACCCCTTTGAAAATAGAACAAAAGGGTTCAAAATGATAGTGGGCTTTCTAGAGTCTGTTGTCAGATGATGGGAATGGGAGACTGTTATGAATGAAGTGACTAGCACAATCTTTCAGCAGGTTGACTGTCTCAGAAATTAGAAAGAGCCAAGGGCTTCAGTAGAGTGACCTCTCTCCAGGCCACACCTGAAGCACTGTTATCATGAGGCTTCCATTATTCCTTTAAATAGAGAGGGAAAGCCCTGGCTTTGGATGTCTTTCCTGCCATCCCATCTGCAGATAGGGTCAGCAGAGATGTAGCAGGGTATATGTGGAGCATTGGTGTGTTGTGTTTGTTATGTGTGTGGTGTATGGAAAGGGCGTGTGTAGGTGGTTTATAAGCAGTATGTCCCTGGAGCGTGTGCGGTGTGTGCATTTCTGTGCATGGCATATGTGAAGTGTGTGTATGGAATATGTGTGCTGTATAGGTAGTGTGGTGTGTGTGTGGTGTTCGGACTGTGTGATGGATATTTTGTCCATGTGATGTAGTGGGTTGACCATGTTACCCGTAAATTGTGCGTGTCGTTTCTATATGTGGTGTATGTCCCATGCGAGTTTTAAGTAGTATAAAAGCATTCTCCATAGGATATTTGAATGTGTCTGGTGCTTGCGGTATGTTTGGATGTGTTTTGTCCTTGCGTGATGTGTTTGGTGTTTGTGTGTTTCCTAGGTACCGTGGGATGCTGAAGTGTGGTGTCTCTGGTGTTTAAGAGGTAGGTGTGTGGAGTGTGCTTGGTGTGCAGACCTTGGTGAGTGTTGACTAAATGTTGGTTGTAGTGCGCTGTATGTGAAACAAGATGGTTGTTTGTTGTATTAACTGGGAGGCAGTTTCTCAACATTTTTGTTTCACATGGTTGAGGATATGGCACTTTCCTTAGAGTTCCTTGCATAGGTTTTCAAACACTTCTCACGTAGTGAAACAAGATGTTAGGGGAAAGATGGTTTCTCCATAGTTTTATTTCAAGGAGTTGAAGGTGTATGGTCCTGTCCCTATACGTTTAGGCCTATATTTTCAAACATTTCTCAGGTGGGGAAAGAAGGGGTTAGTTGAAAGATGCGATCTCCACAGTGTTTTCTCACAGTGTTGCGTATATGGAACTCTCTTTTTTCTTTCCCGCATAGCTGTGCAAACCCTTGTCACTCAATGAAACATGGTGTTACTTTAAAAATAGTTTCTCCACACTATTGTTTCACAGTGTTGAATTCGGCACAACTCTAAAAACATGGCTTGGAGTTCACCTCTTCCATTTCAAACACTTCTAAGGTAGTGAAAGAAAATGTTAGTTGCAATGTCCTGTCTCCATGTGTTGTGTCACAGAGTTAGGTACATGGCACTTTCCTCGTAGTTGCCCGCTTAGGTTTTCCGACACTTGTTACACAGGGAAATGAGAGATTCATTGAAAGATGGTTCCTCCACAGTGTTATTCCACAGTGCTGAGTCTATGCCATTCCCCTATATTTTCTGCATAGGTTTTCCAAGACTTCTTCCTTAGTGAAACAAGAAGTTCTTTGAAACGTGGTTTTCTCCACAGTATCATTTCACCAAACGGAGTATATGGCACTTTTCTTATAATTCCTTGCACATGCTTTCAAACACATCTAAGTGAAACAGGAATTTGGTTGAAAGACAATTTCCCCACAGTGTCTTAGAGTTGAGTATATACTGGCCCTTTCCTTATGGTTCCCTGTAAAGGTTTTGAGAAACTTGTAACTCTGAAAGAAGACATTAGTCAAAAGATGGTTTTATTTCAGAGTTGAGCATATAGCACTCTCACTGTACTTTTAGGCCTAGATTTTTCAAACACTTCTCACTCAATGAAACATGATATTAGTTAAAAATGGTTTCTCGAGAGTGTTGTTTGCGAAACAGAGTTAAGTGTATGGCATTTGCCTTAGAGTTTGCTGCTTACTTTTTCAAACACTACCAACTTGGTGAAACAAGAGGTTGAATGGTGGTTTCCCTGCCGTGTTTCCTTTCACAAAGTTGAGGTGAGGCCACCGTCCTCATAGTTCCCTGCTTGGGTTTTCAAACAATTACACCTGAAACAATGCATTAGTTGAAGGATGGTTCCTCCACAATGTTATTTCATACAGTTGAGTAGATGGCACTTATTTTTTTTATTTTTTTTTCAACGTTTATTTATTTTTGGGACAGAGAGAGACAGAGCATGAACGGGGGGGGGGGCAGAGAGAGAGGGAGACACAGAATCGGAAACAGGCTCCAGGCTCCGAGCCATCAGCCCAGAGCCTGACGCGGGGCTCGAACTCACGGACCGCGAGATCGTGACCTGGCTGAAGTCGGACGCTTAACCGACTGCGCCACCCAGGCGCCCCGATGGCACTTTTTTTAGAGTTGCCAGGACAGGTTTTCCAACACGTCTAACTTAGTGAAACAAGAAGTTGGTTGAAAGACAATATCGCCATAGTGTTTTTTCTGAACTCAGCCTGGAATCCTTTCCTTAAAGTTCCCTATAAAGGGTTTCAAACACCACTTGATTTGAAAGCAGACTTTAGTTGAAAGGTAGTTTTCTCCATGGTTTTCCTTCAAGGAGTTCAGCATATGGCACCATCGTTGTACATTAAGTCCTAGATTTTTACTCACTTCCAACTTAGAGAAGATGTTACTGGAAAGGTGATTTGTCCAGAGTGTTTCTTTAGAGAGTTGAGTGTATGGAACTTTCTTTAATGTTTTCAAATGCTTGTAACTCAATGAAACATGGTGTTAGTTCAAGAATGGTTTCTCCACACTGTTGAATCTATGGTATGTCACTTGTCTTCAAGCTCACCACTTACATTTTCAAACACTTGTATGGTAGTGAAACAAATGATCATCTAAAGGTCGTTTCTCCACGCTCTGTTTTCCAGAGTTGAGTATATACACTTTCCTCATAGTCCAGCATAGGATTTCAGACAGTGGATACTTAGTGAAACAAGGAATTAGTGGAAAGGTGTTTCTCCCACCATATTATTTCACAGCGGTGAGTCACTGCCATTCCCCTTTATTTTCTGCATAGGTTTTGGAAGACTTCTAAGTACGTGAAATAAGAAGTTATTTGAAAGACGGTTTCTCCACAGTATTATCTCACAGAGGTGAGTATATTGACTTTCCCATAATTCCACACACAGGTTTTCAAATACGGCTAGCTAAGATGTTGGTTCAACAAGAAGTTGGGTGAAAGACCTGTTCCCCAGTGTTATTTTCGGAGAGTTCAACTTCCTGAAACGTACTGGTAGCTGAAAGATGGTCTCCCCACAGTGTTGTTTCACAGAGTGTGGATATGTCACTTTCCCATTATTCAGTCGCATTGATTTTCGAAACGCGTTTTTGGACACAAGAATTTATTTGAAAGATGGTTTCCGCACAGAATTGTTTTGCAGAGTTAAGTATGTGGCACTTTGCATATTCTTCCCTGCATATGTTTTCAAACACTTCTAACACTGTGAAGGAAACAGATCGCTGAGAGAAGTTTTCTCCACAGTGTGGATTCACACAGAGGAGAGGAGTTCATGGCAATTTCCTTATACTTGCCCGCAATAGAGAGTCAAAGCCTCCCAACCTACTGAAACAGGGAGTTGGTGGAAGGACGTTTCCCCCTGTGTTTTCTCAGAGTTGACTGTATGGTCCTTTGCCTAAGTTCTCAGTGTAACCTATCAACCCCCTAACCTAGTGAAACAGGATGTTATTTGAAAAGAGGTCTCCCTGCTCTGTTATTTCACAAAGTTGAGTACATGACAGTTTCCTTACATGTAGTTCCCCGCATCAATTCTCCAAAAAGTGTGAAATGAGAAGTTGGTTGAAAGACCATGTCCCCGTTGTGGTTTTCACGGCGTTAGGATTGTGGCCTTTTCGTTATACTTCCATCTAAAGGTTTTCAAACACTTTTACTGGAAAGAAGACGTTAGTTGAAAGACGGTTTCTCGACAAGATTTTAATCAGGGAGATGAGCCTATAATACTCTCATTTTACATTTAGGCCTAGATGTTCAAACACTTCTAACTTAGGGAACAACAACGTTATTTGAAAGGTCATGTCTCCGGTATGTTTTTTTTTTTTTTTCTCACAAAGTTAAGTACATATCACTGCCCTCATCATTACCCGACTAGGTTTTCATACACTTCTTAGTGAAACAAGAGATTCTTTCAACCTGGTTCCTCCAGAAGGTTATTTCACAGGGTTAAGTTGAAGGCACTTAATATCCCCAGATTAGGTTTTTCAACACGTCTAATGTTGTGAACCAAGAAGCTGGTTGAAAGACAGTGTCTCGATAGGTTTTCTCCCAGAATTAAGTATAAGCCATATACTTCTTATACTGCTTATAGTTCTCTGTAAAGGATTTCAAACACCTCTCAATGTGAAGCCAGACTTTCGTTGAAACGTGGTTTCTCAGTCGTTTTATTTCAAGAAGTTGAGTGTATGGCACTGCCATTATACACTTAGGACTACATTTTCAAACACTTCTAACTTCGTGAAGGAAGGTTTTCAGTAAAAGAGGCTTTCCCGACCATAATTTTTCACAGACTTGCATCTAGAGCCCGTCTATCATTTCTGGCTTAGGTTCTCACACACTTGAAACCTAGGGAACAAGGGGTTAAATGACAAAAGCATTTCCCCCCACAGTGGTGGGCATAGGGAACTTCTCCTGAATGTTCCCTGCTTAGGTGCTCAGACACTTCTCAATGAAACAAGATGTTAATTTAAAATCCATTTCCCCACGGTGGTTTTTGTAAACCAGAGTTGACTATATGGCACTTGCCTTAGAGTTCGTCCCTTATTTCAAAGACTTCTAACTTCTAACTTCCAACAAGTTGTTGGATGCAAGCTGGCTTTTCCACGTGTTTTGTCACAGTGTGGAGGAAATGCCACTGTGTCCAGGAAGACCCACATAGGTCCTCAGACACTTCTACTTAGTGAGGCAAGAAAGTAGTTAAGATGGTTCCTCCACTATTATATTTCACAGAGTTGAGTAAAAGGCACTTTCCTAATAGTTACAAGGACAGGATTTCCCACACGTCAAAACTTAGTGAAACAAGAGGTTGGCTGCAAGATGGTTTCTTTTGCTGAATTAAGTAGAAGGCCCTTCTGTTTTAGTTCCCTGTAACTATTTCAAACACTACTCAAAGAGAAACCAAAGGCTAGCTGAAAGATCGTTTCTCCACAGGGTTCCTTCAAGGAGTTGAAAGTATTGGCACTGTCATTATTCATTTTAGGCCAAGAATTTCAGTCACTCTTAACTTCCTGAAAGATGTTGCAGAAAGACGCGTGGCTCACAGTGATTTTTCACAGAGTTAAGTGTATGGCACTTTCATCTTAGCTGACCGCATAAGTTTTCAGACACTTCTTAGTGAAAAAAGAAATTATTTGAAAGATAATATCTCCACAGAATTATTTCAACAAATTGAGTCTATGGTCCTTTTTCATAATTCCCCACAACCATTTTCAAGTATTTGAAACTTAGTGAAAACACATGTGAGGTGAAAGATGGTTTCCTCAAAGTACAGTTTCACAGAGTTCAGAACATGGCACTTTCCTCCTGGGCCGTGCAAGGTTTTTCAAACCTTTCTAACGTAGTGAAATGAGATGTTAGTAGAAAGATGGTTATGCCACAGTGTTGTTTCAGAGAATTGAGTCTATGGCACTTTCTGCATAGGTCTGCACAGTTTTCAAACACATTAACAAAACCATATGTTGGTTGAAAGTTAGTTCACCACGGTATTTTTTAATAGAGTGGAGTATAAGGTAATTTCCTGCTAGTTCCCCACATAAGTTTTCATACACTTCGAAATTAGTGAAAAAAAATAGTTGAAAGATGTCCCACAGTGTTCTTTGACAGAGGTGAATATATGGCCTTTTCTGCATAGGTCCATGTAGCTTCCCACGACATTTCTCATAGTGAAACCAGATGTTAGTTGAAAGATGGTTTCACCTGACTGTTGAGACTAAAAGTTGAGTCTATAGCATGTTCTGCCTAAGACCAGCATAAGTTTCCCAACCCTTATAACTTAAAGAAACAAGATGACAGTGAGTAAAGAGATGGTTTCCTCACAGTCTTTCATTCTACTGACTATATGGCTCTTGCTGTGTTGGACTTGCAATTGTTTTCAAACATTTCTGAGTGAAACAAGATTGTTGAAAGATGGTTTCCACAGTTGGTCACTAGAAAGATGGTTTCCTCACTGTCATGGGTTACAGAGGTGTGTATACTGCACTTTCCATACAGGCCCCGTATCACTTTCAAAAATTTTAACTTCATGAAACCAGATGTCAGCTGAAAGATCCTCCTGTCACCACATTGCTGATATTAGGGTTCAGTTGATGCCTCTTTCCATATAGGCTCGCCTAGGTTGTCAAACACTTCTACCTTAGGGAAACCAGATGTTCGTTGAAAGACGGTTTGCCGACAATGTTCTTTCACACAGCAGAGCACAAGGTTCTATCACACTAGGATAGTGCCGCGGGCTCAACTCTGTCAAACAACACCGCGGGGAGGCCGTCTTTCAACTTTCGCCTCGTTTCACAAAGCTACAACTGTCTGAAAACCCATCCTTGATACCATGAGGGAAGGGCAATAGCCTCAGTTCCGGGAGACACCTCGGCGAGAAAAGCTTCATCTTCCAACTACACACTCTTGTTTCACTACGTTGGTAGTATTTGAAAAATACGCGGGGCCTACCGGGAAAGTGCCACACACACAGACTCAAGTCTGTTAAAAGAAACTGGGTAAACAATCTTTCGCCCAATGTCAGGTTTCAGTAAGTTGCAGGTGTTTGAAAGCACGTGCGGTGCCTGGCGGATAGTGCCACAGGCTCCACTCTGTCAAACAACACTGTGGGGAAACCGTCTTTCAACGACCGTCTCGTTTCACAAAGTCAGAAGTGCTGGAAAACCCATGCGAGGCCTAGAGCCAACGTGTTGTCCACTCTGTATCACAGTCAACCCTGCATAACAACCCTGTGGGGGCCTTCCTCTGTCAAGTAGCCTCTTGTTTCACGTGGTTACAAGTGTTTGAAAACCCGTGCGCCACTTACGGGGCAAGTGCCAAAGACTCAACTCTGTGAAACGACATGGAAGGGAAACCCTCTTTCAACTACCACTGCAAGTCACAAAGTTGGCATCGTTTGCGAACCCATGCAGAGAGTGCCACTTATACGCAACTCTGTCAAAGAGCATTTTGACAAAGGGCAAAACAGTGTTTCAACTAACGTCTCATCTCACTAAGTTAGAAGTGTCTGGAAACCATGGCGGAGACTGCGGCAAGTTCCATGGACTCATCTCTCTCTTGCAGCACTTTGGGGAAACGGTCTTTCCACTAGACTCTCTTTTCACCAAGACTTGCTTGAAAAACCAAGGCGGGGCCTACCCCGAAAGGGCCCTGGTCTCAACTCTGGGAATCCTCTGGGGAAACCCTCTTTCAACTCACAGCTGCACTTCACCAGCAGACATTGTTTGCACACCATCCAGGGCCCAGGCGGTACGTTCCATAGACTCCATGCTGCGAATCACTGTGGGGAAACCATCTTGCAACTAACGACTCCTTTCACTCAGCAGTTTCTGAAAACTCCTGTGGAGCCCAGGTAGGAAGTTGCATACACTCAACTCTGAAGCAGCACTTTAGGAAACCTGTCAGTCAACTGAGGGTCTCCTTTCACTACGTGACTTGTTTTTGAAAACCAATGCGGGGCCTACCCCGAACGGGTCACACACTCAACTCTCAGACACGCTGTGGGGTATCCCCTCTTTCGACGAACCGCTTGTTTCCCTGAGTTAGGAAGTGTCTGAGACCTTAGGAGGGGCCTACAAGGCAAGTGCCATATGCTGAACTCTGGGAAACGACAGTGTCGGTAAAGCGTCGTTCAACGGACATCGGCTTCCTCTAAGTAAGAAGGGTTTGGACACCACTGCGAGGCCTACCCACAAGGGTGCCAAACCCTCGACTCTGGGGGAGGGGAGGGGGGTGGGGAAGTTTGGCGACACCATCTCTCAACTAGCGTCCGGTTTCATGAAGCTAAACTCTCGCTCGCAAACTATGCAGGACTTAATGCGGAAAAGTGCCAGACACTCAACTACGTGATCTAACGCTGTGGGGACACCATCTTTCAACGCTCATCTCTTTACACGAAGTCGGAAGTGCCGGGAACTCGAGGTGGGGCCTACGCGGGAAGTGCCATTACATACACGCAACTCGGTGAAACAGAACCCTTTCACCTAACGTCAGGCTTCAATAAGTTGCAAGTGTTTGAAAACACACGCGGTGCCTGGGCGGACGCTGCCACAGGCCCCACTCTGTCAAACAACACTGTGGGGGAAACCATCTGGTTTCGCAAAGCTAGAAGTGGTGGAAAACCTATGCGAGGCCTACAAGGAAAGTGCCGTCTATACTCAACTCTAAGAAACCACATTGTGATGAGAAGACCTTTCTTTTTTTTTATTTTTTTTAATTTTTTTTTTCAACGTTTATTTATTTTTGGGACAGAGAGAGACAGAGCATGAACGGGGGAGGGGCAGAGAGAGAGGGAGACACAGAATCGGAAACAGGCTCCAGGCTCCGAGCCATCAGCCCAGAGCCCGACGCGGGGCTCGAACTCACGGACCGCGAGATCGTGACCTGGCTGAAGTCGGACGCTTAACCGACTGCGCCACCCAGGCGCCCCATGAGATGAGAAGACCTTTCAACTGACATTCAGTTTCGCTAAGGTAGATGGTAAGGCAGCTCGAGCGGCCCGTGCGGACACTGCAATGTACTCACCTCCGTGACACAACACTTGGAAAGCCATCTTGCAGCTGACGTCGTTCTCGCTCACTGAGAAGGGATTGATACGTACGCGCGGCCTCGGCGGAAAAGTGCCACGCACGCAACTAGGTGAACAACGCTGTGGTGAAATCAGCGTGCGACTGTCATCCCGTTTCACAAAGTTAGAAGCTCTCGAAAATCCACGTGGGGGCCCTACCAAGTGCCATAGAGTCAACGTCGTAGAACCAACCGAGGGGAATTCATCTTTCGCCTAACTTCTCGTTTCACGGAGGCAGAAGTGGCTGCAAAGCTCTGCGGGCTCTACCCAGAAAGTGTCACGTCCTCAACTTTCGCAACCAACACTCACTGTGCTCAAACCGTGTCTCAAATAACTTATGGGGTCACTTGTCCCAAGGGTTTGAAAACCCTATGCAGAAGCTACAGGGGAAGGGCCTACAGGGGAAGTCTACTCCGGGAAACACGGTGGCATAGCCAGCCATCTTTCGGTCTACGTCTCGCTTCACAGACGTAGAAGTGTTCGAAAACCTATGAGCGACCTACGTGGACAGTACCATACACTCCACTTTGTGAAACGACGCTGAGCTGCAACCATCTTTCGACTGCCACCTCACTTCACAAAGTGAGAATTGTTTGAACCCCGGTGCGGGGCTTAGGCGAAAAGTGCCATTGTACTCCCATAGGTCAAACAGCATTTGGAGGAAACAGGGTTCCCCACATCTTGTTTCCGTAAGTTAGAAATGTGGGACCACCCATGCGGGTGCTAGTCGGAACGGGCCGCGTACTCCACTCTGTGAGATCACACTGTGGGGGAGCCATCTTTCAAGTAACACCCGGTTTCACGAAGATCGCCGTGTTTGATAACCTGTACAGCGTCTGAGCAGAATGTGCCATGTCCTCAACTCTGTGAAAGAAAATGGGGGAAACAGGCTTCCAACTAACTTCTGGTTTCACTAAGTTAGAAGTGTCTGGAAACCTAGGCGAGGCTCACAGGGAAAGGGCCACATTCGCAAGTGTGAAACAAACCACGGCATGTTGAAAAGATTTTTCAACTAACATCTGGGTGTTTGAAAACTCACACGGGGCTGATGCAGAAAGTGCCCTACACTCCCTTCTGTCTAAGGACACTGCGGCCATCTGTCTTCCCAGTTAACATCTTCGTTCACTAAGTACTGTTCGAAAACCCTTGCGGGCAACCATGTAACTCAGGGAAGTTGCCAGGTACTCAGCTCTGTGATACAGCTCTGTGGAGAAACCATCTTGCAACGAACCTCTCGTTTCACAACATTAGTCGTGTCTGAAAACCATGCGGGCCTACGTTGAGAGGTCCGTAAACTCAACTGTGTTCAACAACATTGTGCGGGAACCATCTTTCAGCTCACACCAGGTTTCGTTAAGTTACCAAGTGTTTGACAACACGGGCGGTGCCTACGGGGATTGAGCCATGTGCTCAGCTGTGCCAAAGAGCACTGTGGGCAAACCGTCTTTCAACAAACATCTGGTTACCCTAAGGTAGAAGTGTTTCACAACCTAGGCGAGCCTACACGGAAAGAGGCATCAACTCAACCCCGAAAACAACTATGTGGTGACAGGAGGATCTTTCCAACTGACTTCGGGTTTCACTTAAGTTTAATAAGACTTTTGAAAATGATACCGGGCCTATGTGAAAGTGCACTAGACTCACCTCTGTGACACGTGACAGTGAGGCAACTATCTTTTAAGTGATTTTGGGATGGGCTTCAGTCCAGAGATGGTGAGGGCACAAGGGAGGCGGCCGCTAAGGATCAGTCTTTGGCTGTAAAGGCCACAAAAGTTGATAGGCCCCTGGTCAGGGACGCCTCAGGAATCCTCTCGGGCAGCTGCAGCCGGGCCTGGGAAACGAAATGCTGAGCTTCCAGGTTCCATTGAGTGAGCTGGCACCACTTCTGGACCGCAGGCGCCTGGTGTTGACAGACTTTGGATTTGGTACCTAGGGTTAGGGTTCAGTCCAGGGAGGTCGCCAGGGCCGAAACGACTCTGGCCTCGTGATCTCCCTTGAGGGCTGAAGTGAGGGCCCATGCGACAGGGCGGCTCAACTGGAGGGTTGGGGTTCGAGGCTGGCTTAGGTTTCGGTGGAGGGTTCCGGTTCAGTGTAGGGTTAGGGCTCCAGGGACCGAAACCACAGTAGGGCAGTGGTCTCCCTGAAGGGCTGAGTTGAGGGCACAAGGGAGTGTGCCGGTCAGGATCATTCTTTTGCTGCCAAGGCCACACAAGTCGATGGGCCCCTGGTCGGGGAGGATTCAGGAATCCTCTCGGGCAGCTGCAGCTGGGCCTGGGAAACGACATGTTGAGCTTCCAGGATCCATGCTGAGTGAGCCTGCACTGCTTCTGGACCACAGGCGTGTGGTGTTGACAGACTTTGTGATTGAGTCCCCTGGGTAGAGAGCCTTAGCTAGGGTTGGTGTTCGCACCAGGGAGGTGACCAGGGCCGAAGCGAATCCGATCTCTTATCTCCCTCTACGACTGAAGTGAGGGCCCATGTGACAGGGCGGCTCAAGTGTATTCTTAGGGTTCGAGGCCGGCTTAGGTTTCATGGGGGTATCCGGCTCGGGGTAGGGTTAGTGTTAGGGTTAGGTCCAGGAGGCTCCAAGCGCTGAACCCACAGCAGGGAAGTGGTCTCCCCGAAGGGCTGAGTTGAGGGCACAAGGGAGGGTGATGTTCAGGATCAGTCTTAGATACCAACGCCACATAATTCGATGGGCCTCTGGTAAGGGAAGCCTCAGGAATCCTCTCGGGCATCTGCAGCAGGGCCTGGAAAAAGACATGGTGAGCTTCCAGCTTTCATCCCGAGTGAGCCTGCACTGCTTCTGGACACCAGGCACGTGGTGTTGTCAGACTTTGGGATTGAGTCCCCATGGGGAGAGAGCCTTAGCTAGGGTTAGGGTTTTATCCAGGGACGTCACCAGGGACCAAGTGATTCCAGTCTCGTGATCTCCCTTGAGGGCTGAAGTGAGGGCACATGCGAAGGGGCAGCTAAAGTGGAAGGATAGGATTCGAGGCCAGCTTAGGGTTTAGTGGAGAGTTCCTGCTCAGGGTAGGGTTAGGGTTAGGGTTAAGTCCCAGTAGGCTCCAGGCCGAACCCACAGAAGGGCAGGGGTCTCCCCAAAGGGCTGATTTGAGAGCACAAGGGAGGGTGCCGGTCACGATCAGTCTTTGGCTGCCAAGGCCACACACCTCGATCGGCCCATGGTCGAGGAGGCCTCTGGAATCCTCTCGGGCAGCTTCTGTCCGGCCTGGGAAACGACATGGTGAGCTTCCATTTTGCATGCCGAGACAGCCTGCACCTCTTCTGGAATCCAGGGGTGTGGTGTTGCCAGATGTTGGCATTGGGTCCCCATGGAGAGAGAGCCTTAGCTAGGGTTAAGGTTCGGTCCAGGGATGTCACCAGGGACGACGCGACTCCGGTCTGGTGATCTCCTTCAAGGGCTGTAGTGAGGGCCCATGCATGAAGGTGACTCCATTGCAGGGTTAGGGTTCGAGGCAGGCTTAGGTTTCGGTGGAGGGTCCCGTTTCAAGTAGGGTTAGGGTTAGGGTTTGGTCCCAGGAGGCTCCAGGCGCTGAACCGACACCAGGGCAGTGGTCTCCCCGAAAGGCTGAGTTGAGGGTACAAGGGACGGTGCCTGGCAGGATGCGTCTTTTTCTGCCAAGGACACACACGTCGATCGGCCTGTGGTCGATGAGGCCTCTGGAATCCTCCCGGGCACCTGCAACCGGGCTTGGGAAACGACATGGGGAGCTTCCAGGTTCCATGCCGAGTCAGCCTGCACTGCTTCTGGACCCCAAGTGCGTGTTGTTGTCAGACCTTGGAATTGGGTCCCCATGGGAAGATAGAGCTTTAGCTAGGGTTAAGGTTCGGTCCAGGGACGTCGCCAGGGCCGAAGCGACTCCGGTCTCCTGATCTCCCTCGAGGGCTGAAGAGAGGGCCCATGCCAGAGGGCGGCTCAATGGCAGGGTTAGGGTTCGAGGCAGGTTTAGGTTTCGGTGGAGGGTCCCAGATCCGGGTAGGGTTAGGGTTACGGTTAGGTCCCAGGAGGCTCCAGGCACCGAACCCGCAGCAGGGCTGTGGTCTCCCCGAAGGGCTGACTTGAGCACACAAGGGACGGTGCCGGTTAGGATCCATCTTTGGCTGCCAAAGCCACACACATCGATGGGCCCCTGGTCGAGGAGGCCTCCGGAATCCTCTCGGGCAGCAGCAGCCGGGCCTGGCAAACGACATGGTGAGCTTCTAGGTTCCATGCCGAGTCAGCCTGCACCGCTTCCGGACCCCAGGCGAGTGGTGTTGTCAGACGTTGGAATTGGGTCCCCATGGGGAGAGAGCCTTAGCTAGGGTTAGGGTTCAGTCCAGTGACGTCTCCTGCGCCAAAGAGACTCTGGTCTCGTGATCTCACTCGAGGTCTGAAATGAGGGCCCAAGCCAGAAGGCGGCTCAATTGCAGGGATAGGGTTCGAGGCAGGCCTAGGTTTTGGTGGAGGGTCCCGGATCGTGGTAAGGTTAGGGTTAGGTTTAGGTCGCAGGAGGCCCCAGGCGCCGAACCCAAAGCAGGGCAGTGGTCTCCCTGAAGGTCTGAGTTGAGGGCACAAGGGACAATGCCGTTCAAGATCGGTCTTTGGCTGCCAAGGCCACACACGTCGATCCGCCCCTGGTGCGGAGGCCTCCGGATTCCTCTCGGGCAGCTGCTGCCGGGCCTGGGAAACGACATGGTGAGCTTCCATTTTCCGTGCCGAGTCAACCTTTACCGCGGCGGGACCCCAGGCACGTGGTGTACTCAGATGTTGGAATTGGGTCCCCATGGGGAGAGAGCCTGAGCTAGGGTTAGGGTTCGGACCAGGGACGTCACCAGGGCTGAAGCGACTCCGGTCCCATGATCTCCCTCGAGGGCTGTAGTGAGGGCCCATTCCAGAAGGCGACTCAATTGCAGGGTTAGGGTTCGAGGCAGGCTTAGGTTTCGGTGGAGGGTCCCGGATCAGGGTAGGGTTAGGATTAGGATTGGGTCCCAGGAGGCTCCAGGCACCTAACCCACAGCAGGGCAGTGGTGTCCCCAAAGGGCTGAGTTGAGGGCACAAGGGACGGTGCTGGTCAGGCTTCTTCTTTGATTGCCAAGGCCACACACGTCGATTGCCCCCTGGTGGAAGAGGCCTTTGCAATCCACTCGGCAGCTGCAGCCGGACCTGGGAAACGCCATGGTGAGCTTCCAAGTTCCATGCCGTGTCAGCCTGCACCGCTTCTGGACTCCAGGGGCGTGGTATTGTCAGATGTTCAAATTGGGTCCCCATGGGGGAGAGAGCCTTAGCTAAGTTTAGGGTTTGGTCCAGGGACGTCGCCAGGGCTGAAGAGACACGGTTCTCGTGATCTCCCTCGAGGGAAGAAGGGAGGGCCCATGCCAGAAGGCGGCTTAATTGCATGCTTAGGGTTCAGGCAGATTTAGGTTTCGATGGAGGGTCCCGGATCGTGGTATGGTTAGGGTTACGGTTGTGTCCCAGGAGGCTCTAGGCGCCGAACCCACAGCAGGGCATTGGGCTCCCCAAAGGGCTGAGTTGAGGGTAAAGGGACGGTGCCGGTCAGGATGCGTCTTTTTCTCCCACGGCCACACACGTCGATCGGCCCCTGGTCGAGGAGGCTTCCGAAATCCTCTCGGGCAGCAGCAGCCGGGTCTGGGAAACGACATGGTGAGCTTCCAGGTTCCATGCCAAGTCAGCATGCACTGCTTCCAGACCCCAGGCGAGTCTTCTCAGCCGTTGGAATTGGGTCCCCGTGGGGAGAGAGCCTGAGCTAGGGTTAGGGTTCGGTTCAGGGACATCGCCAGGGCCGAAGCGACTCCGGTCTTGTGATCGCCCTCAAGGGCTGAAATGAGGGCCCATGCCAGAAGGGGGCTGAATTGCAGGGTTAGGTTTCGAGGCAGGCCTAGGTTTCGGTAGAGGGTCCCCTATCGGGGTAGGTTTAGTGGTAGGGTTCGGTCCCAGGAGGCTCCAGGCGCCCAACACATAGCAGGGCAGTGGTTTCCCCTATGGGTTGAGTTTTGGGCACAAGGTACGGTGCCGGTCAGGATGCGTCTTTTTCTGCCAAGGCCACACACGATTGGGCCCCTGGTCGAGGAGGCCTCTGGAATCCTCTCGGGCACCTTCAACCGTGCCTGGGAAACGACATGGTGAGCTTCCATTTTCCATGCCGAGTGATCCTGCACTGCTTCTGGACCCCAGGTGCGTGTTGTGAGACGTTGGAATTTGGTCACCACGGGGAGAGAGCCTTAGCTAGGGTTAGGGTTCGGTCCAGGGACGTCTCCGCGGCCAAAGAGACTCCGGTCTCATGATCTTGTTTGAGGGCTGAAGTGAGGGCCCATGCCAGAATGCGGCTCAAGTGCCGGTTTAGGGTTCGAGGCAGGCTTAGCTTTCGTTGGAGGGTCCTAGTTGGGGTAGGGTTAGGGTTAGGGTTAGGTCCCAAGTGTGTCAAGGGCTGAACCCACAGCACTACAGTTTTTTCCCCGCATGGCTGAGTTGAGGGTACAGGGAGGGTGCCCGTCAGGATCATCTTTGCCTGCCAAGTCCACACACATCGATGGGCCCCCAGTAAAGGAATCCTCCGGAATCCTCTCGGGCAGCTACAGCCTGGCCGGGGAAATGACATGGTGAGCTTCCTTTTTCCATGCCATGTGAGCCTGCACCACTTCTGCAACCCCGACGCGTGGTTTTGTCAGACGTTGGAATTGGGTCCCGATGGGGAGAGAGCTTTAGCTAGTAGGGTTTGGTCCAGGGATGTCACCAGGGCCGAAGCGACTCCAGTGTCGTGATCTCCTTTAAGGGCTGAAGTGAGGGCCCATGCCACAAGGGGGCTCATGGGCAGGGTTAGGTTTCCAGGCAGGCTTAGCTTTCGGTGGAGGGTCCTGGTTGAGGGTAGAATTAGGGTTAGGGTTACGTCCCAGTTGGGTCCAGGCTCTAAACCCACAGCAGGGCAGTTGTCTCCCAGAAGGGTTGAGTTGAGGGCACAAGGGAGGGTGCCGGTCAGGATCAGTCTTTGGCTGCCAAGGACACACATGTCGATGGGCTGCCAGTCGAAGAGGCCTTCGGAGTCCTCTCGGGCAGCTGCATCGCGGCCTGGGAAATGACATGGTGAGCTTCCAGGTTCCATGCCGTGTCAGCCTGCACCGCTTCTGGACTCCAGGGGTGTGGTATTGTCAGATGTTGAAATTGGGTCCCCATGGGGGAGCAAGCCTTAGCTAGGTTTAGGGTTTGGTCCAGGGACTTCGCCTGGGCTGAAGCGACTCCCATCTCGTGATGTCCCTTGAGGACTGAAGTGAGGGCCCTTGTGAATGGGCGGCTCAATTGTAAGGTTAAGCTTTGAGGCCGGCTTAGGTTTTGGTGGAGGGTCTTTTTTGAGGTATGGTTATGGTTAGGGTTAGGTCCTAAGAGGCTCCAGGCGCCGAACCCACACCAGGGCAGTGGTCTCCCGAAGGGCTTAGTTGAGGTCACAAGGTCGGGTGCCGTTCAGGATCCTGGGGTCCAGGCAAAATGGATTGTGCCGGTCAGGATCACTCTTTGACTTCCTCGGCTGCCAAGACCACACAAATCGATGGTCCCATGGTCGGGGAGGCCCGAGGAATTCTCTCGGGCAGCTACAGCTGGCCTGGAAAATAACATGGTGAGCATCGAAGTTCCATGCCGAGTGAACCCGCACCGTCTCTGGACCCAAGGCACGTGGTATACTCAGACTTTGGGATTGGGTCCCAATGGGGTGAGAACCTCACAAGACCAGTGACACTTCGTCCATGGCAAAGTCCGTGGACCGAACCCTAACCCTATACTTGAGCCGCCCCATCTTATGAGCCCTCACTTCAGCCCACGAGGGAGATCAAGAAAACCCAGCCTCTTCGGCACTGGCAACGTCCCAGGAACGAAACCTAAACCTAGCTGAGGCTCTCTACCCATCGGGACCAATAACAAAATCTGACAACACCACGAGCCTGGGGTCCACAAGTGGTGCAGGCTCACTCGGAATGGAACCTTGAGGCCAAACTGTCGTTTCCAGGCCCCACAGCAGGAGCCCGAGAGGATTCCTAAGGCCTCCCTGACCAGGGACCCATCTAGGTGTGTGGCCTTGGAAGCCAAAGATGGATACTGACCCGCCCCATATATTGTGCCCTCAACTCAGCCCTTTGGGGAGACCACTGCCCTGCTGTGTTTTCGACGCTTGAAACATCCTGGGACGTAACCCTAACCCTAATCTTAGAACAGGGGCCCTCCAGCAAAACGTAGCCAGCCTAGAAACCGAACCCTACGCTTGACCTGCCCCATCGCATGTGCCCTCAATACATCCATCGATGTAGGTAACAAAAACGGAGTCGCTTCAGACTTGGCGACGTCCCTGGACCGAACCCTAACTCTAGCTAAGGCTCTTTCCACATGGGGACCCAATAACAAAGCCTTACAACACCAGGCGCATGGGGTCCACAAGCGGTGCAGGCTCATTCGGCATGGAAAGAGAAAGCTCAGCCGGGCGCACCTGCTAGAGAGGATTCGGGAAGCCTCCCTTAAAAGGGGCCGATCGAATTATATGGCCTTGTTAGCCAAAGACTTAATCTGACCAGACCCTCGAATGTGCGCTCAAGTTAGCCGTTCAGGGAGAAAACTGCCGTCCTGTGGTTTCGGCGCCGTGACTCCACGGAACAAACCCCAAATAGATGTTCGTCGAAAGACGGTTTGGCTTGCACACGGCGCTCTTTCGCACAGCTGAGCGCATGGCTCCATCCCCCAAGGCACCGCCCGTGTTGTCAAACACTCGGTAACTTAGCGAAACCTGGTGAGAGCCGAAAGATGGTTCCCCTGCAATGTTGTTGAACACAGATGGGTGTACGGCCCTCTCGACCTAGGCCCCGCATGGCTTTCAGACACGACCAATGTCGTGAAACGAGAGGTTCGTGGCAAGATGCTTCCCCCCCGCCCCACCCCCCCCCCCACCCCCACAGAGCTGTATTCACAGAGCTGAGTGCCTGGCAACTTCCCTGAGGTGCATGGTTGCCCGCAAGGGTTTCCGAACAGTACTAACTTCGTGAACGAAGATGTTAACTGGGAAGACGGACGGCCGCAGTGTCCCTAGACAGGAAGGGAGCGTAGGGCACTTTCTGCATCGGCCCCGCGTAAGGTTTCAAACACCTCTAACGTGGTGTGCCAAGACGTGAGTTGAAAGATCTTTTCAACACGCCGTGGTTTGTTTCACACTTGCGAATGTGGCCCTGTCCCTGTGAGCCTCGCCTAGGTTTCCAGACACTTCTAACTTAGTGAAACCAGAAGTTAGTTGGAAGCCTGTTTCCCCCGTGTTCTTTCCCAGAGTTGGGGACATGGCACGTTCCGCTCGGACGCCGCACAGGTTTTCAAACACGGCGATCTTCGTGAAACCGGGTGTTACTTGAAAGATGGCCCCCCCACAGTGTGGTCTCACAGAGTGGAGTACGCGGCCCGTTCCGACTAGCACCCGCATGGGTGGTCCCACACGTCTAACTTACGGAAACAAGATGTGGGTTGAAACCCGGTCTCCCCCAAATGCTCTTTGACCCCATGGGAGGACAATGGCACTTTTCGCCTAAGCCCCGCACCGGGGTTCAAACAATTCTCACTTTGTGAAGTGAGGTGGCAGTCGAAAGATGGTTGCAGCTCAGCGTCGTTTCACAAAGCGGAGTGTATGGTACTGTCCGCGTAGGTCGCTCATAGGTTTTCGAACACTTCTACGTCTGTGAAGCGAGACGTAGACCGAAAGATGGCTGGCTATGCCACCGTGTTTCCCGGAGTAGACTTCCCCTGTAGGCCCTTCCCCTGTAGCTTCTGCATAGGGTTTTCGAACCCTTCGGGACAAGTGACCCCAGAAGTTATTTGAGACACGGTTTGAGCACAGTGAGTGTTGGTTGCGAAAGTTGAGGACGTGACACTTTCTGGGTAGAACCCGCAGAGCTTTGCAGCCACTTCTGCCTCCGTGAAACGAGAAGTTAGGCGAAAGATGAATTCCCCTCGGTGTGGTTCTACGGCGTTGACTCTATGGCACTTGGTAGGGCCCCCACGTGGATTTTCGAGCGCTTCTAACTTTGTGAAACGGGATGACAGTCGCACGCTGATTTCACCACAGCGTTGTTCACCTAGTTGCGTGCGTGGCACTTTTCCGCCGAGGCCGCGCGTACGTATCAATCCCTTCTCAGTGAGCGAGAACGACGTCAGCTGCAAGATGGCTTTCCAAGTGTTGTGTCACGGAGGTGAGTACATTGCAGTGTCCGCACGGGCCGCGTCGAGCTGCCATACCATCTACCTTAGCGAAACCGAATGTCAGTTGAAAGGTCTTCTCATCACAATGTGGTTTCTTAGAGTTGAGTATAGACGGCACTTTCCTTGTAGGCCTCGCATAGGTTTTCCACCACTTCTAGCTTTGCGAAACCAGATGGTTTCCCCCACAGTGTTGTTTGACAGAGTGGGGCCTGTGGCAGCGTCCGCCCAGGCACCGCGTGTGTTTTCAAACACTTGCAACTTATTGAAGCCTGACGTTAGGTGAAAGGGTTCTGTTTCACCGAGTTGCGTGTATGTAATGGCACTTCCCGCGTAGGCCCCACCTCGAGTTCCCGGCACTTCCGACTTCGTGTAAAGAGATGAGCGTTGAAAGATGGTGTCCCCACAGCGTTAGATCACGTAGTTGAGTGTCTGGCACTTTTCCGCATTAAGTCCTGCATAGTTGGCGAGCGAGAGTTTAGCTTCGTGAAACCGGACGCTAGTTGAGAGATGGTGTCGCCAAACTTCCCCACCCCCCTCCCCTCCCCCAGAGTCGAGGGTTTGGCACCCTTGTGGGTAGGCCTCGCAGTGGTGTCCAAACCCTTCTTACTTAGAGGAAGCCGATGTCCGTTGAACGACGCTTTACCGACACTGTCGTTTCCCAGAGTTCAGCATATGGCACTTGCCTTGTAGGCCCCTCCTAAGGTCTCAGACACTTCCTAACTCAGGGAAACAAGCGGTTCGTCGAAAGAGGGGATACCCCACAGCGTGTCTGAGAGTTGAGTGTGTGACCCGTTCGGGGTAGGCCCCGCATTGGTTTTCAAAGACAGGTCACGTAGTGAAAGGAGACCCTCAGTTGACTGGCAGGTTCCCTAAAGTGCTGCTTCAGAGTTGAGTGTGTGCAAACTTCCTGCCCGGGCTCCGCAGGAGTTTTCAGAAACTGCCGAGTGAGGGAAAGGAGACGTTAACTAACGTTGCAAGAGGGTTTCCCCACAGGGATTCGCAGCGCGGAGCCCATGGAACGTACCGCCTGGGCCCTGGATGGTGTGCAAACACCTGTCTGCTGGTGACGTGCAGCTGCTGTGAGTTGAAAGAGGGTTTCCCCAGAGTGATTCCCAGAGCTGAGCCCAGGGCCCTTTCGGGGTAGGCCCCGCCTTGGTTTTTCAAGCAAGTCTTGGTGAAAAGAGAGGCTAGTGGAAAGACCGTGTCCCCAAAGTGCTGCATGAGAGAGTTGAGTCCATGGAACTTGCCGCAGTCTCCGCCATGGTTTCCAGACACTTCTAACTTAGTGAGATGAGACGTTAGTTGAAAGCCGGTTTCGCCCTCTGTCAACATGCTCTTTGACAGAGTTGCGTGGAACTGGCACTCTCCGCCTGGGTTCGCAAACCATGCCAACTTTGTGACTCGCGGTGGTAGTTGAAAGAGGGTTTCCCTTCCGCGTCGTTTCACAGAGTTGAGTCTTTGGCACTTGCCCCGTAAGTGGCGCACGGGTTTTCAAACACTTGTAGCCACGTGAAACGAGGGGCTACTTGACAGAGGAAATCCCCCCACAGGGTTGCTATGCAGGGTTGACTGTGATACAGAGTGGACAGCACGTTGGCTGTAGGCCCCGCCTGGCTTTTCCAGCACTTCTGACTTTGTGAAACGAGACGGTCGTTGAAAGACGGTTTCCCCACAGTGTTGTTTGACAGAGTGGAGCCTGTGGCACTATCCGCCGAGGCACCGCACGTGCTTCCAAGCACCTGCAACTTACTGAAACCTGACGTTGGGCGAAAGATTGTTGACCCAGAGTTTCGTTTCACAGACTTGAGTCTGTGTGTGTGGCACTTTCCCGGTAGGCCCCGCGTAGTTTTCAAATACTACTAAGGTAGTGAAACAAGGGTGTGTAGTTGGAAGATGGTGCTTTTCTCGCCGAGGTGTCTCCCGGAGCTGAGGCAATATATTGCCCTTCCCTCACGGTATCCAGGGATGGGTCTTCAGACAGTTGTAGCTTTGGGAAACGAGGCGAGAGTTGAAAGACGGCCTCCCCGCCGTGTGGTTTGACAGAGTTGAGCCCGCGGCACTGTCCGCCTAGGCACCGCACGTGTTTTCAGACACCGGCAACTCGCGGAAACCTGACGTTGGGTGAGAGGTGGTTTACCCAGAGTTTCGTGTCACAGAGTCGAGTGTATGGCACTTTCCCTGGAGGCCCCGCGTAGTTTTCCAACACCACTAACGTAGTGAAACAAGAATTCAGTTGGAAGGTGCTTTTCTCGCCGAGCTGTCTCCCAGAGCTGAGGATACTGCTCTTCCCTCGTGGTTTCCGGCACGGGTTCTCAAACGGTACCAACTCACCGAAGCAAGATGCTCTTTAAAGAGGGATCCCCCCCACAGAGTTGTCTGACAGACTTCAGTGAACGGCGCTTTTCTGCCTAGGCCCCGCATAGGTTTTCAAGCACTTCTGAGTGGAGCCAGAGGTTAGGCGACAGACCTGTCCAACCATCGTGCGGTGTCCCAGACTTGAAGTGTACGGCGCCTTCCCGGTAGGCCTCGTTATAGGTTTTGAAACACTTCGAAGGGAGTGCAAGCAGAGGCTAGTGGAAAGGCAGTTTCACCACAGTGTTCCTTCACAGAGTTGAGTACACGCCACACACTCTGCATAGGCGCTGCGTAAGTTGTATCTGCTTGAAACTTTTGTCTGCGTGAGACCAGGTGCTACTTGAAACCTGGACTCCCCGCAGTGTTGTTTCACCGAGTCGAGTGTAGGGCCCCATCCCCGTAGACACCCCCCCCCCCCCCCGCCCCACGCATGTGTTTTCAGACACTTGTTACTTAGCGGAACTTGATGTTCGGTAGGTAAAAGACTGTTTCCTCACAGTGTGGTTTTACAGAGCTGAGCATACGGCCCCTTCGGTGTGGGCCCTGCGTGGTCTTCAGACCCTCCTTAGAGCGAGTCGGCCACAGAGCTGAGTATCACAGAGCTGAGTGTGTGACCCTTCCCTCACAGTTGCCCGCCTGCGTTTTCAAGCACGGCTGGCTTAGAGAAACAAGACGTTGCTTGAAGGATGGATTCCCCGCAGAACTGCCGGACAGACGTGAGTGTCGGGCACTTTCTGCATAGGCCCCACCCACATCGGCTTCCCAGCTCTTGGAACTTGGTGACACAGGCTGTCAGCTGAAAGAGCTTCTCATCACAATGTGGTTTCACAGAGTTGAGTCCCTGTGGCCCTCTCCTTGTAGGCCTCGCAATGGTTTGCAACCACTTCTGGCTGAGTGAAACGGGATTGTTGAAAGACGGCTTCCACAAGGTGGTCGCTTGAAAGATGGTTTCCTCACTGTCACGGGTCACAGAGCTGAGTCTAGTGCACTTTCCACCGAGGCCCCGTATCAGTTTCCAAAGTCTTATTAAACTGAAGTGAAACCCGATGTCAGTTGGAAAGATCCTCCCGTCACCACATCGTGGTGTTCGGGGTTGAGTCGAGGCCTCTTTTTCCGTGTGGGCTCGCCTAGGTTGTCAAACACTTCTCCCTTAGGGAAACCAGAGGCTCGTTGAAAGACGGTTTGGCTCGCCCACGGCGCTCTTTCGCACCGCTGAGCGCATGGCTCCATCCCCCAAGGCACCGCCCGTGTTGTCAAACACTCGGTAACTTAGCGAAACCTGGTGAGAGCCGAAAGATGGTCCCCCCGCAATGTTGTTGAACACAGATGGGTGTACGGCCCTCTCGACCTAGGCCCCGCATGGCTTTCAGACACGACCAATGTCGTGAAACGAGAGGTTCGTGGCAAGATGCTTCCCCCCCGCCCCACCCCCCCCCCCACCCCCACAGAGCTGTATTCACAGAGCTGAGTGCCTGGCAACTTCCCTGAGGTGCATGGTTGCCCGCAAGGGTTTCCGAACAGTACTAACTTCGTGAACGAAGATGTTAACTGGGAAGACGGACGGCCGCAGTGTCCCTAGACAGGAAGGGAGCGTAGGGCACTTTCTGCATCGGCCCCGCGTAAGGTTTCAAACACCTCTAACGTGGTGTGCCAAGACGTGAGTTGAAAGATCTTTTCAACACGCCGTGGTTTGTTTCACACTTGCGAATGTGGCCCTGTCCCTGTGAGCCTCGCCTAGGTTTCCAGACACTTCTAACTTAGTGAAACCAGAAGTTAGTTGGAAGCCTGTTTCCCCCGTGTTCTTTCCCAGAGTTGGGGACATGGCACGTTCCGCTCGGACGCCGCACAGGTTTTCAAACACGGCGATCTTCGTGAAACCGGGTGTTACTTGAAAGATGGCCCCCCCACAGTGTGGTCTCACAGAGTGGAGTACGCGGCCCGTTCCGACTAGCACCCGCATGGGTGGTCCCACACGTCTAACTTACGGAAACAAGATGTGGGTTGAAACCCGGTCTCCCCCAAATGCTCTTTGACCCCATGGGAGGACAATGGCACTTTTCGCCTAAGCCCCGCACCGGGGTTCAAACAATTCTCACTTTGTGAAGTGAGGTGGCAGTCGAAAGATGGTTGCAGCTCAGCGTCGTTTCACAAAGCGGAGTGTATGGTACTGTCCGCGTAGGTCGCTCATAGGTTTTCGAACACTTCTACGTCTGTGAAGCGAGACGTAGACCGAAAGATGGCTGGCTATGCCACCGTGTTTCCCGGAGTAGACTTCCCCTGTAGGCCCTTCCCCTGTAGCTTCTGCATAGGGTTTTCGAACCCTTCGGGACAAGTGACCCCAGAAGTTATTTGAGACACGGTTTGAGCACAGTGAGTGTTGGTTGCGAAAGTTGAGGACGTGACACTTTCTGGGTAGAACCCGCAGAGCTTTGCAGCCACTTCTGCCTCCGTGAAACGAGAAGTTAGGCGAAAGATGAATTCCCCTCGGTGTGGTTCTACGGCGTTGACTCTATGGCACTTGGTAGGGCCCCCACGTGGATTTTCGAGCGCTTCTAACTTTGTGAAACGGGATGACAGTCGCACGCTGATTTCACCACAGCGTTGTTCACCTAGTTGCGTGCGTGGCACTTTTCCGCCGAGGCCGCGCGTACGTATCAATCCCTTCTCAGTGAGCGAGAACGACGTCAGCTGCAAGATGGCTTTCCAAGTGTTGTGTCACGGAGGTGAGTACATTGCAGTGTCCGCACGGGCCGCGTCGAGCTGCCATACCATCTACCTTAGCGAAACCGAATGTCAGTTGAAAGGTCTTCTCATCACAATGTGGTTTCTTAGAGTTGAGTATAGACGGCACTTTCCTTGTAGGCCTCGCATAGGTTTTCCACCACTTCTAGCTTTGCGAAACCAGATGGTTTCCCCCACAGTGTTGTTTGACAGAGTGGGGCCTGTGGCAGCGTCCGCCCAGGCACCGCGTGTGTTTTCAAACACTTGCAACTTATTGAAGCCTGACGTTAGGTGAAAGGGTTCTGTTTCACCGAGTTGCGTGTATGTAATGGCACTTCCCGCGTAGGCCCCACCTCGAGTTCCCGGCACTTCCGACTTCGTGTAAAGAGATGAGCGTTGAAAGATGGTGTCCCCACAGCGTTAGATCACGTAGTTGAGTGTCTGGCACTTTTCCGCATTAAGTCCTGCATAGTTGGCGAGCGAGAGTTTAGCTTCGTGAAACCGGACGCTAGTTGAGAGATGGTGTCGCCAAACTTCCCCACCCCCCTCCCCTCCCCCAGAGTCGAGGGTTTGGCACCCTTGTGGGTAGGCCTCGCAGTGGTGTCCAAACCCTTCTTACTTAGAGGAAGCCGATGTCCGTTGAACGACGCTTTACCGACACTGTCGTTTCCCAGAGTTCAGCATATGGCACTTGCCTTGTAGGCCCCTCCTAAGGTCTCAGACACTTCCTAACTCAGGGAAACAAGCGGTTCGTCGAAAGAGGGGATACCCCACAGCGTGTCTGAGAGTTGAGTGTGTGACCCGTTCGGGGTAGGCCCCGCATTGGTTTTCAAAGACAGGTCACGTAGTGAAAGGAGACCCTCAGTTGACTGGCAGGTTCCCTAAAGTGCTGCTTCAGAGTTGAGTGTGTGCAAACTTCCTGCCCGGGCTCCGCAGGAGTTTTCAGAAACTGCCGAGTGAGGGAAAGGAGACGTTAACTAACGTTGCAAGAGGGTTTCCCCACAGGGATTCGCAGCGCGGAGCCCATGGAACGTACCGCCTGGGCCCTGGATGGTGTGCAAACACCTGTCTGCTGGTGACGTGCAGCTGCTGTGAGTTGAAAGAGGGTTTCCCCAGAGTGATTCCCAGAGCTGAGCCCAGGGCCCTTTCGGGGTAGGCCCCGCCTTGGTTTTTCAAGCAAGTCTTGGTGAAAAGAGAGGCTAGTGGAAAGACCGTGTCCCCAAAGTGCTGCATGAGAGAGTTGAGTCCATGGAACTTGCCGCAGTCTCCGCCATGGTTTCCAGACACTTCTAACTTAGTGAGATGAGACGTTAGTTGAAAGCCGGTTTCGCCCTCTGTCAACATGCTCTTTGACAGAGTTGCGTGGAACTGGCACTCTCCGCCTGGGTTCGCAAACCATGCCAACTTTGTGACTCGCGGTGGTAGTTGAAAGAGGGTTTCCCTTCCGCGTCGTTTCACAGAGTTGAGTCTTTGGCACTTGCCCCGTAAGTGGCGCACGGGTTTTCAAACACTTGTAGCCACGTGAAACGAGGGGCTACTTGACAGAGGAAATCCCCCCACAGGGTTGCTATGCAGGGTTGACTGTGATACAGAGTGGACAGCACGTTGGCTGTAGGCCCCGCCTGGCTTTTCCAGCACTTCTGACTTTGTGAAACGAGACGGTCGTTGAAAGACGGTTTCCCCACAGTGTTGTTTGACAGAGTGGAGCCTGTGGCACTATCCGCCGAGGCACCGCACGTGCTTCCAAGCACCTGCAACTTACTGAAACCTGACGTTGGGCGAAAGATTGTTGACCCAGAGTTTCGTTTCACAGACTTGAGTCTGTGTGTGTGGCACTTTCCCGGTAGGCCCCGCGTAGTTTTCAAATACTACTAAGGTAGTGAAACAAGGGTGTGTAGTTGGAAGATGGTGCTTTTCTCGCCGAGGTGTCTCCCGGAGCTGAGGCAATATATTGCCCTTCCCTCACGGTATCCAGGGATGGGTCTTCAGACAGTTGTAGCTTTGGGAAACGAGGCGAGAGTTGAAAGACGGCCTCCCCGCCGTGTGGTTTGACAGAGTTGAGCCCGCGGCACTGTCCGCCTAGGCACCGCACGTGTTTTCAGACACCGGCAACTCGCGGAAACCTGACGTTGGGTGAGAGGTGGTTTACCCAGAGTTTCGTGTCACAGAGTCGAGTGTATGGCACTTTCCCTGGAGGCCCCGCGTAGTTTTCCAACACCACTAACGTAGTGAAACAAGAATTCAGTTGGAAGGTGCTTTTCTCGCCGAGCTGTCTCCCAGAGCTGAGGATACTGCTCTTCCCTCGTGGTTTCCGGCACGGGTTCTCAAACGGTACCAACTCACCGAAGCAAGATGCTCTTTAAAGAGGGATCCCCCCCACAGAGTTGTCTGACAGACTTCAGTGAACGGCGCTTTTCTGCCTAGGCCCCGCATAGGTTTTCAAGCACTTCTGAGTGGAGCCAGAGGTTAGGCGACAGACCTGTCCAACCATCGTGCGGTGTCCCAGACTTGAAGTGTACGGCGCCTTCCCGGTAGGCCTCGTTATAGGTTTTGAAACACTTCGAAGGGAGTGCAAGCAGAGGCTAGTGGAAAGGCAGTTTCACCACAGTGTTCCTTCACAGAGTTGAGTACACGCCACACACTCTGCATAGGCGCTGCGTAAGTTGTATCTGCTTGAAACTTTTGTCTGCGTGAGACCAGGTGCTACTTGAAACCTGGACTCCCCGCAGTGTTGTTTCACCGAGTCGAGTGTAGGGCCCCATCCCCGTAGACACCCCCCCCCCCCCCGCCCCACGCATGTGTTTTCAGACACTTGTTACTTAGCGGAACTTGATGTTCGGTAGGTAAAAGACTGTTTCCTCACAGTGTGGTTTTACAGAGCTGAGCATACGGCCCCTTCGGTGTGGGCCCTGCGTGGTCTTCAGACCCTCCTTAGAGCGAGTCGGCCACAGAGCTGAGTATCACAGAGCTGAGTGTGTGACCCTTCCCTCACAGTTGCCCGCCTGCGTTTTCAAGCACGGCTGGCTTAGAGAAACAAGACGTTGCTTGAAGGATGGATTCCCCGCAGAACTGCCGGACAGACGTGAGTGTCGGGCACTTTCTGCATAGGCCCCACCCACATCGGCTTCCCAGCTCTTGGAACTTGGTGACACAGGCTGTCAGCTGAAAGAGCTTCTCATCACAATGTGGTTTCACAGAGTTGAGTCCCTGTGGCCCTCTCCTTGTAGGCCTCGCAATGGTTTGCAACCACTTCTGGCTGAGTGAAACGGGATTGTTGAAAGACGGCTTCCACAAGGTGGTCGCTTGAAAGATGGTTTCCTCACTGTCACGGGTCACAGAGCTGAGTCTAGTGCACTTTCCACCGAGGCCCCGTATCAGTTTCCAAAGTCTTATTAAACTGAAGTGAAACCCGATGTCAGTTGGAAAGATCCTCCCGTCACCACATCGTGGTGTTCGGGGTTGAGTCGAGGCCTCTTTTTCCGTGTGGGCTCGCCTAGGTTGTCAAACACTTCTCCCTTAGGGAAACCAGAGGCTCGTTGAAAGACGGTTTGGCTCGCCCACGGCGCTCTTTCGCACCGCTGAGCGCATGGCTCCATCCCCCAAGGCACCGCCCGTGTTGTCAAACACTCGGTAACTTAGCGAAACCTGGTGAGAGCCGAAAGATGGTCCCCCCGCAATGTTGTTGAACACAGATGGGTGTACGGCCCTCTCGACCTAGGCCCCGCATGGCTTTCAGACACGACCAATGTCGTGAAACGAGAGGTTCGTGGCAAGATGCTTCCCCCCCGCCCCACCCCCCCCCCACCCCCACAGAGCTGTATTCACAGAGCTGAGTGCCTGGCAACTTCCCTGAGGTGCATGGTTGCCCGCAAGGGTTTCCGAACAGTACTAACTTCGTGAACGAAGATGTTAACTGGGAAGACGGACGGCCGCAGTGTCCCTAGACAGGAAGGGAGCGTAGGGCACTTTCTGCATCGGCCCCGCGTAAGGTTTCAAACACCTCTAACGTGGTGTGCCAAGACGTGAGTTGAAAGATCTTTTCAACACGCCGTGGTTTGTTTCACACTTGCGAATGTGGCCCTGTCCCTGTGAGCCTCGCCTAGGTTTCCAGACACTTCTAACTTAGTGAAACCAGAAGTTAGTTGGAAGCCTGTTTCCCCCGTGTTCTTTCCCAGAGTTGGGGACATGGCACGTTCCGCTCGGACGCCGCACAGGTTTTCAAACACGGCGATCTTCGTGAAACCGGGTGTTACTTGAAAGATGGCCCCCCCACAGTGTGGTCTCACAGAGTGGAGTACGCGGCCCGTTCCGACTAGCACCCGCATGGGTGGTCCCACACGTCTAACTTACGGAAACAAGATGTGGGTTGAAACCCGGTCTCCCCCAAATGCTCTTTGACCCCATGGGAGGACAATGGCACTTTTCGCCTAAGCCCCGCACCGGGGTTCAAACAATTCTCACTTTGTGAAGTGAGGTGGCAGTCGAAAGATGGTTGCAGCTCAGCGTCGTTTCACAAAGCGGAGTGTATGGTACTGTCCGCGTAGGTCGCTCATAGGTTTTCGAACACTTCTACGTCTGTGAAGCGAGACGTAGACCGAAAGATGGCTGGCTATGCCACCGTGTTTCCCGGAGTAGACTTCCCCTGTAGGCCCTTCCCCTGTAGCTTCTGCATAGGGTTTTCGAACCCTTCGGGACAAGTGACCCCAGAAGTTATTTGAGACACGGTTTGAGCACAGTGAGTGTTGGTTGCGAAAGTTGAGGACGTGACACTTTCTGGGTAGAACCCGCAGAGCTTTGCAGCCACTTCTGCCTCCGTGAAACGAGAAGTTAGGCGAAAGATGAATTCCCCTCGGTGTGGTTCTACGGCGTTGACTCTATGGCACTTGGTAGGGCCCCCACGTGGATTTTCGAGCGCTTCTAACTTTGTGAAACGGGATGACAGTCGCACGCTGATTTCACCACAGCGTTGTTCACCTAGTTGCGTGCGTGGCACTTTTCCGCCGAGGCCGCGCGTACGTATCAATCCCTTCTCAGTGAGCGAGAACGACGTCAGCTGCAAGATGGCTTTCCAAGTGTTGTGTCACGGAGGTGAGTACATTGCAGTGTCCGCACGGGCCGCGTCGAGCTGCCATACCATCTACCTTAGCGAAACCGAATGTCAGTTGAAAGGTCTTCTCATCACAATGTGGTTTCTTAGAGTTGAGTATAGACGGCACTTTCCTTGTAGGCCTCGCATAGGTTTTCCACCACTTCTAGCTTTGCGAAACCAGATGGTTTCCCCCACAGTGTTGTTTGACAGAGTGGGGCCTGTGGCAGCGTCCGCCCAGGCACCGCGTGTGTTTTCAAACACTTGCAACTTATTGAAGCCTGACGTTAGGTGAAAGGGTTCTGTTTCACCGAGTTGCGTGTATGTAATGGCACTTCCCGCGTAGGCCCCACCTCGAGTTCCCGGCACTTCCGACTTCGTGTAAAGAGATGAGCGTTGAAAGATGGTGTCCCCACAGCGTTAGATCACGTAGTTGAGTGTCTGGCACTTTTCCGCATTAAGTCCTGCATAGTTGGCGAGCGAGAGTTTAGCTTCGTGAAACCGGACGCTAGTTGAGAGATGGTGTCGCCAAACTTCCCCACCCCCCTCCCCTCCCCCAGAGTCGAGGGTTTGGCACCCTTGTGGGTAGGCCTCGCAGTGGTGTCCAAACCCTTCTTACTTAGAGGAAGCCGATGTCCGTTGAACGACGCTTTACCGACACTGTCGTTTCCCAGAGTTCAGCATATGGCACTTGCCTTGTAGGCCCCTCCTAAGGTCTCAGACACTTCCTAACTCAGGGAAACAAGCGGTTCGTCGAAAGAGGGGATACCCCACAGCGTGTCTGAGAGTTGAGTGTGTGACCCGTTCGGGGTAGGCCCCGCATTGGTTTTCAAAGACAGGTCACGTAGTGAAAGGAGACCCTCAGTTGACTGGCAGGTTCCCTAAAGTGCTGCTTCAGAGTTGAGTGTGTGCAAACTTCCTGCCCGGGCTCCGCAGGAGTTTTCAGAAACTGCCGAGTGAGGGAAAGGAGACGTTAACTAACGTTGCAAGAGGGTTTCCCCACAGGGATTCGCAGCGCGGAGCCCATGGAACGTACCGCCTGGGCCCTGGATGGTGTGCAAACACCTGTCTGCTGGTGACGTGCAGCTGCTGTGAGTTGAAAGAGGGTTTCCCCAGAGTGATTCCCAGAGCTGAGCCCAGGGCCCTTTCGGGGTAGGCCCCGCCTTGGTTTTTCAAGCAAGTCTTGGTGAAAAGAGAGGCTAGTGGAAAGACCGTGTCCCCAAAGTGCTGCATGAGAGAGTTGAGTCCATGGAACTTGCCGCAGTCTCCGCCATGGTTTCCAGACACTTCTAACTTAGTGAGATGAGACGTTAGTTGAAAGCCGGTTTCGCCCTCTGTCAACATGCTCTTTGACAGAGTTGCGTGGAACTGGCACTCTCCGCCTGGGTTCGCAAACCATGCCAACTTTGTGACTCGCGGTGGTAGTTGAAAGAGGGTTTCCCTTCCGCGTCGTTTCACAGAGTTGAGTCTTTGGCACTTGCCCCGTAAGTGGCGCACGGGTTTTCAAACACTTGTAGCCACGTGAAACGAGGGGCTACTTGACAGAGGAAATCCCCCCACAGGGTTGCTATGCAGGGTTGACTGTGATACAGAGTGGACAGCACGTTGGCTGTAGGCCCCGCCTGGCTTTTCCAGCACTTCTGACTTTGTGAAACGAGACGGTCGTTGAAAGACGGTTTCCCCACAGTGTTGTTTGACAGAGTGGAGCCTGTGGCACTATCCGCCGAGGCACCGCACGTGCTTCCAAGCACCTGCAACTTACTGAAACCTGACGTTGGGCGAAAGATTGTTGACCCAGAGTTTCGTTTCACAGACTTGAGTCTGTGTGTGTGGCACTTTCCCGGTAGGCCCCGCGTAGTTTTCAAATACTACTAAGGTAGTGAAACAAGGGTGTGTAGTTGGAAGATGGTGCTTTTCTCGCCGAGGTGTCTCCCGGAGCTGAGGCAATATATTGCCCTTCCCTCACGGTATCCAGGGATGGGTCTTCAGACAGTTGTAGCTTTGGGAAACGAGGCGAGAGTTGAAAGACGGCCTCCCCGCCGTGTGGTTTGACAGAGTTGAGCCCGCGGCACTGTCCGCCTAGGCACCGCACGTGTTTTCAGACACCGGCAACTCGCGGAAACCTGACGTTGGGTGAGAGGTGGTTTACCCAGAGTTTCGTGTCACAGAGTCGAGTGTATGGCACTTTCCCTGGAGGCCCCGCGTAGTTTTCCAACACCACTAACGTAGTGAAACAAGAATTCAGTTGGAAGGTGCTTTTCTCGCCGAGCTGTCTCCCAGAGCTGAGGATACTGCTCTTCCCTCGTGGTTTCCGGCACGGGTTCTCAAACGGTACCAACTCACCGAAGCAAGATGCTCTTTAAAGAGGGATCCCCCCCACAGAGTTGTCTGACAGACTTCAGTGAACGGCGCTTTTCTGCCTAGGCCCCGCATAGGTTTTCAAGCACTTCTGAGTGGAGCCAGAGGTTAGGCGACAGACCTGTCCAACCATCGTGCGGTGTCCCAGACTTGAAGTGTACGGCGCCTTCCCGGTAGGCCTCGTTATAGGTTTTGAAACACTTCGAAGGGAGTGCAAGCAGAGGCTAGTGGAAAGGCAGTTTCACCACAGTGTTCCTTCACAGAGTTGAGTACACGCCACACACTCTGCATAGGCGCTGCGTAAGTTGTATCTGCTTGAAACTTTTGTCTGCGTGAGACCAGGTGCTACTTGAAACCTGGACTCCCCGCAGTGTTGTTTCACCGAGTCGAGTGTAGGGCCCCATCCCCGTAGACACCCCCCCCCCCCCCGCCCCACGCATGTGTTTTCAGACACTTGTTACTTAGCGGAACTTGATGTTCGGTAGGTAAAAGACTGTTTCCTCACAGTGTGGTTTTACAGAGCTGAGCATACGGCCCCTTCGGTGTGGGCCCTGCGTGGTCTTCAGACCCTCCTTAGAGCGAGTCGGCCACAGAGCTGAGTATCACAGAGCTGAGTGTGTGACCCTTCCCTCACAGTTGCCCGCCTGCGTTTTCAAGCACGGCTGGCTTAGAGAAACAAGACGTTGCTTGAAGGATGGATTCCCCGCAGAACTGCCGGACAGACGTGAGTGTCGGGCACTTTCTGCATAGGCCCCACCCACATCGGCTTCCCAGCTCTTGGAACTTGGTGACACAGGCTGTCAGCTGAAAGAGCTTCTCATCACAATGTGGTTTCACAGAGTTGAGTCCCTGTGGCCCTCTCCTTGTAGGCCTCGCAATGGTTTGCAACCACTTCTGGCTGAGTGAAACGGGATTGTTGAAAGACGGCTTCCACAAGGTGGTCGCTTGAAAGATGGTTTCCTCACTGTCACGGGTCACAGAGCTGAGTCTAGTGCACTTTCCACCGAGGCCCCGTATCAGTTTCCAAAGTCTTATTAAACTGAAGTGAAACCCGATGTCAGTTGGAAAGATCCTCCCGTCACCACATCGTGGTGTTCGGGGTTGAGTCGAGGCCTCTTTTCCGTGTGGGCTCGCCTAGGTTGTCAAACACTTCTCCCTTAGGGAAACCAGAGGCTCGTTGAAAGACGGTTTGGCTCGCCCACGGCGCTCTTTCGCACCGCTGAGCGCATGGCTCCATCCCCCAAGGCACCGCCCGTGTTGTCAAACACTCGGTAACTTAGCGAAACCTGGTGAGAGCCGAAAGATGGTCCCCCCGCAATGTTGTTGAACACAGATGGGTGTACGGCCCTCTCGACCTAGGCCCCGCATGGCTTTCAGACACGACCAATGTCGTGAAACGAGAGGTTCGTGGCAAGATGCTTCCCCCCCGCCCCACCCCCCCCCCACCCCCACAGAGCTGTATTCACAGAGCTGAGTGCCTGGCAACTTCCCTGAGGTGCATGGTTGCCCGCAAGGGTTTCCGAACAGTACTAACTTCGTGAACGAAGATGTTAACTGGGAAGACGGACGGCCGCAGTGTCCTAGACAGGAAGGGAGCGTAGGGCACTTTCTGCATCGGCCCCGCGTAAGGTTTCAAACACCTCTAACGTGGTGTGCCAAGACGTGAGTTGAAAGATCTTTTCAACACGCCGTGGTTTGTTTCACACTTGCGAATGTGGCCCTGTCCCTGTGAGCCTCGCCTAGGTTTCCAGACACTTCTAACTTAGTGAAACCAGAAGTTAGTTGGAAGCCTGTTTCCCCCGTGTTCTTTCCCAGAGTTGGGGACATGGCACGTTCCGCTCGGACGCCGCACAGGTTTTCAAACACGGCGATCTTCGTGAAACCGGGTGTTACTTGAAAGATGGCCCCCCCACAGTGTGGTCTCACAGAGTGGAGTACGCGGCCCGTTCCGACTAGCACCCGCATGGGTGGTCCCACACGTCTAACTTACGGAAACAAGATGTGGGTTGAAACCCGGTCTCCCCCAAATGCTCTTTGACCCCATGGGAGGACAATGGCACTTTTCGCCTAAGCCCCGCACCGGGTTCAAACAATTCTCACTTTGTGAAGTGAGGTGGCAGTCGAAAGATGGTTGCAGCTCAGCGTCGTTTCACAAAGCGGAGTGTATGGTACTGTCCGCGTAGGTCGCTCATAGGTTTTCGAACACTTCTACGTCTGTGAAGCGAGACGTAGACCGAAAGATGGCTGGCTATGCCACCGTGTTTCCCGGAGTAGACTTCCCCTGTAGGCCCTTCCCCTGTAGCTTCTGCATAGGGTTTTCGAACCTTCGGGACAAGTGACCCCAGAAGTTATTTGAGACACGGTTTGAGCACAGTGAGTGTTGGTTGCGAAAGTTGAGGACGTGACACTTTC